>NW_027182257.1:7322747-8522747 GCF_029961685.1 Aristolochia californica
TGCAAACAATGAAAGACAAGTTTCCGATTCCGTTAGCGAATGAGCTTCTGGATGAGTTACATGGGTCGTGGTTATTCACTAAACTCGACCTCCGTTCGGGATACGATCATGTCCGGATGTACCCCTCTGATATTGAGAAGATGGCGTTCCACACACATCATGGTCACTTTGAGTTCGTCATCATGCCTTTCGGGTTATCCAATGCACCCTCCACACTTCAAGCTTTGATGAACGAGGTATTTAGCCCCTATCTTCAAAAAAAATTTCTTATGTTTTTCGATGATATTCTTATATATAGCAAGTCGGTTGAGGAGCACTTGGCACACTTGAGGATTATTTTTGACTTGTTACGAGCACATCAGCTCTATTTAAAACATTCTAAGTGTTCTTTTGCGGCTTCACATGTAGCTTATCTAGGACACATTTTCTCACATGAGGGGGATACGGTGGATCCCGAGAAGATCCAAGTTATTCATGAGTGGCCGAAGCCACAATCTTGTTCTGCATTACGGGGTTTTTTGGGTCTTGCGAGATACTACCGCAAATTTATTCACAACTATGGGCCGATGGCAACACCATTGACCAGTCTGCTCAAGAAAAATTCCTTTATTTGGAATGAGGAGGCCACCCAGTCATTTGCGGCACTAAAATCTGCTCTCGCATCCGCACCAATATTATAGCTTCCCAACTTTGACGAATTATTTGTGGTAGAGTAAGACGCTTCGGGCGTGGGCATTGGGGCGGTTTTACAATAGTTGGGCCATCCTATAGAGTATTTTAGCAGACAGTTGGCAGTCCGCCATCACAAGCTGGCAGCCTATGAGCGAGAATTGATTGGGTTGGCCAAGGTGGTCCAACGTTGGAGGCCTTATCTATGGGGCCGGGCTTTTCTCATACGCACGAATCACTATAGCCTTAAATTCTTACTGGAACAGCGTTTGATGACGTCGCCACAGCAGCACTAGATCAATAAGTTGTTGGGGTTTGAATTCTCAGTGAAATATCGTACGGGGAGATTGAATAAGGCGGCAGACGCCTTGTCGTGGTGTTTTGAGGATCAACAGTCGGTCTATTCGATCAACTAGCCGAGATTTCTCATCCTAGACTTGGTGAGAGATGCACATGCCATTGACCCTACACTACAGGAACTGCATCAAAAGATTTTAAAAGGGACAATGAATTCGAAGTGGTCCATCCAGGATTCACTTATTTATTAAAAGCAACGGCTTTTCCTTCCACCTGAGTCCAAGTTGATTCTAGCTATTCTCTCGGCCTACCATGACAGTACACACGAGGGGATGCAGAAGACCTTGCACAGAATTCGAGTTGATTTTTTCTGGCAAGCCATGAATCCCTCTATTGCCACTTATGTGGGCAACTGTCAGGTCTACCAGAGTAACAAAGCTGAGCACTTGAGTCCAGCCGGTCTTCTCCAGCCTCTGGCCCTTCCTACGCAAGTTTGGGCCTATATTTTGTTGGATTGTGTGGAAGGTCTACCCCTGTCCTCCGGTAAATCCGTACTTTTTGTGGTGGTTGATAGATTCTCCAAGTACGGACATTTTATACCATTGGCTCATCCTTATACAACAACACAGGTTGCTCAGACTTTCCTGGAGCAGATAGTCCGCTTACATGGCATTCCAGAATCCATTCTGAGTGACCGAGATGCAGTTTTCATGAGCACCTTTTGGCGGGAACTCTTTCGCTTGAGTGGGACTAAATTGAAGTTCTCCTCCGCCTATCATCCACAGACAAACGGACAGATAGAGGTGGTGAACCGCACCATCGAGATGTATCTACGGTGCTTGGTGGGTGATTGTCTGCGGCAATGGGTTCAATTGCTTCTGTGGGACGAATACTGTTACAACACTTCGTTCCACTCTGCCTTGCAATCCACTCCTTTCCAGGTTATATATGGTTGAGATCCATCTCGCCTTCTCTCGTACAACCCAGGGTCCACCCGAGTGGACGCGATTGATCAGGCACTCATGGATCGGGATCTGCTGCTACAGAATATCACATAACAGCTATGACGCGCCCAAGTTCGGATGAAGGATGTCTACGAAAAAGGCCACCGTGAGGTCTCTTTTGAGGTTGGGGATTATGTGTGGCTACGGCTCCTGCCTACCGCCAGCAATCTCTTGCGGGACCTCCACAACATAAGCTCTCTCCCATATTTTTTGGGTCATTCCCCATTCTTCAACGTGTGGGACCAATCGCCTATCAGCTCAAATTACCGGACGGCCAAACTTCATGATGTGTTTCATGATCTCACCGCGTTCCGGCTCTAGTACTTAACCCCATGACCATTACAATACACCCCGCCCTCCCGAGCCGACGACCACGGCGGCCTTAACACGGCAACAGGGACCGGATCAGGAGCCCATACTCCCTTACGGCGCCCCACCAGGGGCGTGCGGTCCACCTACGCACGCGGGGACTCGAAGTCGGGATGTAGCGCCTGCTCTGATACCAAATGTTAAGCACCTAGCCAATACTATCCAAAAGACAAACCCGATTAGGAGTGGAAGGCATAGGTACTTAACCCCATGACCGTAACAACTGCATCAACAATAGCTATTCCAAGAGGAGGGTCACACTTGCTCCATGTGCCTCTAAATACCAATGCACCCGTTTCCTCATCCATAGCATATTTCTACTCAGGCAAAACCATAGCATCCTGCACTGAACGAGGAATAAAAGACAAGGACAATGACATAGCAAAGGATTTGTATGAATAGAACAAGAAATAAAAGAATACATAGTGAGAAATAGGAAAAGAAGTACATGACCTTTTACCTTTCCAAAGACGGATATGAACATTCAAGTTTGAGGCAGTAGGATCTGTAGCAAAGAACAACATGGTTGGTCATGAGAAGAGAGTTGGATAGACTACTAGTGTTGATATTGGCAATAGACGATGTGAACATCTATTATACACCTGAGTGGTGAAGTGGGACCTATGGAAAGTGCATCTATAATAGCAATAGGAATTGTGTTATCTATATAAAGTTCAAACTAAGATTCTGTAGAAGATGTAAAATATGGAGTAGACTCAAAAAATGTGACATTAGAATAAATATGTTTTCTTTTTAATTGGATCATAACACTCATATCTCTTCTAATTATGTGAACCCTAGAAGATACATTTGATAGCACAAAGAGACAACTTACCCATAGAAGGACTAAAAGAATAGACAAAACAAGTAGATCCAAATATCTGAGGAACAACATCAAACAATTTAAATTCTGGTTTTAAATTTTGAATTGAATTTTTTCCTTGCACAACAAATGATGGCATTCAATTAATAAAAAAAATGGACATCAACATTGCATCTCCCCAATATGATTTAGGAACATTCATATGAAATAATAAAGTATGAGTTACTTCAAAGAGATGTTGATTTTTATGGTCAACAACCTCATTTTGTTAGAAAGTAATACACACATGAAGTCGAATGAATAATTTCATGCAAGGCAAAAAAAATAAAAAATTGTTGGTTGAGGAACTCAAGTCCATTATCAATATGAACACACTAAGGCGTGCATCAAAATAATTTTTTATTCCATTAAAGACTTTACAAATACATGAAAGACTTCAAATTTTTCTCGTAAAAGGTGCAACCAAGTCACCCAACTGAAGTCATCGATGGATAGAAAGTACTTACCAAATGGACTTGGGACTCTACATGGTTCTCATACATCAAAACAAATTAATTCAAAAAAGACAAGAATTACGACTAAAAATGACTTGGAGACTAGATCTATGATGTTTTCCCACTTGACATGACTCACACTCAAAAGAAACATCAGCAAGTAAAGATGGAAAGTATTGACTGGGTTTTCTGGTGATGGATGCCCCAACCTCAAGTGCCATAAAAAAGGTTAATTTTTTATAGATAGTGCCACAATTGTGGAAGTAGATACACCATCCAGCACATTGATGAATTTAGGACCCTTTACTAAAAACTAGAGCAAGGTGAGAGAGGGACAAAGAAAAAAGAACAGAGAGAGAGCTCTCAGGTAGAGAGAAGATAAGAGAAAAAAACAGGGATAAGAGTTTAGGCTAAAGAGGAAGGCTTCATGAGATGAGGAGTGGAGAACTACTTCTTTCTTATTATAATTCGAGTACAAGCACCTCTATTTGTAGTAGAGGAAAGTAGTAGAGTCCCAATACAATTAAACTATTATTCTCCTAATTACACCCAAACTATAACTCTTAAAGATAAGTCTATCATAATTAAATAACTCAATATAATTAGAAGACTAACATAACTCAAATTCAAACTCTTCTATGATGCACATGATTCTATGATAAGGATTTCAACTCGTGGTTATCATGGTGGGTCCCACTTGATCTTCCAACTCATGTGATAAGGATGCCAACTCGTGGTTATCATTATGGGTCCTATTTGATCTTTAAATCTTCCAACCCATGCCATATCACGTTCTCATGGTGGTCCCACATTGTAACACACATAAAGCCCGTCTTTCTCGCATCCTAGAACAAACATGATATAGGAGAAAAAGTTACAAAAAAATGTAGGGATTTAACTTTCCTTTTGGTATTTTGGTACATATGTACATATCAAGACCAATTCACATAATTCGAATCATTCAATTTGATTGAAGTAATCTGAATAGTACTTGAATCCTTACCCCAAATGCCTTAGAATGTCTAATGCAGCAATTTGCGTGCTTGATTTTGTCATTTAGAATCTTAAAAATACTCCAACAAGCATACAAAACTGATGCGGGGAACCACCAAACTCAATTTGAGAACACTTCAAAATTTTCAAAATTAAGGCATGTGCCCACACTTCCAATTAGGGGTACACCTTTCTCAAAGCTCACACAAAAAAAAAATCAACATAGCATATTAATCACTTTTAGCATGATGATGTAGGCGTAGTTAAGATTATGTAGGTAGTTAGGGAAGAAAAAGTATCATCGAAGTCCCCTAGGGACAATTGGGCATTATAACTACTTAAGTAGCAACACTACCTACCAACCAAAGGAGGTTATGGCAGTAGAAAAAAGAAAAATTGAGATTTGCCCTACCATAGAAGAGATCAACTTGAGTTATTCCTTTAGGGTTTATAGATTTGTGAGAGAGACAAAATCTGCAGTAAAAGCCCCTTAAATCCAAATCCATTGCTCTAAAACCATGATAAAATGCAAAAAAGGATGAAGATATGAAAACAGAAGAGAAGAATAAGCAAGGGGAAGGGTTTCTGAGAAGTAGCACAAAAGGTTGCATGATCAGTATCGAGATTGATCCCTATTATATTCACTTAAGTGAAGTTATAACAAAAAGGACATAAATGCCCCTTAAGTACAAACACTACACCTCTCTCTATACAACTCTGATTTTAACACATGACATGAAAACTATCATAGTGGTATAATATGTCACTTATCATGGACAAATGATCAAATTATCCTTGCCTATGTAATTTAATAACAATTTACATAAATCACCAGTTGTGTTTTACGAGAGCTATATAGGACATTTGAATCCAAAACTGTGTTCCCAGAAACAGGTTATCCTCGTGGATCCTCTTCCAAACCAAGCAATTCATCCTTCCATAACATGAATAAAATAAAGTTTAAAAGTGAATCTTAGGTGTTGTTAGTGCATGATGAGTGAAATTGAATACACTTGCACTAGCCCAAAAGCCTTAATGTGTGCCACTTAAAAAGAGTGAAAGTGAGTTACCTTTGTAATTCAATTTCACTCACTCTTAAGTAAAATGACTGAAAGTGAAATCCGATGCCTCACCCTCTGATTTAATTTTCACTCTCGCTCTCGACTCCCTTGCCTCCCATTCTCCCGCTTCCTCTCACTCTTTTTTTCTCTCACCCTTCTCCTCTCTACCCATGCTCCGATGCTCTCCTATTGTTGGCCTTTCACCCTTTAACTTTTTACGAAGAAAATATATGAATTATGTATTTTTTTAATATATTTTTATATAATAAAATATCATATTTATTTATTTATATAAATTTATTATTTTAATATTGTATTTTGATTACTAACTTAAGAGTGAGAATTTAGATATTTTAAAGACATTATAAGAGGAAACATTTTTGTTTAGGTATTTCATTTTTTATACAATTAATTTAATATTTTAAATTTTATTTATTTATTTATAAATTTAGAGAAGTCTAAAATCTATCTTATTTTATTAATAAAAAATTAAATAAAACCATCTTAAAAGTTAAATCTATCAAAGTATTTTATATAATAAAATACCCTCTTTATTTATTTAAATAAAATTATGAATTTCAAGATTATATTTAATTATTAATTTAAGAGTGAGAATTTAGATATTGTAAAAGTAACAATTTTAATACCCTATTTATTTATTTATATAAATTCATGACTTTTAATATTATATTTAATTACTAATTTAAGAGAGAATTTAGATATTTTAAAAGTAATAATTTGATTAAGCATCTAGACATTATAAAAAGTAAACATTTTTGTTAGTATTATATTTTTTATATTTTATTAAATTAATTTTTTTCTACTTATTTATCCTATTTTATTAATAAAAAAGTCAAATAAAACTATCTTACTAACGTTAAATCTATTAGAGTACTTTATTAAATAAACTCATTCTCCACTATCTACTACTTTTTTTATTGTGCATACTAATACGAGAAAATACTTTACACAGTATTTTCTATTGTGCACACTAACATAAAAAAGTAATTCACTTTTATTTTCACTTTCATTAGGGCATTCACTTTCACTTTCCATTTTACTTTGAAAATACATACTGTTACTTTATATGAAGTAATTGACTTATTCCTCTTATGTAAGGACAGAACGTAATAAGTATGTGGCAATAAAAAATCTAATCTTCAATGCATTTCAAAAGAGAAATAAAAATACAGTAGAGATTTAGCTTTCGGAAGTACCAAAAGGAAGCAAAGTACATCATGTAAATCAAACATGAAAGTTCCAAAAATGGGACCCGATGTAGTTTGAAAAATCATCCACTTGAATGGTCAAAATTTCCTTCATTTGCCCGATCAAGAGCACACGGAACAACAAGAAATTCTGTCACAACCAACACAGTCGTTGAGTTAACCACCAACGGCTACAAATTCAAAGCAGCATTTCGACAGACACGTCCTGGGCAAAATCTCCTCACTCCTAAACTCATCCAATTACCGAAAATGGTCAAATCTCTCGTAAAACAGTAAGCAACCACGTGTTTCTATGAAGAACAAGGAAAGTTTTTCCGACAAAACAAGATAACAGTTAAAGAAACCAATGAATTCGACTCATCCTCATTCGCGCAAACACATAACACGTTGTCTAGAAAGCACCAATGAAGAGAATCAGACAGTGTCTTAGGAATTTGTGCAAACAGATGGCATGGAGGTAGAAAGTAACGACACTGCCCACAGAGACTCGTCAAAGGGAAGATGAACTCGACGCGATCCGAAAGGAATAATGTGAATTTACAGTGTGTTTTTTAAAGAATAAATGTACAGGGAAGGCGGTGCTCGACATCTGTCTTTTCCTTCCGGTCGGCTGAGCGCAGTTCAGGATCTCTCGCTCTGCCTCTCGAATTTCTGGAAGGGACTGAAAACTTCTGACAGTCTTCTTTACTCGGTGAACAGAGAAACAAGACGACAGAGAGAAGAGGAAGGGGGATTTGGCAGGCCGCTGGGGGCCATTCTTCTTTTGAAAATCAAGCGATTACCACTAATGGTTTTAATTATGCTAACTAAACACTTACTTTTAAAAAACAAACTTGAATGATCTACAAGAAGTTCAAGACAGGTTTTTGAAGATTCAAGTTACCAAAGTAAAAACCCTGGAGCTAAATATGGAAGAAACTTTTCGAGCTTGCAAAAAGTCATTGCATGTTAAGGTCACATTTTCCACTTAAAACCTCTATTTATCTTCTTAGTCCCAAGTTTTTATGGGCCTTCATGTATGTGCTACATTGAACTCAATTAAATCCCATTTAAATACCACGATTGCTAGTGAAATCTTAAACAAGTTTGCTTCAGTGCCAATTAGGCAAATATTGGCTAAACTGCGTAAGAAAGCTTACGTGCGGCAAAAAGAAAATGTTAACACGCAATTCACCCCCTCTTCAGTGTGGTACCTAGGCCAACATTTCCTAAGTTTTTCAGTGTTTATCAGAAAAGTACTTGGTGGTAATTATCGTTAAGTTTTTCCACTAGTACTGGTAAATTTGTGCCAGATATGAAAAGAAAATCCAGACCTTTTAATCAGCAAGTTACCGTTTGAAATAACATCCCTATAATACAGCATGTGCTTAATCAAAAGAAATGAATCCTCTCCTCAGAATGAGAAAATCAAAACCCCTTAACACCCTCGTTAAAACAAAATGGTAACAGAAACGACCCAATCGCTATCAGTATCATCTGTACCTGAAACCCATATCAAGCTCCGGCGTAATATACAACCCAGGGGCCTGACCAGCACCAACTGGGAGAATTTGTTGTTTTGTGTTGGCTCTTGACTCCATTTCTAGCCATTCCAGTGACTCCGGGTGATTTATTTGCCCTGCAACCAATAAAACAATTTAGGGGAGGTAAGCAGCACAATTACCATGTGCAATGGAAGTTTACTTTCTAAGGTTGGCTGCATCAGTAAGATAGCACAGACTACAAGTGACAAAAACCCACATCAAGCACTCGAGACGCATAAAAACACAAAAGTGATGCGTCATCCATGTGAATGCTCAATCCAACAATATCTAAATCTTTACATATGGGATTCACCAATTCATGCACATCCAGACAAATATATTTTTCTAATGTTGATTAAACAAGCACACCACAAACATTACATCAATAGTCCTTTTTTTTCTAACTAACACATAAAATACTTTCAGCAAAAGCAGGATGGTTACTTGATTTGCCATTTGATGCTCTTGTTGACACGCACTTGTCCAAGCGAAGGAAGCTTAAATTGGAAAGACCATTGGGCCAGATACTGTATGTATTTTTTTACTGTTTATCTTGTTATTCAACATTTTCTCTGTACAATCTCTTCAGAAACAATATAGGACGAATCTTATACCTACTGTTAAGGCTAGGAAGGAGAAGAATTTGAAAAATTCTAGACCCAAATTTAAGCAATTTCCTCAATAGTGAGGCCCAATCAACAAAAGGTAAGTATGAAAATTTCTCTGATGGATCCACCACCTGAAAGAGATTCATACACTCTTGGGTCGCATATCTCGTTATTGTTTTGAGTATGAATTCTGAAATCTGCAAAGCAAATGACACGATAAAGAATAATAGTGTAAAGAAACAGAAAATTGAAGACTAGTACAGAAGCAAAAAAATGACTCACATTAGGGTGAAAACAGTGAGAGCGAAAGAGTGAGAGATAATTAGTCAAACTAGGAGTTGACCTCACTTTTAGACAGAAAATTAAAACTTTGTTCTATTTCACCTGCTAAATTCAAAATAAGTCTTCCAATTTTGATCTTACATGATAAGTATACGCAGTAAAATAGTCAATGAACAAACTCCAAACTGCAAAGTCTATAACAAATTCAAGGGATATACTCTTTCACAGAAAACATTAAAATCATTCTGCATCTATTTCTCCCACATCAATTTATTTTCCTGCTTTCCCAATCAAATAGCCATCCAGCCAACTATGGTAACTTCAATGAACGAGAGAAACACTTACTTCATGTTCTTTTTCTGGGCCCTAAATTGAAATTGAATAAGAACTTGACAACAGAACCTACCTACCACCTACCTACCTTTAGGTCTGGGTCTCACTATGACCAGAGCACAATTCAGAACACAAGCATCACAAAAATAGATAATTCAAGCAACAAAATGAATCAAGTAACATGGGCCCGAAATTCAAGAATCATGGCTTATGATGCAGTTCAAAAACACAGTCGTTGACAGTCCTAGTCATCTGAGTATGCCGTTTTCAGATGGACAGCCAAGAAAGAAGTTTCAAGATCATGACCAAAACACAATCAGAGGTAGGGTGAAAGAAGCTCTCTTATTCTTTTCTGCTCCCCTCTTCTTAATAACCTTATCACTTTTCTTTGAATAAAAAATTAAAAGAGAAAAATGTTGTGACTAAATTACAAGCATATGAGGCCCTGCAAATTCAAACTGAGAGATTTACCTGGTACCATCATTCCACTGTCAGCAAAATTAGGCTGCCGGTGGTTCAAACCAAAACCTCGCAGTGGGCCCAGGTCTTGTGTAATATGACCACCCACGTGACTGATTGGTGGAGATAAAGGTACACCTCTTGGCAATCCTTGGAGCATGTGAGATGGTGGAAAATTTTCATGTAAAGATCGCATCTGCTGCATTACTGGATGAGGAGGAGGATCAAATCTGGGGCCCCCAGGAATGCTAAAAGGATGGGGATGATGGGGGATGTTTTCTGCACCAATCACCTGGGGGTTCCTATGGGTCTGTTGATCTACTGTCTGGGAAAAAGGCCTTGCATTGTGATGATTAATCTGATGATGAGAAAATGGTGGAGAAGAAGGTCGGCCATGTGACTGCTGGAATGGAAGCTCAGGATTTACAGGTTCGTAAGCACCATGGAAAACAGGAAGACCACCATCCACAGCAGGCACCTTTGACCTTTCACCCTTAATTATAGCATTCAAAGTGGTCAGCTTATCAACAATCTCAACTGACGCCTTAGACGCTAAGAAATCCCGAGTCTTAGAGGTTACAAGCTGCACAGCATCACCACCCATAGTGATCAAACTCTCTTCTTCTGGTAGTTGCAGTTCCATGGCCCCGTCAATTCTCTCTTCAAAACCCACACTGCTCAGGTTTGATCTATCAATTCGAGGATTATCAAACGCTAACCATTCCCCCTTAAAGACATCTGATTTTGTGTCAGTATGGTTAAAGGGCATTAGATTAATTTGAGGGTTAATTTTGCCAGGGCCACAATTACCAACTGTAATGCCCATTGCAGTCGTTCCTCTCTGTGCTGATACAGGGGCTCCCACCAACTGCAGCTCCTTCATGAAAACTGAACCAAATAGTGTCTCAAGAGTAAGTGTTTTCTCAGCACTATGAATCTCCTCAATCTTTCCCAAATTTGCACCATTATTATCAGTTGTCCCCACATCAGAACTTGGAGCTAGTGCTGATTCTTTCAATCGAGCACCTTTTTGTAGCAGAGAAAGAAGATGTTGGGAAGCACCATTGTCCACTACATCTGATGGAGGTTCAGCATCTGAGACATCCCATGAACCACCTTGGACCAAATTCTGCATACTGCTTTCACTTGCCTCCGCCAAGATGACCTGTTCAAGGTCTTCACATGTAAGCACAGTTGAGTTTGCTTGTGATGTTACACTTTTATGTGGTTCTACAAGCATCTGAGAAACTTGGCCCTTTTCAAACAAAACAGAAGCGGGGAGGTGCTCCGCAGCTGTTTTGTCAGAAGCTTTAGAAACTCGAAGTGCACCTTTCTCACTAATCAGTGAAAGTAGATCTCTAGATTTGGAAGATGAGTGGTCGTCAGCAATTTTAGGCTCTGAAGCAAGATGAGATAAAACTTTCAGCTGTGTTGTCAATTTTTAATATACAATGGTCTAAAGTCAGAATATTTAAGCCTGTAAACTCGTATATTACCTTCATCCAGAAACAAATGAGCAAACTTGGAAGAAGACATGGGGTTCCAATCGTCCTCATCTAATTTGACAGCTGGATGCTGCAGTAACAAAAAACAATTGTTGTTAGCACATAATAGTTAATATTGTATCTTTAGGAGGTTTGTTGGAGACCAGCAATTACACCATTATATTGGTGAGTAGCTTTTTCTCTTATGGTGACATGTTAATCACATTAAGAACAGTTAAAAATGACAAATGTGTAAGTTACCAAGTCTTGCCACATCAGCTCAAATTAGACAAATTAGTTTTTTGCCTGCACATAGTTGCTCATATGAAGAAACTAGGTGCAATAATATAGATAAACTGCAAAAAAGAGGTTAGCTGTAGCCAGCTTTTTCACCTTTCAAAAAGTCATGGTATTTGCAAGATTGGCACTTGTCAAATAACGTAAATTTCAAGGGTTGGTCATTACGCTTATGGGTAAATGAATAATTTAGTTACCCTCTCACATAGGTACCTTAGTAGAGTGTTAGTCATATTTCTATTTTTATGCATGTGATTCTAATGAGAAGGGTATTTTTGTCTTTTTTGTTATTTTAAGTTAAGTTAGTATCTATCTATCTATCTATTGATGGTCTAATTCCTCCCAAGGTTTTAAAACCTGAATCTGAGCTGTCTGCTTGTCTCCGAGAATCTTTGGTTATTTGTGTTTTGTTCATTATTCTGGACACTAGTCTGATATGTTATCACCCAGAGAGACGTAGAGTGTATTTTTTGGGTACTCAAGGCTTCAAGGGTACAAATGTTATGATCTGATCTCCAGAAAAAAAAAAAGTTGTTGGCAGATATCACAGTTGTTAAGGCACCCCTTATTTTTCCTCTTCTAATGTTCCTATTGTTGCATGTGTGAAGTACTCATCAGACATTCCACCTCTTTCCATCAATGATGCTCAAGTGAAGAAGCCACTAGAGATCTATCAACAGCACTTGAAGAAACTAGTGGTTGAACAACTGTGCATTGTTGAGCCTCACGAACCTCCTCCTATACCATCATTGCTCTTTTTTTGTTTTTTTTTTTTTTTAAATGGTGCTAGATTTATTAAGAGCAAAAGAAATACAAAGGAATAGGGAGGCCTTCCCCTAAAAATGAGAGATTGGAGGGAGGCCCCACTTTTAGCGGCTCGTGGGCAAGAGAATCCACAGATCTTGGCACATGAGCCCGAGTACAAGAAATTACAGAAACAATATCAAAAATAGAATACAAGTTTATCCCAGTGCTTCCAAGGAGGCGAAGTCGAATCGGAGCACCACCCAATGACCACTATGGAGTCACCCTTGATGAGCAGAGGGCCAGAGAGGTGGTCCCTGAAGATAATAAGCCCCTGGCAGAGAGCAAAAACCTCAGCCGATGTAAAGTCCATTATAACCATAGGGCCCGAGTAAGTAATGAGAGTTGTACCAAAAGAATCCCTGAAAGCACCGCTGAATCCATCAATGTCGAGGCAGCCAAGAGCGTTGCCATCAAAATTGAGCTTAATGACCCCCGGTGGGGGGGACCACTCAGTCATGGTGAGGGGTCGAGGAGGAGCCGACATCTGAGTGAGCACACACCAATTGATCCCGAGGGGAACATCAACAAGGGCAGTGAACTCCTTCCTGGTGTGAACCCAAGAGGAAACGAGGCCGATTATGTTGTTAACAGTGTTGCCAATGTTGCTAGATTTACCATTGAAATGCCTGCCATTTCTTTCAAACCACAAACACCATGGGACATGAGCTAGGCAGGTGGATATGAGGAACTTGCCAATTTTGGGGAGGGTGGTTCCTAGGGCAAGCCAGACATTACAAATGAGATCGCATTGAAGACTTGGAAGATAGCCATCTAAACCCACCATGTGTAATCACAGTGGAGGAGGAGATGGTCAACTGATTCATCCAAAGAATTGCATAGGGGGCAAAGGCTGCAAGGGATGAGGTTGGCACCAACATTGCTCATGGCTGCAAATCCTCATCGTAATGAGCTTGATTTGCCTATTGCCTAGAGGAAAGGGGCCAAGTCCAAAACCAAACATCCTATTGGTAAATTTGTTGTTTTGATTTCTTGTCTTCCCCAAATAAACCTCTTACTACTTCATTGTCCTCCATTGTTATTCCCAAGTTTGTGCGCGTCTTGAGATGTTCAAAGTGGACACAAAGCAATAGATGATGCGATGGATGTGTTGCAATCTAGGCAAATTTGTTAGTTTAAGTGTTTTTTTTAATTCTTATGTATTAGGGCATTCATACCCCACTTATATCAATAAGAAAGAGAGGGGGAAGCCCATTAACAAGCTCTCTTCTACCCTAAGCAACTCTCCTCAAACTCGTGCCCTTGCTCTCTTCTTCTATTCTCTTCTTCCTTTCTTCTTCTTCTTCCTTGTTCTTCTTCTCAAACCAAGTTACCTATAGATTAAACCTTAGAATTCAACATGATATCAGAGCTGGAATTCTAGGGTTTAAAGTTAAGTTGATCAAGTTATGACAGTCTAGTGAAAAAGGAGACTCAATTCAGGCTTCAAGCGACAAAGGGTTCGACTAGTCTTGAAGAGGAGCAAAGGTTGAAGACAAGCAGCAAGTTTTCTCCTTAATCAGCTAAGTTACATCTTATGTTTCACATTATGAGGGATTCAATTCATGTTTTTGATAATCACAAAATTGTTTTTACTCGAGCCTAATTATCCCTTCAAAATTCGTTTTTTTCTTTCATATTAAATGGCTGAAATCACTCTTTTTTGTCATGCGCATGAGTTTCCTTCATCCCTTGTCTTTTTTATTTATATTTTATGTCAAAAATTCTTTCTAGGAATTTGAAAAGTCCTCTTGAAACCCTCCTTAAGTTTTGGTTTGTTGAAGGAGTGTTTGTTCAATTAAGTTATTAAAACCCTAAGTTAGGGTCTGAAGAATTGTTTTGGAAAGTAATCACTAGTTCTAGTTTGTTTTGGATTGCTTTCTTACCAGCACCTAATTCGTTTTTTCCTCTTTTCTAATCACCATTGGTTATTGATTGATTAGAATTCTGGTCATGCTCGTATGATCTATTGGCTCATTTCCTTGCTTGTTGTTTGCTGAATTTGATCTCTTGACATTACATAGTTTTGCATTTCATAGTTTTAAATACTTATTAGTTTGATAAACTCTTGTCCTCTTCCCTTCTAAGTTAAACTAAAGAGAACAACATTCAGTCTGTGGACAGGATTATGAGTGGGCCTGATACAATTCAGAGTGGTTGTGTTTTCCTCACAAGTTTCTTCTAAGGGATCAAAGAATGTAGGGTTAGGCTCGTACTCCACGTTTTCCTGCTCTTCCTGCTCTTCCTGCAGGTACTCATGATCCTTGATAAGAAGGGCTCGAGTGCTACAATTGGACACGATGTGCTCAACTCCTCGACACTTGTGACACTGAATCCTTGAATTGAATTTTGACATTTCTTTCCCTACCCCTAAGGTAGGGGGGTCCAAATTGTGATTCAGTCTTTGAGGGGGAGCCCCTAAAATTGACTTTCCTGGGACTTGAGGACTGGTAGTGGGAGATGAAGCAATCAAACAGCTCGTACCACTCAAACAATCTATCCATCTCACGAACCCATGTGGAAAATATCCATGGGTCTAAGTGACAATCAAATGTAGGGGCCTCGACATTTATATGTTTCAACATTTCACCTTCAGGCCCTTCATGGCAAGGGATATAGAATGTGTGGTTCCTAGGAGGGAATATGTGAGGGCACGTACAAGCAAATTCCTCATCTTCGGTGTCATAACCACTAGGAGACCTAACTTCTATACGACTTTTCCCTTTTGAGACTGAACTTTAAAGGCGGTGAGCCTATCATTTATGGTGCCTAATTGTTCTAGGATTTGCTTGAGTGTGTCATCTTTGTTTTTTACAACAAAAAATGAAGCAACGCTTGACATGATGCGATGACTACGCAAATGCATGTAGTAGTGGATCTTAGCAAGTAAAGCCCAAAAAAACTCAATGCACATTATGGTTAATTATTTACTAGCTTGTTTGTGACTAATCAAGATTCAAATCAATGAAATTGCAAATTAAGAGGGCAACCACCGCTAAAGTAAAAAGGGTTAATCCCAAGTAATGATGCAGATTGTACCGACAAGCTAAGCTCTAAATGAATACCAAAGATTGACCGCACACAAGTGCTAAAATCAATTGAAAGAGTTTTTTGGCACGAGTCTCAAGGTCAAATTCGACTCAAGTGGCCTTCATAATAAAGAAGCTAGCTACCAACACAAAATAAATACTTGATGCAATTTAAGACATAGTGGAATACTAAAGAGAGGTATTAACAACGTCACTTTGTAAATTGATCTAGAACTAGCTGAGTTGACATACATAAAATAGGCAGTAAGCTAGAGCTGAACAGCGAGCAGTATTTTTTTTTTGGTAGCCTCTTTTTTTAACCCCCTTTGTGTTTTTTTTTTGGTAGCCTCTTTTTTTAACCCCCTTTGTGCACGTGCGACTCTTCACTTAAGCTCACACGTGTGAATTCCGCACGTGTGGGCTCTTCTCTTTCCAAAGCTTCTGATTAATCAAAAGCTTTTGATTTATCAGAAGCTTCTAATTAATAAGAAGCTCAGTGCCAAGGTCGAAGGGGAAGGATCTCAGCGTTGAGGAGTCGGCTCCGGTGACGGCAATGGGTGACGACAAACGGCTCTCAAAGACTCGGCTTCGGCGACGGCAGTAGTGAGCTCTTCACTGGCTCTTGCAGGCATCTTCTACTACGTAACGAAGGATGGATGGCATCGGCGAGCTCTAGGTGTGGTGGACAACGGGCTGGACGGTAGAGGATTGGTCGTCAACGATCGTAATGGACATCGGCAACAGAAAGAAGAAAGGGAGAAAGAGGAGGGAGGCTCGATGACGATGTCTTGCATACTTGGACTCTTGGTGATGCTATCTAGAAGGCTTGGTCACCGACAGGCATTTCTTTTCTTCCTCAGCTCCTCTGTTGTCAAACGATGCGTGAGAACGATGGGATCTTCGCTCTGATACCAGATTTCATGCGGCACAATGGTGGTGTGTTGTTGCAATGAGGGAATATGGAGAAAATAGAGGGAGAAGAAGAAGAAAGGAGGAAGAGAGGGAGAAGAAGAAGAAAAGAGGAAGAGAGGAAGAAGAAGAGAGGGGAAGTAAGGAGCCGAGAGCAAAGAAGAGAATAATCAAGAGGAAATTTCAATTTCATTCAATCATCTTATTCCAAAACATCACAAGTTTAAATAGAAAACAAAAACCCTAGTTGTCATTTCAAAATGCTCCTAATGACAAAATGCCCTAATGACAAAATTGCCCTTAAACAAATAGAATAATTACATCTAAGGACAATACAAAATATAAATAATAAAATTACAAAATAACACCTAATTAATCCCAAATGATTCATTGGCAACCACAACATGGTGGGCCTCATCGTGGACTGATGTCTTCTAATGTAGATATGTAATACACGAAACACGAGTGGTGTCCTCACCATTCTTCCTCATGTCTTCTTCTTTGGTTCTTTTTCTTCTACTTCCATTCTTCTCTCCTCTACCTTACTGCAACAGCACCATCATCCCACATCAAGTCTGTTATCATAACCGAAGACTCCTTCAACGCATGGCCTCCTATATCAGCAACCAACACCGTCAACTCCACCTTTCCGTCTCAGTTCCCAACATCGCCTTTCTTCCTCTTCAGCCGAGACCACCCAGCCAACGCCGCTTCACTTCATCCCTCCTTTCTCCCAATCCTCTTCCCGTCGCCGACACTCCTAACCTTCGTCAACGGCCCCTCCATCAACCAGCTTCTTTTTGCCAGCACATCACCATTGTCCAGTTCGTCCGTCGGCAACCCACTTCAATAGCCACAAAGCCTTCGTCCAAAACTCCAGGAACTACCATCCACCGCCGTCAGCTGCTAGCCGACCCTGTCGAAGCCACTATCGTCATAGGAGACCATCACTGAGCCATAGAAAATGCTCGTCGCGCCATCACAGCACCATCCTCCTTCCAGTCATCATCCACCACTTCAGGAAACTTCGCCCAACTGTTGTCGAAGCCTCCTTCATCGCCCCTCGCCTGCCACCGCCGTTACCGAGAGCCATCCCCCCCCCCCCCTCTCTCTACCCGTGACTGAACTTCACTTACTCAATCTTCTGATTAATCGAAGCCCCTAAAGGGGAAGTCCACACACGTGCAGATATCACACAAGTAGCTTAAAGGGGGGTTAGTCAACTTGAATCAAGAGATGAACTTCAGCCGCATTACTCAGTTCATCTCCTGACGTCCTTAGTGGTGCACCAGCGCCCCATTCATGTTGATGAATTAGATGAATTCGAAGATAACACCCACGGTTTAATTTTGAATTTCGGATTCCGTAGTATTTTGCGAATCATCCAGATGAGCGAGTGGGACGCATTGTTGCTGGAGGCCAAAAAAAATTTTTCTCTCTCCCGCTCGCTTCTTCCTCTTCTCCCTTTCGGTCTGCGGCGTAGCGTCGTCTCCGTCGCAAGGTTGTCTCCGTCTCAGAGCCTCCATCACAGTGCCCCCCTCCCCCAAGGGCCACCTCCATTGCAGAGCCCCCGTCACAGCACCGTGAGGAAGAAGACGCCAATTTAATTTTTCCTAAGTTAGGAAAAATTAAACCACTGGTTCTACCTAAGTCTCCGGACCGGACCGGACCCGCCCAAGTTCAGACGAGTTAATCCGGGTCAACTCGGTTTAAAAAAAATCCATATTATTGTGGAAATATATTATTAATACTACATAAAAAATCCGTCTTGTGTTATTAATAAAATAATATTTTATTTATTCATATTTATTTTGGTTTAATTAACCCATTTTTATAATTAATAAAACCAATGGTTTTAAATTTAACAAAAAAATATTATTAATTAATAATACATACAAATATATAGTGTGTTAAAGTTAGCATTTGATCAATTCTTTTTGTTTAATCATTCCCTTTTATGTTAAAGTATATCATATGTTATTAATAAATTAATAACTTAATTTATTATATTTGTTTTTGTTATTTTTAACTTCGTTTTTTTTATATAATTAATTATGTGCACAGTTAATTGTCTCACTTAATTACTGTATTAATGTAAATAAATTGCAATCATAAATAATATAATATCTAATTTAATTAATTAGTATATTAATATATTTTAATTATACATTAAATTACTTATTCGTGTAATAATCATGTTTGTTTTACCAAATTTGAGGTTTAGGTATTATGTTTTATTTAAGTATATTATTACAAGTTACTCATTCTTTTGTTTTTTATATTTTTCTCGTTTTGGAGCACTAACACTGGAAACTGTTTTTCAATGGACATGAACTCGTCCACACTAACACCAAATTGAAGTTGAAGTTCATGTAGATGATTGAAATGAATTTGTGAAGTTGAATTTGAAGTTTGTTGACGAACCCGCCTCTAAGTGAATCGCACATGCAAAATTTGCACTTGCGAAAAGAAGGGGGTTTAAAATAAATGAAGGCATAAAAAAGGAAAAAGAAAAGGGGTATCCAAAAAAAAACCCCGCTCGCGCTTGAAGACTGCCCACTCGTTGTTTCAGCTCCAACTCATTGCCTATTTTACGTACGTCGACTCAGCTAGTTCCAAATCAATTTACAAGGTGACATTGTTCCTACCTCTCTTTGGTATTCCACTGTTTATTTTTAAATTGCATTAACTATCTATTTTGTGCTAGTAGCTAGCTTCTTCATTATTAAGGCCCACTTGAGCCGAATTTGACCTCAAAACCCATGCCGATAAAAAAAACTCATTAAGTTGATTGTAGCACTTGTGTATAGTCAATCTTTGGCATTAATTTTAGAGCTCAGTCCATCGATGCAATCTGCATCATTGCTTAGGATTAACCCTTCTTTACTTTAGTGGTATTCGCACTTAATTTGAAACTTTCATTGATTTGAATCTTGATTAGTCACAAACAAGCTAATAAAAATTAACTTTATCATGCATTTAGTTTCTTTGGACTTTACTTGCTAGGATCCACTAGTCAATGCATTTATGTAGTGGTCACATTATGTCAGGTGTTACTTCATCTTCTGTTGTGGATAACAAAGATGACACACACAAGCAAATCCTAGAACAGTTAGGCACCATAAATGATAGGCTCACTGTCCTAGAAATTCGGTCCTCGAAAGGGAAAAATCCTATAGAAGTTAGGTCTCCTAGGGGTTATGACACTGAAGACGAGGAATTTGCCCGTACATGTCCTCACATATTCCCCCCTCTAGGAACCACACAACTTATATACCTCACCATGAGGGGCCTGAAGACAAAATGTTGAAACATATAAAGGTTGAGGCCCCTACATTTGATGGTCTTTTAGACCCAAGGGTATTTCCCACATAGGTTCATAAGATGGACAATTTTTTCAAGTGGTACAAGCTATATGAGAATAGAAAAGTCAGGTTTGTGTAAATGAAATTAACAAGCACCGCTCACTTTTCTGGGAAAACGTTGAGAAGGAAATCGCAAGAAGGCGCAAATGTCCTATTACCCACTGCGAGGAAATGAAACTCCTCCTCCAAACAAAATACCTTTCCCACTCCTATAAGAGCACTTTCTTAGACCAATGGCACAATCTTAGGCAGGGAAATAAGTCAATCGCCGAATACATTACTCAATTCGATGAGTTTCGGAGGCAGCTGTTATGAGATTACCTGACTTCTCTAAGGTGTTTGAGATAGAATGTGATGCGTATAGGCCTAGGAGTACTTGGAGCGATATCCAGTTGCGTACTTTAGTCAAAAACTTAACGCCGCCAGTACTATGACAAGGAATTCTATGCGGTCGTTCAAGCTCTACGGTACTGGTGTCACTACTTCTTTTGCAAGAATTTGTCTTGTACTTTGACCACAAGGCCCTTCACTATCTCAACTCCTAGAAGAAACTCAACCATAAGCGTGGTTTGTGGGTCGAATACCTACAGGAGTATTTGTTTGTCCTGAAGCATAAATCAGGCGGTGTGAATAAGGCAGTTGACGGCCTAAGCCGCAAAAGTAGCCTGTTGTCCACCATGAGCATTCAAATTACTAGCTTTGAGAAGCTCATAGACAAGTACACTTCATATCCCGACTTCGGTGGCATTTACATTAAATTGTGAGAGGGACCGCATTGCTCAATTGATGACTATCACATCTAGAATTATTACT
This sequence comes from Aristolochia californica, assembly GCF_029961685.1. Lineage (NCBI taxonomy): Eukaryota > Viridiplantae > Streptophyta > Magnoliopsida > Piperales > Aristolochiaceae > Aristolochia > Aristolochia californica. Next base: position 7,343,593 of record NW_027182257.1, read on the forward strand.
TATTTCGGTCTAACAAGCTATCCATTCCCTGCATGTTGGTGCAAAACTTCTCAATTTGGGAAACTCATGTAGGAGGACTAGGTAGAGATTTCGGGCAAAATAAGACCATTACAGAGGTAAGAGTGTCAATTTTATTGGCCTAGTTAAAAAGGGATGTTGCCAAGTTGTTAGCACAATGTAGGACATGCCAGTTAGCCAAACACAGCAAAAAGAACACGGGATTGTATATTCCATACCAGTCCCCGCATGCCCTTGGCAAGACCTCAACATAGATTTCATCTTAGGCCTTTCCCATACCTTTTGGAAACATGACTCCGTCTTCGTCATGGTGGATCGTTTTTCTAAGATGGCTCATTTTATCCCTTGTACTAAAACTTCTGATGTCTCCAAAGTCACTCGATTTTTCTTTGATGAGATCGTCCAGCTATATGGCCTACCTCAGACCATTGTTGAGATGAGGATGTCCACTTTATGATCTATTTCTGGAAAAGTCCTTGGCACTTGATGGGTACCAAATTAAAATTCTCTACTGCCGACCACCCCCCAAACTGAAGGTCAAACTGAAGTTGTTAAACGAAGCTTCAGAAACCTCCTTCGCTGCCAAGTAGGAGATCACAATTGTACTTGGGATTTAATTCTCCCAACAGCCCAATTTGCCTACAATAACTAGGTCAATAGATGCTTAGGCATGAATCTATTTCAAGTTGTCCATGATTGTCAGCCTAGGAAACCTTTGGATCACATAACTCATGTCACCTCATGCTAGGGTTTTCAGAGTCCGCCACAGCATTTGCACGTGTTCAATACCTGCATGTTGAAGTCACTAAACGAATCCAACCAAGAAATGCCCAATATAAACTTCAGGTCGATGTGCATAAACATAATAAACAATTTAATGTAGGTGATTATGTCATGGTTCGGATTATGCTTGATCGGTTTCCTACGGGATTTGCACGAAAGTTGGAAGCCCGTAGTGTAGGACTTTTTAAAGTGCTGAAAATGGTAGGTCATAAAGCTTATGTTGTTGATTTGCCATCAGAGTCAAGCATTACTCCACTTTTAACATTGAATACTTGATGGCATATAGGGACCACCCTCCATTCCTGAGGACCCCTTTTCATCACTTCCTGAGTCCACTCCATCACCCGATACACCCCCTCCTTCCTCGCCTGATACCCCTTTGGATCATGTTTCATTACCTATATCACCAACACATAAAGAACATATTGATGCTATTTTGGATGAACAAGTTATCTTTACCAGGAGTGGTGCAGTTTAAAGTTTCCCAGAACGATGGATAGGGCGACCAGATTCCGTCTACACATGGATTATGAGAGACATTACAGCAATTGGACCCTGATTTGTTGGGGTACTAATAGAGTCATCAGGAGTCCCACTCAACGGAGTCGAGTTTTCCCCCACCAAGAGTTGGTGAGGACGCCACTCATGTACCACCTATTACACAAGTTTACACCAAAAGACATCGGTTCAAGGTGAAACCAGCATGTTGTGTTGGTGGGTAAGGGGTCATTTAGGATTGATTAAATGTTATTGTATTATTTATATTTTTTATTGTCCTTAGGAGTGATTCTTTTAATTGTTGAGGGGCATTTTTTTCATCAAGGGTACTTTTGTCATTTTGAATTATGAATTAGGGTTTTTATTCCTATTTAAGCATATAACGTTGGAAATGGAAGACAGTGATTTTGAAAAAAAAATCCCCTCCCGATTGCTCTCAATTCCTCCTTCTCCCTCTCTTCATCTTCCTTTGTTCTTCTTCTCCTTCCATTCTTCTCTCATCACCCTTACTGCAACAGCATCATCGTCCCGCATCACAAATATAAAACCCACCTTAGACGCATCACATTCAAGCTCAAAGAGCTTAGTGAAACCAGGTAGTGCTAGTCAATGTGGACCGGTAAGGACTATTTTGACGTCCTCAAAGGCTTTTTGTGCTTTGATCATTCTATTCAAATGCATTTTTTAATAAATAAGTGACAGATGCCACTCTAGTACTAAAGTCTCTTAAAAATCTTCTATAAAAACTAGCAAGGCCATGAACAGATTATACCTTGTGAATGTTGCTAGGGACTGCCACTTTACAATTGCTACCACCTTGGTTCCTTCTGGCTTTGATCCTTCTCCTGACACTTCATAACCCAAGAAGATTACTTCAGTAATTAGTGAACATTTCTTAAGTTCCCATAAAGATTTCTCCTTCTCAAGGGTTTATAAGACCTCTCATAGATGTTCAATATGAGTAGACATGTTGGGGTGTATTGAATACAAGAATACAATCAAAGCATACAATGACAAACTTACCTATAAAAGACCTTAGCACTTCATTCACCACCCACATAAAAGTACCTAGTGCATTCCCAAGCCCAAAATGCATCACTAACCGTTCAAATAGCCCATCTCTTGTTTTAAAAGATGTTTTCCATTCATCACCCAATCAAATTCTGATTTGATGGTATCCACTCTTGAAAGCTTTTAGAGAAGACAGTCGCACCACTTAGTTGATCTAACATATCATCCAACCTTGGAATTGGAAAGCAGTACTTGACACTAATCTGGTTTATTGTTCTACTATCCAAGCACATACACCAAGTGTTATCTTTCTTAGGTACCAACAGATTGGAACAATACAAGTACTAGTGCTTTCTCGTACAAAGCCTTTCATAATTAGCTCTTCTACATTGACTTTGCAGCTCTTCAAGTTCTTTAGAAGACATTTTTTAATGTGGCGATTAGGGAGGGGAGCTCCAGCATGAGATCAATACTATATTGTACCTCTCACAGAGGCAGAAGTCCAGAGCGTAAATCATCACCCAGTACACTCCTGAACTCTTCGAGTAAAGGATTAACATGTTGTTGAATATTACTTTCAGCTTGATGTCCATCATGGTGGCTAGCAGAAATAAGAGCAAAAACCATCTTCTCTTCGTCGATTTACTTCTTAAAATCTGCCCGAGAAAGGCAAACAATAGGCTTAGAACTTTAAGAACTTTAAGCTTCTGACTAGGCTTAGTTGGCAGAAAAGTAAGTTTCTCCCTATTGGCAAAGAAGAAATTAAGTGTTCCTCTAGCCCTTATGTATTATCTATCTATCATACCGTTGTGGTCTTCCAGATAAAAGGTGGTAAGCATCTATGGGAACAACATCGCACCATATATTATCCTTATATTTCTCTCCTAAACCAAAAGTAACTTAGCAACCTTTTCAGACTAGTACCTCATTAGAACTGTTCAGCCATGCAAGTTTGTAAAGTGTAGGTAAGCTTCTATCTCTAAATTGAACTTAGTAACAACACTGTGAAATGACATTCTCACAACTTTTTGTAACAAATAGTGTTAAAGATGTTTTTTAGTAACCAATTCTCTTCTCCCATCTTAGGAGTAAGTGTTAAAGAGAAGATATGGAATGCTTTTACATGACTCTCACAGTAAGAAGTCTCACAAAGCCTAGAATTAATATGGTGGAGTCTTACAAGAGTCTCACAGAAGAGTCTCAATTTAAAGATGTTTAAGTTATGTTAGTCTTCTATTTATGTTGAGTTATTTAATTATGTTATGACTTATCTTTAAGTGTTAGACTTTTGGTGTAATTGGGACAAGGGTACTTTTATTGTAATTGGACTCTATTACTTTCTTCTATTATAAATAGGGGTTCATGACCTTTTCGGCACCTATGAGATAGTTATGGGGATCCGCCTTCCTAGGTTGGGCAAGATAATCCTCTTGGCATGCCTTGCGCATGTCCCATGGTGCCTATGGCTCGAGCGAAATAACCGGAGATTCAACTCCAAGGCTAGCACCCTGGATAATACAGCTTCTCAAGCAGTGGGCCTTATCTCGAGTTGGTTACATACTAGGAAGGAGTTTGCCTCTCTATCGGGTATTTCCCTTCGGGAAAATTGGGGTTTGGTAGCCCATATGGAGGGCCCCTGTAGGAATCCGATTATGGTCACTTGGGATCCTCCCCCTTACGCCTGCATCAAACTCAATTTTGATGGCAGTGCTTTAATTTTGTCCTGGGCCAGCTGGAGTTGGTGGTGTTTTCAGAGACAGCAGTAGAGACCCTATTCTATCCTATGCTGGGCTGGTGCATATTGCTGATTCAAATACTGCTGAAGTGAGTGCTCTTCTATTCAGCCTCCAAATCTTTCAAGAGCGGCTTTATGGCAAGCTGCTTATCGAAGGAGACTCAAAGATTATCATCAACTGGTGTTCAAAAGATAGCTCCGCTCCTTGGCGCCACTGGCCAATCACTTTGTATTGTTGACATTGTGTCATCCAATCATTGTAATTGGAACCTCATTCCTAGATCAGCCAATTCTTTGGCTGATAAATTGGCAAAAGTCGGAACTTCCCAGCAATCTCTCATTGTTTGGAAAGGCTTCCCCTCTTGTAATCTGCTCGTTTGAGCTCTTTTAATAAAACTCAGCATCATTTAAAAAAAAAAATAAGTATGGGCTCATGTACTCAGATTACAACAAGCCAATAAAGTTTTTTCTCAATTTCCAAAAATGCACATGGTATCAGGGAAGGTTTTGTGAGTTGACTTGGTCAACCCACAGATAATGTGATCCTTTTCTGATCTATCATCTATAGTAGTTTATGTTCGTATTCTATCTTTTTTTTCTCTTTTTAGTTCCAATACCCGCTGTTTTCTTAGCGTTCGCACCTCCAGACAAAGCTTTTCATATTGAAAATTATATATTGACAGAAAGATATTCAAGTCAACTTTCAAAAGTAAAATGAATTTTGGAAATCGGAGTTTTCTACAAAGAGAAATCAATATTTGAAGCAGCAAAAGTCGGACTGCAAGAGAGGTTCAAGCAACAACAGAAAGCTTCAACTTCTGAACAATTTTATGCCATCAAGAACAAGACTTTACAAGGAGAATTATATATCCAAAAAAATATTTGTAAGTCTATTTTCTTACCCATTCAACCAATTCTCAATCTGAGTTTTCTAGAGGGAGATATCGATATTGGAAAAGTCAATGATCATGCTGGCCAACGAAGAAAGAGTACTCAATTCGGCCAAATTACAAATTCCGAAATTTATCAGATTCATTATCTCAAAAGAAGTATATTTTATTAAGAGAAGATATACTTATATAAAAGGTATTGAAGTAAAGTTTCAGAAGAGGAAAATTTCATGTCAATCTGATTTATATTTAAGGAGATATTCGCATTGGAGTCAACAAGGGTCAAGATACAGGATGAAGAGAATCAAGAGGACATAAAAGATTCAAGAACGAATATTTTTATGAATATTTTTATGTAAATTTAGATATCAGATTAAAGATATTTGAGTCTAGTTTCTTGATCAACACGCTATTTGTGATTTTGAGCTATATTTTTGGAGATATTGATATCAAAAGTATCCAAGGTCAATTCTGCCAAAAATCTCTCCTTTTTCCCTACTCTCTCTCCTATTATCACTCTAGGCATTGACATGATTTGAGTTTCCTTTTTTTTTATGAAGATTTGAGTTTCCTTTTCTCCTAAAATCCGAGTTTTTTGGACAAATTTGTCTTCTAATCAGAGATTTTTTGTCCAACTTAATCACTCCATGATGTGCTCATTCAAGATATGCAATATTTTGCATCAAAGTTGTTTTTCAAATTTTGTGTTTTTGTTACTGGGTTGAATATCTTCCACATAGTTAACACCGAAAAAGTGTGATCACCTCAAAAAAAGTCATACTTGGTCAAGTTTATTAAGTTCTACCATTATAGTCTCCCCTAGTTTTCCCAAAAAAAAAAGGGTCACTTTGGAAGTATGAGTATTGCATAGTCGCCTCCTTCCGGTTAAAGTTGTTTTCCTCAAGTATTTCTTGAGTTTATCATCTTGTTATTTATCACTTCAAAGCAATGCTTAGACCCACTACCTAAAAAGTATAAGAGTGTGCCCAATATCCAGCTTGAGTCAAGTCTTTTATTCTTCTTCCAAGAGGTGATGTGTTTGAGCTACCCTTAAAAAGTGAGTAGTCTCTTTTTTTTAGCCCTAAAGTTGGGCTAGTTTCCTACCTTTAAAATTGAGCAGAGTTTGTTTCAAACTATGACCATTTTAATTGTTGTATGAAGCTTTGTCGTACGACTAAGAGTGATTTTCTTCTCCCATATTGTGTTTTGTCCAAGCTTGGTCTCTATGTCTTTTTTATCCCCAACTTGAGGGGTCTTTTTTATCCCCAACTTGAGGGGGGGGGGGGGGGGGGGGGGGGGGGGGGGGGGGAAGTAGAAAAAGAAATACAAGAAAGAGTTATTTTGTTCGACATGTTGTGGTAATTTTTATGTGACCAAAATATTCAAGAAAGGGGAAGCACAAAAGATGAAGTTTTTGCCTCTATTAAGATTTTTTGTGGCAAGGAAATTTGAAGACCAAGAACCCTTTTCGTTGCAAGTTGAAGTTATAAACTCCAGCTTGAGGGGGAGTTTTGAAGAGAAGATATGGAAGGTTCTTATATGACTCTCACATTAAGAAGTTTCACATAGCCAGAATTAATATGGTGGAGTCTAACAAAAGTCACATAGAAGAGTCTCAGTTTAAAGGTGTTTTAGTTATGTCCGTCTTCTATTTATGTTGAGTTGTTTAATTATGCTAGGACCTATCTTTAAGTGTCAGACTTTGGGTGTAATTGGGAAAAGGGTACTTAAATTTTAATTGGACTATTACTTTCATCTATCATAAATAGGGGCTTATGTACTCAGATTATTACAAGTCAATGAAATTTTTCTCTTTTCCCGAAATTCAACAGTAATAAAAGCACGTTTATTCACTAAAGATAATCGCGGACCATAGTATTCGGCCTCAAAGGTATGCCTTTTTTAGCTTCTTCTTCTTCATCAAAACCATCTTTATTTTCATTTGAACTCTCGATACATATAAAACTATTTTCCCTCCACTTCCATCTTCATTGACTAAGAGTAATTGTCTAGCTTGTGGACATTGGGTTTTGTGACCTGTCTTTCCACAATTGTAACATGTCCCAATAGGTTTATTTTTTAAGGGCCTTGAAGCTAGTATTGAGGAAACTAGGCAAGCTTTGACGATGAGGATGATAAAGGAGTTGTATTAGGTGGTGGATTATGAGTTGTGGATGAATTGGATGAGTAATGGGAATTTGGTCACTAAAAGATGAAACTTTTTAATCTTCTTCCACATATTGAGCATAAAAGATGAAACTTTTTCATCTTCTTGGTGAAGGCTTCCAAAACACAAGGGTAAGCATAAATAATTTTCTACAAATTGAAGGCTTCAGCCCACTCACACATAGTGAAACCAGTGGATCTTGAGTTTCTCCCAACTGATTCCTTTGAAGCAATTTGTAGAACTCTTTAAATGTTTTGGGACAAAAATATCATACCTTATGTGAGTTTGTGAAGTCTTGCGTTCAAGTCATGACGGTAGTTGAATTTGCAATCTAATATTTATAGCCCTTCAAAAATTGGATCAATAGTTGAATTTTGGAGAGAGTTGGAGGGTCAAGTTGCCAAGTGGAGTTCCATTTTGTTGGTAGGAGACTTTAACACTTTGTAATAATGAGTAGAGTACCATTGTTTCTTGTGTGACATCGGGTATGTGGTTTATTTCTAACTTCATCAATTATAATGAGTTGGAAGAGGTAGTCTCATCAGAAGTTAAATTTACGTGAACAAACAGAATCCTTCCACTGTGACCAATCCCAATGTCCACAAGCTAGGCAACAGCTTTTAGTCTATAAAAATAGAAGTGAAGAAGAAATAGTTTTATATACTCCCAAGGACTATAACAAAATTGAGAATGTGTGGATGAAGAGGAAGAAGCTACTGATAGTATAACTACTGCGGCAAAAGATTATGGTCCTCAATTATCTTTGGTGAGTAGAAGGTCTTTTCTTACTCTAAAGAAGATTGAAGAAAACTAATAACATTAAAAGATCTTTACCACGACTTCTTCCCTTGGAGCTCACACGGCCAAAGTGTGCCTACTAAGCTCAATTGGAAAATAAAAGCTCATCTTCAACCTTACAAGTTTGTACTATTGAATACTTCTAGTGAGGTGTCAATCTCAAAAAGGTGTTTTATTACTTCTGGCATTGGAAACACATATAAGGATAACATAAAATGTTGTTCCCCTGGATGCATGCCACCTTTACTTGGAAGACCATGACAGCATGATAGGGAGGTAATGAGTAAATGCTATGGCGACAGGAGGAAAGAGCTTCTCTCGGGTTTTCTCATCGAAAATCATTGAATTCCAGTTTCGCCCCTTCTCAGCCCTCGACTGCGGAGGGGGAACTGGCTGATGCTTTTCCCCCTACCTCCACCCAATCCAGAATCACTGCCGAAGAGGAGACTGCTGCCACAGTATCGCAACAGATGCATGACGACAACGGGAAATTTCTAGAGAAAGAGGATAGTGGACTTTGGACGAAGGTAGAAGATAGAAATACGAAGAGAAAAGGAAAAAGGAAAACTTTGGATTCTTCTTGGGCCTGCGGAGATTCGGAAATCCTACTAGAACTAAAGCCAGGCCATATCGAAAGGATTTTTTGTCTAACTCTCAGGAATAGGACGAAGAGGTCTTTCATTTCGATTCTGATGGCCACGGTGACGGATTTCGTCTGATGTCTAGAGGATGGTGAATCGGCAAGAGAAACGAGGCTACACGAAATATGAGTAGGAGAAGTCTCTTTTTCCCTCTCTGTATTCCGTAAGAAGGGATAAGGGAGTTCAAAATTATCCAAAGGAGGGGAACGCTTATAATGGCGCACATCTACCTCCCTGAGGTTTTCGGATCCTCCTTCATCGAATTCCAGTTTCGCCCCTTCTCAGCCCTCGACTGCGGAGGGGGAACTGGCCGATGTTTTTCCCCCTTCCTCCACCCAATCCAGAATCGCCGCCGAAGAGGAGACTGCTGCCGCAGTATCGCAACAGATGCATGACAACAACGGGAAATTTCAAGAGAAAGAGGATAGTGGGCTCTGGACGAAGGTAGAAGATAGAAATACGAAGAGAAAAGGAAAAAGGAAAACTTAGGATTCTTCTTGGGTCTGCGGAGATTCGGAAATCCTACTGGAACTAAAGCCAAACCATATCGAAAGGATTTTTTGTCTAACTCTCAGGAATGGGACGAAGAGGTCTTTCATTTCGATTCTGATGACCGCGGTGGCGGATTTCGTCTGATGTCTAGAGGATGGTGAATAGGCAAGAGAACCGAGGCTACGCGAAATATGAGTGGTAGAAGTCTCTTTTTCCCTCTTTGTATTCCGTAAGAAGGGATAAGGGAGTTCAAAATTATCCAAAGGAGGGGAACGCTTATAATGGCGCGCATCTACCTCCCTGAGGTTTTCGGATCCTCCTTCTGTTGGAGAGGGTTGAGGGAAACTATTTGAGACCTCGCTAGAAACCAAGGTACGCCTTCTCCACCAAAGAAAAATCGAAACTTTCCAATTCCCCATCCCGACACCCCCCTAATTTGGACTCCCCCCCACCCCCAAACAAATTTCTTTCCTCCACCCCCTTTGAAAACCCCCCACCCTACCACTCAGAACCCCATCATCCACTTACCCTCCGATGCCTTTTCATCGGAAGAAAAGGCCTTGAACTCAAAACTCATCGAGGAAACCAAGACTGATAACTGGAATATTGTCACCATCACCTCTTGGATCCAGGAAAAATCCCAGTCTGACTACTTACCGAAAATCGCATGGATGACTCCCTGAAAATAGTTAATATTTCTCAGATCGATGGAGGAGGTCGATGTTGCCCTTGAAACTAGAAGGTGGCCGCAAGACCAGGAGATATCTATGTCGAAATGGTTGGAGACCCCGTTGAGCTGCCCTCTTGGACAATGGGTCTTGATCAGAGGATTGTCAATCGAGCTCTGGACGGGAGAGGTGCTGAATCGCATTTTCAGCTCCTTCGGAAATCCGATCCAGTGGGCGGAAACTACAACGGAAAGATCTCGTTTAGATGTGGCAATGGCATTCGTAGCTCCGACCTCGCAGTGGATCGTCATCGGCAGGGTGTTATTTGGATTGAGGCTTCTTCCGGGGAACTTTGTGTTTTGAGCCTGCCAGAGAGCCGTCGAGGAACAGTCTACATGCCGAGTCAACACCCAGTCAACTCAGCACAGTGACTCAAACTCGATCAAGTCAACTTCGCTTCCAAGTTCTAACTCGGATTCAAATTCAATTTTGAATTTTTTCGCAAGCACTTCGAGGTATGCTCTTGTCACAATCCCTAATACCAAGGTTGTCCCCTCGATTTCAAATTTGAATTCCCGATTTTCAAAAAGGAAAAAATGGTTTAATGTCAGTCCCCCCATCCAACTCTCCTTTCCCGAACGCCAATGCTGAAGTTTCCCATCAATCCACCCCCTTTTTTCAAAGTCCGTTAGGAAACTTACTCTTCTCAAGTACCCCTTCATCAGGACCCCTTTCAAATTCCAATGTGGCGTCATCTCCCCCCCCCGTTTTTTCAAATTTTTCGATCAGTCTTGTCACAAATCTTCTAACAAACCCCCTTTTCCAGAAAAGCCCCTACACAAACAATTGTATCCCCCCCCCCCTTCTCAAGATGCAATTGCACGAGGCCCGAAATCTTAATCGAACTGCCACCTACGTCTCGAGATAATGAACAATGAGAAAATCCAGCAAATTGAGGAGATAATTGTACAAGCTCCTCATCCCGAGGTCAGTTCCCCTGATACGTGTAATCTCGAGGTTACCAAAGCTACCCAAGAGAGATCTGGCCAACCTCTATGGCTGCCAGCCTCGGGCACCAGAAGTCCCTTTGGCGCAAGTCCTTCTCGCGCATCTCGTCATACCCCCCCCCCCCCACTGATGCATCATCCCTCATCTGAGAGGTCACATCTCTTGGGGAATCAAAAGGAGAGGAACGGAAATATCATTGAGATGATCGAAAATTTAACTCATGGCATCCCCCTTCCATTAAGCTCTGCTTCTTTCGACAATTGGCATACCCAACTCCAGTTATCAAAATCCCCCCCCCCCCCCCCCCGATGCATCATGCCTCATCTGAGAGGTCACGTCTCTTGGGGAATCAAAAGGAGAGGAACGGAAATATCATTGAGATGATCGAAAATTTTAACTCATGGCATCCCCCTTCCATTAAGTTTTGCTTCTTTCGACGATTGGCATACCCAACTCTAGTTATCAAAATCCCCCCCCCCCAATGCGTCATGCCTCATCTGAGAGGTCACATCTCTTGGGAATCAAAAGGAGAGGAACGGAAATATCATTGAGATGATCGAAAATTGAACTCATGGCATCCCCCTTCCATTGAGCTCTGCTTCTTTCGACGATTGGCATACCCAACTCCCAGATAACAATCCAGTTATCAAAATATTTTTGTCGAACAAGATACAGCTCCTCCAAGTGTCGAAATGGCATCACCTCCCACCTCCCCTTCTTACCCTCATTTGGAAACCAAAGATCCTGGTCATTCCAACCCTGTATCAACTTTCAAAGTCACCACTCCCATGCGCTCTACTTCTCCCCCAGTTCTAGCAACTTACAAAAGAAGAAGGCATCGCCAAGAAAGTGTTACTCTTCACGGTGAAGCCAGTTCGGCTAGCACTCAGCACCCTAAGATAAGCCACAGAACCTCCTCCTTTCCCCCTCCAAATGAAAGGTCATCTCGGCTCATGGAGGAAATCCAAGTTGAACGTCACAAATATGATGATGAGACGTGGCAACAAATGATGAACTTGGCGCGCCTCATGGGAGTTGTTTATAAGGGTCAGCTGCCTGGGGACAACGCCACTCCGGGAGTACAAAAAAAAGTAACAAATGATTTTGCTATCTTGGAATGTTAGAGGAATTGGCGTTGTCCGGAAGCGCGGTTTGATTTCTAGTTTCTTCTCCCAGTATAAGCCCTCAATTGTGATTCTCCAAGAGACGAAGTGTCAAGAAATGACAGATGCCATTGCCTTGGAGTTGTGGGCATGTCCTTCAATTAAGTGGGTGGCAGTCAATGTCATTGGTCACTCCAGCGCCATCTTTGTCGCCTAGGATTCTACTACCCTTGACGCTCTTAATGTTACTGAGGGTCATTTCTCATTGGGCATCCAATTTCGGGATCACTCCTCCGATAGAATATGGTGTGTGGGTGGAGTCTATGGCCGACAAGATATTGAGAGAGAAGATCTTTCTGGGAAGAGCTTGTGGAGCTTTATGAGTCGTGGAATTTCCCCTGGCTATTTGCGGGAGATTTTAACACTATCTGTTTCTGTAATTAGAAGAAGCCTCCGTCAAACTCCACATTTGCCTCAATGTGGGGTTTCTTGGATTTCAATGGTGGATGTAGTCTTGATGAGATATCTCTCTCCGGGAAAAATTATACCTAGTCCAATGGCCAACCCCAACCAATCCTCCCAAAATTGGACCGGTTTTTGGCCTGCCCAGACTGGCTACAGCTTTTTGGTAACGTCATTGGAAGGGTGCTCAATAAGATGGGTTCTGACCACTGGCCTATTATGCTCTCCACCTCCTTCGATAAAAGGGGGCCTACCCCTTTCCAGTTTGAAAACTCATGGCTCTCTAAACAAAATTTTGAACCTCTTGTCAATGGATGGTGGGGTGAAGGTCCGAGCTTTAGCAGAAGGGAGTGGGCTTGCCCTCTAAAGTTGAGTTTTTAAAGGAAAAAAATTAAAGAATGGGCCGCATGCCATCGTGCCTCTTTGGTGGCCGAGAAGACTTCTCTCCTCTCTTAGATTGTTGATCTGGACCTAGTGGAGGAACAAAGGTACGTATCCCCTACTGAGTTCTCTTTCCGAATTTCCCTAAATTCTGATTTGAATAAAATTTTGCATCAAGAGAGAATTCAATGGAAGCAAAGAGCCAAATTTAAATGGCTGAAGGAAGGCGATGCAAGTACAAAAAATTTCCATGTCGTCGCATCGGCAAGGAGGTCCAACCAAATTATCTCAGTATGTATTAATAATGAGGTAACGTCGTGTTGGACCTTGATAACTAATGTGTTGATTCAGTTTTTCACAGATCTATATTCGGAGGAATGTTCAAATAGGCCAAAAGTTCAACACATCAGTCTCTCTCGTCTCTCCCCAACAGCCGCCTCCCCATTAGAGCTCCCTTTCTCTGTTGCAGAAACCGAGAGTGTCGTATTAGGAATGGAAAGTGATAGGGCCCCGGGCCCAGATGGTTTTAATGATTTTCTAAAAAGTAGCTGGCCTCGGCTCAAGGAGGATATTTCCACAATGATACATGGACTTTTCAAGAATGGAATCACTTTTCACAGCATTGGGACGTCTTTCATCACTTTGGTTCCGAAGAAGTCCAATGTTGAGAAGCCATAAGACTTCCGGCCTATCAGCCTAGTAACTAGAGCATACAAAATCATTGTAAGAATTATGGCCCATCGATTGAAGGCCTTTCTCCCGATCGTCATCCACCACAGGCAAGGTGCCTGCCTCAAGGAAAGAGAAATCCTAGATTCCACAATAGCAGCTCATGAACTTATTGATCACTTCAGTCGTAGAAAAGATCCAAGAATTGCCCTCAAGCTTGATCTGGAAAGGGCTTTTGACCAAGTAAATTGGATTCTTCTAGATGAGCTAATGGAGAAAATGGGTTTCGGCGCAAAATGGAGATTTTGGATTAGGAGTTGTGTGGGTTCGGCTTCCTGCTCTCTCATCCTTAATGGATCAGGGGGATCAGACAGGGAGACCCGCTCTCTCCGCTTCTTTTCAACATTATAGCAGAATTCCTCTCCTCTTATGTTTTACTCGGCAGTGAATCTTGGGTGGCTCCCCCCTACTAGCCCCCATCAGGATTTTAATATCCCCATTCTTCAATATGTGGATGATACCATTATTTTTGGGATCGGTAATGTGGAAGGAGCTAGAAGGATCAAAGTTGTCTTGGGATTATTTGAACTAGCCTCGGGGCAGAAAGTTAACTGGGAGAAAACTTCCCTCATGGGTTTCAATGTCAATCCTGTGTTACTAGATGAGATGGCGAATATCTTTGGATGTAAAACATCTAGCAGCCCGTCCACCTACCTTGGTCTCCCTCTTCAATGGCCGCATAAACCAAAGTCTATGGAACCTTGTGGTGGAAAAGATTGAGACTCGTCTGGCAACCTAAAAGGGTCGTTTTCTCAGCAAAGCAGGAAGGCTCATTCTCCTAAAGTATTGTATTGCAGGCATCCTGAACTATGTTTTGTCCTTTATGCCTTGCCCCGCTTCCATATGTAATGTCATTGATAAGTTAAAAAGAAGATTTCTATGGAGAGGATCAAGTGATACTTTTAAGTACCATTTGGTCAATTGGGAGGAAGTTTGTCTGCAAAAAAATATGGGAGGGTTAGGGATTCGGAAATCGAAGGATATGAACCAAGCTATGCTCTTACAATGAATTTGGAAATTCAACACACTTTCTTCTAATCTTTGGAAGGAAATGGTTACTGTTAAGCTTGGTTGTCCTTCTCCATGGAGCACTTCAGGAGGCAATTGAAAATGTTTATCTCCAATTTGGGGATCACTATATCTACTTATCCCCAAATTCTTCTCAACCATCAGATTCTATGTTAGAAACGGCAAATCTTTAGAATTCTGGGATGATTGGTGGGCGAGTCAGGAGTCTTTACAGTCATCGTTCAGGAATTTTTTCCTCCTATCATTACGAAGGAGATATCGATTGAAGATGCTTTCGAGGGGGATGGTTTGAGCTTACACCCTAGAAGGGGTCTTTCTGATACTAAGGCTTTGGAGGCAAGCAGGTTGATGGAATCTTTGCACACTTTCAGATTGAGATCTTCAGTAGCAAACAAGCTGATTTGGTGGCCTGACAAAAGCAGAATTTTCTTTGTGTCCTCTGCTTGCAGATTTATCAATGGTTGGCACTTAAATCAAAGGGATCATGAGATTTTCTTTACATGGTGTCTTTGTGCCTCACCAAAGATAAAAAAATTCTTATGGAGCACCTGCCAAGGAAAGATACTCACGACAAACGTACTCAAAAGAAGAGTACACCCAGCTATTGATCGTCTCTGCCCTTTCTGCAACTTTGAGATCGAAACTGTTAATCACATCCTACGTCAATGCTCTTTCTCATGGAATGTGTGGACTTCCATCCTCAATAAGACGGGGCTGCATTTCTGTATGCCAACAGATCTAACCTCTTTTAGCAAGTTGCTCATTGGTACTCCCTTTCCTGGACTTGGAAAGCTTATAATAACCGCTTCAACTGTTTCATTCTGTGGGGGCTTTGGAATGAGCGCAACTGCATGTGTTTTGATGCTAGAAGTAACTGTACAATAAGAGTCACTGATTGTGTGTCAGGCCAGATTTCAGCATGGCTTCTTACCAAGAAGCCCTTCTCCTCCTTTGTTGGTTCCTCTATTCGCGATAAGTGGAACAACATAGCAAAAATGCGGTTTGGAACTCTTTTCGGGAGATTCTTGAAATTGTCTCTCAATTTTCTTGTAGTTGGTCTCACATTCGGAGATCTGCTAACTTAACAGCAGATGTGTTAACCAAGTTGGGAGCAACCCTTCAATCTCTTATTGTTAGGGATTTGCTCTTCGATTCTTTGTAATTTCTCTGTTAATATATACATCTTTTTTTTTTAAAAAAAAAAAAGAACACTTACTCCTACCTTGCCAATGAGGAGAAATTAGCTCTTTTACCAACTATATGGCCAAAGGATCATGAAAAGTACAAACCTATATTCTGCCTCTCTCAAACAGATTTTGAAAAGAAAATTAATGAAGAAAATAAGGCCTTTGGACTTATTTCTACCATCCAACACAATGAGCAGCAAGCTGTAATTGAGTTCCAGAATAATTTATGCATTCAATATCACACATCCATCACGTTATTATGTAGAGCATGAAGCTAAAAGTAAGAACTCGAGGTCGAGCTCTTTTGAAAAAAGGTTGATGTAGAATGTGGCTTAGTTGTGGAAAAAGAAAGTCATCCAAAACAATTGAAGGTGTGTAAAAGAAGGAAGAACAAAAAGGAAAGAAGAAGACTGAAATACAGTTGTTTCTATCTTTGAAAAAGCCCTATTTCAAGAAAGTACTCTATTGTAGTACTTTCTGTATAGGGAAAATCAAGATGTTTTTACTTTTAGTAGTTTTCTAGTTTGTCTATAGTCCCAATTAGAAGAGTTTTCTTTAGGAAAGTCTTTGGTCTCAAATCTTCTTTATTAATAGTCAATTTAGGAAAGTTCCAAAGTTCGTAAGCCCATTATCAGTGGTTTTCATCTAAATTTGTTGTGAAACTCTTTCTTAGCTTGGCTTCAATATAGAAAGCCAAAATTCAATTGTAATTAGGATGTCTACTCTTAGGAAATGTCCATTGTGGAAAGGATACTTATTTTGGTAAATTTTTGGATGTTTTAGAGCCTATGAATAGGTGAATCTGCTTTAACTTTGAACAAATTTTTACGATTAATACATGTTTTTGTTTTTGGTTGCAGGGGCACCATAGGTTCACTTTCCTTTTGCTGAGAATAGTTTCTTGTACGAACTACTGCAAGTTAACAAAAACAGCACCTGAAATTTCACATTCTTCTTTTCAAACTCTGAAGACCAGACAATCCTTAAAGAGTTGAAAAGCTAGTAGCTGAGTTACTCATACTTCATCCTTGACCGTCAACTTTATTGTTTGAGTCGTTACAGAGCCTCTAACCAGAACCATAGTCAAGGTTCAGCCAATTCAGCTTTATATTACCCAGTCCAAAATGTAAGGGTTCAGGGTCAGATTGTTTCAAGCAAACTAACAAAACTTCTACTCATTTAGATAAGGCTAGGTGATTGTGAGAGAGCTCTAAGGCCAAACTCAGCTCAACTCAGCTGCATGTTAACTGTAGCAATGAGACTAGTTCCAAGTCATGACAAGTTGTTGGAGCTGCATCAACATCAACACAAGCAAAAAGACAAGTCCCAAGTCATGACAGGTTGTTGGAGCTGCATCAACATCAACACTAGCAAAGAGACTAGTCCCAAGTCATGACAAGTTTTTGGGTTGAAGCAAAAGTGCAGAATGTAGACTAAAAATATGAAAAAACATTTTTTCCAATAATGGCATTTCGATTAGACAGCTGGAGTAAGTCCAAAAATTTAATGTTTTCTTGTTAAATATCTTTAAGAACATAAATTTGAACAGATTCATAAGGAACAGCTTCCAGGTTACAAATATCACTGGCAAGTGTATGGTTAAATAATACTCCTTATGTGTTTCAATCTGATGAAAAATCAAGCTTGGCACTTGTTCAATTCCAGCTTATCATAAAGATGAGAAAAACTTGTTAATCCTGCTGACTATGTTAACATAACAACGCCAAGTGAAACTGCATCAAATTATTCTATTAGCATGAGGGTGTGAAACTGCTTTAAAAGAACTGAAAATCTAGAAAACTTTGCAAAGAAGATGGGTTAACCATATAAGTTAGCTGCATACTTTTCTACTAGAGGAGCAATTTTGAGTTCAAGTACACAAGATGCAAGAAAACAGAGACTACATTTCATAATGATGCTAAACTTCAAGAGTTTTTTAATTGTATTGTAACAATGCAATGATGTGATAGCAGGACAAAACAAAGAAACTTTCAGCCATAATGATGAATAATTAATATGGCACCTCTTTTTATTGCCTCCTTTTTTGGTGCTATCACATGTACATTCACAATTATAAAAGTGATTTAGATAATCATCATTTCTAGCCTAACATATCTTTTAAAACAGAAATAGACAGTAGAACCAAAATAAGATCAACAACTTCAAGCCAACTACACGTACCTCAGCAGAATTAAGTGACTCAACACCATTTAGGGTCAGAGCACTATCAGAAAGCTTTTGCAGGATTGATGTACTCTCACCAAGAGTAACCATTCTCGCACCCATTGCCAATTTTCCACCCTCAAAATCAGTAATGACACCATGTGGCCAAACACCATTAGCTTCCCTTTGATTAGAAATTTCATTAACCCTTGTATTCTCAACTGGAATTGAATAATCAGACACTTCCACATCCATTGATAGAAATACATTCTTCTCACCGGTGTCCTCACATCTTGTTGAACTTTTCATGCTATCCTGATCATCATGCAAGCCTTTTGCGATCCAAATGGACTTGGTTTGACTAATGTCATCCTCATCTTCAGAACGCCCAACCTGTGATACTAACACAAGCATCAAAAAATCCATTATCTAACACAAATCAAATCCTACACTACAGAATAAGGCACCAAATACCTCTGGTGCCGGGGAAGGGACCAAAAGATTTGCCCCAGTATTCTTCTCCAGCATTGCACTAGTAAAACCAGGGGGGATCAGAGGTCTGGCTGCTGTTGCTTGGGTGGGCAAAGAACATTTCATAGACTCATTTTCAAAAACAGGTTCAACATGAGTGTCCTCTGATTTATTCAAGTTACTGTTCCAAGAGATGTTCTCAGCTTCAGAACTTTCCAACAGTACACCAATATCAGTGCCAATCTGATCTTTATGCTTGTCTGTACCATGTTTTGGTTTCTCCTGTAGTGCTGTCCGTTGCTCCTTTCTCATCAATTCAAATGAAGCTACAAAAAAACAATAATTAATCATGACACTAAGCAATAACAAGTTGCCCATAGTCCAAAAAATAAATATTGAAACACCAATAAGAAAAGGGAAAAAAAGAAGAAAAAAGGGAGAACCATGAAGAAGAAAATGAAGAAGAAGCAAACCTCTTCGTTTTTTTTCCTCTTCTGCCCTATCCTCACTAGAGCATTCAGAAGGGCCAAATGTTTCATCATTAAACATGTCAGTGTTAGCTCTTCGTATGTAGGGCAGCACCTGGAAAGAACAAGAGAGAAGAGAAGTTGACAATATAAATACAGGGATAGAAATCATCATGGCTGCAAGGAAAAATAAAAGAACACGTAAGAAGGTCCTCAAGGTAGGGCAGAGAAAAACCTTATAAGGGCGTGGGGGTTGATAAGGTTCGGAACTCCTGTTCAGAGGGTAATGACCATTTCCTCGAATCCTTGGAGCAATGGAACCTCCAGTACTATATCCAGATGATCTTGGAAAAGCACCACTTCCCAGAAGCCCATCATGCTCTGGAATTTGCCACAACCTTTGGGATTTTCCATAAAGTTGTCCAGTATCTGCAAGGTAGAAAAGAATTAATCAAAGTCCCTAAACCAATTCATTAGTATATTAGGAAAGATTTACTCCTTTTCTTCATTAACAGGGAAGCTGGGACTTTAACATGCATTGTACATGACGAGGCAAAGTTCCTTACCATTGAGCTACAGTCCCAACTCAAATACATCTAACAGCAGAAAACAATTAGGTAGTATGAGATTCAGTACTACAGGGGAAAAACATGTAAAAAATAAAATGAATAATGCAGTGGTCAATGCTCCACCGAGCAAGACCCTATGTAGCCATGTACCAGGTGAGAAGAATGGATATCCTATTAAACATTCCTAGAGTCTGCTCTCCCAAAAGAAAAAACATACCTAGAGTCCAAACAGATAAAAAAAAACCCTTTGAAGTAGGTCAGCAAGCCAGGTTCAGTTGTGAAAAGGTTTAATATTTCACATTCAAGCTTTCACAACTCATTAAGATTATCTTTTTCAAAAAAAAAAAAACAACTTATTAAGATTTTAGGGTCAAACAGTAGACCTTTTTATGCTCTTGATTATTACTAATGCTTTAAATTGTATACAAACTAAACAGCTATTGGAATAGTTTGAACTCACCTTGCCTTACCACTCAGGAAACATTAATAATGTTTGAAACATGTAAAAGAGCAAAAGAGAATTAGAAAGATGCATTTTAAAAATCGATACCTTTATGAACTCTTTTATGAAAAAATTGTAACCATATGTTGCTCTCATCTTTTTGTTAACTTGACCAGGGTGGTCTGACCGTAATGAGCTTAAAATTAAATGAGGCATGTGTAGAAGATGATTTTAACTTTTCATTGAAGTCATCGCTAAAAAATAAAGACATAAGCTTTTCAAAACAAAAAAAATATTAAAAAGAAAAGAAAAGGCCACCTAGCTTCCAATAAAATAGACGTATGCCTTCAGGCAACCATATCCAATTTGCATTCAGATTGAGCATATTAGTTTTCAGTGTAACAGAGGTATATTATGAAGTCATCACTAAAAAGAACTATGTCAGAAAGTAGTTCCACAAAACAATTTCATGAACAATATAATGAAAGAGCACATTGTTTTTCTATTTCACTTGGCCTAGGAGGAGACATGAATGCACACCTGATTCCCGATCGGATGGGAAATCCCCATCTCTGTCATTTGAACCAGAAGAGCGAGCATCCCACCTTCCTTGGCTTCCTTGAGAATAGTTATTTGGTGGGGACGAACCATACTCACTGCACTTTGAACTTTGTAAAGATAAGCATCCCGGTACTCTCTGCCACTCAGGAATATTATAGGAAGTATCCTCAAATTCACTGCTTCAATTGAAAATTGAAGTAACTTAGTGACCAAGCCTAATGCAAAAGTGTAAACTACCAAATTTGAAGATTTTAGAACTCAGTGATACCTCAATATTGATGTGTCAAATCCAGAAGGCAGCTTCTTGCAGATATCTAGATCACTAAAAGATATGAGGAACTCTCTTGTATAGGAAATCTTTATCTGCCTGAAATCCATTTGAAGAACATAACTAGTTTCGTTTTTTTAAAAGCTTGAAGAACATAAATATGCTATTAAAAGAGATAAAATGTATGTATTTCAAGAGATAAGAGACAAGAGTGAGAGTCTGGAAGTAGTTACTTAATAGGATGGTTTTTGCTTTCAATAGGAGACACAATGAAGCACTGATCTTCAACTTCTGAGCTCATTCCAAAACACTCTAACTTGTTAACTAAAAGTTAGCTTTTTATTGACTGCGAGGATGAGACAGCAGGCGCTCCCTGGTTCCAATTGCAAAAAGTCAAAACCATTAAACAGCTTGACAAAAGCCAATAGGTTAAAGTACGAGCAATTTGAACTGCAATCTCAAACGTAATGATTAATATATAAAAGTGAATCAACCACAAAGCTTAAACCGGTTTCTTAACTTCACAAGCTTGCAAAGGAGCCTAAGAACACCAAACAGTCAATGTGTGCTTTTTTACTAAATCCACTCCACTTTCTTCATTTATCGTCCAAAGGTATTCACGTCCAAATAATCACAAAATGCATCCAAAACCTAAAAGCTGGTAAGGAACTTAGGCATTTTCTAGTACGGATATTATCTACAATTGGATGGCCCGCACACACCCATATACAAACTCCACGCAAAGCAGTAAATAAAGCAGAACCTCCCTCGAAAACTTATCTCCAACCACAACCCGTGAAAAGCCTCTCCAGATCAAAAATACTTCAACCATTCCACAAACAAGACAAAGAGATCAGAGAGAGCGAGAATTGTTCACTATAAGTGCGCCAATTTCCAAATAAGGAGGTGGAAAAGAACCTTAAAGATAAAACTGGCGGCGTCTGTTTTTTGCCACTGACCCTAAAAAGTATCCTTCAAAACGCGACCAGATAGAGGTAGAAGTAGAAAAACCTAAAAGCTGGTAAGGAACTCAGGCATTTTCTAGTACGGATATTATCTACAATTGGATGGCCCGCACACACCCATATACAAACTCCACGCAAAGCAGTAAATAAAGCAGAACCTCCCTCGAAAACGTATCTCCAACCACAACCCGTGAAAAGCCTCTCCAGATCGAAAATACTTCAACCATTCCACAAACAAGACAAAGAGATCAGAGAGAGCGAGAATTGTTCACTATAAGTGCGCCAATTTCCAAATAAGGAGGTGGAAAAGAACCTTAAAGATAAAACTGGCGGCGTCTGTTTTTTGCCACTGACCCTAAAAAGTATCCTTCAAAACGCGACCAGATAGAGGTAGAAGTAGAAAAACTACCTCAATCAGATAAGAATAAAGCAGAGGAAGTACAGAGCGATACTTGAATTATGATGCCGATGTAGCTTTATGCACTTTGTTGCAGCTCTGACGGTTTGAGACAGGCAGGCTAGAGAGAAAAGGGATTTCTGTCGCAAGAACCGCTTGCAAAAAACCAGAGAATAGAATGACGTTCTGTTTCATTCATTTCATTTTCAGCATCAATAAGAAATAAACAATCTTCAGGAAAATGAGTAAACAAAGAATAAAAAACCTAAACGAAAAACGAACGCGAGCTCGCCTGTGGCGTTGTCGAAATTATATGGACATGTTAGTGATTTTTCTAGGAAAATAAATAAATAATAATAATCAAACCATACTTATCCAATAAATTTTTAGTAAAATAAAATATCAAATATAAAATTATCATAAAAATTTGTCTCGTACCATCAATTATTAAATACTTATTAAAAAAATATATACATTTTTCTGGCTCATGTTGGCTAAAAAAATCTTACCTAAAAAATTATATGATTTTCTTAGTAAAAATCTTCAACTAGAAAATGTTTCAGGAAAAAAAATTAAAAATATATTTCTACTAGAAAAAAATTTTCAGTATTTCTTGGAAAAGCTACTAATAGGGCCTCAATTTCAAAGGAAAATATGGCATTCCTTTTAATTATTAAATATCTAAAATACCCTCCTAAAAAGTTTTAAAATCTAAAAAATCAACTAACTGAATTACAATTCAATAAACTCACTAAATGATAAAATTAGTTCTATTAACCTTTTCAATATAATTCATAAACACAATTTACTTGATATGTTAAAATACATAAAAAAAGTCCTTACTAAAATATATAAAAAACTAATTATAAAATGTTTACATTTAATACCCATTTTTATATGTAAAAATACTTTTAAATTTAAATAAAATTTATAAATAATAAATTAGATTTAACTATAATTTACAATTTTATCTCTTTACAAATAATTTTTATTTAAATTCACTAAATATATGATATTATATAATCATTGGTAAAATAATAATTTTTATTAAAATTAGAAAAAAGTGAGTTGAGAATATTCATCAGTGACTATTATAAATAATTAAATATATATTTTTATAATTTCATTGTTAAAATATTAAATATGTTGATAAGGCCAATTTAAGTTTTTCCTTATTAAGTAAATGGGGTTAGAGGACATCATAAAATAAGGAAACAAAAGAAATAGTTTAGCATTTAGTGGATTTCAATTAACACCAAATTACAGCAGATACCACCAACCCATGTTTTCGAATAACTGTTTTGAAAACATGCAAATGCTTAAAATGAGCATCGATAGATTCTGAATAAACAAGTATATCATCAATATAAACAATTGTAAATTCAGAATAAGGAGCAAAGATATCATTCATGATATTTTGAAATTCAGATGGAGCATTTTTCAAACCAAAAGGCATAACATTTCATTCAAAGTGACCAAAAGGGACAGTGAATGCAGTCTTATATTTATCCTTTTTGTTAATTTGAATTTGCCAATATCCATATTTCAAATCAAATTTTGAAAAGATTTTAGCAGAAAACAATCTGTCTAATAAATCTTTTTTTGTTTGGGATAGGGTAGCAAATCCATCTCAAACAATCATTAAGTGGTTTATAATTAACCACTAGTCTAGGAACACATCGTTCCTTTTCTGCATTTTTATTGACATAAAAAGCAGTACAACTCCATGGGGAGTATGATTTTCTAATTAATTTTTTATCCAAGAGATTCTGGATTTCCTTTTTGCAAAGGTCTAGTAAGGCATGTTTCATTTGACTAGGTCTTGCTTTTGTCGGAATGGTTCTTTTATTGAGCCCATCAATATATGTTAAAGACACAATATATTTATGTCTATCCCAAAAAGCTGTAGGAATGTCACTACAAATTTCTTGGCAAATACATTCTGAAGAGAACTAATTTTCTCTTTGATCTCTGTAGTTTCCAGCTGTTGTTCTAGAGTTAAAAACTGAATTTCTTTATGCAGGAAACTAAGGTGATGTTCTTTAACATTTCTCAATTCTGAAATCTCATTTATGAAACTGATTTGATGTGGAGATTTGAAAGAGAAATATATAGGTTTATTATTAACCTGTCCAAGAATTCCATGATTGTCAATGCCTTTAATGGGCATAATTTTCTCCAAAAAAGGAGTGCCTAAAATGACTTGTTGAGTCATATTTTTGACTAACAAAAAGTCGGTAATGATGCACTGATCATTAGTGCATATGGAGGCATTGTTTAATTTATATTGAATTTTCATTTAGTCTCCGTTGGCATTGGCCAATGTTTGAGTTGTTTTCTCAAAGTATTGGGTTGGAATCAATCCTTCCTGGATGCAGTTTAAGTCTGCTCCACTATCAATCAGAGCTGTCAGCTTAGGAATGACAAAGTTCTGATCAATAACTAAATTAATTACCGTATGCCATCTTTGATTGATGACTTTGGTAATTTGATTAAGAAAAGACTCCTCAGATTTCTTTTCTTGATGCAAACAATTTTGTTCACATTTTTGTGCAAGCTTTTTATAAAGGGATTTTAATTCTTTTAATTCAAGCTTGATTTCTTTAATTTCTCCTTGTAATGAGGAGATGGATACTTGTTGTTTTGAAGAATTAGTTTCTTCATAACAACCAATAATTTCCTTCAAAGAATACGGTTTAACTCCTTGGATGAGAGGTATCTTTGAAGTCCTTGAAGTACTTTGAATTTGTTCAAGATATTCTTTAATTAAATATCTTTTGGTATGAGGATCTTCCTCTTGATCAATGTTCTTAAGCATAAGTTGTTGGTCATTAGTAAGAACATTAATCTGATGTATTTGTGTCACAGATTGTAAATGAGAACAGCTATAATCTTGGTCTTCTTCTGATTGGCTGGATGAGGCATAATTAATATCATCCCTAGAATCAAAA
This sequence comes from Aristolochia californica, assembly GCF_029961685.1. Classification (NCBI taxonomy): domain Eukaryota; kingdom Viridiplantae; phylum Streptophyta; class Magnoliopsida; order Piperales; family Aristolochiaceae; genus Aristolochia; species Aristolochia californica. Next base: position 7,368,447 of record NW_027182257.1, read on the forward strand.
TTTAAGAGAATTTTGGCCAACTGGATTATTAATCCTTCATCAATCTGCAGTTGGTTGAGTTTCTCTTTTGTTTTGCATCTATTTGAATAGTGGCCTAATTTGCCACATTTTTAACAGACAATTTTCTTTTTGTCTAGAGGGTTGTTTCTAGGAGCTGGTCTCTGACGAGGAGGAGGTCTCCTAGATTCATGACGAGGCTCATGACGAGTTTTGGGATGAGACTGTCATGACTGTCGTTTGGGATATCTCCTAATCTGGTGACAGTAGGGTTCCTGTCTCTTAGAATGAGAGACCTTACCTTTTCCTTTCCTTTGATTGGAAGGTGGTCCTCTATCACAAGCAAATTGTTCACAGAATTCACCAAGCTCACGCTTTCCAGTAAGATTTTGTTTTTTAAGCTGAGCTTGAAGTTTTAAATCATTACATAAGGTCAGTCCTTCTTGGATGATAGCACTGGTAAGGAGACCATATGTATATTGATGGTAGTTGATAATTCCTACCTCATTAACTAACCTTTTTCTTACCTTACTGGCAAAAAGAGTTGGTAATCCATCAATAAATTTAGTTTTCCAATATTCATTATTGACATCTGGTCTTTGCATAACCTTAGTGAGGAAAACATCTTTGTACCATCGAAAATGGCTAAGTGTTCTACACCTAACATTTTGCAATACCTCTCTTCCCTTATCTGATTGGGAAGTCAAAATTTCCAATGAAATGATGAACAATACAGGAAATCAAGGTATAAACTGCATCGTCCTCACCTAGGTAGGCTTGGCCAGATTCAGTTTTAATAACCTTTTTGGAAGTGTAAATTTCCTGATGTTGTTCAAGGGTGAGGATATTATCCCACCAACCTTTGAGGGTTCCAGAAAACCTTGCAGTGAGCATTTCTGCAATTCCTTGATCGGAATTCTTATGTTGCTGACAGATGGTACAATATATAAGCATATGGTGACATTGTTCCAATATCTGATATTCAGATAATCCATCTATATTCCATTCATAAATGGATTTTTCATCTTAGGCCTTTTGATCTAAATAAACATTTTCTTCATACAATAGGTCCTGAGGTGTAGGCCTATGGTAATAATGTTTCTTAGGTAGATCCCATTGTCGGGTAGACTTTTTCTCATATTCCAATTTGTGTATACTCGAGTCGTGAATCATTTCCTGAAGAATTTCTTCAGTCTGATTGACATTAGTTAAACCTAACTCTTTGAGGTTAGAGTTTTGACCAACATTAGCAAAAGTTGGTCAAACAAGTTTTACTGTTAAAACATATTTTCTAGCATGCATAAAAGTCAATTTAGGCTTCAATTCAAGCTCGTTACATCTCCAAATTTTGTATTTTACCTATTGTTGTAATTAGCAAGTTAAGTTGCACATTTTAAGTACTTTTTATGATTTTTATCAAATATTTGGCAGATTTTATAAGAGAATAAAAACTTCATATCTAACCTAATGACTAATTTATTTTTTAACTTTAGAGCTTCATTTATAAAATGATTTTTTTGCCTCATTTCATAAAAGAAGTTTGTCATATTACTGCAACGCTTTTTCAAAGGTACTTCATTCTTTCAAATCGTCTTGGGAAGTCAATTTAAGGATTTAGCAATTCAATCCCTCAATTATTCAAAAAAATAAAGTATGTAAGTGTTAGCGTTAATTTTAAATCTTTGATATATCTCTACCTAGATATGGTAGAACTAATTCTTGTACGTGTTAAATCAAGTCAATTTGAGCTTTGACTTTCAAATTTTGGCATGAATGAGTTGATTTATATGTTAAGCAACTTATACCTTTTATTTTCAGATCATTGATTATTTTAGCTTTTAGATTGTGTTAGAATTGAATTTCCTAGATTGTAAAATTATTTGCAAACATCTAACAACTATTCTTGAGCCTTTATTCTTTGTTTGATTGAGTTGTTATAAAGAATGTAAGTACCATAAAATTCTTATTTCAAAACTTTAAAAAAGTATTTGGTGAATTTCAAAACTTATGCCTTGAATTCTAAACTCGATAGTATAGTTCACCAACCATTTTGGATTGGTATTTTCTAAATCTTAGCTTTGGGGTTGTTGAGTATATGGGAAAAAGAAATATTTCTCAGACTTGTTTTAATTTGAGTACAATGAGCCTCTGTTTATAATAGAGAAAATAAGTGTAATCTTATTACAATTAAACTACCCTTGTCTAAGTTATACCTATAGTTAAACGCTAAAAGATAAGTCTTAAAACAATTTAATAACTAAACATAAATAAAAGAGTAATACAACTGATACACCATTAAATGAGACTCTTTGTGAGACCTCCTCCTGTGAGACTCCTATAAGACCATATTAATTTTGGCTTTGTGCGACTTCTTGTTGTGACGGTCATGTAAAACTCTTTTGTACCTCCTCTTCATTACTCCCTCTCAAAAAATAATTCTAACTTATAATGAAAAAATTCTTGGTCTTCAATCTTCATTGGTTAAAATTTTTTCATAGATGTAAAATCTTCTACTTTTATTCTCCCCCTTTCTTGAATATTTACCTCACATAAAAACTGCCACAAAATATGGAATAATATACATTTTTTCTTGTACTTCTTGTACTTCTGCCTCTCTAGATGGGGATAAAAAAACCGTAGAGACCTAGCTTGAATAAAACACAATATGGGATATGAAAATCATTCTTAACAGTAAGATAAAGCTCCACACACTAATCAAAATGGTCATAGTTTAAAACACACTCAACTCAATTTTAAAGGTGGAAAAATGACCCAACTTTCTGGCACAACAAAGTGACTACTCACTTTTTAAGGGTAGCTCAAATAAAAATCACCTCTTGGGTGAAGAATAAAAGACTTGACTCAAGTGAAGAATAAAATAATTGACTCAAGTTCAATGTTGGGCACATTCTTATACTTTTTAGGTAGTGGGTCTAAACATTACTCTGAAGTGATGAACACAAGATGATAAACTAAAGAAAAATAACTTTAATTGGAAGGAGTCGATTATGCAAAACTCATACTTCCAAATGAATCTAGAATGTGACCTTTTAAAAAAAACTAGGAGAGACTATGATGATTAAACTTAATAAATTCGATCAAGTATAACTTTTTTTGGGTGACCACATTTTTCGGAGTTAACTATATGGAAGATACACAACCAAGTAACAAAAATACAACACTTGAAACAACATTGAAGTAGGATATTGCATACCTTGAATAAGCACATCTTGGAGTGATTAAGTCCGAACAAAACTCTTTGATTAGAAGAGAAATTTGGCTAAAAAAATATAATTCTAAGAGAAAAGAAAACTTAATTCACGTCAATGCATCTAGAAATAATAGGAGAGAAAAAAGGAAAAGGATAAATTTTTGGCAGAACTAACCTTTGGTACTTCTAATTAAGGGTGGCTTCGTACTGAGCAGGCTCATGAGCGGCTCGAGCTCCGCTCGATTTTGGCTCGATACGATTCAGTATACCTGAATCTTGAGTTGAGTTTGAGATCCGGGATCTGCTTGTTTAAATTAATGAGCCGAGCTCGACCGAATCAAGATTTGGCTTGAAAGCTCGTGAGTCAGCTCATTAATTTAACGAGTGGCACGGGATTCGGGGGAGTCGGGACCGGAGTGGGAGCGAGAGCGAGGGGGGAAGATTCTTCCTCCCCTTGTCACTACCGAGCCCCTTCGGCCGCTGTTGTGGCCGCCTCTATCACCGTCTACAGCTGCCTCGCTGGCCTTCTTCTGCCTTTCCGTCACCGCTGATTCTATGGCCATCACTCAATTTCTTCCCTCGTCGTCTACCTTCACCTTTATTTCCGTCGTCCCCGCCTCCGTCGCAGCCGTTATCCCTGACAATCGTTGGCATTGTTCCTCGTCTAGGCGGAAAACTAGAACCAGCAGAGATACCTAAGTTAAGGGGAGAAATAATTCCCCTCCCCCCCCCCCGCGCGAAGATGATTTCGCACGTGCGAGATCATAAAGTGAAAAAAAACTTTTTCTTAAACTCTCCTTCCTCATGGTTCTTGAAGAAATTGAAAATATATTTTAGTAGAAATACGTTTTTAGGGACTATTAGTGTCTCATGTTTTTTGTAAACATTTTCTAATTGAAAAGTATTATTAAAAAATCATATAATTTTCTAAGTTAGATTTTCCTGCCAAGATGAGCTAGAAAACTGTATAGAAAATTTTTGAATATGTATTTGATAGTTGATGCTGTAATACTTTTAGCATGAGGCAATTTTCATAATAATTTTGTGTTTGACATTTTATTTAATTAAAAATTTATCGATAAGTATAGTAATATATTAGATTGATTATTAACTTTTATTTATTTCCCTGGAAGAGGCACTAAGAGGTCCATTTAACTTTCCTAAGAAAATTTTAAAATATTTCTTATAATTTTCTAATAAGTCACTAATAGTAATAGGATTTTTTAAAGGTTTTTTTTGGAAATATGTATAATAGAAAAAACATTTCTAGTTTTTCCTAGATTATAAAATTTCAACTAGTGGCACAAAGGAGGCCATAGAAAATTTATGGCCAGATTCAAAAATTACAAAATAAGCTAGACAACATTTGGAGTAACAAAGATTAATATTGGTGCGTTCTAATTCCTTTTTGAAATTCAATCTTAACCTCCCATATCATTCTTCTTTTAAAATGTATGCATAATTTTATATATAATTTATTTGACATATATTTTATATGGTATTAAATGTAGGTTAAGCTCGAACTCAACTAGAGCTTGAGCTCGAACTCGGTTAAAATTATTAGGCTTGAGTTTGTTAGAAGATATGCCCAAGCCCACACGAAAAAGGAAGACACACATATCTAAGAGTATTATAAGATGGGCCACACAACCAACGAAGTCCCACAAGATGAGCCCAAACACATAAGAAGTAGGACCCATAATGAATACCATGAGGTTGCATCCTTATCACATCAATTGGAAGATCAAGAACGACTCACAAAGGCATATTTATCTTATGGTCACATCCTAGAAGAGTTCTAGTTTGATTTATATTTGTCTTTTATCTATATTGAATCATTTAATTATGCTAGGACTTATCATTAAGTGTTAGAGTTTGGGTGTAATTGGGATAAAAGTAGTTTTATTGTAGTTGGACTCTACTACCTTCCTCTATTATAAATAGAGGTTCATGTACTCTGATTACAACAAGTCAATGAAGCATTTCTCTTTTTCATAAATTCAACATGGTATCAGAGCGGGTTCTGTGAGGTGACTTGGTCAACCCATAGAGATAATGAGATCATTTTCTCTAAACCCTAAACCCTAAACCCTAAGTCTAGGTTTGTAGTTATTTTTTTATGTCCCTACTCCTATAGATTTCTTTGCTTTTTTATATCTATTATGGGATTTTCATATTACAAATTATATATTGACGGAAAGATATTTGAGTCTAATTTCCAAAAAAAAAAATATTTTTTCCAATCGGAGTTATCTACAGAGAGATATTGATATTTGAATGAGAAAAAGTCAGATTGCAAAAGTGGTTCAAGAAGCAGCAGAAAGCTTCAACTTCCGAGGTATTTTTTGCTATAAAGAACTAGAATTTATATGGAAAAAATATATCAAAAGAAATGTATGTAAGTTTATTCTTTTAACTATTCAACCAATTTTTTATCTGAGTAATCTACAAAGAGAAATCGATATTTGAAGCAGTGAAGGTCAGATTGAAAAAGAGGTTCAAGTGGGAGCAGAAAGCTTCAACTTTCGAGATATTTTTTGCTATCAAGAAAGAGACTTTATATGGAGAATTATATATCAAAAGAAATATATGTAAGTCTATTTGATTAAATATTCAACAAATTCTTGGTACAATTTTTTTATAAGGAGATATTGATCTTGGAATAGTCCATGGTCATTCTATAAAAAAAGGAGAAACAATACTTAGTTTGGCCAAATGATAGAGACCGAATTCTATCAGATTATTTATCTTCTGATAATTGTATTTTTTTAGGAGAAGTTATACTTGGATGAAAGGTATTCAAGTCTAGTTTCAGAATAATTTTTTTTATGTCAATTTGATCTATATTTAAAGATATATTCGCATTGGAAGAATCAAAGGTCATGCTGGTATTCTGTTGCATCGAAAAATCCGAATTTATGCCCATTGTTTTGCGTCACTATTTGAGTTTCTATTTCAGAAAAATATCTCACTACTCCCTGTTTGAGGGATTATTTATACGTCTATGTTATTTTGGCTTATTGCTACATCTATGATATTTGGTTCAAGCTGGGATCACTGCCATTACCTCCCAGTTTGAGGGGGAGAAGTACAAGAAGTACAAGAAAGAGGTATTTTATTCCATATGTAGTGGATGAGTTTATGTGACCAAAATATTCAAGAAAAGGGGAACACAAAAGATGAAGCTTCTGCATCTAAGAAAAAATATTTATATTGGATTATGATTATTTCATGGGTCCTTCTACAAGGTTTATTATTTTGGTTCGTGTTATATGAGTTGGAAGATGGTTGTGTTATATACAATTGTTGCTATTATGTCTCTTTGGATGAGACCTTATTATTGACGAAGAGGAGGCCTCAATATACGTTACGTCACCGTGATGGAGGACCTTATTACTACATCCACTACCCGTAAGGACATCTATGTTATTTCACCGTGATGGAAGAGTTTATTACTAACTCTATGTTATACCCTCATGAATTGACATTTATTACTCCTACCACTTAGTGGAGGGACATGGTGATGGAGGAGTTTTTTTATTATTACACTTCCGAACAACATATAGACCCACTACCTATAGAAGATAGGAGTGTGCCGAACATCCAGCATATAGACCCACTACCTATAGAAGATAGGAGTTGACTAATTAAAGAGCAATGTCGTATGACTTGAAGTGATTTTACTCTCAATTTTCTTATGCCAACTGGGCCTCATGAATGAGAGCACCAACGTGAGGGGGAGTGTTGGAAGATATGCCACATTATACAAAAAAAGATTATATATATCATTTTGCAGCAAGCTAGGAGTTCATGTTGTTCTCTCACCCCCAGCTTGAGGGGGAGTGTTGGAAGATATGCCCAAGCCCACACGACCAAGGAATGCCCACATATCTAAAAGTATTATAAGATGGGCCACACAAGCAAGAAAGAAACAAAATGGGCCCAAGCACATAAGAAGTAGGACCCACAATGGTTACCACAAGCTGACATCCTTATCACATCAATTGGAAGATCAAGAAGGACTCACAAAGCCATATTTATTTTATGGTCACATCCTAGAAGAGTTTGAGTTTGATTTATGTTTGTCTTTTATCTATATTGAGTCATTTAATTATGCTAGGACTTATCTTTAAGTGTTAGAGTTTGGGTGTAATTGGACTCTACTACCTTCCTCTATTATTAATAGAGGTTCATGTACTTTGATTACAACTCGTCAATGAAGTATTTCTCTTTTCCATAAATTCAACAGAGTTTGATTACAATTTTAGGTTCTAGGCCAGGGTCGATCGAGCTCGAGTTCAAAATATTTAAATCAAGCTCAGCTTGAACAAGGTTCGGACTCAACTGGATTTGATGCCACCCTTATGCCCAATTTTAACTAGAGGTCATTCCCAATTTTCTGTAAAATGTATGTATGAGTTTATATACAATTTATTTGACATGTATTTTTTGAAAAGTTTTAAATGTATATTGGAGCACGAACTCGAGACTTGTATTTTTTGAAAAGTTTTAAATGAATGTTGAAGCTCAAGCTTGGCTCGAACTCGGTTAAAATTATTAGGCTCATGCTCGATAATAATTTTAGGCTCGAGCCTAGGCTCGGCTAGAGTTCGAGCTCGAAATATTTAAATCAAGCTCGACTCGAACATAGGCAGGTTCAGGCTTGGCTTGACTAGATGCCACCCCTAATTCTAATGTCCATATGTCTTAAAATATAGCTTAGAATCATAAACGGTTTATTACTTAAGAAACTAGACTCAAATAGCTTGAATTTGATATCTATTTTGATATAAAAAAAACTTCATTCTTGAATCTATTATGACCACTTGATTTACTTCATTCCATAGCATAACCCTTGTTGACTTCGATGAGAATATATCTTTCCATATAGATCAAATTGACATGAAAGTTGATACTTATGAAAATAGACTTTGATACATTTTATTAAAGTATACTATTCCTTCATGAAATATACTTTTCTAAGATAAAAAATCTATTTTGAATCTGTAATATGATCGAACTAACTACTCTTTCTTCTTTGACAATCATGACTATTGATTATTCCGATATTGATTTCTCTTCCTAAACTAATTAGATTGAGAATTGGTTTGATAGATTAGAAAATGCATTTATATATCTTTATTTTGATATATAATTTCTCATATAAAGTCTCATTTTTATGGCATAAAATGCCTAAAAAATTGAAGTTTTTTGTTGTTGCTCGAACATCTCTTGTTGCCTGACCTTTGTTGCTTCAAATATCAATTGATCTTTGCAAAAAAATCTGATTGCCAAAAACCTTTTTGCATTGGAATGTTGACTCAAAGATCTTTTTGCCAATATATAATTTTTAATATGAAAAATTCAATGTAGAGGTGTGAGTGCCAAGGAAACAATAAATATTAGGACAAGAAAGAAAGAAAAAGGTGGAATGTGAACCTAAAGTAATGTAGATAATAAAGCAATAAAAGGTTACATTGTCTCTGTGGGTTGATTGATTCAACATGTTGAATTTCTAGAAAATAGAAATACTTCACTGACTTGTTCTAATTTATGTACAATGGGCTTCTAGTTATATTTAAGGAAACAAGTAGAATCCAATTATAATTAAATTACCATTTTCTAAGTTACACTCAAAGTTAAACACTAAAAAATAAGTCTTAAAGCAATTAAACAACTGAACATAAATTGAAGACTTATATAAGTGAAAGATCTTCAATTGAGACTCTTTTGTAAGATCTTCTCCTATGAGATTTTTATAAGATTCCACCACATTAATTTTGGCTCAGTGAGACTTCTTGTTGTGACAGTCATGTAAGACTCTTCCATACCTGCTCTTCAATAGGGGGTATTTATAAATTAAGCTTATACTTTGAGATCTATATTTGAGTTTGAAAATTTACCTTCAACTTTGACATTGTTGGAAGGTATAATAAGGTATATTTATTTAACTTTATTTACTTTAAAAACTAAAGTCCTAATTTTCATAGTCTACAAGGATATTATTGTAATTTTATTTATATTTAAGTTATAAATAAGGGACATGATCTCTAAACCCTAATCTAACCCCTCTTTTCTTCTCAAAAATTGCAACATGGTATTAAAGTAGGTTTTCATTTAGGTCTACGTTTTGATTAGGTTGAGTATGAGAGATGAAGAAGTTTTTCTTCTTCTTGGTTTAATTCCTCATAATTTTTTTCTTTTATCATATTTTTATATGTTTTCTTCTTCATGTTTAACAATATTACCCTACATCCTACTTTATAATTATTTGCCATATTAAGTTTGTTAGGTTCAAAATTTCATAAAGATAATTGTGATGATAATAAATACTCAAAGTCACTAATGAAATACATAAAAATTGATTTGCAACTCATTATTAAAGCCCTCAAAAGATAGATCCTGGCAAACACTTATTTGACTGGCACATAACTAATTGAATGACTTACACAAAGAGGGGAGCAAACAACCCATATTAGATTGTACACTACAAATGGGCCTAGTGGCACCATTTGCCAAAGCAAGAGAGCATGAGCAAAATAAGCACTCAAGTCCCAAAAATGAAAGAGAAAGAAAAGAAAAAGGAAAAAGGATAAAATGGAGAAAAAAGAAGAAAAATGGAGAAAAGAAGTAAGTCATTCAAATGGGTTCAAATTAACCAAATTATCTATGAAAATCAGTTGTCCATGCAAAACAACCCAAAAAAATACAATTGAAACCAGAAGTATGTTGGTTGTTCAAGTCAAATCAGTTAGATGTTACATGTAAAAGTTAAAAAAGAAGATAAAGAAGGTCAACCTTTTGACTGCAAGTCATTTGAAATAAGTTGGAGAGAGAAAATGTCCTATTAGAAGTGATACACCATAATGAATTAGAAACAAAAAATAAAATAAAAAAGTGTGACTTGGTTTTGCTTTATAAAGCTCTCGCAATGCAAGGGGCAATATTTATTGATTTCCTTTTTCTGCATGGAAAGAAAGTACAAAGAATAAACAAAAAAAAGTATGACAATATTCATTATTTTTTTGCTTACACTAGGAACAAAAGTACATAGAAGAAGCTAGACAAAAGTACAATAATATTTATTGTTTATCTTCTTACACTAGGAGAGAAAGAACTAATAGAAGCAAAAAAAAAGTATGACTTTTCTTTGTTTTATTAAGCATTCACTATATAAGGGGCAATATTATTATTTTTTCTTTTTTGCACTTGCAATGGAAATACCAAGAAGAAGCAAAAAGAAAAAAAAGTACGATAAGATTTATTGTTTTTTGTCTTGCACATGGAGAGAAAGTACCAACTATAGAAAAAAAGTACAACTTTGTTTTGTTTTATTAAGTTCTTGTAATGCAAGGGGCAATATTTATTGTTTTTATTATTGCACTTGGAATGAAAGAATCTAGAAGACACAAAAAAATGTATGACAATATTTATTATTTTTCTATTTGCACTAGGAACGAAAGAACCAAGAAGAAGCAAAAAAAAGTACGACAATATTTATTGTTCTTCTTTTTGCACTTGGAGAGAAAGTACCAACAGAAGCAAAAAAAAAATTACGACCTTGTTTTACTTTATAACGCTTTCGCAAAGCAAAGGGCAATATTAATTGGTTTTCTTTTGTGTTTGGAAAGAAAGTACAAACAAGAAGCAAAAAAAAAGTACGACAATATTTATTGTTTTTGTTTATGCACATGGCGTGAAAGTAAAAATAGAAGAAAAAAAGTACGACTTTGCTTTTCTATGCAAGGGGCAATATTTATTATTTTTATTTTTTCACTTGGAATGAAAGTACCAAGAAGAAGAAAAAATAAGTAAGAGAATATTTATTATTTTTTCTTTTTGCACTTGGAGCGAAAGTACAAAGAAGAAAGCAAAAAAAAGTACGAGAACATTTATTGGTTTTCTTTTTGCACTTGGAATAAAATTACCAAGAAGAAGTATGACAATATTTTTTGCTATGACAATATTTATTGCTTTTCTGAATGAAAGTACCAAGAAAAAGCAAAAAAAATGTGTGACAATATTTATTGTTTTTCTTTGTGCAGTTGGTGAGAAAGAACCAACAAAAGAAAAGAAAGTAGGAATTTGTTTTGCTTTATTAATCTCTTGCAATGTAAGGAGCAATATTTATTATTTTTTTTGTTTGCGCTTGGAATGAAAGTACCAAGAGGAAGCAAAAAAAAAAGTACGAAATATTTATTGTTTTCCTTTTTGCACTCCGAGAGAAAGTGCCAACAAAAGGAAAAAAAGTACAACTTTATTAAGCTCTCACAATGCACGGGGAAATATTTAAACTTTTTTTTTTTTGCACTTGGAAGAAAAGAACGAAGAAGAAGCAAAAATAAAAAAAAAAGTGTGACCACATTTATTAGTTTTATTTTTGCATTTGGAATGAAATTTACCATGAAGAAGCAAAAAAAAAAAAGTACGACAATAATTATTGTTTTTCTATTTACGCTATGAAACAAAATTCCAAGAAGAAACAAAAAAAGTATGACAATATTTATTGCTTTTCTTTTTGCACTTGGTGAGAAAGTACCAATAGAAGCAAAAAAAAAAAAGGAATTTGTTTTGCTTTATTAAACTCTCGCAACGCAACGGGCAATATTAATTATTTTTCTAGTTGCACTTTGAATGAAAGTACCAAGAGGAAACAAAAAAATTACAACAATATTTATTTTTTTCCTTTCTGCACTTGGAGAGAAAGTACCAGCAATAGGAAAAAAAAGTACATATTTTTTTTTTTGCTTTATTAATCTCTCACAATGCAAGGGGAAATATTTATTGTTTTTTTGCACTTGAAAGGAAAGTTCCAGTAACAAGCAAAAAAAAAAAAATCAAAATTTTTAGGTTTTCTTTTTGCTTGTGGAGTGAGATTACCAAGTAGGAGCAAAAAGAAGTACTAAAATATTTATTTTTTTTCTTTTTGCACTTGGAGAGAAAGTACCAATGGAAGAAAAAAAATATGACTTTGTTTTGCTTTATTAAGATCCCACAATGGAAGGAGTAATATTTATTGTTTTTCTTTTTGCACTTGGAACGAAAGTATATGAAGAAGCAATATATATATATATATATATATATATATATATATGACAATATTTATTAGTATAGTTTTTCACTTGGAAAAAAAGTACAAAGAAGAAGCAAAAAAAGTACAATAATATTTATTGTTTTTCTGTTTGCACTTGGAATGGAAATACCAAGAAGAAGCAAAAAAAAAAAAAAATTATTACTAAAATTTTTTTATTTTTATTTTTGCAGTTGGAGAGAAAGAACCAACAGAAAACAAAAAAAATGTGACTTTGTTTTACTTTATTAATCTCTCACGATGCAAAAAGCAAAATTTATTATTTTTCTGTTTCCACTTGGAACTAAAGTTCCAAGAAGAAGCAAAAAAATAAAAAATGTACAACAATTTTGATTGTTTTTTCTGTTTTCATTGGGAAAGAAAGTACCAAAAAGAAGCGAAAAAAAAGTTTGATAATATTTATTATTTTTATTTTTGCATTTGGAGAAAAAGTACCAATAGAAGTAAAAATAAAATAAAAAAGTATGACTTTGTTTTCTCTATTAAGCTCTTGCAATTGAAGAGACAATATTTATTGTTTTTCTTTTTGCACTTAGAACGAAAGTACCAAGAAGTTGCAAAAAAGAAAAGTAATACTATATTTAATGGTTTTATTTTTGCACTTGGAACAAAAGAATCAAGAAGAAGCAAAAAACAAAAAAAATTACCAAGAGGATGCAAAAAACAAATACGACAAAATTTATTGTTCTTCTTTCTAAACTTGGAGAAAAATTACCAAAAAAAGAAGAAAAAAAAAGTACAACCTTCTTTTGCTTTATTATGATCTCACAATGCAAGGGACAATATCTATTATTTTTCAGTTTGCACTTAGAAAGAAAGTACAAAGGAGAAGCAAAAAAATGACTTTCTTTTGCTTTATTATGCTCTCGCAATGCAAGGGTTATTTTTATTATTTTTCTTTTTGCACATGGAATGAAAGTTCCTAAAAGAAGGAAATAAAAAAGAACGATTACATTTAATGTTTTTATTTTTGCTCTAGGAATGAAAGTACCAAGATGAAGAGTAGAAAATAGTATGACAATATTTATTATTTTTATTTTTGGACTTGGGGAGAATGAACCGACAGAAGAAAAAAAAGGTATGACTTTGTTTTGCTTAATTAAACTCTCGCAATGCAAGGGAAAATATTTATTTATTTTTTTTTACACTTGGAATAAAAGTAGGAAGAGGAATCAAAAAAAAAATACGACAATATTAATTTTTGTTCTTTTAGCACCCAGAGAGAAAGTACCAACATAAATGAAAAAAAAAAGTACAACCTTGTTTTGCTTTATTAAGCTCTCGCAATGCAAGGGCCAATATTTATTGTTTTTTTATTTGCACATGGAACAAAAGTACCTAGATGAAGCCAAAGAAAAAAAAAGTATGACAATATTTATTCTTTTCCTTTTTGCACTTGGAGAGAAAGCACCAATAGAAGCAAAAAAAAAGTATAATAATATCTATTCTTTTCCTTTTTGCACTTGGAGAGAAAGCACCAAAAGATGCACAAAAAAAATAAAAAAAAATAAGTACAACGTTGTTTTGCCATATTAAGATATCACAAAGCAAGGGCCAATATTTATTATTTTTATTTTTGCACATGGGACGAAAGTACATAGAAGAAGCAAAAAAAAAAAAAAAAAAATGAATGAAAAAATTTATTGGTTTTGTTTTTGCACTTTGAACAAAAGTAACAAGATGATGCAAAAAAAAGTACAACAATATTTATTGTTTTTCTTCTTGCACGTGGAGAGAAAGTACCAACAAAAGAAAAAAAAGTACGAGTTCGTTTTGCTTTATTAAGATCTCTCAATACAAGGGGCGATATTTATTGTTCTTCTTTTTGAAATTGGAATGAAAGTACCAAGAATTGAAAAAAAAAGAAAAGTACTACTATATTTATTGGTTTTCTTTTTGTGCTTAGAACAAAAGTATCAAGAATAAGAAAAAAAGTACGACCATCTTTATTATTTATTTGTTTGCAATTGGAATGAAAGTATAAAAAAATATGACCTCGTTTTGCATTATTAAGATCTCGCAATACAAGGGGCAATATTTATTATTTTTCGGTTTGCACTTGGTATGAAAGTACAAGGAGGAAGCAAAAATAAAAAATAAAAAAATATGAGTTTGTTTTGCATTATTAAGCTCTCTCAAAGCAAAGGGCAATATTTAAAGTTTTTCTTTTTTGCACTAGGAACGGAAGTACCTAGAAGAAGGAAAAACAAATGTACAACAATATTTAATGTTTTTATTTTTGCATTAGGTACGAAAGTACCAAGAATAAGAATTAAAAACAGTATGACAATATTTATTATTTTTTTTGAACTTGGGGAGAAAGTACCGACAAAAGCCAAAAAAAAAAGGTACGACTTTGTTTTTTTTATTAAGCTCTCTCAATGCAAGGGCAATATTTAATCTTTTTTTGTGTGCACTAGGAATGGAAGTACCAAGAGGAAGCAAAAAAGGTACATAAAATATTTATTGTTCTTATTTTTGCACTTGGAGAGAAAGTACCACAGAAGCAAAAAAGAGTACGACCTTGTTTTGCTTTATTAAGCTCTCGCAATGCAAGGGGCAATATTTATTATTTTTTGTTTGCACTTGGGCTTTATGTACCAAGAAGAAGCAAAAAAAAAAAAAGGAAAGAAAAACTACTGCAATATTTATTGGTTTTCTGTTTGCGCTTGGAAAGAAAATATGATGAAGATGAAAAAAAAAGTACGATAACATTTAATATTTTTCTTTTTGCACTAGGAACGAAAGTTCAAAGAATAAGCAAAAAAAAGTATGACTTTGTTTTACTTTATTAAACTCTACCAATGCAAAGGGCAATATTTATTGTCTTTTTGTTTTCACTTGGAATAAAAGTACCAAGAGAAAGAAAAAAAAACACGACAATATTTACTCTTCTTGTTTTTGTACTTAGAGAGAAAGTACCAATAGTAGCAAAAAAAAAAGTACGACCTTCTTTTACTTTATAAAGCTCTCGCAATGCAAAGGACAATATTTATTGGGTTTTTTTTTGTGCTTAGAAAGAAAGTATAAAGAAGAAGGAAAAACAAGTATGATAATATTTATTATTTTTCTGTTTGCACTTGGAAGGAAAGTACAAAGAAGAGACAAAAAAAAGGTATGATAATATTTATAGTTTTTTTTTTGTACTTGGAAAGAAAGTACAAAGAAGAGGCAAAAAAAGTATGTAATATTTATTATTTTTCTTTTTTCACTTGGAAAGAATGTACCATTAGAAGCAAATAAAAAGTTACGACTTGGTTTTACTTCATTAAATTCTCGCTATGCAAGTGGCAATATTTATTATTTTTTCTTTTTGCACTAGGAGTGAAAGTACCAAGAAGAAGAAAAAATATGACAATATTTACTTTTTTATTTTTCCCTTTGAAGAGAAAGTACCTACTACAAAAAAAAGTATGACTTTATTTTCCTTTATCAAGCTCTTGCAATGCAATGGGCAATATTTTTTATTTTTTATTTTTGTACTTGGAACTGAAGTACCAAGAAGTAACAAAAAATAAAAGTTCTACTATATTTATTGATTTTCTTTTTGCACTTGGAATGAAAGTATCAAGAAGAAGAAAAAAAGTACAAAAATATTTATTGTTTTACTGTTTGCACTGGGAACGAAAGTACCAAGAGGAAGAAAAAAAAGTACGACCATGTTTTGCTTTATAAAGCTCTCGCAATGCAAAGGACAATATTTATTGGGTTTTTTTTTGTGCTTAAAAAATAAAGTATGAAGAAGAAGGAAAAACAAGTATGACAATATTTATTATTTTTCTGTTTGCACTTGGAAGGAAAGTATAAAGAAGAGGCAAAAAAAAGTATGATAATATTTATAGTTTTTTTGTTTGTACTTGGAAAGAAAGTACATAGAAGAGCAAAAAAAATATGATAATATTTATTATTTTTCTATTTTCACTTGGAAAGACTGTACCATTAGAAGCATATAAAAAGTTACGACTTTGTTTTACTTTATTGAATTCTCACTATTCAAGGGGCAATATTTATTATATTTTCTTTTTGCACTCGGAGTGAAAGTACCAAGAAGAAGAAAAAATATGACAATATTTACTTTTTTATTTTTCCCTTTGGAGAGAAAGTACCTACTACAAAAAAAAGTATGACTTTATTTTCCTTTATCAAGCTCTTGAAATGCAAGGGGCAATATTTTTTATTTTTTATTTTTGTACTTGGAATTGAAGTACCAAGAAGTAACAAAAATCAAAAGTACTACTATATTTATTGATTTTCTTTTTGCACTTGGAATGAAAGTATCAAGAAGAAGAAAAAAAGTTCAAAAATATTTATTGTTTTACTGTTTGCACTGGGAACGAAAGTACCAAGAGGAAGAAAAAAAAAGTACGACAATTTTTGTTGTTTTTTTTTTGCACTTGGAGACAAAGTACAAACAAAAGCAAAAGAAAAAAGGTACAACCTTATTTTGCTTTATTAAGATTTCTCAATGCAAGAGCAATATTTATTATTTTTCATTTTGCGCTTGGAATGAAAGTACAAAGAAGAAGAAAAAAAAAAGTCTTTGGTTTACTTTATTCAGCTCTCGCAATACAAGGGGAAATATTTGTTATTAGTATTTTGGTACTGGGAACAAAAGTACCTTGAAGAAGGAAAAAAAAGAATGACAATATTTAAATGTAAAAGTATGACAAATGCAAGGGGCAACATTTACTATTTTTTTGTTTGCACTTGGAATAAAAGTAAAAAGAGGAATAAAAAAAGAAAAAAATGTATGACAATATTTATTGTTCTTCTTTTTGCATTTGGTGAGAAAGTACCAACAGAAGCAAAAAAAAGTACAACCTTATTTTGCTTTATTCAGATTTCGCAATGCAAGGGGTAATATTTATTATTTTTCTATTTGCACTTGGAATGTAAGTACCAAGAAGAAGCAAAAAAAAATGTAAAACATTATTTATTGGTTTTCTTTTTGCACTTGGAAAGAAAGTACGAAGAAGAAGCCAAAAAAAGAACGTACGATAATAGTTAACAAGCGAAAAAATGTACAACAATATTTGTTGGTTTTCTTTTTGCACTTGGAAAGAAAGTACGAAGAAGAAGCCAAACAAAGTAAGTACGATAATAGTTAATGTTTTTGTTTTTGTACTAGGAGCGAAAGAACCAAGAAGAAGCAACAAAAAGACTTGTTTTGCTTTATTAATCTCTCCCAAAGCAAGGGGCAATATTTATTGCTTTTCTATTTGCACTTGAAATGAAAGAACCTTAATGAAGAAACAAAAGTATGACAATATTTATTGTTATTCTCTTTGCACTTGGAGAGAAAAGTACTAATAGAAGGAAGCAAAAAAGTACGACCTTGTTTTTCTTTATTAAGCTCTCGCAATGCAAGGGGCAACATTTATTCTTTTTTTGTTTGCACTTGCAAAGAAAGTTCCACGAAGAAGCAAAAAAAATTACGACAATATTTATTTATTTTTTTCACATTGAAAGAAAGTACGAAGAAAAAGAAGAAAAAAAAAGGACAAAATTTAATGTTTTTCTTTTTGCACTAGGAACAAAAGTACCAAAAAGAAGGTAAAAAAAAGTACGAGAATTTTTATTGCTTTTTTTTTGCACTAGGATTGAAAGTACCAATAAAAAGAAAAATAAAAGTACGACAATATATATTGTTTTTCTTTTTGCACTTGGAGAGAAAGAAATAACTGAAGAAAAAAAAGTACGAATTTTTTTTTGCTTTATTAAGCTCTTGCAATGGAAGTGGCAATATTTATTATTTTTCTGTTTTCACTAAAGTATCAAGAAGATGCAAATAAAGAAAAGTACTACTATATTTTTTGGTTTTCTTTTTGTACATAGAACAAAAATATCACGATGAAGCAAAAAAAAAGTACAACCATATTTATTGGTTTTCTGTTTGTTCTTGGAACAAAAGTACCATGAGGAAACAAAAAAAAAGTATGACAATATTTATTGTTCTAATTTTTGCAGTTGGAGATAAAGTACAAATAGAGGCAAAAAAAAAATACGACTTTGTTTTGATTTATTAAGCTCCCGCAATGCAAGGGGCAATATTTATTCTTTTTTGGTTTGTACTTTAAACTAAAGTAAAAAGAAGAAACAAAAAAGAGTATGACTTTGTTTTTCTTTATTAAGCTCTCGAAATGCAAGGGGAAATATTAATTGTTTTTGAGTTTGCAATTGGAACGAAATTACCAACAAGAAGCAAAAAATAAAGTACGCAGAGGAAGCAAAAAAAAGTATGACTATATTTTAAGTTTTTCTTTTTGCACATGGAACAAAAGTACCAAGAAGAAGAATAAAAAAAAGTACGATAATATTTATTATTTTTATTTTTGAACTTGGGGAGAATGTACCAACCCAAGCAGAAAAAAAGGTACGACTTTGTTTTGCTTTATTAACATCTTGCAATAAAAGGGGTAATATTTATTATTTTTCTATCTGCACTTGGAATGAAAGCACCAAGAGTAAGCAAGAAAAGAAAAAAAAAGTACGACAATATTTATTGTTCTTCTTTTTGCACTTAGAGAGAAAGTACCAACATAAGTAAGAAAAAGTACCACTTTGTTTTGCTTTTTTAAGTTGTCTCAATGCAAGGGGCAATATTTTTTATTTTTTGGTTTGCACCTGGAACGAAAGTATCAAGAAGATACAAAAATAAATAAAAATAGTACGACATTATTTATTATTTTTATTTATGCATTTGGAGAAAGTACCAGTAATAGAAAAAAAAAAGTACGACTTGTTTTTTCTTTATTAAGCTCTAGCATTGCAAGGGAAAATATTTATTGTTTTACTTTTTGTACTTGGAATGAAAGAAGAAAGAAGTAACCAAAAAAAGTACGACTATATTTATCAGTTTTCTCGTTGCCCTTTGAATGAAAGTGTGAAGATGATGTAAAAAAAAAGTACGACCATATTTATTGTTTTTTCTGCTTGCACTTGGAATGAAAGTATCAAGAGGAAGCAAAAAAAATTATGACAATATTTATTGTTCTTCTTTTTGCACATGGAGAGAAAGTACCAAAAAAAAAAAAAAGTATAACCAGGTTTTAATAAAAAGCTCTTGCAATACTAGAGGCTATATTTTTTATTTTTTATTTGCACTTGGAACGAAAGTACCAAAAAGAAGCAAAAACGAAAAAAAAAAATGCAATATTTGTTAGTTGTCTTTTTGCACATGGAAAGAAAGTACTAAGGGGGGGTTAGTTAACTTGACGCAAGAGATGAACTTCATCCACATTACTCAGTTCATCTTCTGACGTCGTTAGTGGTGCACTAGCATTCAAGTCATGTAGATGACTAATATGGATCCAAAAATCATCTCCACGGTTTAATTTCAGGAATCTGGTTTCCGCAGTATATTGCGAATCATTCAGATGAAGCGGTGTGCTTTGAACCCTTGTCATTTTTTTTGGGTTTCTTTCTCGCAGCCTCCCTCTCTCGGTCTCCTCCTTCTCTCATCTTGTCTTCCTCCTCAAATTGTTTCCTCCATCGCTCTACAACCATCTTTGTTCTCCCTGCTACCTCTCGCTTCTCCTTTCTCCCTTCTCCCTCTCACTGCAAACGTCCTCTCGGCCTCCCTCTCTGTCCCCCTCGACCTCCCACTCGCTTCTCCCTCTCGACCTCCCTCTCTTGTCCTTCTCTTCTCTCTCTCGGCCACCCACTCCCTTCTCCCTGTCTCTACTCTCTTTTTCCCCAAAATACCTCCCGTTTTTCGTTCGATTTCCCCCATTTCGATTTCTAACATTTTGGCGTCGATTTCTTTTATTCTACTACGATTCGGCTTTGATTTCCCCATTCAGCTTTGATTTCACCTTTTGGCTTTGATTTTCTAAAAATTTCATAAGGTAAGCCTAAGCCCTAATTTTTTTTCGATTATGTATTTGATTTAATTTTAATTTATGTGAGTAATTTGGGATTAGGTTTTATGGTATTTATGGTTCAATTTCGTCTTTTTAAGGTTTAGTTTTTGGATTAGGGTTAAGGTTTAGAGTATTTAGGGTTTAGTGCTTATATTTAATGGTTTAGGGTATAGGGTATTTTTAGGGTTTAGGGTTTTTTTTTTTTTTTAAACAAGGTTCTTGATTTTGGGGTGATAGGGATTAGGGTTTGGGGCTTTTAGGGGCTTTAAGATCTATGGTTTAGGGTTGAAGTTCTGGAATTAGGGTTGATGGTTTAGGGTTGAAGTTCTGGAATTAGGGTTGACGGTTTAGGGTAATGTTTTTAGGATTTAGATTTTGGGGTGTTTAGTCTAGTTCGAACAAAGTTGAGTTGCTTACACTGGCGTCCACTTGCCAATGAAACCCGACCCTTATCACTGACAAGGTGCAGTTCATAGTGATTGCAAAGTCCTATGGGGCTCTCTACCAGGGGTGTTCGATGAATTTGGACTTGATGTGTGTGTGTTTTTACATTGTTTAGTGCATTTGCAATGGAAATAGTTTGATTAATTTTGGAATGTTTTAGAATGTTGTTGAAATTTTTTGAAGTACTATGGAATGATTTTGCCATGTGGTGAGGAGATTCGTGTGTTATAAATATCCACCACATGGTTTTTTATTTTTTGTGGTTTTTGTTTCTGTGACGGGTAATGGTTGCATGATAAAGTTTTTTCCATGAGGACCATCTCAGATTTAGATTATAAATAGCTGTAAGAAGACAACTTACTACTCAGTCATATGACATTTGGACTTCGAAGATAACAGCAAAATGCTTGATCTCTTGGTCGAGCAAATCAATATAGGGAATAAGTTGCCCAATGGGGTTTGGAAGCATGATGTATATATGGATTGTGTCAATAAGTTCAATGAAGACGCAATCAATAAAAAAACTATTAAACAGTTCAAGAATCGAAAAAGATCATGGAAGAAAACATACCAAATGGTAATGAGCTATCTCAACACTACTAGGTTCGGTTGGGATGCAACCACACAGTGAGTTACTGCATGTCATTTTGTATGGAAAGACTACATAAAGGTGAGTAAATCAAGATGTACAAAAAAATATTTTGTGTTTTTTTCGCATTACTAGAACTCTATTCCAAGTCGTCTAAAGGAAGTTTTATTCTTGTAGGAGCATAGAGATGCTGAAAAGTACAGACAACAAGGTTGCCCCCCTTTACGACAAATTGGCTTTGGTAGTGGGCAAATCAATAGCTATGGGGATAGCTAGTATAACTCCTATAGATCTGGACGATGAACTCCTCCATGAGTTGGATCCTGTCTCAATGGACGAGCCCGAGGATGTCAATGTAGTTAGGAAAACTCCATTGCAATTCATTAGCGGAGATCAGTCGACAGTTGAGCAATCTCGAAGAAGTAACGCGTCATCTTCAAGTCGTCGTAGAAAGAGAAGCGAATTGCCCACTGATGATAGTAGTAAATTCATTGATGCAGTTAACCGTATTGCTCAGGCATTGAATAATGTTATGAAGCCTAATGATGGCAATGCCGAAAAAGATTGTGTTAATGCCCTCAGGGAAATCCCGGACCTATCGGATGACATGAAGTATTGCACTCCTGAATGGTTGGATACGCCAGGTAAGAAGGCCATGTTTACGACAATGAAAGTGGAAGAGCGGGTCAGGTGGCTTAAATATTGTGCAAGAAAATATTTGTAATGCGTTTTAAGTACAATATCTTCTTTAGGAAGATTGTTATGTATTAATGACGATGTTTGAATTATGATATTGCAAGACATATCAGTATGGTTAATATTTTTATTTTATATGATTGTTGTGTTAACATATTATGTGGATGAATATGGTGGATGAGTATGGATGTGGTCAATTAAAGATTTTCATGGCTATGAATATGATTGTTGAGTATGGATGAATAGGTTATGATTGAAGATTGATGTTTATTTTTGTTTATGACTTTTAGGAAGATTAAATTTGCAGATTTCCATGGCTATTATGACAAACAAAGAAAGGGTTGCAACTTTTGTTAGATTGACATGTATTATTGTCGTCATAGGAAGATACTCTCTATGCCATTGCGATAGACGTGTACCACATTCTTGTGGGATTAATGGTCTATTTTATTTTCAAAAGGCACTAGACCAATCACCTGTTAAATTTTGAAAACTTTACAAGATGAATAAAATTGTATTTCACAAATTGGCAAAGATACTTAATAGTAGAGGGTTTTTTTATCAGCCACAAATACCATCTCAGAGGAAGAACAACTTGCCTATTTCTCCCTAACTGTTGGTCAACAACAATCCTATAGTGTCACGACAGAGATGTTTAATGGTCTATTTTATTTACAAAAGGCACTTTACTAATCACCTGTTAAATTTTGAAAACTTTACAGGATGAATCAAATTGTATCTCACAAATTGGCAAAGAAACTTAATAGCAGAGGGTTTTTTTTATTAGCCACAAAGACCATCTCAGAAGAAGAACAACTTGCCTATTTCCCCCTAACTGTTCGTCAACAACAATCCTATAGTGTCACAACAGAGATGTTTGATAGATCGAACTGGACCATAAGTAGGTATTTCAACAAGGTGTTGGATGCTATTCTTAAACTTCACTCTGATTACATCCATTGGCCTTCGGAACACACACTCTCGAAGCTTTTAAATAATTCAATGTTTTATCCATACTTCAATGTAACATCACTTGCCCTCTAACTAAACAAATTTATATTACTATACAAAGTTAGTCAATATTAACTGAAATTGTATAATTAGGATTGTATTGAGGCTATTGATGGAATTCATATGAAAACGAACATCCCACTTGAAGAACAAGAAAGGTTCTAGAACATAATAGCCTATCTCTCACAAAATGTGATGGCAGCATGTACATTTGACATGCAATTGACTTATGTGCTTGCTGGATGGGAGGGATCAGCAGCTGATTCCCGTGTACTGAAGGACGCATTTACTTGCCAAGATAGACTATTTGTACCTAAAGGTAAATAATATATTTTTACGCAGTAATCTTTTATCTATTTTATCTTCATTTATTTTATGTAGAATATAATTTCTATTGTAGGTAAATATTATCTTGTCGATGCTGGTTATGCAAATCTTTTAGGATTTTTGGCTCCATATCTAGGAACTCGGTATCATCTGCAAGAATTTGGAGATATTATCCCTAGGAATGAAAATGAATTATTCAATCGAAGACACTCATCTTTGTGGAATACAATTGAGAGAATTTTTGGTGCTTTAGAAGCTCGATTTCAAATGTTGAAAGGCGCTCCTCCTTTTTCTTTTAAGATGTAGACAAAAATTGTAATTGCTCTTTGCATATTGTACAATTATATACATGGAGAGGATTACAATGATATATTTGAATTGGAAGATGATATTTCAGATGATGAGTTCGGTGGAGGAGGTAATGGGATCCAATTAGGTACAATAGATGATATAGACAATAATGATAGCAATGGTCTTGTGGAAGAAGATACCCAATCAACAAGCTTTCGGAGGCAGCGTGCATTAGAATCCATAAGAGCCATACAATTTCGAGATGACATAGCGACTTGCATGTGGAATGATAAATGATGATTGTATCTTATTGCTTTTTAACATATGTTGTTCTTATGTACTAAACTTGTAATTTGATGATTTTTATACTAAAGACACGGACTTGTTATTAGAATAATCTTTCTTAGGTTATTAATGAAATTGTATATTTATTTATATATTATTTTTATTACTATATTAAACTAGATAATAAAATATAGTTACAATATGCATTTAATCAATTAATTATTTTAAATTTTATATAAATATAATATTAATTAATACCACATAAAAAAGCCATCTTCTGTTATTAATAAAATAATTCTTTATTTATTCATTATATATATTTTCAATTATTGTATTATATTAGTAATTTACTAGTGGTAATTAAGATATTGTTAAATCAAGCATTTGATCAATTATTTTGGTTTAATTAACCTATTTTTTATTTAATGAATCAATGGTTTTAAATTTTACAGAAACATATAATTAATTAATAATACGTATAAATATATAGTGTGTTAAAGTTATGATTAGATCAAAATTTCCTTTTTAAACATTCTTTTTAGGTTAAAGTATTTCATATGTTATTAATAAATTAATAACTGAACTTATTACATTCATTTATGTTATTTATAATGTTATTTATTTATTTGTATAATTAATCATGTGCGTATTTCATTGGCTCACGTAATTACTCTATTAATGTACAATAAAATGAAATCATTAAAATAATATAATATCTAATTCAATTAATTAGTATATTAATATATTTTAATTATCCATTAAATTACTTATCCATGTAGTAATAATGCATTTTTTACCTAATTTGGGTTTTAAGGATTATGTTTTAATTAAGTATACTGTTAGGGTTTAGAGATTCTTTTTTTTTTTTTTATATTTTTCTCACGTAACACTGGAAACTGTTTTCTATTGCACATGAAGTCGTCCACACTAACACCAAATTCGAAGATGAAGTTTATGTAGATGAATGAAATGAATTTGAATCAGGATATGAAGATGAACTTCAAATTTTCGTTTTGTTGACTAACACCCTCTAAGAAGATGCAAAAACCAAAGTACGATAATAATTTTTTTTCTATTTGCACTAGGAACGAAAGTACCAACAAGAAGCAAAATTTATAAATATATAAATAAAATGAAAATATTTATTATTTTTCTTCTTTCACTTGGAGAGAAATTACTAGCAAAAGAAAAAAAGAGTACGACAATTTTATTAAATTCTCACAATGCAAGAGGTAATTTTTATTATTTTTCCGGTTGCACTTGCAATGAAAATTACAAGAAAAAGCAAAAAAAAAAGTACGACAATCTTTATAGTTTTTCTTTTTGTACTTGGAGAGAAAGTACCTACATAAATAAAAAATAGTATGACATTGCTTTTCTTTACTAAGCTCTCACAATGCAAGGGGAAATATTTATTATTTTTTTGTTTACACATTGAACTAAAGAACCAAAAAAAAGTAGGACAATATTTATTATTATTATTTTTTTGCACTTGGAGAGAAAAATACCAACATAAGCAAAAAAAAAAATTATAACTTTGTGTTGATTTATTAAACTCTCTCGTTGCAAGGGGCGATTTTTTTTTGTTTACACTAGGAACAAAAGTACCTTGAAAAGAAAAAAAAAGTATGACAATTTTTATTATTTTTTCTTTTTGGACTTTGAACAGAACTACCAAGAAGAATTTAAAAAAATAGTGATATTATTTATTGTTTTTCTTTTTTCACTTGGAACAAATGTACCATGAAGAAGCAAAAAAAAACTACGATACTAGTTTTTGTTTTTCTGTTGCTCTAGGAAAGAAAGAACCAAAAAGAAACATAAAAAAAATCACAATATTTATTTATTTTTCTTTTACACTTGGAGAGAAAGAACCAACAGAAGCAAAAAAAATTAAAAAAAATATTAATCTCTCGCAATGCAGGGGGTAATATTTATTGCTTTTCTGTTTGTACTTGTAACGAAATTACCAAGAAGAAGAAAAATAAAATAAAATAATAAGACAATATTTATTGTTTATCTTTTTGCACCTGGAGAAAAAGTACCATGATAAGCTAAAAAACAAAAAAATACAATTTTGATTTTCTTTATTAAGTTGTTTCAATGCTAGGGGTAAACTTTATTGGTTTTATCTTTTGCACTTGGAATGAAAGTACCAAGAAGAAGCAAAAAGAAAAAAGTATGACTATATATTTGTTGGTTTTCATTTTTCACTTGGAACGAAAGTATCAAGATGAAGCGAAAAGAAAAATAGTACGATATTATATACTATTTTTCTGTTTTCACTTGGAACGATAGTACAAAGTAGAAGCAAAAAAAACTACGACGATATTTATTGTTTTTAGTTTTTTCACTTGGAGAGAAAGTCCAAATAGAACCAAAAAAAAGTGTGACTTCGTTTTGCTTGATTTAGCTCTCGCAATGCAAGGTATAATTTTTTTTTATTTAGGTTTGCAACAATAGTACTTTGAAAAGAAAAAAAAGTACAATTTTTTTTTCTTTTTTTACTTGGAACGAAACTATTAAGTAGAAGCAAAAAAAAAAAAAGTACGACACTATTTATTCTTTTTCTGTTTGCACTAGGAACGAAAGAACCAAGAAGAAAAAAAACAAAAATATTTATTGATTTTTTTTTTTGCATATGGAGAGAAAGTATCAACATATGTAAAAAATAAAAAGTACGACTTTGTTTTGCTTTATTAAGATCTTGCAATGCAAGGGGCAATATTTATTATTTTTTTGTTTGTATTTGTAACAAAAGTACAAATAAGAAGCAAAAAGAAAAAAATGTAAGACAATATTTATTAATTTTATTTTTGCATTTGGAGAGATTGTACCAAGATAAGCTAAAAATTAAATAAAGTTGTACAATTTTGTCTTACTTTAGTAAGTTCTTGTAATGCAAGGGACAATATTTATTGGTTTTCTTTTTTGTACTTGAAATGAAATTACGAAGAAGAAGCAAAAAAAAAAAGTATGACTTTAATTACTGGTTTTCTTTTTGCACTCCGAGTGAAAGAATCAAGACGAAGCAAAAAAAAGTACGATATTATATATTATTTTTCTGTTTGCACTAGAAACGATAGAACAAAGAAGAAGCAAAAAAAAGTACTACAACATTTATTATTATTTTTTGCACTTGTAGATAAAATACAAATAAAAAAAATAATTATGACATTGTTTTTCTTTATTAAGCTCTGGCAAAGCAAGGGGCAATATTTATTGCTTTTCTATTTAAATTTGTAACGAAAGGACGAAGAAAAAAAAATACGATAATTTTTATTTTATTTTTGCATTTGGAATAAACTACCAAGAAGAAGCAACAAAAAGTATGACAATATTTAATGTTTTTTTGTTTGCACTTGGAAATAATGTACCAAGAAGAAGCAAAAAAAAAAAAATATTACTTTGTTTTGCTTTATTAAGCTCTCGTAATGCAAGGGTTGATTTTTTTTTATGTTTGTACTTGGAATGAAAGTATTGAATTTAGGATCCCCTTTCCAATATTCTGAGCAAGAGAAAGGAGAAAGAAAAAGAAGAAAAAGGAATAAGAGCTCTTGGGTAGAGAGAAGAAAAAAAGAAAAGAGAGATGTCCGCCAAGCAAAGAGAGAGGGATTTACTCAAAAAGGAGATGTGTAACTTAATTAATTCCGAATTAAAACCCCTCTATTTATAGTAGAGGAAGTGATAGAGTGCTTATACAATTAGCCTTTCAATCTCCTAATTACATTCCAACTCTAACTCTCTAAGATAAGCCTACCATGAAAAAATAACACAATCTACAAGAAGTTTAATATGAGTTGAACTAGAACTCTTCTTCAATAACGTGAATATAAGGGAGGAGGCTGGCTCGTGGCCTTATCCTTGTGGTTCCCACATGATCTTCCAGCTCATATTGATAAGATTACTAGCTCGTGGTATCTTTGTGGGTCCCACTTGATCTTTAAGTCTTCTAACTCATTTTAGCTTGTGCTTCTTATCTTCTTAACTCATGCTAGCTTGGGTGAGGACTCTTCTTGTTATCCCACGTCCTCATGGTGGGTCCCACCAACTCGTGCACCATGGTGGGTCCCACATTGTAATACTCCCCCTCAAGCTGGTGGTGAGAAAACATCATAAATGCCCAACTTGCTGCAGATGGTAGACATAATCATGTAAGTGACCGACTTGGTAAGAATATCTGCAACTTGACTTTGTGATGATATATGCCTTAGAGATAAAAAGCATGTTTGGAACTTTTCTCATATAAAATGGCAATCCACTTTAATATGCTTTGTTCTTTCATGGAAGACTGCATGTAATGTGTATTGCTGCTTGATTATCACAATATAGATCCATCAGAGCTTCTTCGTAGAATTCCAATTCAGTGAGAAAAGATCTTATCCATAGGAGTTCACTAATAGTGTGTGCCATGGCTTTGTATTCTACTTCTGCACTAGACTGTGCTACTATATTTTGCTTCTTTCTTTTCCATGTAACCAAATTCCCTCCAACCATCATACAAAATCCCGAAGTAGATTTTCTGTCATCCGGGGATCTGGCCTAGTTTGCATCTGAAAATCCTTCGATGTTGAAGTGACCATGGTTTTTATAGGGAAGCCCGTTTCCTGGAGCTCCTTTTAGATATCGTAGTATCCTTTCAAGTGTTTGCCAATTACTAAGTTGTGGCTTGTGCATGTATTGACTTACCACACTTACTGCATATGATATATCAGTTTTTGTTATACACAGGTAAATAAGTCTTCCCACTAGTCTTTGATATTTTCCAATATCTACATCCTCTCCAGTGCCTCCACATAATTTTGTATTTGAGTCCATAGGAGTGTCTGCTAGTTTGCATCCCATCATTCCTGTCTCCTCTAGTAGATCAAGAGCATTATTGAATTTATGGAAATGAGAAATACTTCATTGACTTGATTAACTTATTATAACCAGAGTACATGAACTTTTATTTATAATAGAGGAAGGTAGTAGAGTCCAATTACAATAAAACTACCTTTGTCCCAATTACACCTAAACTCTAACACTTAAAGATAAGCCCTAACATAATTAAATAACTCAATATAGATAAAAGACAAACATAACTCAAACCAGAACTCTTCTAGGACGTGACCTTAAGATAAAGATGCATTTGTGAGTCCTTCTAGATCTTCCAACTTATGTGATAAGGATGCCAACTTGTGGCAATCATGGTGGGTCCTACTTCTTATGGGTTTGGGCCCATCTTGTGGGCCTTCTTTGGTCGTGTGACCCATCTTATAATACTCTTAGATATGTGGGCCTTGGTCGTGTGGGCTTGGGCCCTATCTTCTAGCACTCCCCCTCACCCAGGGGGTGAGAGAACATCAAGAACTCCCAGCTTGCCGCAAATGATGTTGTTATGCACGCAATAGCATTATTATTTTAATATTTTTTATTTAATTTATTTTATTTTAATTTCAGTTTTAGGCCACAAGGGTATTTTTGAAATATTTTATTTATAGGGGTATTTTTGTAATATTTATATTAAACCCTGTAAGGATGAACCCTATTTAAGGGATAAGAGTAATGAGAAAGAGAAGCATTGATTTTAGGTTAAACAAGATTTTGAGATCTCCTCAACGAGATCAGGGGTGTGCATTCTCCTTAACGAATCTAGGGTTTTTAAGGTTCCCTTTGGCTTGATCTTCGTCTTCCTCTTCTTCCTCCCTACGAATCATGTGTCAAATTCAGGACCGTAACAACTGGTATCAGAGCGGGAACACAACGAGCCATTCTATATCCCTAGAAGAATAGATTGCCATGCGATGAGAATTGGCAGAAGAACGTGCACGGTATATTCACAATGAAGTGGAAAGAATACGTGAATGGCGTGCAGCTTCCATTAAAAATTTTTATTCAAGGAAGCAACTGGCTGCCGCAAAAAAGGTCATACGACCTCAAATCTCTGACCATAATATAAGCACTGAACGAGAGGTAGTCGACTGAGACATTGTCTCGGATGGATAGGAGAAGCAAGAAATCAAAGAGCCCTTTGTCTCTCCAGCGGCAGTGACATCCGAATTTGGGGACTCAGAAATTCCAAAATCGGAAGGGTATTCAACACACCCTTCGCTGGAAAATCTGGAATGGGGTTCAGCATTAAACCCTTTCCCACTGGAGGCCATTCGTCTTTCCAAACAAAAGACGTAGGGAAATCGAAAGCCGAACAATGGGGACCAAGCTTTGGGGAAATTAGAAGGGTTTTCTTCCAAAATGTTGTTGGTAATGGATGATTTGGGTGTGACCCCAAATCCGACTCAGAGAACCATGAAAATCTTCGAGAAGGACCATGGAAAGCCAAAATCGGAGTCTGCTATAGAGGAACCAAGAGGCCTATTCGTCATCCCACCTCATGGTTCTTCATACCAGCCCTATTCTAAATTTCTGCAACGATATCCGGAAGTTCAACATCAGAAAAAGGTGAGACCATGATTTGCTGCTATTCGCCACCGGAAACTGAGGAGGAGGCTCCATCGACACCATCGGAAACAACTCCGGTGGGATTTGATTTCTGGACATCAACTATCACTCTCAATCAAACTCTTGGTAGAACAGAGTGTTGGAAGATAAGCTCAAACCCACATGACTAAGAAAGGCCCACATATCTAAGATTATTATAAGATGGGTCACATGACCAAGGAAGACCCATAAGATGGTCCAAGCCCATAAGAAGTAGGACCCATAATGATTACCATGAGTTGGCATCCTTATCACATCAGTTAGACGATCAAGAAGGACTCCTAGTTCTACTCAAGTTAGTCTTCTAGTTGTTTAGATAGACTTACTTAAATTAGACTTACTTAAATTGAAGAGGTAGAGTTGTAATGTAATTAGGATTGAATGATAAGTTGTATAAGGACTCTACATCCTCCTCTACTATAAAATAGAGGTTCATGTACTCTGATTACAACAAGTTATTGAAGTCAATGAAGTATTTTACTTTTCCATAAATTCAACATGGTATCAGAGCCAAGTTGACTTGGTCAACTCACGGAGGTAATGTGATCCTTTTCTCTAAACCCTAAACCCTAGGTCTAGGTTCGTAGTTATTTTATTTTCAGTCCCTACACTCATAGTTTTCGTTGAAATTTTCACCTCTATACATTGTTTTTCATATTAAAAGATATATATTCATGGAAATATATTTGAGTATAATTTCCAAATAATAATAATTGTTCCAATCAGAGTTATCTACAGAGAGATATCGATATTTGAATGAGCGAAGGTCAGATTGCCAAAAGGTTTGAGCATCAGCCGAAATCTTCAGATTTTGAGGTATTTTTTGCTATCAAGAACTAGACTTTATATGGATAAATGTATATCAAATGAAATATATGTAAGTCTATTATTTTACCTATTAAACCAATTTTTTATCTGATTTATTTACAAATAGAAATCGATATTTGAAGCAGCAAAGGTCAAATTGAAAAAGAAGTTTGAACTGCAGTAGAAAGCCTCAACTTCTGAGGTATTTTAAGGTATCAAGAAAGAGACTTTATATGGATAATTATATATCAAGAGAAACGTATGTAAGTCTATTTTCTGACCTATTCAACCAATTCTTAATATGATTTTTTTATAAGGAGATATTGATCTTGGAAGAGTCAATGGTCTTTGTAGAAAAAAACATGAGAAACAGAAGTTAGTTCGGCCATATGTCATAGACCGAAACCTATCAGATTATTTATCTTATAATAATTATATTTTATGAAGATAAATTATACTTGAATGAAATTTATTCAAGTCTACTTTCAGAATGAAAACATTTCATGTCTATCTGATCTATATTGAAAGATATACTCGAATTTTAAGAATCGAACGTCATGCTGGTATTCTATTGTATTGAAAAATCCGCATTTATGCCAATTGTTTTGCGTCACTTTTTGAGTTGATCAGGAAAATATCTCACTTCTCCTTGGTTTGAGGGTTTATTTATAAATTTCTTTTATTTGGGTTTAATGCTACATCTATGATATTTAGTTCAAGCTGGGATCATTGCCGTTACCTCCCAGCTTGAGGGGGAGAAGTAGAACAAGAACAAGAAAGTGGTATTTTATTCCTTATGTTGTGGATAAGTTTATGTGACAAAAATATTCAAGAAATAGGGAGCACAAAAGATGAAGCTTGTTCGTCAAAGAAGAAATTTTTATATCGGATTATTTCATGGGTTCTTTGATAAAGTTTACTATTTTGTTCGTGTTATGTGTTGGAAGATGGTCGTGTTATATTCAGCTGCAGCTATTATGTCTCTTTGGGGACATTATTATTGAATAAGAGGTGGCCTCATGTCATCATTTATTTTACCCTGTCAAAAAGATCAAAATTGTTTGTGGTTGGGAGTCCACGACGGAGGAACTTCATCCCCGTAAGAAAGATGAAAATTATTTGAGGTTGGGAGTCCACGACGGAGGAACTTCATCCCCGTAAAAAAGATGAAAATTATTTGTGGTTGGAAGTCCATAACGGAGGAACTTCATCCCTGTCAAAAAGATGAAAATTATTTGTGGTTGGAAGTCCATGACTGAGGAACTTCATCCCCGTCAAAAAGATGAAAAATATTATTTGTGGTTGGAAGTCCATGATGGAGGAACCTATCCTCATCCCCGGAAGTCCATGATGGAGGAACGTATCCCCATCTCCAGCGCCCGCCCCCTCCCCCCCCCCCCCCCCCCCCCCCCCCCCCCCCCCTCCCTGTGTAATGGCTTTTTTTTTTGTTTCCTACCACTTGAGAGTCGTTGTCCTATGGAGGGATACGGTGGTGGACACTTCAGAGTAATGCCGATTGACACACTATCGATAGCAGTGGAGTGTGCCTTACATCCAACATTAGGACTGGAGTATGAAGCAATGACTTACTGGCTAGGACTCTCACTAATAATGCCACAGGGCCTCATGGAAGGACGCAACAACGTGAAGGGAAGTATTGGAAGATGAAGGCATATTGGAAGATGTGCCATTTTATACAAAAATATTTTATACATTATCTGCAGCAAGCTGGGAGTTCATGTTGTTCTCTCACCCCCAGCTTGAGGGGGAGTGTTGGAAGATAAGCTCAAGCCCACACGACCAAGGAAGACCCACATATCTAAGATTATTATAAGATAGGCCACATGACCAAGGAAGGCCCACAAGATGGGCCCAAGCCCATAAGAAGTAAGACCCACTTTGATTACCATGAGCTGACATCCTTATCACATCAGTTAGAAGATCAAGAAGGACTCCTAGTTCTACTCAAGTTAGTCTTCTAATTATTTAGATAGACTTACTAAAATTGAAGAGTTAGAGTTGTAATGTAATAAGGATTGAATGATAAGTTGTATAAGGACTATATCCTCCTCTACTATAAAATAGAGGTTCATGTGCTCTGATTACAACAAGTTATTGAAGTCAATGAAGTATTTCAACTTTTCATAAATTTAACACAGAGGGAACCCAATTCAAAAAATTTTTGGGGTAAGTATTGACAACCTCAATTTTGCATTCAATCTTTCACTCAAACGAGAAAATTAGTGCAGCCGTGTGATGAAGTGACTGCAATGCAAGATAAAAATTTTCTGGGGATGCCGGAAGGATTGCAAACTTTTTTTGGATGCTGTTTAATTTTTCTATTGACGAGACCACCAATAGTGTGCTTGTCCCGTATCTGTTTGTGCTTAATGGGATGCTCCTGCATGATAAGCAAGTTTTTGTTGGTCCAATCATTCGTAAACAGGAGTGAGAGACTTCTGTAAATAAGACAAAAAATTGTTTTGAGACTTCAGGAAACATTACAAGTGTTGTACTAATGAGAGAAGGGGATGGGAAATCCCAATGTTTTGGATTTGTTAAATTCGAGAATGAGAAGCTGAAGGTATTGTTTTCTTCGTTGGGTATAATTACTTCATGCCTTCATTTTTGTGATACCAAAAGCAAATTGTTTGTCAATCCTGGTGATGGCTTGGAATCAAATGTTTGGAACGCCAGGATAGTCAGATTCTACCAAAACTGGAATGCCGGGGATGCACTGAGTGTCTTTGAGGAGATGGCAATATAGTAGGGGTCTAGTTATGAAGAATTTGCAAATGCAGATAAGTACCAGAAACTTTATTAACCACTATATACCAAGAGATATGAGATAGTAAATGGAGCAATTGAAATCAAAGAATCTACAGAACCCGTTGAGGAGGTTTTTGAAGAAGAAAATGTAATTGAAGAGAAAGGTGTTCCCAATTTCTGGCTTATGGCGGTGAAACTAATGAAATGCTTGCAGAGGAGATACAAGAACATGATGAAGGGGCTCTTCAATATTGGAAAGATGTCCAGTGGTCTAAGATTGATAATCCCAAGGGCTGCAAGCTGGAGTTCTTTTTTTTTTTTTTATCCCAATCCATATTTTGCAAATACTGTCTTCGTCAAAACATATAACATGATCAATGAGGATAAAACCATTTTAGAGAAAGCAACAGGGACATAGATTCAATGGCTTCCAGGGAAGAGCTTGACACAGAAGGTTTTGAAGCAGCCTAAAAAGGGATCAAAGAACACCAAACCCATCACAAAAACTGAAAATTGTGACAGTTTCTTCAGTCCTCCACAAGTCTCGGATAATGATGGTATTAATGAAGAAACTGCTGAACAACTTCAGACTCAAATGGAACAAGATTATGATATTGGATCCACCATTAGAGCCAAAATTATCCCACATGTTGTCTCATGGTTTATGGGAGAGGCTGTTCAGGGTGACGAGTTTGATGATATAGAAGGGGATGAGGATAAAGATGATGCAGATGTTGATGATAATTAAGAGGACACTGCTGCCAAAAATCGACCAAAGAAGGTATTTTTTGGACGGAAAGTGAAGAGCAGAGTACCGCATAGGGAAGGCCAAGAGAGGCCTCCAAAGTGCAAGCAACAACAGAGATAATCGTCCAAATGAGGCCAGTTGCAATGCCACCTACAATAGCTGACCGTGTTCCATTTTATTTCCCAGGTGCTCCAGGTTTGGCACAACAACTATTTTATGGCCAAGGTCCTCCCGTGAATGTAGTGCTTAATGGGTTAGGGTCTAGTGAGAGAATGATGCAATTAAAAATTGCTGCTGCTGTTGCAGTCAACATCGTGGTCTCTTTTCTGCACTTCCCTCGGCATTTGGAACTTCCTGATCAATTTCATCAGAAATGGATTCAAATAGCTGCAGTTGAGATCTCAACGTATGGGGAGGTGTTTGTGGTACTCCAGGATAGGGAGCAGCAGCTTGTGCTGTCTGGATTTTTGAAAAACTGATTAGATTCATACAAAGCTGGGTTTTATGCTGATGATGGTGATGAGGAAAAACTTTCACTGGGCTTCCTAGTGTTGTTCAACTACCTGCCTATTCACTTCCACCAACCATACAACGTCACCATGATGAACCTGTTGTTAGTGAAGTTTTCCGGCCTCTGAGTGTTTCAAGCTGCGGCAAATGGGAAGGGTCAGTGTTGTTGAGTCTTCTCAATCCCAGGGGGCTGGTCATGATGTTGTTGTTGCCAGGCTAGCAAAGTGTAGGCAGTGCAACCTTACCAATGGGGGGGCACCCGTGAGGGGCTGTTTCACACCAGTCCAGGACTGAGGGAGTGCAAAGATGCTATTTGGAGAGATGTTGTGACGTTCAGCACACATCCCTACATTCTGCCATAAGTTTTTTTTTACTAGGGGGAATGCTCTCGTTTTGGGCGTCTAGAGGGCGGACATAGCTACCCCGAATGCTACTTGGGAACAGGTGGAGACGTCAGGTTACAGACCCTACTTTCGAGCTTGAAGACAAGCTCTTTCTTCTAGGGGGTGTAATGTTATGCACACAATAACATTATTATTTTAATTGTTTTTCTTTAATTTACTTTATTTTATTTAATTTTTAGGCCTCATGGGTATTTTTGAACTATTTTATTTATAGGGGTATTTTTGTAATATTTTTCTTAAACCCTGTAAGGGTGAACCCTATTTAAGGGGTAAGAGTAATGAGAAAGAGAACCATTGATTTTAGGTTAAACAGGGTTTTGAGTTCTCCTCAATGAGCTCAGGGCTGTGCGTTCTCCTTAACGAACCTAGGGTTTTCAAGCTTCCCTTTGGCTTGATCTTCGTCTTCCTCTTCTTCCTCCCTACGAATCATGTGTCAGATTCGGGACCGTAACAAATGTATAGAATCTTTATGTATAAAATGGCAATCCTCCAATCTTCCAACACTCCCCCTCATGTTGGTGCTCTCTTCACCAACTGGCTAATTCAGGGGGGTATAACATAGATGTAATAATAAGTTCCTCCGTCATGGTGTCCCAATCGTTGACATTTGATATTTTTGACGGGGTATTAAGTTCCTCTGTCATGGAATCCCAACCATTGATGCATGATATTTTTGACGGGGTATTAAGTTCCTCCGTCATGGAATCCCAACCATTGACATTTTTTATATTTTTGATAATGTATTAAGTTCCTCGGTCATGGAATCCCAACCGTTGACATTTTGGATATTTTTGATGGGGATAAATAAATAATGGTATGAGGAAAGATACTGAGGCCACCTCTTCTTCAATAATAATGTCTCATCCAAAGAGACATAATAGCAACAACTGTAATGTAACACGACCATCTTCCAACACATATAACATGAACCAAAATAATAAGCTTTGTAGAGGACCCATGAAATAATCATAATCCGATATAAATATTTTTTCTTAGATGCATAAGCTTCGTCTTTTGTACTCCCCCTTTCTTGAATATTTTGGTCACATAAAACTTATCCACAACATATGGAATAAAATACCTCTTCCTTGTACTTCTTCTACTTCTCCCCCTCAAGCTGAGAGGTAATGACAGTGATCCTAGCTTGAACCAAATATCATAGATGTAACCATAAGCCAAAATAACAAAGATGTATAGATAAGCCCTCAAACCAGGGAGAAGTGAGATATTTTCCTGATATATCACCTCAAAAAGTGACGCAAAACAATGGGCTTAAATTTGGATTTGTCAAAGCAACAGAATACCAACATGACCTTTGATTCTTCCAATGTGAATATATATTTAAATATATATTAGATTGAGGTGAAATTTTATTCATCTAAAACAAGAATTAAATACCTTTCATCAAATTATAACTTCACTTCATAAAATATAATTATAAGAGGATAAATAATTTGATAGATTTCGGTCTCTATCATCTGGCAGAACTAAGTACTATTTCTCCTTTTTTCCCAGAATGACCATTGATTCTTCCAAGATCAATATATCCTTATAAAAAACTCATACCAAGAATTGGTTGAATAGGTAAGAAAATAGACTTACATATATTTCTTTAGATATATAATTCTCCATATAAAGTCTCTTTATTGATAGCATAAAATTCTCAGAAGTTGAAGCTTTTTGCTGCTGCTTGAACCTCTTTAACAATCTGACCTTTGGTGCTTTGAATATTGATTTATCTTTGTAGATAACTCAGATAAAAAATTGGTACAATTGGTAAAATAATAGACTTATAGATCTTTCTTTGTATACATATTTCTCCATATAAAGTCTAGTTCTTGATAGCATGAAATACCTCGGATGCAGAAGCTCGCTACTACTGCTCGAACCTTTTTCCAATTTGACTTTCGCTCATTCAAATATCAATATCTCTCTTTAGATACCTTCGATTGGAAAAAAATATTTTTATCTGGAAATTACTCTCAAATATCTTTCTGTCAATATATAATTTTCAACATGAAAAGCTCGGTATAGAGGTGAAAACGTAAAGAAAACTAATGGGTGTAGGGATTGAAAAAGAAATACGAACCTAGACTTAGGGTTTAGGGTTTAGAGAAAAGGATCACATTACCTCTGTGGGTTGACCACGTCAATTCACAGAACCTACTCTGATACCATGTTAAATTTGTGGAAAAGAGAAATACTTCATTGACTTCATTAAATTATTATAATCAGAGTACATGAACCTCTATATATAATAGTGGAAGGTAGTAGAGTACAATTACAATAAAACTACATTTGTCCCAATTAAACCCAAACTCTAACACTTAAAGATAAGTCCTAGCATAATTAAATAACTCAATATAGATAAAAGACAAACATAACTCAAACTAGATCTCTTCTAGGACGTGACGATAAGATAAAGATACCTTTGTGAGTCCTTCTTGATCTTCCAACTTATGTGATAAGGATGCCAACTCGTGGTAATCATGGAGGGTCCTATTTCTTATGGGCTTGGGCCCATCTTGTGGGCCTTCTTTGGTTGTGTGGCCCATCTTATAGTACTCTAAGATATATGAACCTTCCTTGGTCGTGTGGGCTTGGGCCCTATCTTCCAACAAACATACTTCCTTTGCGATAGCACAATCCCATGTCTGGATTGTAATACTTCAATACCCAAAAAATATTTGAGTAGTCCAAGATGCTTTTTCTTGAATTCAACACATATTTTTTCCTTTGTTTTCTGGATGCCCATGGAATCACTACTAGTTAAAATGATATCATCAACATATACAGCCAGAATTGCCTTACCTCTTGGTGTTGTTGAATTTATGGAAAAAAAATACTTCATTGACTTCACTAAATTATTATAACTAGAGTACATGAACCTCTATTTATAATCAAGGAAGGTAGTAGAGTCCAATTACAATAAAACTAACTTTGTCCCAATTATACCCAAACTCTAACACTTAAAGATAAGTCTTAGCATAATTAAATAACTCAATATAGATAAAAGACAAACATAACTCAAACTAGAACTCTTCTAGGACATGACCATAAGATAAAGATGCCTTTGTGAGTCCTTCTGATCTTCCAACTTATATGATAAGGATGCCAGCTCGTGGTAATCATGGAGGGTCCTATTTCTTATGGGCTTGGGCTCATCTTGTGGGACTTCTTTGGTCGTGTGTCCGATTTTATAATACTCTTAGATATGTGAGCCTTCCTTGGTCGTGTGGGCTTGGGCCCTATCTTCCAACAAACATACTTCCTTTGGATAGCACAATCCCATGTCTGGATTGTAATACTTCAATACCCCAAAAATATTTGAGTAGTCCAAGATCCTTTTTCTTAAATTCAGCATATAAAATTTCCATTGTTTTCTGGATGTCGTCGGAATCACTACAAGTTAAAACGATATCATCAACATATACAACTAGAATTGCCTTACCTCTCGGTGTTGTTGAATTTATGGAAAATAAAAATACTTCATTGACTTCATTAACTTATTATAATTAGAGTACATGAACATCTATTTATAATAGAAGAAGGTAGTAGAGTCCAATTACAATAAAACTACCTTTGTCCCAATTAC
This sequence comes from Aristolochia californica, assembly GCF_029961685.1. Lineage (NCBI taxonomy): Eukaryota > Viridiplantae > Streptophyta > Magnoliopsida > Piperales > Aristolochiaceae > Aristolochia > Aristolochia californica. The sequence goes on from NW_027182257.1 coordinate 7,407,564, forward strand.
ACCCAAACTCTAACACTTAAATATAAGTCCTAGCATAATTAAATAACAAAATATAGATAAAAGACAAACATAACTCTAGAACTCTTCTAGGACGTGACCATAAGATAAAGGTGCCTATGTGAGTCCTTCTTGATCTTCCAACTTTTGTGATAAAGATGCCAGCTTGTGGTAATCATTGTGGATCCTAGTTCTTATATGCTTGGGCCCATCCTGTGGGCTTTCCTTGATCGTGTGACCCATCTTATAATACTCTTAGATATGTGGGCATTCCTTGGTCGTGTGGGCTTGGGCCTACCTTCCAACAGGTGTGTTTTCAATAAATACTGAGTGATCTCCAGAGCATCTGTAAAAGCCGGCCCGTATGAGGGCTTGACTAAAATTTTCAAAACATACCCGAGGGGACTGCTTGAGACCATACAAAGATTTTATAGTCGACATACTGACTCCCCCTCAACCACGTACCCATGTGGTTGTTGCATATAAATTTCTTCTTTAATATCCCCATTGAGAAATGCAATTTTCACATAAAGTTGATATATCGGCCATGATGAATTGGCCGCTAGAGATAATAATATATGTACTGAGTTCATTTTTGCCACTGGAGAGAAGGATTCTTCATAATCAATTCCATAACACTGAGTATAACCTTTGGCAGCCAGTCAAGCCTTCAATCGTGCTATTGACCCATCCAAATTATGTTTGACAGTATAAACCCTCTTGCAACCAACGGGTTTTTTATTTGATGGAAAAAGAACTAGTGACCATGTCTGATTGTCATTCAGTGCCTTAATTTCTTCATCCATTGCTGCCTTCCACCCTGGATGTTGTAGAGCCTCCTGATAGGACTTTGGAACAAATAATGGAGGAAATAGAAGAAAGAAACTGACAACATAGAGGTGAGAGGTGATGATGAGACACAAAATTTGAAATGGAATGAGAAGTAGAAGGTCTAGTGCATGATCTAGGTTCTTTCCTTACAACAATAGGACGAGTATCATATTGAGGGCAATAAATTACTGGGGATGATGGACTTACTTCTATGGGATTTGTTAACTTGGCAGGTGTGGAGTCGACCACTTGCACTGGGGGTTGAATTATCTCTGTATCATGAGGCACAACCAGTCGAGGGGAACTTGGTACTAAGGACAGACCAGGAGGAGCACTGTCAGAATAAAATGAGGAGTCTTCAAAAAATGTTACATCCTTGTACACAAATAAACGTTGAAGAATGAGACTATAACAAACATAACCCTTTTGTGTGCAAGAGTATCCCAAGAAGATACACTTGATAGAATTAGGATCAAGTTTGCTGTGTCTAGGAAATGAATTATGAACAAAGCAATGGCATCCTAAGACTTTCAAAGGTAGTGAAAACGGATCATCCTTTGGTAATAATCTAGAGTAAGGAGATTTATTACCAAGAACGGAAGATGGTAGACGATTCATAAGAAAGCAAGCCATAAGGACTGCATGAGGCCAATAAAAGTAGGGAACTTTCATGGCATATAATAAACCTTGAGCTACCTCAAGAATATGATAATTTTCCTATTCGGATACACCAATTTGTTGAGGAATATAACACATGATGTTCAATGGATAATGCCATTTTATTGACAAAAAGAGTCAAGGTCTTTGGAAACGTATTCGTTGGCATTATTAGACCGGAGTATTTTTATTTTTTGACCAAACTGTGTGAGTACCATAACATGAAATGATTTAAAAAATGAATGGTATCTCAGAACGCTCGTTAAATACAAACAACCAAGTTGTGTGAGTGAAATCATAAATAAATGTAATAAAATATTTTGCTTGAAAAATGTTGGAGACACTAAAGGGCCCCCAAACATCAGTATGAATTAAAGAAAATGGAGTAACATTTTGACTTTTGGACGAGGAGAGTATGTACTCATTTGATGTTTACTCAATTGACAAACCTCACAATGAAATTCTGACCTTACTTTAAGAGAAGGAAACATATAATGAAGTGACTGTGCAGATGGATGTCCCAATCAATTATGCCATAACCTTGTCTCATTTTTATTAGAGGAAACCATATTCATTTTTGGATGTCCAGGTAGTAAAGCCCCCCTTGTTCATGGCCTCCACCAATCACCTGCTTCCCATCAGCTCTGCCAGCACCAGTCCTTCCACCTCTTCCTCAGCCTCCTCTATAACCTCTACCTTGGCCTCGACCTCCTTTATAACCTCTACCGTGGCCTCGGCCGCGGTCAGATGATGGTCCTCTATGATCCGAATACATAGTGGATGATACTTTAGTAGAGGAGGAAGAATTGTCTGTAATACGGAGTAGTGTTGCACAGACGTCATCAAACTTGGGGACAACAGAAGCACTTAGAAGTTGACTCTTGGCAATCTCAAGATGGGGTTTAGTATTTGCAAGGAAAATAGCAGTAATTAAGGCTTCCCTCTGCATGTCTTGGATAAATATATGTGGTTGAAGGATGAGCTAACTTCCACTCTTGAAGAAAACCTCTAAAGTGGGCCAAGTACTCATGGATATTTTCTCCTTGTTTAGTATTCAACATCCTTTGGAGAATATCATATGGTCTATGTAGAGTATCCGAGCAAGAGTACAGTTTAGCACATGTCTCCCAAATTTGTTTAGCAGTGTCAAGATGAATGAAATTTTTGAAGACATGTTCTTCCATGCCATTGATTAGCCAACTAATCACCAATGTATCATTTTCAACCATTTGTTATAAAAAATATCATCTTCATCAATAGGTGGTCCTCGAGTGGTAAGGTGACCAAGTAGGGCTTTTGTTATAAGAAACCTCCGAACCGATGTGGACCAACTCATAAAATTTGATACCCCATGTAAGGGTATAGTGATAATTCTCATTATATCAATTTTTATATTCATATTCTCTACGGCCATGATAGGCCCTTCTTCAAAAAAATTCTAACAATAACACCAAGTATTATTCTTCAAACAACTCGATGTATGGAGAACTTTAGCATTGATGATAAATTATTATTCTGATTTTTTTCTCTAATACCACTCATAAGAGACTCAATAAAAATCTTCTATATCATGTGACTCTTGTTCCCACGAAAAAAATTTCCAACAATCTGATCATGGACTGGTCTCGGTTAATAGAATTTTTGAACCGACAAAACTGTTTTGATAGCTTCTTCTAGATGGTGAGGCATGCATTTCCAAAATATCATAAGATGAAAAAGAATTCAAATAATCATATTTAAATCACCTTCTAAATTTAGAAACCAGAAACATGAAGTAAAAAAAAATTAAGGACTTATCTCACGATTGGTGATCTTTCTTCACAAAAGAGCCTTTTTTGAGTGGTGTTGATTATAACTTGTTTAGAGCATCCTTTTGATGAGGGATCCTAAATTTAATGGTCTGATACCATGTTGAATTTAGGATCCATTTTCCAATATTCTGAGCAAGATAAAGGAGAAAGAAAAATAATAAAAGGGAAGAAGAGCTCTTGGGTAGAGAGAAGAAAAAAAGAAAAGAAAGATGTGCGCCAAGCAAAGAGAGAGGGATTTACTCAAGAAGGAGATGTGTAACTTGATTAATTACGAATTAAAACACCTCTATTTATAGTAGAGGAAGTGATAGAGTCCTTATACAATTACCTTTCAATCTCCTAATTACATTCCAACTCTAACTCTCTAAGATAAGCCTATCATGAAAAGATAAACTAGAGGTCTAATATGAGTTGAACTAGAACTCTTCTGTAATAACCTAAATATAAGGGAGGAGCCCAGCTCGTGGCCTTATCCTTGTGGGTCCCACATGATCTTCCAACTCATATTGATAAGATTACCAGCTCGTGGTATCTTTGTGGGTCCCACTTGATCTTCAAGTCTTCTAACTCATTTTAACTTGTGCTTCTTATCTTCTTAACTCATGCTAGGTTGGGTGAGGACTCTTCTTGGTATCCCACGTCCTCATGGTGGGTCCCACCAGCTCGTGCACCATGGTGGGTCCCACATTTTAACAGAAAGTACCAAGAGGAGGCAAAAAAAAAAGTACGATAATTTCCTTTTGCACTTGGAGAGAAAGTACCAACAAAAGATAAAAAGAAAGTATGAATTTGTTTTGCTTTATTAAGCTCTAGCAATGCAAGGGGCAATATTTTTTGGTTTGCATTTTGCGCTTGGAACGAAAGTATCAAGAAGCAAAAAAGAAAAACAAAGTACAACTATATTTATTCATTTTGTTTTGCACTTGGAATGAAAGTACAGAGAAGAAGAAATTTTTTTTTGACATTATTTATTATTTTTCTGTTTGTAATTGGAACAAACGTACCAACAAAAAAAAGAAGAAAAAATACAAATTTTTTTTGCTTTAATAAGTTCATGAAATGCTAGGGGAAATATTTTTTGTTTTCCATTATGCACTTGGAACAAAGGTACTCAGAAGAAGCAAAAAAAAACTACGACAATATTTATTGTTTTTTTTTCTCTTGTAGAGAAAGTGCCAACAATAGAAAAAAATACGTCATTGTTTTGGTTTAACAAGGTCTCACAATGCAAGGGGAAATATTTATTATTTTTCTTTGTACACTTGGAATGAAAATACAAAGAAGCAAAAATATAAGAAAAGTATGACAATATTTATTTTTTTATGTTTGCACTTAGAACAAAAGTAAAAAGAAGTATAAAAAAAATGTATGACAATATTTATTGTCTTTCGGTTTACTCTAGGAACAAAAGTACAAAGAAGAAGAAAAAAATAAGTACGATAATATTTATTATTTTTCTTTTTGCAATTGGTGAGAAAATACGAACAACAACAAAAGAGTAGAACTTTGTTTTGATTTATTAAGCTCTTGCAATGCAAGTGCAATATTTGTTATTTTTCTTTTTGCACTTGGAACAAAAGTACCAAGAAGAAGCATAAAAAAATACGATAATATTTATTATTTTTCTTTTTGCACTTGGAGAGAAAGTATTGTTATGGTCCTGGGTTAAGTACCTATGTCTTCCGCTCCTAACAGGCCGGTCTTTTGGGTGGTATTGGTTAGGATGTTATGGTCCTGGGTTAAGTACCCATGTCTTCCGCTCCTAACAGGCCGGTCTTTTGGGTAGTATTGGCTAGGTGCTTAACATTTGGTATCAGAGCTAGCGCTCGGTCGCGAGTTCGAATCCCGGCAACGGCGCAGAGGCTGGATTTAAATACTGGTAGGTCACGCCGCTATTGCGATGCTACGGTTGGGCCAATGCCGCTGCGTTGCGTGCAAAGGCTGGATTAAAATACTGGTAGGTCGCGCCGCTGTTGCGATGCTGCGGTTGGGCCAGTGTCGTTACGCCGCCGTGGTCGTTGGCTCGTGAAGGTGGGGTATGATGTTATGGTCCTGGGTTAAGTACCTATGTCTTCCGCTCCTAACAGGCCGGTCTTTTGGGTAGTTTTGGCTAGGTGCTTAACATTCTGCCCCTAGTATTGACACTTATGGCAGAATTAGATGTCGACGATTCTTTGGAGTCCTTTCTACGAACTTCCTCCAAGAGAATGGTATTTTGAACATCATTAAAGATCAATTTCCCATTGTCCATAGAGTTGTTGACTGCAGCCCTCATAGGCTCCAAACAATTTGACAAAGACGCTAAAAGAATTAAAGCACGAACCTCATCATTAAATTTAATTTGAACGGATGTCAATTGATTAACATTCATGCTAAACTCATTTAAATTCAATGCAACTGATGTATTTTCTGCCATCTTTACATTGAAGAGTTTTTTCATCAGATGTACCTTATTATTTGTAGAATCTTTACCATCCTCGTAGTGGTTTTCTCCAATGCCACGTTGTGAACAACATTCTTCGATAGTGTTAACCGGACTACTCCCAAAACTTGTATATCAAGGAGAATCCACTCATCATTGTTTATATCTTCTGGTTTCATATCCAGAAGTGGTGCGTGTAGCTTTTTGCTATACAGATAATCTTCGATTTGCATCCTCTAGAACACAAAATCCATACCATCAAACTTATTGATCTCTAGTGTCGATCCTTCTCCACTAGCCATTACTCTCAATCACGAACCAAAGCTTTGATGCCACTTGTTAGGAATTAGATGCCCCAATTCCAAACTAACGAGAGCAATAATAATAAACTTGGAATAAGGGGAAAAACAAGCACAAAAAAAGCACAACAAGATTTATACCTCAAGGTGAGACTATGTTTGTCTTCCGCCGCTGCAATAATTCACTATGAAGATGAGATACTTTACAAGAGATATCACACACTTATAGGTGTTTCTCTCTAACCTCTCAGGCTTCAACTCAAGATGCTCCTCGGTATAAGATGATAAAACCCTAATAGCGGCACCCCTCAATTATAAAGAGAAAATTAGGGCAACCGCGACCAACTCTGTGTAGGGCATTAATTAGGCTCCACAACTTAACAAATTATTCGTTGTTGAATCTTTTATGATCTCTTGATTCTTTTTATTCAGTATCAGGACCCTTGCTGACCCCAATGCGAATATCTCCTTTAATATAGATCAGATTGACATGAAAATTTCTTCTTCTAAAACTAGACTTCAATACCTTTTATCCAGGTATAATTTCATTTGATAAAATATAATTCTTTTGAGAAAAAAACTGATAGATTTTGAAATCTACAATCTGGCCGAACTAAGTACTCTTTCTTTTTTGCCCAGCGGCCATTGACTCTTCCAAGATCAATATCTCCATCTAAAAAACTCATATTTAGAATTGGTTGAATAAGTAAGAAAATAGACTTACAAACTTTTAATATATTATTCTCCCTGTAAAGTCTCATTCTTGATAGCATAAGTATTGAAAGTTGAAGCTTTCTGCACCTGCTCGAACCTCTCTTGCAATCTGACCTTTGCTGCTTCCAATATCAATTCTCTTTTTAGAAAACTCCGATTGACAAAATTTGTTTTTTTTTTTTTTTTGGAAAGTAGACTCAATATCTTTCCATCTTTATATAATGTTCAATATGAAAATCTCATTCTTGAGGTGAAAATGCAAAGAAAACAATGGGTATATGGACTGAAAAGAGAGAAAAAAGATAGATATGAATCTAAACTGTTGGAGATCATATATCAGAAAAGGATCACATTATCTCTGTGGGTTGACTGAGTCAACTCACAAAACTTGCTCTGATACCATGTTGAATTTATCGAAAAGAGAAAAACTTCATTGACTTGATGTAATTTGAGTACATGAAGCCCTATTTATAATAGAGGAAAGTAGTAGAGTCCAATTACAATTAAACTACCCTTGTCCCAATTACACCCAAACTCTAACACTTAAAGATAAGTCCTAACATAATTAAATAACTCAACATAAATAGAAGACTAAAATAAATAAAATACCTTTAAAATGAAACTCTTCTATGAGACCTCCTTCTGTGAGACTCAGGTAATACTCCACCTTGTAAATTCTTGCTCTATGAGATTTCTTATTATGAGGGTCACGTAAGAGCCTTCCATATCTTATCTTCAACAAGAAGGTAGACTTGGATTATGGTTAGCTTGTTGTGAAGCATATAATGGATATAGCTAGCAGATCTCGAGCCTATGGCCACCCATTCACTCGAGAGATTACTACTATTGTACACCACTATGGAGTAAATTTTTTTCGATGAGGAATCAGTGAACATCTCCAAGAAGATGTCTATAGGAAAAACTAAGGTTGGAAATTTTGGCTTCACCAAATAGTGAGGTCAATGGGTTCAAAAAGATTATTCAGAGAGAAGCCACTCCTTAACCAGTCAGATCCGGAGATAAATTAAGTTCAGAGCCTCAAGCGTATCAGTTCGGAATTGTGAAGAGGAGACGCGCTGAATAAGGTACTTCATCATCCACCAACCACCTATCAGCACTTGAGGATGTTGTTGGTGACATCTGGATGACTCAGGTAGTGGTTCTTGTGATGCAAGAACCATTGAAGACTGGACAGATTGAGATACATCAACGACAACAAAGGATTGAGCATCTTCTCGAGATTATGCTCAGTCGCTTACCACCTCTAGCCTAGCTACCTCTCTATTTAGTCCTTAGGACCTCCCATTTTGACACCCTTTGTGCTTATGAATGCTCATATACATGTAATTTTGATGGATTGAATCACTGTAATAAAAAACATATTTTTTAATGAATTGTACATATATATGAAATGGGCTTTGAGTACTCACATGTTTAATTTTTCATATCTTTTTGAGTATGACAAAAAAGAGGATAAAAAGATGGAACTTGGACCTAGGCACTCTAGAAATTGCAAATTGAAACTTAAATAAGACCTAAACATACTATGCAAAGATAAAGGGGGAGCATATGTCAAAGTTGCATAATTAGCTTAGCTCCAAACCTTAGGGAATGTGCATGTTATTATTTTTTCAAGTATGGTTTTGTCATCATAAAAAAGGGGGAGATTTTTGTCCGTTGGTTGACAACCTTATTTATTTTGATGATAAAAAAACTTAATAAAGCAGACAATTTGCAAAGTATTTTAGATACTTTACCTTCAAAAGAAAGTGCATCTCAAGGTCTAAAGCTTCAAAATGAATAAGCCTACTCAAGACCTCAAGTACCCATGAAGAAGAAGACATTGTGAAGACTAGAGTTTAAGTGTCATTGATATATATCAAAACTCAATAAAAAATATAAGAGAGGTTTCCTAACTCATTTCTTTAAAGTACAATGGTTGACATAGACCTTTAGGATACACATTGCTTACATGTTTAGAAACATCACAAACATCTTCTAAAATATGCTACAACACTTAGATTCAATCATTCACATAATTTAAAAGTCAAATTAGTTGAACTGGTACTGGAATGATCAATCAGCCTCTGCCATTGATAGATCATCCAAAAGTATGTAGGCCAAGACTATAAAGCATAACTGATCAACCACAGTTGATTGATAGATCATCTATAACATAACTATTTCATGCTATAAAGCATGATCGAACATCTTTTGGTAATGATAGATCAACTTAAACCTCAGTCTAGCCAGCTCAAGAAGAAGAATTTGGGAAAGTCAGAATTTGAATTTGGATAATTTAGAATTTGAGTTCTAAATTGAGTTGAATTATATTTGGAAAGTGTACATAAATCCTATCACTCCTCCACTATAAATAGAGTGTTACGGTCCCGGATCTGACACAAGGATTCTTTGGGAGGATCTGCAATCTGCCACGGGTTACGGGTCTTCCAAGCATTACCGTAGGGGTAGTAGGAAGACATGGGGAAGACGAAGATCAATGGAGGATGAAAGAATACGTGGGTTTTTGAGAAAAACCCTAACCTCGGATCTCACCTCTTTACACTAGATTTAACCTAATTCTTAATACTTCAATATTTGTGTTTCTCATTAATCTTACCCCTTAAATAGGGTTCACCCTATTAGGGTTTAATAAAACATTACAAAAATATCCCTATGAATAAATAATTCCAAAAATACTCCTGTGACCTAAAACTAAAATAAAATAAAGTAAATTAAAGAAAAAGACTAAAATAATAATGTTATTGCGTGCATAACATTACACCCCCTGGAAGAACGAGCTTGTCCTCAAGCTCGGAAGAAGGGTCTGTATGCCGATGTCTCCACCTGTGCCCAAGTAGCATCCGCTATCGCTATGGTTGCCCTCTGGATGCCAAAAAACTGAAGCATCCACCTAGAGAAAGCTTTTTTTTTTCAACTGTAGTAAAGCGTGCCGAATGTCGCTACATCTTGCCCAATAGCAACGCTGCCCTCCCTCAGTCCTAGACTGGTGTGAAAGAGGTCCTCACGGCGCCCCCCCATTGGCAAAGTTACACTTCCTACCCACCCCCCATTGGCAAAGTTACACTTCCTACCCATTGCCAGCATTGCAGCAACAACATCATGACCAGCCCCCTGGGAAGGAGTAGACTCAACAGCACTGACCCCCTCTAGTTGCTGCACCAGGAAACAGTAATAGACCCCGTAGCCTTAGCTGCTGGCTTACTAATCTTAGATGCAGGAACTTCATCATCACTAGAATCACTCTCAGATTCAGAGCTGCTAGCTGGTTTTGTGTTCTTCAAGTTTCCAGCAGATCCATTTTTGGAGACAAGAGAGGATGGTTTCTTTGAAAGAACAGCAGCTTTAGCAACAACCTCCTCTTCTTCGGATTCAGACGAACTATCCTCTAAGCTGCTTGTCTCTTGCTTCGTTTTAGGCACAACTTCAAAAACAGGTTTTCCTTTCTTGCTACCCTTCTGCACCTGAATTGCAGCCTCTACTTCTCGTTTATGCTTTTTGGCAGTAACCTATTTCTCAAGTGCTGCCTCTACTTCCCTCTTACTCTTCTTTGCAGATATTGCTGGAGAAACTTCCATGGGAGTTACAACAACATTTTCAAAAGAACCCTTCAGACGTTTCTCCTTCCTTGCCCGTGCAGGAATTCTTCCAAGCTCACCTCCCGACATGCCATTCCCAGCACTAACATTTGGGACCTTGAAAAAAAATCATATTTTCCATACGCAAGTCCATAGTGAGAGCCAACAATTTGTCCATTGAAGAATTCATGCAAGACATGTCCACTGGAGGTCACCCTTAGTGTCACTTCGTTGTTGAAGATTGGATTGCTCTTATCAATCCGAACAGGAGTCATGTGCCACAAATAGTCACTAGCATCTCCGGTGACTGTGATTTGGTCAATGAGACGAGAGGCTGTGAAAGAATCACGGCCAGCCCAGCCTTTAAGAACCTCAGCTAGACTTTCAGGTCTCCACACCCACCTCAATTGCCCAGGCTGATCCATTGCCATGTTAGGCTGCTTGACCTTTACTAAAGTCGGAGTGCTTACCTTTGCTGTGTTATATACTTCTACGGAGCAATCGAGCAAAATGCTAACAGACCATGCAGGTACCAAGTATTGGTTTCCATGGAAAGTGATGGTGGCATCAATTGTGGTGTTCACATTGCACAAGAAAGCCACAAAATAACCTTCTTCAGTGGACACAGTGGCAGCAACTCCATTGCCCATGTCAGTGGTTACATTATCACTGTGAGTGAGAACTCTCTCCCTGGACGGAATGACTGCATGAAGTTGCTTCAAGTGACCCCATATCGGCTGATTCAAGTGATCGTATTCATCAAGGGGTGCATCATAGTCATAGGATGTGGACATATATGGACCTTCTTCTGTTCACCCAAAGTTTGTGCCACCATGGTACATGTAATAGTTTTGGAAGACTCCACCAATCTGGAAGAACCTTGCCACAACGAAGGCCACATCTGTCGCCCTCCTGTGTGGGTCATGCTCTCCCCAAGCCATGAACCAGCCAGTCCACATCTTCGGAGTGAAGTTGTCACAATACCATCCATTGCAAGTGTTGATCATTGGAACAACAACATCTGCTTGCTGGCACATAATCCATGGGATGCCTATATCGAATGAGTTAGCCATGGATGAACACCACTAAAGATACTTCTTCCTAGTTTCTCCGTAGTATGTCTGAACGTTTCTGTATTCATTCTCAATCTGAGCAAGAATGATGGGACCTCCTTGTGAAACGAACAACTGTTCCTACTTCACCATGTCCACTATCAAAGTGGTGAAGTTTTGCATTTCGTTCTTGAACATCTCATTGTCTGTTCTAAGCACCATACCAGGCATTTGATGGAGCCAAGAATTAAGCCCAACATTGTCAAGGAGATCCAGAACAAACTCACTACTGCTGGTCCCATCAATAGAAAAACAATTCATCCACAGAATTATCTCAACCCTGCTCTGGATACCCAACAAAATTTTATCACCAACAGGCATTGGTTGAATAATTTTGACTAACAGTAGACGAGCATCATACAATTCATCCAAAAAAATTAACACAATAGTTTTAAAGGGACTGTTACTGCTGGAACAATGACCAAAAACAACCACTCTGATGTAGTGTATATCCACAACTTAATAAATCGTCCCAGAAAATGGATATAATTCCTCCACAAACAAAATGTCAGCACCCCGTTGTCAAATTGACTACCCAAAAGAATTCTATCTCCCTTCAGCAAAGAATATGAAACAGGTCTTGCATCCCTACTTGCAGCAGAAATTGAAAGAGGCACAAGGCTGCTAGTCTCAGTCGTATAGAAAGAAAACAACCTCCAACAAAAATTTTGTGGCTGAACAGCATACATGGGATCCAGAAATTTAAACCCCACAATGTCAATTGGACAATCCACATTCGCACAAGTACTGTGCTCATCCACAGAAAATCAAAGCCCCTCAAAAAAAAAAAATTCCGAGACACTTACCTCCCTCAATTTGGAACTTGGGTATGCTCTGGTCTGCCGAGAAGTAGATTGTGCGTGGGAGGTTGTGGCTGGAAGTCACATCCCACCGGACATGTGTCCGACGGAGCCTCCTCCGTGTCCGGTGGCAAAGGGTAGCCCTTTCGGGCTTCGCCTCTTGGTTATTTTCCGTGACCGAGGGCTCTCAGAAATGCCTCCTTGTCAGACAAATCGCTTCTACTGGCCATGAGGAGGGGTTTGTTGAGGACGAACCCAAATCAACCCTTACCGAGGGTTTTGTGGTCGCATACCCCTCCAATTTCTGATTTCCAGGGTCCTTCTTCGCGTCTGCCTCTTCTGGGACGTCGGTCGATAAAGAAGATAAAATCTTTGAATTTTTTGGCCAGTGGCCGTTCTAGCCGTCCGAGATAGTTTCTACAAACCCCTTGTGCGCATATTTCATGGTCGAATATTTGAGGTCATGTGACCTGTTTTGCTGCAGCAACGAGTTCCTCCATTGCATAACGTTTAATGGAAGCATTTAATCGTGCTCGTATTTCTTCCAATTCCTTACCCATAGCAATCTATCTTTCTTGGGATATAGAATAACCCATTGTGTTCCCGCTCTGATACCAGTTGTTACGGTCCCGGATCTGACACAAGGATTCTTTGGGAGGATCTGCAATCTGCCATGGGTTACGGGTCTTCCAAGCATTACCGTAGGGGTAGTAGGAAGACATGGGGAAGACGAAGATCAATGGAGGATGAAAGAATACGTGGGTTTTTGAGGAAAACCCTAACCTCGGATCTCACCTCTTTACACTAGATTTAACCTAATTCTTAATACTTCAATGCTTCTGTTTCTCATTACTCTTACCCCTTAAATAGGGTTCACCCTGTTAGGGTTTAATAAAATATTACAAAAATATCCTTATGAATAAAATATTCCAAAAATATCCCTATGAATAAATAATTCCCAAAATACCCCTATGACCTAAAACTGAAATAAAATAAAGTAAATTAAATAAAAACAACTAAAATAATAATGTTATTGCATGCATAACATAGATGAGCTTGTATTCACAATAAATCAATCAAAAAGCAAGGAATTCTCTGTTGTCTCTCTCTCTCTCATGTAGAAGTTCCTCTTCTTTCTCCTCTTTCTTTTTCTTCTTCTCTCCTATCTACCCGAGAGTCATCTCTCCTTCTTGGTTTTCTTTCCTCTCTCACCTTGCTCGAGATAGTATTAATGGGGCCCTAAATTCAATATGGTATAAGAACAACCAATTTAGGATCCTCACATCAAAGGAATGCTCTAAGAAGATATGATCATAGAAGGCTTGTTAAGCACCTAGCCAATACTACCCAAAAGACCGGCCTGTTAGGAGCGAAAGACATAGATACTTAACCCAGGACCATAACATCACACCCCACCTTTGCGAGCCGATGACCACGGCGGCCCACTCTAGCGATGGCCCACTCTAGAGACACTGGCCGGACATGGGTTAAGTTCCTAAGGCCTACCAATAATCTTAGTTTGGCCTCTAGGTCTCCCCCTCTGCTTAGGTCGCCCCCTCCGGGATTCGAACTCGTGATGTGGGAGCACGCTCTGATACCAAATGTTAAGCACCTAGCCAATATATCCCAAAAGACTGGCCTGTTAGGACCGGAAGGCATAGGTACTTAAACCAGGACCAAGTGGGTAACTGTGAGCCCTTAACAAGGCTCTTCATGAAGCAAGATCAAAGCTCATGAGATAAGTTTTTTTCTGTTCATGATATTATTGAATTATGGTACTTTTTTTTATAACAAATGGTTACAAAATGATACCATTGTGATTAGTTGCCTAATCAACAGTGTTGATTTTCAAGACTCCATGAATTTAGCTCATGGAGAAAAAGGGAAAAAACCCATTGGGAGAAAATAGGAGGAAGAAGGGATATGAAATTGATTTTTCCTTACCCTCCCTATGAAGCTCTATTGATAGATTTATGAAACTATAATATTACAATAATACCCCTGAACTTAGGGTTTAGGGTTTAGGGTTTTAACCCTAGAACTTTAACATATTTACATCACTGCCATCTCTATGAGATGACCCTTTATTTACTATCCAACCATCAATGTATGTGATCCTATGGGCCTTCTCCTTGCTCTGTGGGCCTCTGACCCGTCTTCTATTTCTCTTGGTTCCATGGATCTTCCTTGGTCTTATGGGCTTGGGCCCATCTTCTAATACACTTCGATATGTGAGTCTTCCTTGGTCGTGTGGGGTTGGGCCCTGTCTTCCAACACTCCCCCTCAAGCTAGGGTGAGAGAACAGCATAAACTCCCAGTTTGCTGCAAATGATGTATAATTTTTTTTTTATAATATGCCTTCATCTTCCAACACTTCCCCTCACACTGGTGCTCTCATTCTTGAGGCCCAGCTAGTATAATATCATTGAGAGTAAATCACTCCTAGCCGCTAAGACAATGCTCAGAAGTGTCCACCTCCACCACCGTGTCCCTCCACAGGACAACGACTCTCGAGTGGTAGAGTAATATATGATATTAATGGGGCAAAGTAACATAAATATAACAATAAGTTCCTTTGTCAGGGACTTCCAACCAAAAAAATGTGATATTTTTTACGGGGATGAAGTTTCTTCGTCACGGACTTCCAACCACAAAAAATTGATATTTATGACGGGGATGAAGTTCCTCCTTCATGGACTCCCTATCAAGCGCCTAGCCAATACAACCCGAGAGACCAATCTGTTAAGTGCGGAAAGCCAAGTACCTATCCCATTAGTGAACCAAGGGTGGACAAAACCTAACCCAGTTGGAGCGGAACCGCCTAGCCCTGACACCCACCGTTCCTATTCCCTACCGCTTCCGCTGGGATTCGAACACGGAACGTGGTGCCCAGCTCTGATACCATATAAAAAACCTAGCCTATACAACCTAAAAGACCGGTCTGTTAAGTGCGAAAAGCCAAGTACCTAACCCAGGTGGACAAGGGGTGGACGGAATCTAACCCAGGTGGACCGGAATTACCTAGTTCTGACACCCACAGTTCCCATTCCCGCCAAGATTCGAACGCGGAACGTGGTGCCCACCTCTGATACCATGTTAAACGCCTAGCCAATACATTCGAAAAGACCAGTTTATTAAGTGCAGAAAGCCAAGTACCTAACCCATCAGTGGTGGACGAAACCACCTACCTCTAACACCACAGTTCCCGTTCCCTACCGCTTCCGCAAGGATTTGAACGCGAAACATGGTGCCCAACTCTGATACCATGTCAAACGCCTAGCCAATACAACCCATAAGACCGGTCTGTTAAGTGTGGAAAGTCAAGTACCTAACCCAGGTGGACAAGGGGTGGACGGAACCTAACCCAGGTGGACCAGAACCACCAAGCTCTGACACTCCCAACTACAAAAATTTGATATTTTTTATGGGGATGAAGTTCCTCCATCATGGACTCTCAACCACAAATAAATTTGATATTTTTTACGGCGATGAAGTTCCTCCATCATGGACTCCCAACCACAAAACTTTGATATTTTTTACAGGGATGAAGTTCCTCCATCATGGACTCCCAACCAAAAATTTGATATTTTTAAGGGGATGAAGTTCCTCCGTCATGGAGTCCCAACCACAAAAAAAATTGATATTTTTTGCGGGGTTGACAATAAATAATGGTATGAGGCTACCTCTGCTTCAATAATAATGTCTCATCGTAAGAGACACAATAGCAGCAACTGAAATGGTCTTGGCTAGGGCCCATTTAACACGACCCAAAAATAATCTTTGTACCATGAAATAGTTCAATGCACATATATGTTCTAAATAATATGTTGACCAAGGAATAATCTGTCAATTCTTCAAAAATAATAATCCAACTAGAAAAAAAAAATTATCAAGTCGAGCCAAAATCTTGGGCATGTATACCGAGGCAGAAAATAAGTGGCCCGAGTCAGATTGACCAGAACCCGTGGTTACCTAGACCGAGTTGACCCGGACAGACTTGGTCCAAGTTGACTCGGTCTGGCTGGTGCAAAAGCAGAACCCTCGGGTCGGCTGGGAACTCGGTTTGGTCGAGTTGGGCAGGAACGGGTGCGGGCTGTTGACTTGACTCGGGCGAGTTCGGGTTGCTCGGCATGCCCTGGGTTAACTCGGTGCTGATTAAATTTCGTAACTTAGGAAATCTAAATTTTCTTACAGTATCTTCTTCCTCCCCGATTCTCGGCGGAAACAGAACTTCGGCTCTTCGGGAGGAAACTTTCCCTGTGAGAGTTCGGATCTCTCAGGTGACGCCATGTTCGTCCTGCCAAATGGCAACCCATCTGGCGCCGAGAAGGAAATAAGAGTAAGAAATCTTCAGCTAGGCTGGCTTCCGAAGAAAGTGGAAAACTAGAAAAAAAATTCCGATAGTAAAGGATGAGAAACTTTCCGACTACAGTAGTCGTTTTTCTCGGCGCCGACGGACTCTCGACAGAAATTGTCCAGAAACTGCAACTCACAAAAGTCGGTGTCATCGTCCTTCTGCGGAAACCATGCAGCAGACTTTTTTTTCTCTCGGGTGCAGAGTCATCTTCTTCGGCGATGGTGGGTCGTCTTCCCTGTGCGGCTTTGAATAGAGCGGTAGTCATCTTCTTCGGCAACGGCGCCAAATGCGTCAAGAGCTCTTTGAGGAAGGGAGAACCATCGGTTGCCAACTTCTTCTTCTTCTTCGGCAACTGTGGGTTGTCTTCCCCCACAGCTGTATGAAAACCAGAGGGAAACTTTCTGAACGAGTAGTGTCTCCAGAAATAAACCTTCTGATGATAGGAGCACCTCCAAAGGACTTCTGACGATTAACAACCATCTTTGTTTTCTGCATGGGAAACAGAACTGTTAGACTTGATGTCTAATAATAATATAAACATCATAGAAAATAGATATTAAATCCTCCATAATTCCATTATCATGAAAACCATACATATATCATAGAATTGAAATAAGAAGAATAAAGAGAGCGTACATTTCATCTTGAAGAATATAAACAGAACTTGAAGTGCACAAGATAATCTTTTATACTTCGTTTACAAGTGATAAGCTTGCTCCCGTTCAGCCAGACTGGGTGTGCATATAGCCTTAGCCTCACTTGTAAGACCATGGAGGTTTATATAGAATTTCAAAGGGTGCACTAATGACTTTTCCTAAGGACACATCCTCTTAGAAGAGATACATCCTCTCAGGAGGGATACATCCCCTCAAGAGAGACATATCTCCTTAGTCCCAAGGGATGTGTCCACTAAGTCAATGTACCCATTTAATCTACCTCTATAGGGGGATGTGCTGGCCATTATTCCCTGTACTGAACATCCAATGACAACATCTAGAAGTGGGCCCCACGCCTCTAATATCATGGTAATTTATTTTATAAATTATCTATTTGAAACCATAATTCTAACAAACTCCCACTTGGTTTCAAATCCATTTCAAATTCCGATTTTAAAAAAAACATGAAAAATCAATTTTGACACATAAAACCATACCGTGACCATAGGCATTACCTTAAACACTTTAATATACATGTGTAGTTAACCCGGGCCTACACAATATATATCTTAGATATCCAAGGCTGGGGAATAAACCAAATCCATACTTGTCAAATTTGCCAATTCAGCGGTCTCCATTCATAGCATACTCGGACCTGAACTCAGGGTAAAGCTCTGTACCAGTTCGAGTATTAGCCACTAAGGTAACTGTGCCTAATCAGTACCATAGGCCTGAATAATTTAGACATCCAACCCAACCTTCCTATTGAGAACCTTCCGTATATACATACAAGTATATACCTAATAAAAAAGCTGGACATCAAGGCATCTCACCGTCCATAGCATACTCAGTACCTGAGGAGCTCAGGGTAAAGTTCTATACCAGCATGAGTATTAGCCGTAAAGGAAACTGTGCCTATGCAGTCCCATTGGCCTGGACAATTTAGAGACTCAACCGTCATTCCCTATTGAGACCCTCATATATACACGTACAAGTGCATACCTAATAGGGAACCTGAATCTCATGGCATACACTGAGTACTCATATTTTCACACAAAAGCATATGCATTTTGTCAAAATCATTCCATGGAATATAAATTACAATGTCATGACATACATAGTATTACAAATCATTGAGACCACAATGCATACAAAACAATGTTCTCCCACTTGGTCTCATCAATTATAAACAAATCAAACCCATGTTCCCCACATGGAAAGTGAAACTGGTCACGGGAAGACACTTGGTTAGTGGATCAGCTAAGTTATCCGAAGAAGATATCTTATAAAGAACAACTTCCTCCTTCCTCAGCATGTCTCGTATATAGTGGTATTTGCCTTCGATATGTTTAGCCTTGGAGTGACACTTCGGATCTTTCGTGATAGCAATAGCAGATTCATTATCACAAAAGAGAGGAATAGGTCGCTCCACACAGTCTACCACTAGAAGACTTCGCAAGAATTTGCGAAGATAGACAACTTCCCTTGTAGCTAAGTTCATAGCCACATATTCTGCCTCCATGGTTGATTGCGCGACACAATCTTGCTTCTTGATTTTCCAAGAAATAGCACCTCCTCCAAACATAAAGATAAAACCAGAAGTAGATTTTCTTGTATCAACACATCCTTGATAATTTGAGTCGGAATAACCAACCAATTCCAACTTGTCCGCTTGATAAGTCAAAGCATATGACTTTGTTCTTTTTAGATAGCGCATTACCCATTTTACCCCTTCCCAGTGAGTAAAACCTAGATTAGCCTGAAACCGGCTAAGAATCCCAACAGCATAAGCAAGATCAGGTCTTGTACATATAAGAGCATACATAAAACTCCCCACAGCAGAAGCGTATGGATACTTAGATTCGTCCAACTTATCTTTGAGGTGAGAAGGACAATCCACATGGCTCATCTTTTTAGTGCTATCATAAGGTACTTTACCTTGTATACAGTTAGACATGTGAAACCGATCCAGAAGAGTGTCGATATACTTCTCTTGAGACAAACTCAATTTTCGCAAAGATCTATCCCGTAGAATTTTAATGCCAAGAATATAAGAAGCTTCCCCAAGGTCTTTCATATCAAATGTTTGAAACAACCATGTCTTTATACCTTGGAGTAACTGAATATCATTCCCGGCTAATAAAATATCATCTACGTATAAAGTAAGAAAAGCAATGCGATCTCCCACTGTTTTTATATAAACACAGTGATCTTCTGGATTCTGAGTAAAACCATACGCTGTAATTGCTTTATTGAACTTGATATTCCATAATCTTGAGGCTTGTTTCAAACCGTAAATAGACTTGTCCAACTTACACACTTTTGCTTCAGTTCCAGATCTAACAAATCCACGTGGTTGTTCCATATAAATCTTCTCATCCAAATTTCCATTTAGAAAAGCGGTTTTAACATCCATTTGGAACAACTCATAGTCATAATAT
This sequence comes from Aristolochia californica, assembly GCF_029961685.1. Classification (NCBI taxonomy): domain Eukaryota; kingdom Viridiplantae; phylum Streptophyta; class Magnoliopsida; order Piperales; family Aristolochiaceae; genus Aristolochia; species Aristolochia californica. The sequence goes on from NW_027182257.1 coordinate 7,427,260, forward strand.
GCTACCAATGCCAGGAGAGCTCGAATAGACTGTATTCTTGCAATAGGAGAGAATGTTTCATCATAATCAATCCCGTATTGTTGAGTAAAACCCTTGGCAACAAGACGAGCTTTGAATCTTTCAACTTTCCCTTCAACATTTCTCTTCCTTGTAAAAATCCACTTGCACTTAATGGGCTTAACCGATGTAGGAGGATCAACAAGTTTCCAAACTTCATTTTTATACATAGAGTCCATCTCTTCTTCCATTGCCGACTTCCACTTGTCGGAATCCACATCAAGGAGTGCTTCCTCGTAAGTGTCAGGATCAGTAACATCTTCATTCAACTTTGTTCTTTCATAAGTTTCTCCAGCATAGGTATAAAAATCTGAAGATGATAAGAGTTGACTAGGTTTTCTTTCTCTAGTCCCTCTTCGACTATCCATTTGGGTAGAATTCTCTATATTAGAAGGAGATTCAGAAGAAGACATTTCAACACATTCTTCCAAGTGAGACTTCATACCTAAATCTTCATCACAATCAAATCTATCCTCAATGAATTTTACATGTCTACTTTCAATAATCACCTTCTCCTTGGGATCATATAACCTATATCCTTTCGAATGTTCAGAGTACCCAACGAATAAACATCTTCGAGTCTTAGCCTTCAATTTGTCCTTAGGATCAAGTTTTAAAACATGAGCAACACATCCCCATACTTTAAAATGGTTAAGACTAGGAGTTTTGCCTGACCATACCTCATAAGGTGTTTTCTCAACCGACTTTGAAGGCACTCTATTTGAGATATAGGTAGCTGTCAATAATGCTTCGCCCCAAAAGGATATTGGCAAATTTGCAAGTGCCATCATAGATCTTACCATCTCTAGTAAGGTTCGATTTCTCCTTTCAGCAATACCATTCTGTTCAGGTGTATAAGGCATGCTAAACATATGGATAATCCCTTTTGACTTGCAAAATTCAGAGAATAACTCCGAACAATACTCTCCACCTCTGTCGGTGTGCAATGTTTTGATCTTGTTTCCTGTGGCATTTTCTACCTCCAATTTGAAGGTTTTGAAATAATCTAAGGCCTCATTTTTTCTATGCAGTAAATATACTCTTCCATATCTTGAGAAATCATCTATAAATGTGATAAAATACGAATGACCATTACGAGTATTCACATTCATAGGTCTACATATATCAGAATGAATAATATCCAAAACATGAGAACTTCTTGAGCCTTTGGATGGAAAGGGTATCTTTGTCATTTTCTCATATATACAACACTCACAAATAGGAAAATCATTATGTGAAAGATTTTTCAATAATCCTTGTGTCACAAGTCTTGTAATTCTATCTTTGTTTATATGCCCTAGTCGTAAATGCCACAAATACAATTTATTTTCTTTAATATCCAAAGAAGTAGAAACATTGAACACCATATTTCCACTAAGTTGCAATTGATATAGACCAGAATTTCGAAAACCTCTCAAAATAACTTTATCATCTTGTAACATAAGAAACTTTCCATTTCCAAAGTAAAATGTAAATCCAAGTTTCTCAAGACAAGATACAGATAATAGACTTCTTCTCATAGAAGGAGCATAAAGACAATCTTCTAAATCAAAAAACTTATTATCAACAAGCTTTAGCCTGTAAGTGCCCACGCCTTCCACAATGGCCTTTTTATCATTTCCCATGTAAATAAAGCTTGTTTTGTCCTCAATCTTTCTTAGCTCCTTGAAACCCTGCAACTCATTAGATAAATGAACAGTTGCACCAGAATCAGCCCACCAACTAAAAGGCTTGATATAAATAGTACAAGTTTCAAGAGATAAGGACTCACTGGTGTTCTCCTGTTGCCCTTCTTGCATGGTTTTCAAAGCCCTACAATACTTCTTTATATGTCCTGGCTTATTGCAGAAGAAGCAAACACGTTGATTTGCATGTACTTCAACCCATTGTTGATTGACCTTTTTGTCCTTGAAGTTTTGAAATCGAAAGTTCTTTCCCTTCTTCTTAAAATTCTTTTTCTTTGGCTTCAAAACTACGTTAGCACTAGGTGAAGGTTTATTTAACTCAATACTTGGATTGAGTCTTTCGGACTGGTGGTCGATCATATTAACCAAATCAAATATAGTCCACTTTGTCTTGGACAAAGAATAAAAGTCTTGAATATATTTGAGAGATTTGGGTAAAGAGTTGATAATGGTGACCACTTTAGTTTCTTCATCCATTGGTCTACCATGATATTGTAACTCATCTGCCATGGCAAGCATGTCATTTACATGTTTTCTCACATCAGCATTTTCTTCCCATTTGGCACGAGTGAACTTTTGCCATAAGTTATTGATGTGAGCAGACGACTTTTTACCATATTTAGCCTCAATCTGGTCGAGAATCTCTTTTGTAGTGGGGACATGAAAATAAGTCATCAAGAGAGTCTCACTTAGAGCCCCAAGAATATGTGACCTAGAAATTTCATTAGCGTTATGTTACGGTCCCGGATTTGACACATGGATTCTTTGGGAGGATCTGGAGTCTGCCACGGGTTACGGGTCTTCCAGGCATTACCGTAGGGGTAGTAGGAAGACATGGGGAAGATGAAAACGAAGATCAAGCCAAAGGGAAGCTTGAAAACCCTAGAGCTCGTTGAGGAAAACTCTAAGCCTCTTTACTCTAGATTTAACCTAATTCTTAATACTTCAATGCCTCTCTTTCTCATTACTCTTACCCCTTAAATAGGGTTCACCCGGTTAGGGTTTACAATAAAATATTCCAAAAATACCCCTATAAATAAAATATTCCAAAAATACCCCTATGACCTAAAACTGAAATAAAATAAAGTAAATTAAAGAAAACACTAAAATAATAATGTTATTGCGTGCATAACATTACACCCCCCTTGGAAAATGAGCTTGTCCTCAAGCTCGGAAGTAGTGTCTGTATGCCGACGTCTTCACCGGTGCTGAAGTAGCATCCGCGAAAGCTATGACGCCCCCTCTGTTTGCCCCTTTTTTTTTTTTTTTTTTTTATTTTGGGGGGGGAAGGGGGGCCGGTCCGAGTTAACCTGGGTTGACTCGGTTCAGGAACCCGGTCCGGCTTGCGACTCAGCGGACCGGGCCGATTAAATTTTCCTAAGTTAGGAAAATTTAATCGGGAGTCGTCTTCTTCCTTCGGCGGCTCCCGAACTCTGCGGCCGGCGGTTCCGTTCCTCACGGCACCGACGATTACCGGCGACGTTCGTCTCCTTCCTCTCTCCCGGCACCGACGGAATCGCATGATTTTTCGGTGGCGAATCGCAGCCCGTCGGGGCTTCGCCGCCTGGATAGTTTTCGAGACAGAGGGGTCTCGGAAACTTGTAAATCGTCGTTCCTCAGCCTCCCGGAACCGAGATCCCTTGCGGAAAAGTTTCTTATGGCGCCGACGAACTATTTTGCTTCGCCGGTGGCGACGAGAAGCCCGCTGAGGCGTCGCCGCTTGGAATTTTTCCGAGACAGAGGGCTCTCGGGTAGTTTGCCGATGAACCCAAGGGAAGCGACTGGGTCGCCTGCTACGCCGGCGGCGAATCGCACCACTTGGAGGCGAATCGTAGCCCTTGGAGGCATATCGGAAGTTCTGCGCTTGCTCGGAAATTTCGAGTGCCGTTGGAATTTTCGGTGCAGCCAATTTTGGAATTTCGGAATCCCCAAATTCCGATGTCGTCGCCGCTGGAGTTCCTGGCCATTGGCCTTTCTGCTCGTCCAAAGCAGCAGCTGCCTCTTCTACGCATATGCCTACGCATATGCAGGAAATTTCAAGTCGTATGACCTTTTCTGTGGGAGCACGTGGCTCCATTGCCGAACATTCAATTGAAGCATCTAACCGTGCTCGTATTTCCTCCAATTCCTTACCCATAGCAACCCATCTTTCTTGGGATATAGAATAACCCATTGTGTTCCTGCTCTGATACCAGTTGTTACGGTCCCGGATCTGACACATGGATTCTTTGGGAGGATCTGGAGTCTGCCACGGGTTACGGGTCTTCCAGGCATTACCGTAGGGGTAGTAGGAAGACATGGGGAAGATGAAAACGAAGATCAAGCCAAAGGGAAGCTTGAAAACCCTAGAGCTCGTTGAGGAAAACTCTAAGCCTCTTTACTCTAGATTTAACCTAATTCTTAATACTTCAATGCCTCTCTTTCTCATTACTCTTACCCCTTAAATAGGGTTCACCCGGTTAGGGTTTACAATAAAATATTCCAAAAATACCCCTATAAATAAAATATTCCAAAAATACCCCTATGACCTAAAACTGAAATAAAATAAAGTAAATTAAAGAAAACACTAAAATAATAATGTTATTGCGTGCATAACACGTTATCCCATTCCTTGAATTTTCTAAGGTCCTTCCTATACTGTTTCAGATTATCAGGGTAGTTTATTTGGGAAGGTCTTTGAGGAGGAGTATCCACTTTGATAATCTTATCCAACCTATAGCCTCGTAGCATTAAGTCAACCCGTTGTGACTAGTTCACATAATTAGTCCCATCAAGTACATTTTTCTTTAGGGACTCAGCAAAATTATGTCCACTACTGGATATTCCTGTCATTCAGAAAATATTTCAATATTTGGGAGAACATACATAATTATAGAATCATTTCAACCATCTAGTACTCCCATTTACTCTTTGGGGATTCATGAGAGTTACTAGGCAAATCATTCCACACATGATAAACAACCAACAATCACAAACCAACAAACAAACAAATAAATTAATTCATACTTACCCTTTGGGGATTCATATGAATTAATTTACAACATATAAATCTAATTATACAATTCGCATTACCCTTTGGGGATTTTGCTAATCATATAATAAAATTAGTATAACTCATAAAACAAATTATACTCAAAATAAACACACATAAAATTAATTTAATTTATACAAAATGCATTACCCTTTGGGGATTTTGCAAATTATATAATTAAGTTAATTTTCACATACAAATACATAAATATATAACAAGACATGCAATAACACTAATTATAAATACTTCAAATAGCCAAATAACATGGAAATCCTATTCAAAATACAATTCTGGGTAATAATAAACCCTTAAAACACATTCTGGTTCATTATATTAGTAAAAACCCGGTTTGGTTCATGATTCTGGGTCATCACCGACCCGGACCGCACAAAGCCTGCACCAGCAGGCCCGTGGCCAGCAGCCTGCGCACAGTAGCCCGCACATAGTAGGCCCGCGCACAGTAGCCCGTGCAGCAGGCCCGCGCACAGTAGCCCGTGCAGCAGGCCCGCGCACAGTAGCCCGCCTGCGGCGCCAAAACCTAATAAGCCTAAATTAGGCTTATTTTCATTCACTAATAAATAGCCAAAATTTCCAAAAAAATTATGGAAAAATATAGAAACCTATAATCTATCTCTATGATACTAGCAGAGGCATTATTCACTTGTATTTGTTAGACTTGATGTCTAATAATAATATAAACATCATAGAAAATAGATATTAAATCCTCCATAATTCCATTATCACGAAAACCATACATATATCATAGAATTGAAATAAGAAGAATAAAGAGAGCGTACCTTTCATCTTGAAGAATATAAACAGAACTTGAAGTGCACAAGATAATCTTTTATACTTCGTTTACAAGTGATAAGCTTGCTCCTGTTCAGCCAGACTGGGTGTGCATATAGCCTTAGCCTCACTTGTAAGACCATGGAGGTTTATATAGAATTTCAAAGGGTGCACTAATGACTTTTCATAAGGACACATCCTCTTAGAAGAGATACATCCTCTCAGGAGGGATACATCCCCTCAAGAGAGACATATCTCCTTAGTCCCAAGGGATGTGTCCACTAAGTCAATGTACCCATTTAATCTACCTCTACAAGGGGATGTGCTGGCCATTATTCCCTGTACTGAACATCCAATGACAACATCTAGAAGTGGGCCCCACACCTCTAATATCATGGTAATTTATTTTATAAATTATCTATTTGAAACCATAATTCTAACAAGAACCACTTGAAGGACTTACAAAAGTAGATGACGAGAAAAAAAAACTCTCTCAATTTTTAGTGCTTAGTAAACCAAATATGAAGCGGTTAGAAGAGCAGCATGAAAGGATGGGAGAGCAGAGAGAGATAGAGAGGGATCATCATGGTTGCCGATCATGAACTAAGAACTAGCAACAAAATCTAAAAACTGAATTTCAGCAACTATAAAAAAACAACAATACGAGAAAAGAAAATAAAAGAATTTTGGAATTGTGAAAACCATACTACGAGTCCTGAAAATCAAAAACTCTGATACTATGTTGATTTTTAGGACTTCATGAATTTAGCTCATGGAGAAAAAGGGAAAGAAACCCATTGGGAGAAAACTGGAGGAAGAAGGGATGTGGAATTGATTTTTCCTTACCCTCCCCCTAAAGCTCTATTTATAGATTTATGAAACTACAGTATTACAATAATACCCCTGAACTTAGGGTTTAGGGTTAAGGGTTTTAACCCTGGAACTTTAACATAATTACATCACTGCCATCTCTATGAGATGACCTTTTATTTACCATCCTGCCATCAATGTATGTGGCCCTATGGGCCTTCTCCTTGATCTGTGGGCCTTGGGCCCGTCTTCTATTTCTCTTGGTTCCATGGGTCTTCCTTGGTCTTATGGGCTTCGGCCCATATACTAATACACTTCAATATGTGAGTCTTCCTTGGTCATGTGAGCTTGGGCCCTTTCTTCCAACAAAAATCATGGAAAAATTGTGGAAAGCATGCACTCATTGTAGGAGACATGGCCAACCTATCGATACATGCTCTTACAAGGAAGGTAGTTACTGCGGAAAAAATGGTCACTATGGAGAAATATGTTATAATGCCAATGGCAACTCAGACTTGATAAAGGCTAATCAAGCCTTAATAGGTAATACAAAAGAGAATCAACCCACCAAATCAACTGAAAAGAAAAAAATTACTGATGAAGAATATGAGTTGTTTTAAAAAATGATGGGTTCCTCTCCAAGTTCCTCATTAAATACCGCTGCCACCATTGCTTCAGGTATGCTATCTACCTCATCTTCATACTAGATAATTGACTCAGGAGCCTTCTAGCATCTTACAGGTAACAAAATTTATTACATTTTGTATCTCCGTGTCTTTCACATAAGTTTGTTACCATAGTTGACGGTTCTCAAACTAAAGTTCAAGGGAAAGGATCCACTTCCGTTACACCATCACTTCTCCTCACTGATATTCTATTTATTCCTACCTTCCCTTTTAATATGTTATCTGTTAATCAGCTGACAAAATATTTTAATTGCTCTATCTACTTCTCACTCACTTCGTGTGTATTTTAGGATCTTATAACGAAGTAGGTAATTGGTGGAGGCCATGAACAAAGGGAGCTCTATTACCTGGACGTGCCAAAAATAAATATTGTTTCCACCAGTGAAAATGAGACAAGGCTATGGCACGACCGGTTAGGACATTCACCTTGACAATCTCTTCATTATATGTTTCCTACTCTTAAAGTCAGGTCAGAGTTTAATTGTGAAGCTTGTCAAATAAGTAAACATCAAAGAATACATATTCACCTCGTCCATAAGTCAAAAGTATTATTCCATTTTCATTAATTCATACCAATGTCTAGGGACCCTTGAGCTATTCAAATATTTCTCAAGTCAGGTATTGTATTAAATTTGTTGATGACTTCATTCGTACCACTTAGTTGTTTCTATTTAAGAAGCGTTTTGAGATACCATTGATTTTTAAGTCGTTTCATGCACTCACTCAGTTTGGTCAAAAATAAAAATACTTCGGTCTGATAATGCCAAATAATACATTTCCGAAGACCTTAACTCTTTTTGTCAAGAAAATGGCATTATCCATCAAACATCATGTGCCCACACTCCTCAACAAAATGGTGTAGCCGAACGAAAAAATTGTCATATTCTTGAAGTAGCTCGAGGTTTATTATACGTAATGAAAGTTTCATACTTTTGTTGGCCTCATGCAGTCCTTACCGCATGCTTTCTTATAAATCGTCTACCATCTTCCGTAATAAATCTCCTTACTCTATATTGTTACCAAGTGATGATCCATTTTCATTGCCCTTGAAACTCTTTGGGTGTCAATGTTTTGTCCATATTTCCTCCCAAAACCCAGTAAACTTGATCCTATATCTATCAAGTGTATCTTTTTAGGATACTCTCGTACACAAAAGGGTTATGTTTGCTATAATCCCACTCTTCAACGTTTACTTGTGTCCAGGGATGTCACATTTTTTGAAGACTCTCCATACTATTTTGACAATGCTCCTCCAGGTTTATCTTTAGTACCAGGCTCTCCTCGATCGGTTGTGCCAAAAATCTCTTTATGGTCTGAAACAATCTCCTCGTGCATGGTTTGAAAATTTTAGCTAAGCACTCATACAGGCCGGATTCCAAAGATGCTCTAGAGATCACTCTGTATTTATTAAAGACACACCGAAGGGCAAGGTGATTCTAGCAGTATATGTTGATGATATCATTATAACTGATAAGTGATCTCGAGGGCATCCAGAAAACAAAAGAAAGGATATGTGCTGAATTCAAAACAAAGGATCTCAGATTGCTCAAATATTTTCTAGGTATTTAACTACAATCCAGACATGGAATTATATTATCTCAAAGAAAATATGTCATTGACCTACTGGAGGAGACTAGAATGAGGGGATGCAGACCAACAGAAACTCCTATAAACTCAAATTCAAAATTATGTGCCAGTACTGGAGAAGAGGTAGATATCGAAAAATATCAAAGACTGGTGGAAAAATTTATTTACCTCTGCGTAACGAGGCCAGACGCAGTCATTGGCAAACACTAGAAAGGATATTGCAATATCTGAAAGGAGCACCAGGAAGAGGGCTTCTCTATAAAAATCATGGTCACTTCAACATCGAAGGATTCTCATATGCAGATTGGGCTGGATCCCCGAATGATAGAAAATCTACTTCAGGATATTGTACGATGGTTGGAAGGAACTTGGTTACATGGAGAAGCAAGAAACAAGAATGTAGTTGCACGGTCTAGTGCAAAAGCAGAATACAGAGCCATGACACACACAGTTAGTGAACTTCTATGGATCAGATCTCTTTTTACTAAATTGGGATTCTACAACGAAGCTGCTATGGACCTATATTGCGATAATCAGGCAGCCATACATATCATATCCAATCCAGACATTCATCAGAGGACAAAACATATTGAAGTAGACTACCACTTCATACAAGAAAAGTTCCAAATCGGCATAATATCTCTCAAGTATATATCAACACAGAGCCAAGTTGAAAATATTCTCACCAAACCAGTCATTCAAAATTTTTTGTCTACCATCTACAGCAAGCTGGGCCTTTATGATGTTTTCTCAACCCCAGCTCTAGGGGGAGTGTTACAATGTGGGACTCACCATGGTTGCATGAGCTGGTGGGACCCACCATGAGGACGTGAGAAGCTGTTATGGACTCAATAGCACACCGAGTCACTCAGAGGAGGAGACAATGACTCACCAAGTCACCTAATTTTACTTTTATTACTTGTGTTGCTTTTAATTTCGAATTTGATTGATTTTGTAATAAGACTTGAAGGTAGGGGTATAGTTGGGATTTATAAACCTAACCCTAACCTATCTTGGAATGAATGACCCTATTTAAAGGGTAAGGGATGAGAAATAAGGTAAGTTCGGATTTAGAGTAAAATAGAGTAATTAGGCTCTTGCTAGGTTCCCTATCCTAGGGTTCTTGGCTTGAACTATCCTTGGTTGTTTGCTGCATCCATAGGGAAGTCTTTGAGGAGATCTTGGACGGAAAAGGAGGAGGAATCAGCCTACTCTTCCATGCTGCAATAGTCATCCATCTCTTCCACGAACCAGCAGTGAGGGAAGGAGGATTTGCGTGGGCCTTAGCATCAAGAAAGGGATTTTCGAGTTGCTGATTGAAGGATGTCTTCAAGAGGTATTTTTATCTATCTTTTACGAGTTTAGAAGAGCTAGAGACTGCCCTCTTTACATTTAGCATTGGTAGTTGCATGAATTAAGAAACCGTACTCATTGACGTGAGGTATAAAGTGGGGTTTCATAATTGGATCCTTAAAACAGTCTCTTGAGTGAATTGGTGCATCCATAATTGAGAAAAGGAAACTCCTTTTCAATTATAACGTGTGAGGGAAGAAAAAGAGAGTTTCTTTTCACAAAAACGTGTTAGGAAACCCTCTAACAGTGTTGGATCCTTATTTGACTTGCCGAGTTACTAGATCCATGGCTAGGGACCATAACAACTTGGTATCAGAGCAGGGTAACTCAACAGATATCAGTAGCCATGAATTGCTTGAAGCTATCCTCAAAGGCAATGCAGATAATGAGAAAAGATTTGCTGAATTGGAGGAGAGGTTCTCTAAGGTTGATATCGGTATGGAGATCTTGAATGGAAGAATGGACAACATGGAGACTGGTCTGACTACTGGAAGGAACACAACTCCAGAGCAAAGAGGAGGGGGCCATTCATATAACAGAGGGGGAGATGAGTTTATGAGACACACAAGTTTCTCTGGCTAGCAAGGACCCTTCATCCCAGGGGGACCCTTCAACCAGGGGGGAGGCACTGTACCAGGCCAGCAAGGACCCTTCATCCCAGGGGGACCCTTCAACCAGGGGGAAGGCACTGTACCAGGCCAGCAAGGACCCTTCATCCCGGGGGGACCCTTCCACCAGGGAGGAGGCACAGTACCTAGGTACACTAAACTTGAATTTCCCACTTATAATGGGTCAGAAGACCCTTTGGTATGGCTATATCGTTGCGAAAATTGTTTTGCCCATCAACGAGTACCAGCGTATGATAAAGTGGGGATGGCTGTTTTCCACTTACTGGGAGAAGCACAACTCTGGTATCAACAAGTTGAGGCGGATAGACCAGTTGTGGAGTGGGAAGAATTTAAGAATTTATGCTCTCTTCGTTTTGGTCCTCCGACATACAACAATCCCTTGGGTGATTTGGTTCTGTTACGACAAACTGGTTCCGTGGAGCAATATCAGAAATTGTTCCAGGAAAATTTAGCACGAGCAAATGGTATGGTACGAGTGGACCAACAAGTGGCGCTATTTACAGCAGGCTTGACGGAGGTGTTAAAGCTTGAGGTGGAGTTCTATGCCCCGATTACATTATCACACGCGATGAATATTGCTCGTGCTTTAGAATTGTTGCAGAAGGCCCTGCACAGACGACCCACATGGTCAGGGGAGAGGAGCACTTCCTCCACCTAGCAGAGCAGACGTGATTATCATCAGGGGGTTCGGACCACAACACCTCCTCCCAGACACACTCCAAGCACCACTTTACTAGGGGATACGAAATCGAGCAATCATCCACCTCAGTACATAAAGAAATTGACAAGTGCTGAGATGATGGAGAGGCGGTCCATAAATCTGTGTTACAACTGTGATGAACCATATCTGGTTGGTCATCAGTGCAAAAGATTGTTTTTAATTGATACGATTGAAGATGATGATATATAGAGGAAGCACCACAGGAAATTTCCTTGCATGCAATTACTGGGCAAAAGTTGCCCAAAACCATGCAAGTCAGAGCTCAGATCTTCGATCGGGAACTCGTGAGCCTAGTGGACTTGGGGAGCACCCACAATTTTCTTAGTTTGACAGTGGCCCAGCACCTGCAGTTACAGATTCTTCCCCATCAGACAGCCACAGTCTCAGTGGCCAATGGGGAGAAGGTTCCTAGCTACGGAATCAGCAAGGCGGTAAATTTTACTATTGGCACTACTTTGTTTCATGCTGAGTTTTTTGTTATTCCTCTGGTTGGTTTTGATATGGTATTGGGAATCAAATGGTTACAAACGTTGGGACCCATTTTGTGGGACTTTTCTGCATTGACAATGAATTTTGTCCTACGTGGTAGCCAAGTGCTCCTACAAGGAAGTCATACAGAAACATAGGAGCACATTCATTCTCTGACTGCCCTGGATAATTCTGCGAGCAATATTGATGGCATGATTGATGAGTTCTCCAACCTTTTTTGTAAGCCTATAGGGCTCCCCCCGCTCAGACAGTGTGATCACCGTATATTTTGAAACCAGGGTCAAATGTGGTAGTTGTTCGTTCGTATCGGTACCCTCACCTCCAGAAAGATGAGATTGAAAGACAGTGTCAGGCGATGCTACAACAGGACCTTATTCGTAGCAGTAGGTCCCCCTTCTCTTCACCAGTTCTGCTCGTGAAGAAACATAATGAGACTTGGCGCTTTTGTGTTGATTATCATGAGTTGAACGCGCTGACAGTAAAAGACAAATTTCCCATTCCGTTGGTGGAGGAGCTCCTCGATGAGCTACATGGATCGTGGGTCTTCACAAAATTAGACTTACGGTCTGGGTATCATCAGATTCGCATGCATCCAATAGATATTGAAAAGACGGCATTTCGAACACATCACGGCCACTTTGAATTTGTGGTCATGCCTTTTGGGCTATCAAATGCTCCTACTTTCCAAGCGTTGATGAATGAGGTATTTAGCTCTTACCTTCGGAAATTTGTTCTTGTTTTTTTTTTTTATGATATACTCATATATAATAAATCTCGAGATGACCACTTAGCACATTTGAGAATTGTATTTGATTTATTGCGAGCACACCAATTATATTTGAAGAAGTCCAAATGCTCATTTGAGGCATCTCATGTTGCTTACCTGGGCCACATTATTTCCCATGAGGGGGTCACTGTTAATCCCGAGAAGATTCAGGCCATTAGTGAGTGGCCACAACCTCAATCTTGCTTAGCAATACGCGGATTCTTGGGTTTGGCAGGCTATTACCGGAAATTTATTTGGAGTTTTGGTCCGTTGGCAGCACCTTTGACAAACCTCCTTAAAAAGAATTCCTTTCAGTGGAACGAGGAGGCTTCCATGGCTTTTGACGCACTCAAGAATGCTCTTGCATCTACACCGGTGTTACAACTTCCAAATTTTGATGACTTGTTTGTGATAGAATGTGATGCTTCTGGTGGGGGCATTGGGGCTTTGTTGCATCAGAACTCCCACCCCATTGCTTATTTCAGTCGACAGTTGGCCTCTCGTTATCAGAAATTGGCTGCATATGAACGCGAGCTGATCGGGTTGGCCAAGGCGGTCCAACACTGGCGGCCATATGTATGGGGATGTACTTTTCTTATCCGCACTGATCATTATAGTCTCAAGTTCTTACTTGAGCAGCGTCTCACGACATCACCACAGCAGCATTGGATGACGAAGAAGGGAAGGATTTGGGGTTCTTGGAACGCCCAATGATGAAGGGACGTGAGCCTTTGAAGGAGCTCCAACCTTAGGCCTCTTTAGAGAGAGAACCTGATCTCATTTAGACTAATGATCAATGCTTGTTTCCATTCCATCACTTGACGCCCTAAATAGGTCAAGGAAAACATCAAAGGTTCTATAATTACAATTAGACCCTTATGGAACTTCAAATTACAATTAAACCCCTAAGGTACTGAAATACAAGTTATTCCATCTCTTCTCTTCTCCGGTTAGCCACTCTTGATGCTGTGGAGTCCATAACATCACCCCCCTCCTGAAGAAAGAGCTTGTCCTCAAGCTCGAAAGTGGGGAATAGAGTCTGGAAGGACTCGAGTGCCTCCCAAGAGGCTTCTATCAATTCCTTGTCAGTCCACCGAACCAGCACTTCCCAAGCATTGTTCACTCGCCTGGCTTGAAGGATCTGAGCGGGTGTGGGCATGGACCTGCCATCTTTGAGAGGAGGCAAATGGGTATGCAGCAGTGGTGAGTCTCCCTTGAACGGCTTGAGAAGGGAGACGTGGAAGACGTCATGGAGCTTGGCGTCTGGTGGTAGTTTCAAACGATACGCTACAGTGCCAATACGTTGCATGACATGGAATGGCTCATAAAATTTTGGAGAAAGCTTATGGCGTTTGATGGCGGCAAGAGATAGTTGGCGGTATGGTTGGAGTTTGAGCCAAACAAATTCTCCAGGTGCAAAGGAAAGGGGACGATGTCCTTTGTCATAAGTATGCTTCATAGTTGCTTGTGAACGTTGTAACTGAAGGCGGACTTGCTCAAGCATTGCATCTCTGTCGGCTAATGCTTGGTCCAATGCCGCTACCTGAGAAGATCCCGGTTCATAAGAAAGTAGGCGCGGAGGTTCGCGTCCATAAACAACTCGAAAAGGGGTAGTACCCAGTGCAGTGTGGTATGAGGTATTATAACAATACTCCGCCCATGCTAACCAATGAACCCACTGTCGAGGTGTGTCCCCCACAAATCACCGCAAATACATCGCCAATGTGCGGTTAACCACCTCTGTCTGGCCGGTGGTATGCTGAAGAAAAAGCTAACTTAGAGCCATGGAGCTTAAATAGTTCCCCCCCAGAATTTATTGGTGAAGATAGCATCACGGTAGCTGGTGATGGTCTCTGGAAGGCCATGGAGACGGACAATATTATCCATGAAGAGCTGAGCGACTTGTGTTGCTGTATACGGATGGCTGAGGGCCATAAAGTGGGCATATTTCGAGAACCGGTCTACCATAGCAAGAATAACAGATTTCCCTACAGAAGGAGGAAGATCATCGATAAAATCCATTGAGAGATCTGCCCATACCTGTGAAGGAAGTTGAAGTGGCTGTAGCAAGCCGGCGGGTTGTAAGGATTCAGACTTATTCCTCTGACAGACCTGGCACGATGCAACATATTCAGCAATGATCCGCTTCATACCTCTCCAATAAAACTCCCGACTAAGGCGGAAGTATGTCTTCTACTGGCCCTCATGTGTACTATCATGAAAGGAGGCAATAATGGCGGGAAGGAGTACCGACGAAGGATGAAGATATATGCGTCCTTTATATAGAATGAGACCGTCCTGTAGTGTCCAGTTCTTGTCCTTGGAATGGTTTTCAATTTGAGCTTGTAATTCAAGGAGATCTGGATGATGGCTAGTATCCTGATGGATTGTGTCTAGCAAAGGGGACTTGGGGTGGCTCAGTGCGTGCAAGTGTGAATCCCCTAGTGCTCTGCAGGACGTCTGCTGCCCGGTTGAGATAACCCGGTTTGTATTCCACCTGAAAATCAAATCCCATTAATTTGCTGAGCCAATGTTGTTGTGGGGATGTAGTAAGGCGCTGATCCAATAAGTATTTGAGGCTACAGTGGTCTGTCCGGATCACAAAAGTTCTGCCCCACAAATACGGCCGCCAATGCTGCACGACTTTGGCCAAACCGATGAGTTCCCATTCATAAGTGGCTAACTTGTGATGGTGAGGAGCGAGTTGGCGGCTGAAATAGGCAATGGGGTGACCCTGTTGCTGCAAGACGGCACCTATCCCTCCCCCGGATGCATCGCATTCAATGATGAAATTTTCTGCAAAGTTGGGCAATTGGAGAACTGGTGCTGATGCTAATGCCTGCTTTAAGTTGTTAAACGAGGAGTCTGCCAACTGAGACCACTGAAAGGCATGCTTCTTCAGTAAATTGTGCAATGGCGCTGCCAGGTGACCATATTCTTTGATAAATTTTCTATAATACCGTGCGAGACCAAGGAACCCTTTCAAAGCTGTAACGGAGTGAGGTGTGGGCCAATCCATAACCGATTGTATCTTGCTGAAATCTTGTTTCACCCCAGATGCGGAGATCACATGCCCCAAATAAGCTACTTCGGATGTGGCAAAGTCACATTTGGCACGATTGAGAAATAAATGGTGTGCTCGGAGAATTGTGAAAACCTATCGCAATTGGTGCAAATGTGCTTCCCAAGTATTGCTATAGACCAGTATATCGTCAAAAAAAACTAAGACATGCTTCTGTAAGAAAGGGCAAAATACTTGGTTCATAAGCGCTTGAAAGGTGGACGGGGCATTGGATAGCCCAAATGGCATCACCAAGAACTCGTAGTGACCATGGTGGGTGCGGAAGGCAGTTTTTTCGATATCCTCCAAATAAACCCGAATCTGATGGTAGCCAGATTTCAAGTCCAACTTTGTAAATAATTGAGAGCCGTGTAGCTCATCCAATAATTCATCGACCACTGGAATTGGAAATTTATCTTTGATGGTGCGAGCATTGAGTTCACGTTAATCCACACAAAAGCACCAAGATTTATCTGATTTCTTTACCAGCAATACCGGGGAAGAAAAAGGAGAATGACTAGGCTGAATAATACCTTGTTGGAGCATTTGTTGACATTGTCTTTCTATCTCATCTTTTTGCACATGGGGATAGCGGTAGGGACGCACTACCACTGGTTCGGTGCCCATTTTCAAATGAATTCTGTGATCACACTCTTGTATAGGAGGAAGGTCGGCAGGGTCCTGAAATAAATCAGCATATTCTGCCAACAATGAAGCTAAGTTATCCCCTTTTGAAGGATCCATCCAACGAAAGTGTTTGGAGGCTGCATGGCCGCTGGGCGCTATTGCCCTGGAGGGTGATCGGATGGGTGTCCTGTTTAAAACTCATGGTAAGGGATTGGAAATCCCATAAGATCGGACCCAATCGCTGTAGCCATTTAATGCCCAATACGAGGTCAAACCCAGCCAGCGGTATGACCAAAAAATCTGCTACAAAGGAGTGACCTTCAATAGTAAAGGGCACTGCTGAACCGAAACCCACAGTGGTGACCTTGTCACCATTAGCCACTGAGACTGATATTCCTGATTTCTGCTGTAGTGATAACCTCAACTGTTGTGCTGCCTGGCTGCTTATAAAATTAAGTGTGCTGCCTGTGTCCACGAGTGCGAGCAGGATATGATGGTTCATGGTGGCATGGACCTGCATGGTATTGGTGCTCTGCAGGCCTGTCATGGCATGGAGGGAGATTTCTGGTGTTTCCTCCTCGGTTTGGTCCATATCCTCCTGAAAGTCATCCACTGAGGGGTCTTCTATTTCTACCCAAAATAGTCTTTTGCATTGATGGCCCTTGACGAATTTTTCATCACAATTGAAACATAGGCCCTGAGCCCTTCTCTAATCAATTTCTGTTTTTGTCAGACGTTTGATAAATCCCGGTGGGGGTGTAAAGGCTGGTGGTGGTGGTGGTGAGGGTCGTTGGGAGGAGGCCTTGGGTGAGTGGAATAAGGACCATAGGGCTGTGGGTGAGGTGGCCAAGGGGGACGTTTGTTTAATGACTCACGGAAGAGGCTCTGTTTGGTGTCCAATGCTCTTGCCAAATTCATGGTGTGGGCTAGGGAGGTGCGGGCTTCCAATTCCACTTCTAGGCGAAGGGGTTCTACCAGGCCAGCCGTGAACAAATTGACATAAAGTTCAGGTCGGACCAAATGACTTGCACAAGCAAGTTTTTATTGGAACAATTTCTGATATTGTTCTATAGTGCCAAGCTGTTTTAGATTGACCAAATCCCCAATTGGGTTGCTGCGAAGCAGAGGACCAAACCGTAGCATACAATTTTCTTTGACAATTCCCAATCATAGACCACAAACTCGTTTTTGAATTGATGAAACCACATAAGCGCTTCATCGAGCATGTGGAAGGCGGCTAATTGAACCTTACCTTCAGGCAGAGTTTCTTGATTGGAAAAGAAATGATCACACCTGTGCAACCACATTAAAGGGTCGGAGGACCCATCATACATTGGAAAATCAAGCTTTGTGTACCTGGGCATGGTAGGGGGTGTTGGATTGAGGCCCCCACGAGGTGGAGGTGTTTGGCGCAGGGGAGGAGGTGGAGGCGTTGGATGAGGGTTGAGATGATCTGCTGGGCGTGAGGAAGATGCCATCTGGACTGAAAGCTGGGTAAAGCCTTCCTCCATGCGTGACAGCAACATCTGGAATTTTCCCTCCAGGCCATTGATTTGAGATTGTAGATCAGCATGGTTCTCTTCCACAAAATTTTGAATTTCTGCATGGGAAGAGGAATCACTAAGGGTGGTCCTGTCTGATACCACGATGTTAGGCTCTCTAGCCATGGATCGAGTCACCCGACGATCTCCTCTAGCTTCCAGATTGAATGATGAAGAAGGGAAGGATTTGGGGTTCTTGGAATGCCCAATGATGAAGGGACGTGAGCCTTTGAAGGAGCTCCAACCTTAGGCCTCTTTAGAGAGAGAACCTGATCTCATTTAGACTAATGATCAATGCTTATTTCCATTCCATCACTTGACGCCCTAAATAGGTCAAGGAAAACATCAAAGGTTCTATAATTACAATTAGACCCTTATGGAACTTCAAATTACAATTAAACCCCTAAGGTACTGAAATACAAGTTATTCCATCTCTTCTCTTCTCCGGTTAGCCACTCTTGATGCTATGGAGTCCATAACACCGAGTTACTAGATCCATGGCTAGGGACCATAACAGAAGCGAAGATGGTCAACACACAAGCTGGCATGAGTTGGATGACGAGTTGGAACAAGTTGGAAGAATTGAAGATCTTGTGGGACCCCCAAAGATACCACTGGCTTGTATCTTTGTCACATGAGTTGGAAGATCTAATGGGAACCACAAGAATATAGCACGAGCTAGCATCCTCGGCCTAGACAGATCGTGAAGAAGAATTTGGGTAAGTTAGAATTTGAGTAAGTTTTAAATTTAGTTGAATTATATTTGTAAAATGTACATAAATCCTATCACTCCTCCACTATAAATAGAGGCGCTTGTATTCAGAATAAATCAATAAAAAAGCAAGGAGTTCTTTCCTCTCTCACTCTCTCTCATGTAGAAGTTCCTCTTCTTTCTCCTTCTTTTTCTTCTTCTCTCCTCTCTACCTGAGAGTCCTCTCTCTCCTTCTTGGTTTTCTTCCCTCTCTCACCTTGCTTGAGATAGTATTAATGTGGTCCTACATTCAACACAAAAAATTTCATTAGTGATAAAATTCAAATTTTCATCCTTAAATATATGTTTTAACAATGAATACAAATTCCATAACTAAATATTTGTTTCCAACATACTATTAGCAATGTAACCTCATTTTGTCACTATAGCTGCCTTCTGTGATAAAAAACATAGTTATTGGTAAAAGTTATTTTCTAGTAGTGTCAACGTGCCTACCCTTCCCTTCATGAACGAGGTTTAGAAATTCATCTATACATCCCCTCTATCCAAATACTCATCCTATAGCTACTAGTTATTAAAGAGTAGTCCCAAATGTATTAGTGAGTAAAAATTTCTTAAGTTTATTAGTTGGGAATAACTTGGCTAGTCATTTTGGGATGGGCTTTTAAACCTAATTTCACTCCAACTTGAAAAAAAGACAACAATCTGCCCTCACATTGCAATCATCCCTTTCTTCTCTTTCAAAGTAAACATAATGTTATTGATTATCACTTTATTTGTTAATCAGTAAAAAAAAGAGACGTCAAGTTCTTCTTAGTCCCATAACTAGATTGTTGATACCTTTACTAAACCACTCACCAGAACTCAGTTTCGCTTCCTCCATTCTAAGCTCATCCAAGGGTCGTTCGTTGCTTAGCTTTAGGGGACATGATAAGAATCAACAATCTTGAGTGTCACTTGCTTGGCAATCTAACGTGCAGTCAAGAAAGCCCATATTAATTCTCTTCCTAAAGTTTTCTCAACTTAAGTAAAAGTTCTCTCCTTTGATGTGTCCTCATTTCTGACGCTCTAACACTAGTGACTTCTTCCTCTAATTAAATTCTTTGGAAAGATGTAAGAAAACATGTTAGCCTATCATGAATTTCTAAATAACAGTATGAATTTCCTTGAATAAGAATTAAACGAAAGTCCAAAAATCTTATCTCTATCCATTTGATCAAATTCCATAAACTTCACCGGAGTTCTCTGTGTCTGGCTCTTTCGCTCTCTGATCACTCTCTGTGATGGTGTAAACTGAAGGTTTGTATGAGTGAACGAGATTGGGGACCAAACCTCTATTTATAAGCCAAGCTCCCATCAAGCTTTATCGGCTTCTGTAACTGTCGATGGGAGGACGTGGGTCTTAAACCTCCATGGACGTGGGAACATGGTCTTCCGAAATGGCATCACGTTCTCAATGAAAGACGTTGGCCCATTGCTTCCAAAACTAAAAAAAGTTGGACCAACATCTGTAGTTAACATTCTCCCACTTGGTCCATACTTCTAGTGTAATCTGAATCCCATCGATAATCTGAATTTAAGTCATAAATACATGAATCATGGCGATAAGTCCTCTGATAATGAGTATTACCTTCCATGTATTACAATGTATTTATTTCTTATACTTTATGAATAAACCCTATGTTTATTCTTGGTCCAACACAGATGATTTTCTCAAAATTAAAGTGCACATAAATATGAGAAAAACATCACAATAATTAAGGATTTCACTAAAATAACATTGTTCACACAATGAAAAATTACATAATGGAACCAAGTCCTATATTCACAACATGATCCTTGAATTTAAACGGTGGCATGCCCTTAGTCAAAGGATAAGTTATCATTAATTTAGTGCTTATGTGCTCTATGACCACTTTCTTTTCTTGAATACGTTCTCTTATGGCCAAATACTTTATGTCGATGTGTTTACTTCGACTTCCACTATTGTTATTCTTGGCCATAAAAATAGCAGGTGAATTGTCACAATACGTTGTCAATGGCCTAGAGATAGAATCCATAATTCTAAGCCCAGAAATGAAACTCTTAAGCCATACACCATGTGAAGTAGCCTCAAAACAGGAAACTAACTCAGCTTCCATAGTCGACGTGGCAATCACAGTTTGTTTGGCACTCCTCCATGATATTGCTCCACTGGCCATCAAGAAAATGTATCCTGATGTTGATTTGTGGGAATCAATACAACCAGCAAAGTCAGAATCTGAGTAACTAATGATTTCTAGATTGTCTGTCCATCTATACATCAACATGTAGTCTTTGGTTCCTTGAAGGTACCTCATTACTTTCTTTGTAGCTCTCCACTGGTCAAACCCGGGATTACTCTGATATCGCCCCAACATTCTAACAGCAAATGCAATATCAGGTCTTGTGCAGACTTGAACATACATCAGACTTCTGACAGCAAAAGCATATGGAATGTCTTTCATTTGTTCCCTTTAAAATTCGTTCTTCGGGCATTGGTTCAAATTGAACCTATCACCCTTCACAATGGGAGCTACACTTGGTGAACAATCCTTCATCCGAAATCTCTTTAACACTTTATTAATACAGGTTTCCTGAGACAGACCTAAGATACCTCAAAATCTGTCTCTATGAATCTTACTGTCAATGACATAAGATGCCTCACCCATATCCTTCATATCGAAATTGTTTCACCTCGTGTAGAAAACCTTCATCATTGGTTGCTAGCAAAATGTCATCCACATATAAAACAAGAAAATAAATTTTACTCCTATTGACCTTCTAGTATATACATTGATCCATAATGTTTTCTACAAAATCGAATGAATAAATTACATTATGGAATTTCAAATACATTCGTGGGATGCTTGTTTTAATCCATATATTGACTTTTTTAGCTTGCAAATAGATTGCTCACCATCACTAGAGGGGAATCCTTCAGGTTGTTTCATGTAAATTTCCTCCTCTAAATCTCCATTGAGAAATGTCATTTTCACATCCATTTGTTGCAACTCTAAGTCAAAATGGGTTACTAATGCCAAAATAATGCGCAAGAAATCTTTCTTAGATACAGGAGAAAAAATTTCCACGTAATCGATTCCTTCTTTCTTGGTGAATCCCTTAGCAATGAGTTTTGCCTTGTATCGCTCAATGTTGTCTAATGAGTCTTTCTTTGTTTTAAGGACCCATTTACATCCAATGACTTTAAATCCAGTAGGCAACTCAACAAGATCCCATACTCCGTTACTCTTCTTAGAATTCATCTCTTCCTTCATGGCATTGTACCATAATTCTGATTCTTTGCAACTCATGGCTTCTGAAAAATACTTGGGATGATTTACAGCTCCAATGTCAGATTCTTACAGATACACAATATAATCATCAGGAATTGCTGATCTCCTTAGTCTAGTAGATCTTCTTAATGTTGAGCCATCATATTCCTGAGAAGTATGTGGTTCAACTAGTTGTTCAAAAGTGTTTGGCAACTCTTGAACTACCTGATCTACTGGAATGTTGTCAGCATTTTGTGAAACTTCAATGAGTGGTTGTTCAACACTAGTTTGAACTGGAGGGGTGTTGTAAACTATAACCAATCTTTCACTTGAGGTAGAAGACTGAAATTCTGAATGATCCTTCTCAGGAACTATGTTCCGAGTTGGATTACTTTCACTAATCAAGTCATTTTCAAGAAACTTTTCATTTCTTGATTCCACAATCCTAGTGTTGTGAGATGGACAATAAAATTTGTAACCTTTGGAACTTTCTGCATATCCAATGAAATACCCACTAATGGTCCTTGGGTCCAGCTTCTTCTCTTATGGATTATAAATTCTCACTTCTGACGGGCATCCCCAAACGTGCATATGTCGCAAATTTGGTTTCCAACCTTTCCTTAATTCAAATGGCGTTTTAGGAACAACCTTGGTTGGAACTCGGTTTAATATATACACTACCGTCTTAAGTGCTTCAGCTCACAAGGATCTAGGAAGATTGGAGCTGCTAAGCATACTCCACACGATGTCTAATAATGTTCGGTTTCTTCTTTCTGCTACACCATTTTGGTCCAGAGAACCATGCATGGTATATTGGGCAACAATCCCATGGTCTTGAAGAAACATTGCAAATGCCCCAGATGCTTGTCCATTCTCTATGTATCTACCATAGTATTCTCCACTGCTATCTGATCTCATGATCTTAATTTTCTTACCACATTGTGTCTCTACTTCGGCCTTAAAGATCTCAAAGACATCTAATGTTTCATGCTTGTTAGAAAGCATGTAGAGATATATGTATCGTGAGTAATCATCTATAAAAGAGATGAAGTATTTCTGACCATGTGAGTCCATGTTCGGACTACATATATCAGTATGTATGATCTCTAATATGGCTGAACTCCTATTGGCACCTTTCTTTGACTTGTTAGTCTGCTTTCCCTTAATGTAGTCTACACAAGTCTCAAAAGCAGTAAAATCCAGAGTATTAAGTACCCCTTCCTTTACTTATCTCTTACCCTTCCCTTTCAGTTTGGCATGTTGTTTTCCCTTTCTATGCGTTGCCAGCATGACACTTTCTCCTTGTTTCATCACCAGTCTCCCTTCTTCTTGAATACACATGGTCAAAAATTCATTAATTGAGCATTTATCCTTATGTGTGTTGTAGGATATTTTGAAGGTTCCATATTGGTGCGGAAGGGTATTAAGGATGTAGTGTACTAGGAAAAATTCTGACATATCAACCTTTAGTTTCTTCAATTGTGCCGCAATATCCCTCATTTGCATGATGTGTTCGCACACACCTCGTATACTGGTGAGCCGAAGGGATGACAGTTTCATAATTAGGGTATTTGCTAGAGTCTTGTCTGAAGTGACAAATTGCTCATCAATGGCTTTTAGCAAGTCTTTGACTTTTTCATGTTGGTCGACGGAACCACGAATACCAGCAGAAATTCTCGTCTTAATGAACATCATGCTGAGGCGATTAGATCGCTCCCATTGTTCGTAAAGCGCAATTTCAGCTGAAGTGCTGGTCTTCGTTATTGCTGGTGGTTCGTCTTTCCTAATAGCATAGTCAATATCCATCCACCCTAAATGAAGAAGAATTTTCTCCTTCCATACCTTATAGTTATCTCCCTTAAGTCAGGGATTTCACAACGAATATCAAAGAAATTGACAGGTTGTAGAACGGCATAAAATTACAAATGACATGCTTATGTTAAAACTGAGGCTTGAATCAATATCATGCTTTACCAATGCAAATCATGCTTAAAAATGGAATCTATTGACATAAAAAAATGCATGTGGGCTAAAATTTTTAATTCAAACAGATTCATTATTCTTTATGATTAAACTTTATGATAAAACTATCAAATTATTTATGAAGTCATAATTCCTATGGGTAAATTATGAATAATTTGATATTTTATCCTAACTAATAAACTCAAATATAATAAAAATTCATGTGGGATAAAATTTATTATATTAAGTCAAATTAGTTACAATTAATGTCTAAACTATAATTTATGTGATCCTAATCATAGTATATAATTTTTTATGCAATTAAAGATGATGTGGCTACTCTCTAATTAATAAAAAAATATGGATCACAAGACATTAAATCACATAAGGTGAAATTTTTCATGAGAATATATAAATTGCATAAATTTAACCAACACTAACAAGTAAGCATGATGCACAAATATTCTCATAATATATGCATAATTATAAAACTATAATATTATGCATAACATTAGTTTTATGCATTTAACTATATGTCAAAAATGCATAAAAAATATTACTAAAAATACATATCTATATTTCATCAAATAAAACGCAGACGGCCAGTGGCCGGATAGTCATTGGTCCTGAATTCACCGACAATGAACGGGTTCAAATCCCACTGGCGCAAAAATTTAGTTTTGAGAACTGAGTCGACGCGGTCCTCTTTGGGCGATTCTCCTCAGCGATTCGGAACGGTGAGCCAACTCAAACCGACCGAGTCAACCCGAACCTTTTTTTTTAATTTATTTATTTACGCCGAGTCTCCCTGGCTTGCAACTCGTCTGCCGAGTTGGAACGGCTAGTTGACTTAGCACTTATTTACTAATAACCCTTATAACTTTAATTTTTATTTTTTCAGCGTGGGAAGTCATCTTAAACCTCCAACCACGTGCAGAAAAATTGTCCATCGGTGTTCCTAAACACCATCGACGCCAGCAAAACTGTCAGAAAGGTCGTTGGCGTTGGCTCCGACATGTGACGGCGACGCCAGAGAGCCGCGGACTATCTCCCCGGGAAGCTCACAAAGACCTTACGGTGAGCAGTTAGTGGCGTTGTGTTGTACATTGTCAACGCCGACAAACTGTGCGGAATGAGCGCCGGCGCCGGTGTCATGCTCCGACGCTAGTTGTCGCCGATGCGAGAGCCCACACTCCCTCATGCAGAGAGAACATAAGTTGTTTTAAAAAATAGAGAGCTCACATAACTAAAATAGAGAGTTTAAACTCAAAGCTCCAATGGAACCAATAGTAAGGATCAGAGGTCTGCTCTGATACCAACTGTTAGCCTATATGAATTTCTAAATAACAGTATGAAATTCATTGAATAAGAATTAAACGGAAGTCCAAAACTCTTACCTCTATCCATTTGATCAAATTCCATAAACTTCACCGGAGTTCTCTGCATCTGGCTCTTCCACTACCTGATCAATCTCTGTGATGGTGTAAATTGAAGGTTTGTACGAGTGAACGAGATTGGGGACCAAACCTCTATTTATAAGCAAAAGTCCCATCTAGCTTATCGTCTTCTGTAACTACCGATGGGAGGATGTGAGTCTTAAACCTCCATGGATGTGGGAACGTGGTATTCCGAAACGGCACCACGTTCTCCATGAAAGACGTTGGCCCATTGCTTCCGAAACTGATAGGAAGTTGGACCAACTTCTGTAGTTAACAATACATTCCAAGTAATGAAACTTTAAATTCAAATTAACATCTTTCATATCTTTGTATCATCCAACTATTGTTCGTAGAACTCAGTTCGTGCATATCCGGACAGTTGCCAAGTGTCCGTCTTTCCCAAAAGATAAACATTAAATGTAAGAGCTAATTGGATTTGCGAATTTGTAAAGTTGGATTATGATCCTTCGATTTTCCAAATGTACAAACCCATATATTGGAGGAACCAGTTTCACCAAAGCCTATTTCCTGCATCAATCGCTGTCGGTGTTTTGTACATCCATTTCTGGGAAACTTTTACAGACCCCCATCTTAATCACCATAAAAACTGCTACAGATTCAGCGGAATATAGCTGCGAACTTCCTCAGTTTATATAAACAGCAGTTGATTTTGTCACTCAACCGCGCTTACAGAAATGACTTTTACCTAGAAACTGAAAGAGATTATATATTATACATTAAAAAGTCCAAAACAACTTCATTGATTCGATCAGTTCGATGTAGGGAAATCCACATGAAGATTGCTTCCGCAACTTCGCGTAGCTTTGTGTGTTAGTCCCTTTTGGGACCTTCGCTTTGGGCAAGAGAACCTTATCAAGTTCACATATCGGGGGATTTACTTGCCGTTCTGGAATTCATAACCTTACTTGACCGCAGGAAAGCGTGATATTTACTGCCAAGAGTTACGTTTGGGAAAAACCTTACTAATTGCGAGATGCAGTTCACTCGTCAGATGTGAAACATGGGAAGAAAAAACAACACAGGAATGAGACATTTGAAAGGGCTTGGTTCGAGTAAAAATGCCACAGCTTTAAGCCATTAAAATCTTCAAGCAAAGATACGTGGGATGCAGCCACTGGCACAGGTAAGCAATGACACGGGTCTCTCTGGTTAGGTTTGCAATGGGTTGACTATTATCGATCATCAATGGTTGACATTTGGCTTCTGGGATCACAGTTATCCACATTCTTTCATTAGTTAGATCTAGATTCATCATCGAATTTCCTCTTGTTGTTATGGGTAAGAAGAGCAGAAGAACGGTTCACACAATCCGTTTCCACTTTGAGCTGATGGTCGGTCTGGTGTCAGGAAATCCATTGAAGCTAAGAAAAAAGAGAAAACGATGAAACTGCAAGAATCTTTTGAAGTCTAAGGTTCTCCTTGAAGGAAACCAAGTTGAAGAAGGAAGCCATAAAAAAAAGAAATGAGGTGGGACAGTTCCGGGTTTGGTATTTGTTGAATAGATTTACAAGGGGTTTGTTAAAAGGAAGACGCTTGTAAAATTGATCAAATGAGGTAAGGAAAGAAGAAAAACACAAAGCAAACGCACCCTTTTTAACTCCTCATTTGACCTAAAGAAGGGTCTGATGTCACTGTATACGCGGGTGGAGAAAATACCTGGAGGAAACCCCTGCTGGACCGAACCCTGCTAGTTTTATCAACCAAATCAATTGTTTAGTAGATAACCTTTTGGACTATTTGAGGATCCCTTGCTGACAATGGCGTGGATAGTTGAGGAAAGCATGCAATCTTTCTCCTCTCAGCAGGGCAATGATTCCCACAAGGATTCTCGTTGAAAATGTCCATCCATCTAGGAGACCAAATTCTTTTATCCACTTAATTAGTTCTTATAATTTATTATGGTTATTTTTATCCACTTAATTAGTTCTTATAATTTATTATGGTCTTGTTTTTATCCATTATGAAGATTGTTCATGGACTGTTGAACTCGATCGATTTGAACTTTGAGACAGTTACCAGGGTCTGTTTGAAACCCTATGGAAAAGTTAAAAATAAGAATTTGACCTTTATTATTCCAAAAAATAGTTAGTAAAAAGGATAATTTTATAATTATCTAATTTTTACTGATTATATTTGGGAATGATAATGGTCAAATTCTCATTTTCTTTTCTTTCCTTTTTCAGGGATTCCAAACAGACCCTAATGTGTGTCATGCTGAGTCTATTGTTGAAATTTGAGTTATGTTATTCTCCCTTGGTTTAACGATGAAACAAACAGCTCCCTTTCCGTCTAGACTTACTTATATAAAGAGACTTCAACTTAAAAATTTTACTCTCTCAACGGTGGTTATTTTTAAAGAAATCGGAAAAGGTGATAACAAAATTGTTTTTATTTGATTTCGGGGAAACGGGTCCCTTAGGAGGATCTCAACCTAAACCGGATGGTAGATACATGAAGGATCTCAGCATTCCTCCCACAATGTTCGGTAGACTTTTGAGCCTGAATGATCTAGGGCTTCTTCTTTTTTTATTCATTTATACTAAGAAAAAAAAGGATACATGAAGGAGAAGATATCAACTGTAAACGAAATCAAGAAATTATGGAAGTTATGAGACAAAGTCTAACCAACCCCTATCAGCTTTCAAGTTTAATGTCCCAGTTTCATTAATTTTATTCTTGCACGATGGCCCCCATAGATTAACATTTACTACCTTTTTTATTCTTTAATTATTGATAAAAATCAATTAAGGTTTTAAATTGCATGGTCAGGGATCTGGACTGCCATTATTTTACAGGTTTGGTGCGGGGGGGTGAACAGTAGCATGAGATTACAAATCCCAATTGACGTTAGAAGATTTAAAACTGTAGAATCAAGAACGTTTTTTGACGTCTCTTCTAATCAAATATTGCCATGATAATGACGACTGCCAGTGACCACCCTTTTTCTATCATAAGCTTGATGCAGCTACTGTATTCCGATTAGGTTTTTCATGCTTTATATAACAAAGCATATATTATATTTAGAGAGAAACCCAGTCTCTGACTGCCTCACTTGGAGAGAGAGAGAGAGAGAGAGGAAAACATAAGAATATCACAAAACTTGACTTACTATTGACGTGTTTGATGACATGTTTATGAGGATCTTTCCATTACTTGCTCTTACTCCAGTTTTGTTTTATTATAGAAAACCCTGAGAGTTTTTCAGCTACATCTTAGGGGCTGTTTCTGCCCTCATGGGAAAACAAAATAACGGGAAAATTATTTTTTCTTAGATTAATCTTTTCATTGAAAAATTTTAAATTAAAATTTTATTTTTATAAATAATAAAAATAAAGTTAAAAAAGAGGAAATTTAGTGTGTGTTTTTTTTTGTTATTTTTCCTATAGTTTCCTATTGGACCAATAGGAAACTTTTTTTAATATTTCTTAAAGCCAAGAGGAATCGAGAAGAATTAAGAAGAAAATTTTTTTATCCCAAAAAATGACACTAACTGAAAATTTTTATTATGATATTTTTTCTACACTTTGGTATTGGTACAAATTCACTCTTAAAACGGAATCAAAGTGTTTATTTATGTAGAATCTTTAAAGTTGGGTCCAAAGCCTATGATGATGGAAAACCTTACACAACACAGCTAAAATCAATTTACCTAGAAATTTAAAAGGTAAATCAAGTCAATGGACACGATTTATTCTAATTAAGACCCATCAACTCGAATTTTTCCTTTGGGAAAAAAAATCATATCTTTTCGAAGTAATTAATGAAAATGAAAGAACCGAGCCACTTGCCATGGCCTTTGACAATGTGTATGTCTGGGTGTTTTTGGGTCCCACAAAAGACTGCCAGACTTTTGCGTGTCTTCCACCATGTAATAACTAAGAAATGCAACGAAAATATGTTCCACCTTTCTTCTTCTTCTGCCTTTCCACTGCAAATTCAAACCTTTTGACCCTGTAACTTCTTGCCATGTGGCAAAACTCGACCTAATTTGGTTCTACTCGTCTCTGCCGTGTCTATCCTCGACCTAAACGTCCCTTGGCAAAGCTTCGTTTTCTTGTTCAAGAAGGGAAACCGTTTAATGCAGATAGTCACCAAAACCCCTAATCCACGAAATTATAATCGTTAAGACTTGTCATTACGATTATCGGCTCAAATAGTGTATATGGGCATTCAGAAATCCAAATGCAGTTTCAGATTTTAATGGTGATAGTACTTCTCTTGCTGAAATTCAAATGTAGTTTGAAAGGACTGTAAAGTTTCTGTTTAATTATAGTAATGAAAATGTATATAGTATTGAAGATGAGTAAAGTAGAGAAAGTATGGATGATCTTAATTAAAATAATTGGACAGAGGGAGAAGAGAAATGCGTATCCCGTACACAAACTATCCTTATCTAACTCTCAGCCACTATAAGAACTCGTGAAGCTCGACTGTTTTTTCCGAGCGGATTCTTGCTTCCTTCTATCCAGATCCTCAGTGTTATTACAGCTTTTCGGCCATTAAGGTCCGTCCCGGGAAAGCTAAGTTAAAGAAAATCATCTGTTCGCTTTTGGAGAGTTTTTCAGTCGCTTAATCTGTGTATCGTTTTGTAGGAATAATGGGGAGGTCTCCATGCTGTGATGATAATGGCTTGAAGAAAGGTCCATGGACTCCTGATGAAGACGAAAAGCTTGTGGAGTACATCAGAGAGCATGGTCATGGGAGCTGGAGAGCTCTTCCGAGAATTGCTGGGCTCAATCGCTGCGGGAAGAGCTGCCGCCTTCGGTGGACAAATTATCTGAGGCCTGACATCAAGAGAGGCAAATTTTCTGAAGACGAAGAACGAACGATTATCAATCTTCATTCTGTTCTTGGGAACAAGTATACTGTTGCCTCTGCTTTATATATACATATTAGAAATTTCTTGTGGTTTAGTTTAAATTAAGCGAGTAAACTCTTGAGGAAATTTGTTCACTTGTTTGTAACTGGATGCTTTATGAGAATCGAAATTTAAAATGGATTAGCAGTTCAAATTGGATTCTACTGATTTCTTTGCATGCTTTAAAAACTGGTTGCTGATTACAATTTGTTCGTTTGGTGCAGGTGGTCGGCGATTGCAACTCGTCTCCCAGGGAGAACAGATAACGAAATTAAGAATCACTGGAACACCCACCTGAAAAAAAAGCTGCTTCTAAAGGGAATTGATCCCGTAACCCACCGGCCGAGAGCAGATCTTAATTTCCTAGGAAGACTAACCCAGTTGCTGGTCTCCTCGAATATGAACAATTTAATCAATCCCTTGGAGAATGCTCTTAGAGTTCAGGTTGATACTGCACAGTTGGCCCGACTGCAGTTAGCACAAAACCTGCTTCAAATAATAACTGCAACTTCTCATCCAAACATGGAAGGGCTTAATCTCATGGGTTCACCGGCATTGATTGATTCGCGTCTTGACGAGTTCATCCGCTCCAACAGCCAATTTGCCGGACAACTCAACGGCTCCTTCGATCCTCTTGCGCTTCTTTCGAATAATTCTCATTTAGGAGTTTCACAACCAGTTGATGACTTCAAGACTCTGCTTGAATCTGGTTGGGACTCGAAGACAGTCGATGGCTACTATGATCATAACTCCTCCAACAGGAACAACAACGTCGAAAACTTCAATTCGTATCCCCTGGAAACTTCACAAGCTGTTCCTGAATTGGTTTTGGCCTCTCCGGAGAATGCCAGTGTGAATCACATAAACTCAACAGATCACATCTCTACTCATTCATCGTCTTCAACCAGTTTTGAGCCCTGGGCGGACCTCAATTCAGACTATCTTGCAAGTGATTGTTACTGGAAAGACATCATAGAGTGAGAAATGACTCTTCTTCTGTAGTGAATAAAGTTTATGTTCCTTTTTATGTTCTACGCTTACCCTTTCTTCATTCATTGCAGGCAAGTGTCCTCATCTTCCTGGCCGTTGGAATCGTAGAACGATCTTCAGGTCAACGATGAAAGTACAGAAGCAGACTACTGTAAATACAAAATTGTTAATTCATGAATATTTGTTTATTATACAGATTTCTCTGCCGTGTTGTTAATGACAATAACATTTATGAGTTTTTAAAAATGAGACGCTCCCTGTACTCCGTATTTCTCCCATTTCGTCTCAGCAACTAAAACTCCATTACCAGTGCCTGGTTAACATTACCAAGCAAAATGGCCACCGAAAGATGGATGGAAAGTGAGAAGAAACATGAAAAGCCGATTATTATTTGAGAATTTGTTAGTTGTGGGCTCTGACACAGAAGGAAAGCCGAAAAAGACCAGCTTCTAGAAGAAGAAGGTTTTCATTAATAAGTAATGGAGAGTCTGACCTGAGGCAAGGACAGAAATCTTTAACGTGGACGGTTAAAAAACCATAGACTGTGCATGAAATTCCTCTCCTAAATGTATGCTAGTGATCCAATAAGACGGTCTTGCAACAGGATGAACCAGTCGAAAAAAAATGTGAAGAGCTGCACTTTTATGTCATTTGCGCTTTGGACAAGCAAGTCAGATTATTTATTACTTATTAGTTGAGGATGTTCACTTAGATCACAAGCCATTGACTGTTGCAGAGGCTTCTGTCTACCTAACAGCCTAACATCTCTATAACATGACCGAGAGAAGCCTCCTTGGTGAGATTGACTTCAGTTTGCCGACACTTCTTGCCCATAAGTTTCAGCTGGGCTGTTTGGGAGAGGAACTGTTGGAGCTTGCTTTTTTTAACGTTATTTCGGTTAGTTTCGTCTCCTCACTCTCACAACTTAATTAACACGTTTCGATAATTTATCCCAGTTACAAATACTAAGCAGAATAATGTGGTAGGATAACGTGGCTTGGAAGATGATGTGGCAGGTGACATGTCGTTAGACTCTTTGGGAGGTGATGTGGCACAATGATGTGATACTACTATTGACCGGTCAAAGTTGGGTATTTGTGATATTAAATTAAAAAGTTGGTTATTTGTGTTATTATTTTAAAAAATGGGTAGTACAAAAAATTTTCTTTTTTTAATGTTATTTCGTTTAGTTTCGTCTCCATACTCTCACAACTTAATTAACACATTTCGATCATTTATCTCAATTAAAAGTACTAAGCAAAAACCCTTGAATGAAACGTGACTGGGTTGCAATTTGCTGAAAAAAAAAAAAAAAACGCTGGAGTCTTTGAAACAAAAGAACGTGCACGATTTATCTCTTCAATGGAACCCATTCATCTTATATGGATAAGTCCTAGTTAGGGGACCAGTCTCAGCCTTCACTTTCAGATAGTCAAATTTTGTTTTCTCAGCAAATCCTAACCAACTTCCAAATAACAATTTCCATGACAAGCATTGTGCTATCAACGTTATAATAAGAACTGATACTTATTTCACTATTCCTTCCATGAACTTCAGTACTCACTGTGCCAGTCGCTTTATTATCCAATTATTGACTCATTACTTGTGGGTAAACAAGTAAAACAAATGTTTAAGAAATACATAAAAAAATAATTAAAAACATTTCACGTTATAAATCCTATATAAACTTGTGAAGCTTAAATAAGCAAGTAATTAGGTAAGTGATATCAAAATCAACTCATGTACAAATTTTATGGATTAAACCATCTTTTATGAAGATAGAGTCTCAACATTACATCAATATAAACAAGTAACCATGTTATCAAAATAATTGGGTACACAAAAAATATTTTGTGTAACAAATACTTTTTGTCTACATTCTATTCATATATTAAATTACATAAGTCTACAACTACCAACTTTGGACAACTATACCAAGTTGAGTTTCTAAAACAAGATATAAAAGTACAATTGAGTTAGCAGCACAAGTAGAGATATAACAAAAAATACAAATTCAAACAGGAAAGTAAAATTGAAATTAAAAAATCATTCAGATGATGTGTTTATTTCACCATTTGAGAGATATCAAGAAATTGGAAATGCTATTTGTGAGAACATTTTCATTTTATTAAAATTTAAGGCCGAGATTGTAGATGACACCATGTCATCTTGTTTTATTTAAACTTTCTTTACAGAAAGTGAACTCACACCTTTACTCATTTTTCTTAGTCATTCACTTTCTTTTATTTATCTTCTCGATGCAAAACTAACCAGAGATTTGAAATCTCAACTACACCATCATTTCTTGATGGATTTTGATTAAACAAGAATAAATCTTTTCTTTTGAGGTATATTTAACAGAATAGTGTTGTCAAAAGAAAGAATTGACATCTCCTTGAGGTTGTCCGGGGCCTCCTCTACTCCATGAAGGTACCCTACTTTTATTGGCCTCATGCTAGACGTATGGCCAGTTTTCATATTAATAGGTTACCTTCATCTATACTTGGTCATAAGACTCCATATTCCATATTATTTCCTAGTGAAGACCCATTTTCTCTTCCCATGAAGGTCTTTGGGTGTACTTGTTTTGTCCATCTCACATCTCCTCAGAAAAGTAAACTTGCTCCTCGCTCTATGAAGTGCATTTTCTTGGGTTACTCTCGCATCCAAAAAGGTTATACCTATTAAAATCCTACCCTTCGGTGGTTACTTGTGTTTAGGAATGTGACTTTTTTAGTACACCTCATTCTAATCCTCAAATGATGCTCCTCTGGACATTCCTCATCCATTTGTTCCTTTTAATGCTAATGTCACTCTGCCCCCCGAAGCAACAGTCCATACAACACTTGAAAATTTTTTGGGTCCAACAAAGGTAAGTCATTCTTCCCCTATTCCATTTGGCCCACAGTTTGATACTCGTCCCATTGCTCTAAGAAAAGAACCTCACACTTGCACTACTTCTCCTCCAATCTCCAAGTTTATGTCTCACCATCAGTTGTCTTCCGCATGTTATCAGTTCCTTGCATCTCTTTCTTCCATCTCTATCACGTAGTCCTATCAATAGCCCCTAGAACATCTTGGATAGAAGGTGGTTATGGATGAGGAAATGCAAGCCTTATATGAAAATCAGACATGGACCTTAACACCGTTTTTGATAAGTAAGAAACCAGTGGCTTGTAAATGGGTTTTTATCATCAAACATAATCCGGATGGGTCCATTGCTCGCCTTAAGGCCCGCTTCATTGCTAAAGGGTACACACAATGTTATGGAGTGGACTATGAGGAGACCTTCACTCTTGTTGCTAAGTTAAATTCGTTACAATCTTGTTATTAGTTGTTGCTAACTCTTCATGCCCCGTCTATGAACTTGATGAAAAATGCTTTCTTAAATGGTGATATATGTGAGGAAATTTATATGATTTAATCACCTAGTTATGTGGTTGAAGGGGAGTCTGTATGCCGCTTAAAAAGGTCCTTATATGGGCTTACACAGACTCCTCGGGCTTGGTTTGATAAATTTAGCCAAGCACTACTACGGTTTGGATTTTGTCAGTACTCCATAGATCATTCAGTATTTATTAAAGATACCTCGAAAGGAAAGGTATTATTGGTTGTGTATGTTGATGATATTGTCTTAACTTGCAATGATGCGAATAACATACAAGAAGTCAAAAAATATGATCAGTCATGTGTTGGAAGATGAAGGCATATTGGAAGATGTGTCATTTTATAAAAAGATTCATTACATCATTTGTAGCAAGCTGGGAGTTCATGATGTTCTCTCACCCCCAGCTTGAGTGGGAGTGTTGGAAGATGGGCACTAGTCCACATGACCAAGGAAGGTCCACATATCTAAGAGTACTATAAGATGAGCCACACTACCAAGGAAGATGATGTTGGGCCTTTGAGAAGACTAGATGTTCCTCTAGATCATATCAACCTATCATAGGTAGGGGAGGAAGGTGTTGACCGAAGTTTGACTCCCTTCTTGATTTTGATGATAACAAAACTTTAATGAGCCAACGATAACAATTCTAGTATTTTAGATACATTTCCTTCAAGAGACACACAATTCAAATGTCTAAGTAATGAATCGATACAAACTTCTCTAAGACTTCAAAGACCTCAAACTCCAAAGAATATCAAAGTACTCTTGAAGAAGCACCCTCATAAAGAAGAAGAAAAATTTAAGGCAGAGTTTAGGAAGTATTGAGAAAAGTCAAAAACCCAGTCTTTGTAAGAGAGCAACCCAATTCTTCCAAAACTTGAGGTACAATATAAATTTTGGAGCTTTAGGACATATGTTCATTCAAACAAGTTCTTGCCAAAGCATTCACACATTTCATACATGTTAGAATCACTTAGAATCACAAATTCCCAAGGTTAAAAAGTTCATATAGTGAATTGACACTGGAATGGTCGATCAATTAGAAGTGCACATACCAAAAATATAAAGCATGATCGATCAACCAAGGTCGATTGATCGACCATTCAGAACAAGGCCAAATTGTGCTATAAAGTATGATCCGTCAAACAAGTAAACTAATCGATCGATACTATCCCAATAAAGAAAATTCATGCAAATTGATTGCTCAACCCTAAGAGACTGATCGATCATATAGAATTTTGCCAAATAGGGACGTAAAGCATGATCAATCATAGTAAAGCCATTGATCGATCATACTCCTTGTGCACTGCCATTGGGAATTCTGATTGATTGATCATACAATGTACATTGATCAATCAACTTAAAATGTCATATCCCAATATGAAGATATTGATCGATTATACCATAGATCAATACGTCACATTTTGATAGAAATAAAGCCGTTACACATGTTTGATCGATTAATCATTTTACATTGATCGATCAAAGTACATTCAATTTTTTTCAAATGGGGAAAAATGACTAGTTGGTCTTGGGGAACTTTTAAATGCCCCACCAAACCTCCCATTGAGCAGTTGATGAGCTTTTATTGGCATGCCTATTTTGGTTTATTTTCAATCATTTGAAAATCCTTCTCCAATTATATTTTGAGAAACAAAGAGTCATACTTTAGGAAAACTCTGCATTCCTTACTCATTCCAACTCGCATTTATAATTATTCAAGCTCTTATCTCTCCATTGTGTATCAATGGCAGGAAGCTTAGAACTCTCAAGGAGAAGAGCATCCTTCTAAATTCAAGGGTGTAAGTTTTACCATTCTTTGTAATTTTCTTTTTCTGATAGGTTCATCTAGAACCTTGATAAATCTAGATAGAAAGGGCCTACTAGAGCTGAAATATAGCTAATATCTTGGGGAAATTAAGTTTTAATCATGTATTTGAGCATACACGTGGCTTGAAGGAGATCCTAAATCTCTTTGTTCATGTAATTCCAATGTAATAGAGAGATTATTAGTGGAATTTCCTAAGTATGGGTTCTTGGGCTGTGAATACAAATAGTAGAATATCGAGAGCAAAACATTTGGTGTTCAATTGTGGTGTGTATATTTTTTATTATTTATTTAAAATATTATTTTATTTAATTCTTGCACAACTTAAGTCTTAAATTTTCAAAAACTCAAATTACCCCCCTCTTGAAAAGCTACTTGGAACAATAATTGTCATCAAAGTAGGCCAAAACTTGATTTGAGTCAAATCTACTTGATTTTGAAATCCGATTAAAATGGCATATCAAGATAAATTGGTCCTTCCCGAAGGACAATCCTCCAACCATCCCCAATTACATAATGGATTTAACTATGACTTTTGGAAGGTAAGAATGAAATTCTTCCTCAAATCCATAGATTAGGACATATGGCATGTGACAAAGAATAACCCATTTGAGGCACAAAAATTAGAAAATAGAATTCTTGTCACAAAGATCTTGAATGAGTTGACTAAGGAAGATAAATAGCAACTCAAAACAAAATCCAAGTCTATCAACTTGTTGTTGTGTGCATTAGGACCAAACGAGTTCAATCGAGTCTCCACTTGTAAGACAACCAAGGAAATATGAGATAAATTAAAGGTCACACATGAGAGAACCACTAGAGTCAAGGATTATAGGATTATAAAAAAAAAAAGCAGCCGAATCAATAATTGACATGAACTCTAGGCTCAATCATATTATAAATGTTGGAAGATGGGCTCCATCCCACATGACCAAGGAAGGCCCACATATCTAAGAGTATTATTATATGGGCCACATGACCAAGAAAGGCCCACAAGATGGGCCCAAGCCCATAAGAAGTAGGACCCACCATGATTACCACGAGTTGGCATCCTTATCACATAAGTTGGAAAATCAAGAAGGACTCACAATGACATCTTTATCTTATGGTCACGTTATAGAAGAGTTCTAGTTTGAGTTATGCTTGTCTTTTATCTATATTGAGTTATTTAATTATTCTAGGACTTATCATTAAGTGTCAGAGTTTGGGTTTATTATAATTGGACTCTACTACCTTCCTCTATTATAAATAGAGGCTAATGTACTTTAATTACAATATGTCAATGAAATATTTCTCTTTTCCATAAATTCAACAAGGTATCAGTGCAGGTTATGTGAGTTGACATGGTCAACCTATAGAGATAATGAGATCCTTTTCTCTAAACCTTATTCCGCAAGTCTAGGTTCGTAGTTATTTTTTTTCAGTCACTACACCCATGGTTTGATTTGTATTTTTCACTTCTATACTAAGATTTTCAGATTGTAAATTATAAATTGACAAAAAAAATATATATTTGAGTCTACTTTCCAAGAAAAAATGATTTTTTTCCAATCAGAGTTATCTACAAAGATAAATCGATATTTGAATGAGTGAAGGTCAAATTGCAAAAGAGGTTTGAGCAACAGTAGTAGAAAGCTTCAAATTCTAAGGTATTTTATATTATCAAGTAGAAGTCTTTATATTGATATATATATATATATATATATATATATATATATCAAAAGAAATATTTGTAAGTCTATTCTCTTATATATTAAACCAATTTTCTATCAGATTTATCTACAAAGAGAAATCGATATTTGAAGCAGTAAAGGTCAGATTGAAAAAAAAGGTTGGAGCAGTAGCAAAAATCTTCAACTTCCAATGTTTTTTATGCTATCAAGAACGAGACTTTATATAGAGAATTATATATCAAAAGAAATATATGTAAGTCTATTTTCTTACCTATTCAACCAATTCTCGATCTGAGATTTTTATAAGAAGATATTGATCTTGGAAGAGTCAATGATCATACTTGAGAAAAAGGAGAAACAATATTTAGTTCGGCTAGATGACAAAGACCGAAATCTATCAGATTATTTATCTTTTGATAATTATATTTTAGGAAGAGAAGTTATACTTAGATAAAAGGTATTTAAGTGTAGTTTCATAAGGAGAAAATTTTATGTCAATCTGATCTATATTTAAATATATATTTTCATTAGAAGAATCAAGTATTCTATTGGATTGAAAAATCGGAATTTAAGCCGATTGTTTTGTGTCACTGTTTGAGTTGCTATTTCAGGAAAATATATCACTTCTCCCTGGTTTAAGGGCTTATTACTACATCTCTATTATTTTGGCTTATTGCTACATCTATGATATTTGGTTCAAGTTGGGATCACTATGCTTACATCCTAGCTTGAGGGGGAGAAGAAGAAGAAGTACAAGAAAGAGGTATTTTATTCCATATATTGTGGATAATTTTATGTGACAAAAATATTCAAGAAATGGGGTGCACAAAAGATGAAACTTCTGTATCTAAGAAAAAATATTTATATCAGATTATAATTATTTCATGAATCCTTCTACAAGGTTTATTATTTTGGTTCGTGTTATATTCAGCTATAGTTATTATGTCTCTTTGGGGACATTATTATTGAAGAAGAGGTGGCCTCAACACCTTTTCTCCTACCATAATTTATTTGACTCTCAAAAATATCACGGTTGGGACACCATGAGAGTCCGTGCCTAGATTGGGACACCATGATAAGTTTAACTATCAAAAATATC
Source organism: Aristolochia californica (assembly GCF_029961685.1). NCBI lineage: Eukaryota > Viridiplantae > Streptophyta > Magnoliopsida > Piperales > Aristolochiaceae > Aristolochia > Aristolochia californica. The sequence goes on from NW_027182257.1 coordinate 7,466,355, forward strand.
ATGGTTGGGATACCATGAAAGTCAGTGTTCGGATTGGGACACCATTATAAATAAATCCACTAGCCCCCCTGTAATGGCTTTTATTATTCCTACTACTTGAGATTTGTTGTCCTGTGGATGGACACAGTGGTGGACACTTAAGATCAATGCCGATAGACACACTACCTACAGAAGACGGGGTGTACCCTACATCCAACATTGGGACTTGTTGAATTTATGGAAAAGTGAAATAGTTCATTGACATCAATAACTTGTTGTAATCAGAGTATATGAACCTCTATTTATAATAGAGGAAGGTAGTAGAGTCCAATTACAATAAAACTACCCTTGTCCCAATTACACCCAAACTCTAACACTTAAAGATAAGTACTAACATAATTAAATAACTCAATATAGATAAAAGACAAACATAACTCAAACTAAAACTCTTCTTTGACGTGACCATAAGATAAGATACTTTTGTGAGTCCTTCTTGATCTTCCAACTGATGTGATAAGGATGTCATCTCATGGTAATCATTGTGGGTCCTACTTCTTATGGACTTGGGCCCATCTTGTGGGCCTTCCTTGGTCGTGTAGCCCATCTTATAATATTCTTAGATATGTGGGCCTTCCTTGGTCGTGTGGGCTTGAGCTTGAACAACATGAACTCCCAGCTTGCTGCAAATGATGTATAGAATATTTTTGTATAAAATGGCACATCTTCCAATATACCTTCATCTTCCAATACTCCCCCTCACGTTGTTGCATCCTTCCATGAGGCCCTGTGGCATAAGTGAGAGTAAAAATCACTCCTAGCTGGTAAGCCATTGCTTCATACTCTAGTCCTACTGCTGGATGCAAGGCACACTCCGTCTTCTATCAGTAGTGTGTCTATCGGCATTGCTTTGAAGTGTCCACCACCATGTCTCTCCATAGGACAACGACTCTCAAGTGGTAGGAGACATAAAAGCCATTATAAGGGGGGGGGGGGGGGGGGGGGGGGTGTTGGGGGAGGGGAAGGTGGAGTACATAGATGTAATAATAAGTTCCTCCGTCATGGTTTCCCAACCGTGATATTTTTTTACATGGCCTAGATAGGGTATCCTTTGTCATGGTTTCCCAACCGTGATATTTTTTGATGAGGTAAAATAAATGATGATATGAGGGCACCTCTTCTTCAATAATAATGTTCCCAAAGAGACATAATAGCAGTGATATTGTTTTTGATAGGGCCTAGATAGGGTATCCTTCATCATGGTTTCCCAACCGTGATATGTTTTGACAGGGTAAAATAAATGATTATATGAGGGCACCTCTTCTTCAATAATAATGTCCCCAAAGAGACATAATAGCAGCAACTGTATATAACACGACCATCTTCCAACACATATAACACAAACCAAATAATAAACTTTGTAAAAGAACCCATGAAATAATCCGATATAAAAATTTCTTCTTAGATGCACAAGCTTCATCTTTCGTGCTCCCCTTTTCTTGAATATTTTGGTCACATAAACTTATTCACAACATATGAAATAAAATACATCTTTCTTGTACTTCTTGTACTTCTCCACCTCAACCTGGGATGTAATGGCAATGATCCCAGCTTGATCCAAATATCATAGATGTAGTAATAAGCCCAAATAACAGAGATGTATAAATAAGCCCTCAAACCAGGGAGAAGTGAGATATTTTCTGATATATCAACTCAAACAGCGAAGCAAAACAATTGGCTTAAATTCGGATTTTCAACGTAACAGAATACTAGCATGACCTTTGACTCTTCCAATACAAGTATATCTTTAAATATAGATCAAATTGACATAAAATTTTCTCCTTCTGAAAGTAGACTTAAATACATTTAATCCAAGTATAACTTAACTTCATAAAATATAATTATCAGAATATAAATAATCTGATATATTTCGGCCTCTGTCATTTGGCCGAACTAAGTTTTGTTTCTCCTGTTTTTCCAGAATGACTATTGACTCTTCCAAGATCAATATCTCCTTATAAAAAAAATAATACCGTGAATTGGTTGAATAGGTAAGGAAATAGACTTACGTATCTTTATTTTAATATATAATTCTCCATATAAAGTCTCTTTCTTGATAGCATAAAATACCTCAGAAGTTGAGGCTTTCTGCTATCGATCGAACATCTTTTCCAATCTGACCTTTGCTACTAGGGTAATCATGGTTCTTGTTAGGTTCCCTATTCTAGGGTTCTTGGCATGAACTCTCTTGGTGGTTTGCTGCATCCATTGGGGAGTCTTTGAGGAGATCTTGAAAGGAAAAAGAAGAGGAATCATCCTTCTCTTCCAAGTTGCAAGAGCAATCTACCTCTGCCACGAACCAGCAGCAAGAGGGGGAGGTTTGTGTGAGCCTTATCATCAAAGGAGGAGGCTTTTGAGTTGCTGGTTGGAGGAGATCTTCAAGAGGTATTTCTGATTACCTTTTTCGTGTTTGGAAAGGTCTTCTCTGGTCTCTTTTACATATAAGACAATAGATGCATGGTTTTAGGGATTTATACCTGTTGACGTGAGTTATAAAATAGGGGTTTCATATATGAGTGGTCAAACATTCCTTTTATTTTTTGTTTGCATCTATAATTGAGAAAAGGAAACTCCTTTTCAATCCTAACGTAAAAGGAGAAGTAGAAGAGAGTTCTTTTCACAAAAACGTGTTAAGAAACCCTCAAACAGTGTTGGATCCTTATTCACCTCGTCGAGTTACTAGATCCATGGCTAGGGACCATAACAGGGTTGCATTGTATTGAGCCCATGGGCTGTTATGTAATAAGCTAAACCTAAGTTTAAATAGAAAAGGAAGAGGAGGGGAGGGGCTCTCTCGGATTTTTCCAGAAACCTAAAGTTCTTCTTCCTCATGGTGAAACCAGAGCGTGAAGCTCTTCGTTCAAGCTGCTCCGTCAGCCTCAAGAGGAGGTGGTGGTTCCGTCCACCAATCTCAAAGCTTAGTGCTCTTGGTTAGGTTGTGCAGTCAGCCTCAAGACGGGGTGGTTCTGTCCATGAAAATCCAGAGCATGAAGGTCTGGTCTTGGCTGCTCCGTCAGCCTTTGTTCATCGACATCGACCTCTGTTTGTCAGAGCTCATGGATGGACTGCCATTTTCTCAGTTGATCACCACTATCCTATGACACTGTAGAATTAACCTCACTGATATACAAAGTGTGCTGCACATCACGAAGAAGATGTCAATTGGTGAGACCAAGGTCAACAAATCCAGCTTTGCCAAGTGGAAAGGCTAGCAGGTTCAAAAGGATACTATTGGAAAAGAGGCACAACCCACAATCATATCTAGCGATGAGATGAGCCAAGAGCCACTAGCTGAGCAATTCAAATTTGTCAAGAGGAAGAGGATTGAAGAAGCATCCTCCTCTTCGTACTGAATGAATGAATTAGAAGATATTGTGGATGACGTGAGAGCCACCCAAGCCACTATTCTTGCCACTCAAGAACAATTGAAGATGGGTCAGGCCGAGCTTCGTGAGAGCTAGAGATTGATCGAGAATATGCTGGAGATTCTCATTAGGCACTCAACTCTGCTACCATTGCCTCAATAATTACCTTCTTACCATCATTTTGACTGAGCCCCACTCCCTACTTGTATTTATATTTTCTTTCTTTGATTGTATTTTTTGGTTTTTCACTTTTAAACAAAATTTTTTGTATGTTTTGACTTCTATATATAAATGAAAGGCTTTTGATCCAACATTTTATTCACACTTCCATTGAAAATCTTTTTGATTACGACAAAAAGGGGGAGAGAAGACATAAGGCACTAAAATTAGAAAATCAAAGCTTAAAATTTGAAATCAGATATGCATAGATTAAGGGGGAGCTATTTGCCAATTTCACAATCTAGATCCAAATCTTAGGGATGTTATATTTTTTATATTTTGACATTAGGTTTTGTCATCATTAAAAAGGGGGAGATTGTTTACCTAGCTTTGACTCCCTTCTTGATTTTGATGATAATGTATCTTAATAGAGTAACAATTGATATTTTAGTATTTCAGATACATTTCCTTCAAAAGGCACAAAATTTAAATATCTAACAAATGAGTTGACACAAGTTTCTCAAAGACCTCAAGCTCCATGGAATGCTAAAGTAGTCTTCTCTTGAAGAAGCACCCTTAAAAAGAAGAAGAAAAATTTAAGACTAGAGTTTAGGAAGTATTGAGAAAAGTCAAAAACTCAATCTAAGTAATAGAACAGCCCAATTCTTCAAAAAAATTAGGTACAATATAAATTTTGGAGCTTTAGGATATACGTGCATTCAAACATTTTTTTACTAAAGCATAGACACATTTCATACATTCTATAATCACTTAAGATCAAAAATTCCCATGCATTAAAAATTTACATAGTGAACTGGCACTAGAATGATCGACATCATTTGCCATTGATCGATCAACCAAAAGTGCACAGGCCAAAAACATAATGCATGATCAATCAATCAAGGTGAATCATTCGATCATCCAAAACATGACCAAATTGTGCTATAAAGCATGATTGATCAACCCAAATGGACTGATCGATCAATATTGTATAGGCAAAGCTAATTAATGTTGATTGGCTGATAAATCCTTAAAGACTAATTAATCATACAAAACTTTACCAACCAGGGAAATAAAGCATTATCGATCATAGCAATGTCATTGATTGATGATACTTGTTGTGCACTGCCAGTGGAAATTCTGATTGATTGATCATACCATGTACATTGATTAATCAACTTAAAATGTCAAACCTAATGGAAAGATATTGATCAATTACACCATTGATCAATAAGTCACATTCTAACATAGATATACTTGTTACGCATGACTGATCGATCAATCACATTACTTTGATCGATTAAAGTAAAATTATCTTTTTGCAAATGAGAAAAAAAAAGACTAGTTTGACATGGGGAACTTATAAATACCCCCACCAAACCTCCCATTGAGAAATTAATGTGCTTTTATTGACATACCTTCTTTAATTTATTCTCAATCATTTGAAAATCCTTCCTAAGTTATATTTTGAAAAAAAAAGCCATACTTTGCACAAAAAAAAAAAAAAAAAAACTCAACATTCCTTTCTCGTTCCAACTCCTTGCATTCATAATTAGTCAAGTTCGTATCTCTCCATTGTGGATCAAAGGCTGGAATCTTGGAACTCTCAAGGAGAAAGGTATCCCTCAAATTCAAGGGGTATAAGCTTGACCTTTCTTTGTAATTTTATTTTTTGATAAGTTCATCTAGAACCTTGATAAATACAGATAGAAAGAGTTTTCTAGAGCTACAATCTAGCTAATCTCTGGGAGAGATTAACTTGTGGTTGTGTATTTGAGCATACATGTGTCTTGAAGGAGAGTTGTAATCTATTTCTTGTAATTCCAAGCTAAAAGATTGATTATTAGTGAAATTTTCCAAGCAAGGGTTCTTGTGTTGATCATAGGTTGACTCCTATATAGCTTTTGATGATAACAAAACTTAATTGATCTAACAACTTAAAAATCTAAGTATTTCAGACACGTCACCTTCAAGAGTAAATGCATCTCAATGTATAAAGCTTCAAGCCAAACTCAAGACCTCAAACACAATTGAAGAACGTCTCTTGAAGACGCACTGACAAGGAATAAGACAATGAGATGACTAGAGTTCAAGTTTAATAGGAAAATGTCTAAAGTCAATCACTTTTGTAAGAGAGAATGTTAAACTCTCTTTCCTTAAGTACATATGTGAAATCAGAGCTTTAGGTTATAATTTTCACTTACACAAGTTTATAATCATCATAAACATCATTTATAACATGTTAGAGCACATAAAGAAAAACATTTGCATGCTTTAAAAGTCCACACTTTTGAATCGATCAACCTCTAGTAATGATCGATCATCTTGAATTATGCAAGTCAAAATTATAAAGCATGATCGATCAACCATAATCGATCGATCGAACATCCAAGACATGGCCATTTCATGCTATAACGCATGATTGATCATCCCATCTAATTGATCGATCAGCTCTGCCCAGGCAATCTAATTTCTCATGGAATTATCGATCATCCTACATAATTGATTGATCAGTCAAAACCTTGTTAGTAGGGGACTTAAAGTATGATTGATAATATGAAAATACACTGATCGATCATACTTGTAATGCACAACCAAAGGGAACCTCGATTGATCGATCAACCACTACCAATGATCGATCAACTTTACTTTTTTGGACCAATGGTAACATATTGATCGATCAGTCCATCGATTAGTAAGTCACTATCTGAAAAAAAAGTAGCCGTTATGATTGATTGATCAATCAATCACTTTATAATGATCGATTAATCAAAGTACTGCTTTTTGCAAATGGGCAAATAACAGCTAGTTTGAATTGGGCAAACTATAAATACCCTCACCAAACAGTGTGTAGATAAAGGAATGTGTATTAATTGGCAAATCCTCAAGCCATTACTCTCTATCTTGCAAATTCAAATTTCCCTTAAAAGTGCTTTAGAGTGAAAAAGAGAGCCTCACACTTTGAAAAATCCTTTTTTTCTCTTTCAATCAATCCTTGCATTTATATAGTCCAAGCTCCTTGATCATTTCCCATCGTGCGACAATGTAGAAGGAAACTTGAATTTATCAAGGAGAAGCATCTTTCCAAGTAAGGGTGTAATTTTTACCTTTCTTTTATTTGTATTTGTGAAAGATTCATCTAGAACTTATTATTTAATCCAGATAGAAAAGTCTGGCTAGATCAAGAATCTAGCAACAATTTCTTCGAGAGACTGGGATGGTACAAATCGTGTATTGAGGTACAAGTGGGTAACGAGAGCTAGAATCTCTTTTATAATTTCCAACTAATAGAGCATATAGTGAAAATTTACCAAGAAAAGGATCTTGGGTGATGACTAGCACTAGGGGAACATCGATAAAAAATATTTATTTGTCCCTGTGGTGTGTGGATGTTATATTTAACTTGTATTGCTTGTATTCATGAATTTTTAGTTACAAACACAACTCACTTTTAATTTGATTATCTTAATTCACAACTGCCCCGCCCCCCCCCCCCCCTCCCTCGCTTGAGAAGCTACTAGGCCAACATCTTGGACGGTGAATACCAATAGGGGAACATCAATAATAAAATATTTGGTATTCAATTTTAGTGTGTGATTTTTTGTCCATTTAATATTCTATTTATTTGTTTTAATTCCTGCTCACCTTAAGTCTTAATATTTCAAAAACACAATTTACTCCCCCTCTTAGAAGCCACTTGGGCCAACATAAAACAACTAAGATGATATAAACAAAGGAGACAAAGTTGAGGAAGAGAAGTACGATGAAAAACACGTTGAAGTCGAACAAGAAAAAAAAGAGGTTGAGAGAGAGGGGAAAGCAAGTGATGAAAATATATAATGTTGTTAGATTACAATGAATCTGAATTTTTATTTCATGGGTCTACAATGTTATTTTTTGTAAAATTATTTATTTCAAACATAGTTAGTGTTATTATATTTTTTGAAGAGAAGATAAGGAAGATTGTTAAGAAGTCTCACAAAACTAGAATTAAGATGGTGGAGTCTTACCAGAGTCTCATAGAAGGAGGTCTCACAGAAGAGTCTCAATTTAAAGGTTTTTTAGTTATGTTAGTCTTCTACCTATATTAAGTTATTTAATTATGCTCGGACTTATATTTAAGTGTTAGACTTTGGGTGTAATTGGGGTAAGGGAAATTTAATTGTAATTAGACTACTACTTTCCTTTATTATAAATAGGGGCTCTTGTACTCAGATTTCAACAGGTTAGTGAAGTTTTTCTCTTTTCCATAAATTCAACATGGTATGAGTTGACTTGGTCAAACCACAAAGATAATGTGATTCTTTTCTGATCTATCATCCAGTAGTTTAGGTTCTTATTCTATATTTTTTTTCTCTTTTTAGTTCCAATACTTGTTGTTTTCTTGGCGTTCGCACCTCCATACTGAGTTTCTCATATTGAAAAATATATATTGAATGAAATATATTCGTGTCTACTTTAAAAAAAAATGAATTTGGCAATCAAAGGTTTCTACAAAGAGAACTCGATATTTGAAGTAGCAAGTGTTAGACTGTAAAAGAGGTACGAGTAGGAGCAAAAAACTTCTAATTTTGAGCCATCTTATGTGGTCAAGGATGAGACTTTATAGGGAGAAATATATATCCAAAGAAATATCTTTAAGTCTATTTTCTTACCTATTCAACCAATTTTCAATCTGAGTTAGATGGAGATATTGATTTTGGAAGAGTCAATGACCATGCTTGCTAAAGTAGAAAGGATACTAAGTTCGGCCAGATTACAAATTCCAAAATATATCAGACTATTTATCTCGAAATTAATATAGTTTATGAAGGGAAGTTATATTTGGATGAAATTTATTGAAGCCTAGTTTCAGAAGGAGAAAATTTCATGTCAGTTTGATCTACATTTAAGGAGATATTTCTATTGGAGTCTGCAAGGGTTAAGATAAAGAAAGAATAAAATCAAAAGATCATAAAAGATTCAAGACAGAATATTTTGTTAAGTTGTGGAGCCTAATTAACACCTTATGTTGAGTTGGTCGTGGATCAACCTTCGTGGTAAGGTCACCGTGGGGTTTGGAAGGGGTGCGGAGGCGGAGCCCCCGTCCGATCCACGATATATTGATTGTTATTTCATTAAGGGCAGTTTGGGAATTTTACTCTTGTAATACGGTTGTCCTAGCTTTCTCTTTAAAGTAGGGGGGGGGGGGGGGGGGGGGGGGGGGGGGGGGGGGGGTGCCTATTAGGGTTTTATGATCTTAATCCGAGGAGCATCTCGAGTTGCAACCCGAGAGGTTAGAGAGAAACACCTGTAAGTGTGTGATTTCTCTTGTAAACTTTTTCATCTTTATAGGAGATCACTGTAGTGGCGGAAGATAGGAGGTAGTCTCACCTTGAGGCAAACCTGTATAAATCTTGTTGTGCTTTTTCATGCTTATTTTTTCCTTCTTTCGTGTTTATTATTATTGCTCTCTCGCTAGATTGAAATTAGGGCGTCTAATTTGTAACATATTTTTATATGAAATTAGATATAAAATTGAACATATGTGACTCTAGAAATAAATATTTTGTGATTCTAAGCTATATATTTGGTGATATCAGAAGTATCAAAGGCTAGTTATGCCAAAAATCTCTCCTTTTTCCCTATTTCCTCTCCTATTAGTTCTCTATTCATTGACGTGATTTGAGTTTCCTTTTCTCCTAAAATCTGAGTTTTTAGCCAAATAAGTCTTCTAACTAGAGAGTTTTGGTCCAACTCAATCACTCCATAATGTGCTCATTCAAGATATGCAATATCTTGCATCAATGTTGTCTTCAAGTTATGTGTTTTTGTTACTTGGTTGTATATCTTCCACATCTTTAACTCAAAATTTTTTTATCAACACAAGAAAATCATACTTGGTTAAGTTTTTTAAGTTCTACTGTTATAGTCTCCCCTAGTTTTCCAAAAGAATATGGGTCACTTTGGAAGTATGGGTGTTGCATTGTTCCCTCTTTTCGGTTAAAGTTGTTTTCCCCAAGTATTTCTTTAGTTTATCATCTTGTGTTTAATCACTTCAGAGCAATACCTAGACCCACTACCTAAAAGTATTGGAGTATGGCGCAACATCCAGATTGAATCAATTATTTTATTCTTCAACCAAGAGATGATTTGAGTTTGAGCTACCCTTAAAAAGTGAGTGGTCTTTTTTTTTAGCTCTAAAATCGGGCTAGTTTTTCCCCTTTAATATTGAGCAGAGTGTGTTTCAAACTGACCATTGTCACTAGTGTATGGAGCTGTAATATGGCTCGGAGTGATTTTCTTCTCCCATATTGTGTTTTGTCCAAGCTCGGTCTCTATGTCCAGTTTGTCCCTAGCTTGAGGGGGAGAAGTAGAAAAAGAAGTAAAAGAAAGAGGTATTTTGTTCCACATGTTGTGGTAATTTTTATGTAACCAAAATATTCAAGAAAGGGGGAACACAAAAGACAGTTTTTGTACCAGTGAAGAATTTTTTGTAGTAAAGAAAATTGAAGACCAAGAATCCTTTTAATTGCAAGCTGAAGTTATAAACTCCAACTTGAGGGGGAGTGATGAAGAGAAGATATGGCTTGCATGACTCTCACAGTAGGAAGTCTCACAAAGTCAGAATTAATATGGTAGACTCTTACAAGAGTCTCATAGAAGGAAGTCTCACAGAAGAGTCTTAGTTTAAAGGTGTTTTAGTTATGTTAGTCTTCTATCTATGTTCAGTTATTTAATTATGCTAGGACTTATCTTTAGTGTTAGACTTTGGGTATAATTGGGACTAAGATAGTTTAATTGTAATTGGACTCTACTACTTTCCTCTATTATAAATAGGGGATTTTGTACCCAGATTAAAACAAGTTAGTGAAGTTGTTTATTTTTCCATAAATTCAACAATATTTTTTGAAATTGCATTATAATGCAGGTTAAGTTGATATCATGTCTCCCCGTCTACTTAGGTTACCATTGGTCTCACATCATGCATTGTTCATAGAGATGGTTTTGATGGAGCTACCATTTGATATGCATGATAGTGAATTACTTGGGAGGGAAGATTGTGTCCTTGAGACACAAAGTATGATAATCAACTTATTATTATCACTTTTTATACTAAATTATATTTTGTTTACAATGATTATATATATATATACAAATCAACTTCATCCATATTGGCTCCATCTGCATCGTCATAGACGAGGAGATCACGAAGCGTGAGCAAGGGCAATAGAGTTGATGAGCTAATGAGGAATTTGGGCAAGAGGATCATGGTGGAGTTTCAAGATTCACATTGAAGGGTATTGGGACTCCATAGTTCACTTTTCACTCACTGGGATGGCCATGTACGATGGACTTATATAGAGATGAAGGTGGAAGAGTTCAAAGCCTACATTGAACATCAAACAGCTTATGCTTATCCTTATATTGAGGTAAATATTAAAAATTACTCAATTAAATTTTCCTTTTATTTTTTTATATTAAAATATTAACTTTGATAATGTTTTGTATTATAAGAGAAGTTTAATATTGACTTGAATAGTAATGCAGTAGCACGAGCTATCGTGCATGCTATATTGGGTGCTACATTTTGATAGCACTGGACTGTTATACACGTCTAGTATAGAGAGTGTGGAGGTTACCTTGTGGCACTGTCTGAAGTGGAGGAGACAAGGAAGGAGAAAGGGAGAAAAAGAGGAAGGGTAAGTTTGAATCTTAAGTAATTGTTTTTGTTTTCCTGCTCTCTTCTTGATTTTTTTTCCTTCCTTTCTATTTTCTCTCCTCATAGTTTGTTTTGTAGCAAAAAAGATTAATTTTTTTTGTTCAAACCAAGATGTTTTGACTTTTGATGTAAGCCTCGAGGTTTCTGAAAAATTTCATGCTTTGTTCGTTTTATGTGTGATTGGTTGTATATTATGTTTTGGTTTCCCAAATGAATGGTTTGATTTAGATTAGGATGGTTAGGGTTTGGGAATTTCATGTTTACCTCTATCCACGCATGATTGGCTATGTATTGAGCTCGAATTTTTGAAAATCGAGGGTTTTGATTTAGATTAGGGTTGTTTAAGTTTATGAAATCTTAGACTATTCAATTTATGCCTAAGTGGTTGAATCTTGGGTACGAATTATTGAAATTGAAGGTCTGAATTGGGCTTTTAAACTATTTGATTTCTAGATTTTCATATCTCTATTCAATTTGTATAATTAGTGCTATATGGAGTATGGAGCATTGGAATTGAAGATTTGGTTTAGATTGGTGTTGTATTAATTGCTGAAATTTCATGTTTTTGTTCAATTTAAGCATAATTAGTTGTGTATGGAGTAAGGAACTATGAAATTAAAGATTAGGGTTAGATGTGAGTTAAATTAGTTGCTGAAATTTCATGTTTTTGTTCAATTTAAGCATAATTAGTTGCGTATAGAGTAATGAGCATAAAAATATTCTCATGTAAGACAATTACATATTAACACAACTTGACCAAATTCGAAAGAAAATATTCAAGAGATAAATTTTGGAATAAGGGAGATTTAGGACACTAATATTTGGAATTTAAAATGAGGAAACAAGAATTTCTAAATAAAAGAATTCAGACTTTGTTACAAAAGGAAATTGAACTTATATAGGGAAAGACTTTTCTTAAGGAAACTAATATAATGTGAGATAAAAAAAGGAAACTTATAAATAGGAAAGACACTCAAGTTCATAAAATATTAACTATAATGTGAAAACAAATAGGAATCTTAACCAATATTAGCATCTAAAAAAAGTGAACCCAAAAAATTGGCTTAAATTCGGATTTTCGCGGGCAATAGATTACCAACATGACCTTTGATTTTTCTAATGTGTATATCTCTCTCCAAAAAGATTAGATTGAGAAATTGTTCATTGGGATAGAAAGTACACTCACATAGTTGTCTTTGGAGATATAATTCCCTAGATAAATTCTCAGACATGTTGGTACAAGTGTTTAGAAAGTTGAGGTTTTCTACTGCAACTCGAAACTTTTCTATAGTTTGACCTTTGCTAATTCAAATGTTGACTTCTCTCTCTAGAAAAATCCATTGCAATTTTTTTTTTTTGTTTGAGTTGGAAACTAGAATCAATTATCTTTCCAATGGTATGTAATTTCATATATAAAACGTACGGTAAGAGTGTGAGAAAACCAACAAAAAATAGGAATTGGGAAACAAGACAAAAGGGAAAACAAGAAACTCCCTTTTTTTCTTCTTCTTCCTCCCTTTGTTCTCCATCTTCTTCTCCTTTTCTAGCTCAGATTTTTGCTTGCTCTAATATCATGTTGAATTCTAGGTCTAACACTTAAACACAAAAAATCTCAAGGGAAGGAGAGAAGAGAGGAACTCTAGATCCTGGGAGACAAGAGAGAAGAAACCAAGGAGAGAAAGAAGAGGAAAAGAGAGAGGTGTGAGGAAGAATTTAAGCCAAGAGGAAGATGCTCAAATGCTTTATCCCATGCCTTGAGATTGTATTTATAGTGGTGGGATGGTGTTTACAATGACAACAATGCCTTTAGGGCTACATGCTTCAAAAAAAAAAAAAAAAAAAAAAAGACATAGGAGAACATACACCAATTTGCATAATTATAATTCTATACCATCTCTATCAAAGTTCTTTTTATTTACTAGTCATGTCACCCCTACACACACGGATGTCTTTTAACAGATTTTATTAAGGTTTGGACTCTTTGTAAGGCTTTGTAGTTTTATTATGACTAAGAGTGAAACTTATTGAGTTCGCTCACACACATGTTGAAACATTTTTTGATGTTCGGGGGATTGACTGAGAAATGCCAGCTATTAGTGCCACTTAGGAGATCCTCCTTAAGGCAGAAATTGGTAAGCAGAGCAAAATGAATACTTTTTTTTTTGTTATATAGATGTACTTCCATTCTCTTTAGGAGACATTCCTCCGGTAAGGGAAGACAAATGGGGTTGTACCCCTAATTCTTTTGGTATATTGCTTAAAATTAGATAGGAGAATCATATTTTTATGTTTTAGATTGTTACCGATATAATGGTTATCAATGGTAGGCTCAAAGGAGCAATGGTCCAGTGCTGCCTTGTGTATGTAAAAAAAAAATTACATGGTCAAAGTGAATGTTATTTTACAAATCTGTTGATGTACCAGGTATAACTAGTAGGGAATTTAATAATTTTTTATGATAAGTAAAATGTTGCTTTGAAGAGTTATTCTAACGAAATTCTAAATAAATTTCTGAACAAACTTGGATATTTTAGTTACACTTCCACAAAACCTGACCTGGTCATTAAGTTCAAGCCTAAACATCAGTATGTAGGAATAAATTTATAATCAAAACCTACTGTTCGTACAGTTTTGCTATTGAAAAGGGTCACAAAGAGTTATGCCCCACTAAATGGTTGGTGTTGGCGTGAAAATACTACTTAAAATCCTTGTTAGTTTCTTCCTCTTGGTTTCTCTCGGGAAGGAGAGGAGATTTAACCTTGTTCTTTATTAGGGCTTGGCGCAAACGTTTCTTCTCTCTACGGAGAGGGCTTTCGTGATCACTAGTTGCTACCTATATTGTCCTTTAATAAAACGACAACTAACAAACCTATCCTCACCCAAGATGTGGGATTCTAAACTAAAGCCTCACGTCATTACATCATTTCTATCGCTTCAAAACATTACTGCAAAAAGTGTCGACCAATTCGTCCCTTTCTGATTAATTTTATATATTATATAAAAGCGGATTATGAGTTAAAAAAAACGAGAATACGCGAACGAGAAGATTAGTTGATGTTAAAATGCTAAAACCTGATAGCTATGGTGATTGAATCCCCTGGCAATATTTGAAAGAACGAGCTGTCTATCCAGAACGATCTTCGGAAGATCTTCTGTGCGAGGTGAACAAGGAAAGTATTATATTAGCTTTTAGTCAGTACGAGCTTCAGTTTAATAAAATTTGGTTGGGATATTAAGTGGGTTGTTGAATTACTGTAACAACTGCAAAAGAAAATCGGACTTGGACGTCACTGTTGCTTACGGAAGACTCAATATCATCACTCTCTCGTCCGCACAGTGAGAACGCCGGAATGCAGGCGTTTTCTGAACTAAAGTGAGCATTGCTCATTAACTGCAGTTGTTTCGTGTAGTCAGTTTACGTTCATGACTAGCAATGAACGAGAAGTCCTTTTTTTTTTTTTTTTTTTTTTTTTCTTTTTCCCGCCTGCATCGCTTGATCTTTGGCCAAAAAAAAAAAAAAAGGAGTCTTCTTTGTCGCGCTCCGAGACTCTGACTCTCGACGCGAGCAGCTTTTCCAGAGCTCAGATGTTGCTTGGACTAGGAAAAACGTTTCATCCGTTCTGTATGGTGCTGAACAGGCGCCGTGTTTACCTCAAACGGTGATTGACAGTCTCTGATGAGGATATCTCCGCTTCTTATTCTAAACACAGAGCAACTCTTGTGATCCTATTGATCTCTTAAATGCAATCATTTTTTTCCTTCTTCAGTTTCAGTAAATTCTAAGCTAAAGGATTTAGTCATGAACTAGTGGGATCTTGCTTGTCCAAATCATATAAAGGAACAATTAAAGAATAACAAATAACTTTTAACTTAAGTTAGTAATCCGACTAATATTTTCTCGTGCAGAATAATTTGTATACTTTCAAACTGTAATTTCAGATTGTCATATTCTGAAGTAGAGGTCCATCTAGTCATTGATCATACTGTTAATAAACAATTTAATGACGAGAGAGAGGAGTAAAAATTTCATTGTTTCAAAGGCTTGTCTTTTTCCAGTGTAGGAGGCATATTTATAGGCTTGCTAAGAAGATTATCGACCTTAATCTAGGATTTGAATTTTATTATGGTCCACAATGCATTAATTGTTGTATACTTCCATCTAGGCAAAAATAGTCTAAACTAATTTAGGACAAGTTCAAAAGCCTTCTTGCTCTCATCAATTTTAGAGGTTTTGAAATTCATTTAGGCTACTCAAGGTTTGTGGTGTACACATCATTATGTGTCCTTGTATTGATTTACTCAACCCAATATAGGACAGGTATGAAAATCTGATTTTTGCATCAACTTCGATGGTTTTGGAAATCAAACATATTGTTTTCCTACCAAGGAGCTCCAATTCTTAGCCAAATTCATAAACCTAAATGAAGAGTAATGATACATGTGCGTTGACTGGGTCTACCCATGGAGTGGGTCTCTGGTCTCTCCAAGGTGCTCATCCATTTGGGGCTGATAGGGAACCTCTTAGACGAAGGATAGATCCCAAGGTGATGCTCAATCTGATCTATCATCCTATCCATATTATCTAACCTCTAAACAGTAAACTATCTAAACAGCTTTAATTTAGACTTGAACTGAGTGTGGAACCCCAAATCACACTCTTAGATGAAGCACTACAAGAAAATCCAGTTCTGTCAACAAAAAAATCTACCAACAAAACTAAACTTATTGGCAGAAAGACCTCTTCCATCAAATTTTATATTTTGCTCGGAGATTTAAATTGTAAGTTCATTGGCAAAGGTCGACTTTTGCCAGCGAATTTAAAATTTGTTGGGCATGATCTTCCCAAGGAATTTTTCCACTCCTGGGAAAACCTCCTTCCATTGAATTTATAAAATTCAGAGCGAAGTTGTTGACTTCTCCCAACTAATTGTGAAATTCGATGGGAAAAGTGAAGCCTTGAAATTTCTCTGGGATAAAAAAGACATCTAACTAGAGGGAAGAGATCTTCTCCACTCCAGTCAGTGGCCCTGTGTTTGGCATCCCTCAAGCTTGCAGTTATGGTAACAACTTCAAACATGACTAACTCCCACATTTTCACGGACGATGTGAATAAAGCTTGAGAACAAATACAACATCGTATAACTGATTGACAATGTAGAAATTTTGGCATTATGTAGGCATGATGCAACTTGCGATACAAAATGAGGACATGTTTTTAGGAAAATTTTCCAATGAAATGATGAATTCACTATAAAGGTTCTTTTAGATATAATAATATAAATACATATTAGATATTATATAAAAATAAAGACGACAAAGAGGTACGTAAAACAACTTTCCCGACTAATTTGGGAAATTGTTTTTTCTTTTTTTACTTTTTCCTTCTTTTCCTTCTCATTTTTTTGCTTCTTTTCCTTCTTTCCTTTATCGACTTTTCCATTTTCACTATTTTCCTTCTCCTTTTTTCTATCTTCTCCTTCTTCTCTCTTTTTCCTTCTTCTTCCTTTTTTTTTTATCTATCTTTTCCTCTCTTTTTTTTTTTTCCTTTTATCCTTCCTCTCCTTCTTTCCTTTTTTTCTCTTTTCCTTTTCCCCTCCTTTTCCTTCTTCTTTATGTTCCCTCTTTTCTTTTTACCTCTTTTCCTTTCTTCCTTTTTTTCCTTCTTCTTTTTTTCTTCTTCTTCTCCTTCTTCTCCTCCTTCCATGTAGAGGAGAAGGGCAAAATCCTTGAAATTTTCCTAGCAAAATTGAAAAATTGTCTGGGAGAAGGTGCCCCTCCCAACGAATTTCCCAATTTCACTAGGTGAAACTCTTCCATTTATGTTTTTCTTATTTTCCCTCTTTTTTTATATTTTATTTTTTCCCTATTTTCCTTTTTACTCTTTTCCCCTTTTCCTTTTCCCCTTTTTTACTTCTTCTCCTTTTTCTCCTCTTTTTCCTTGTCCTCCTTTTCTTTTTTCCTTCTTTTCCCTTCTTCTCCATTTTTCCTTCTTTTGGTTCTTTCCTTTTTCTTCTTTTTCTTTTCCCCTCTTTTCCTTTTTCCTTCCATTCCCTCTTTTCTTTTCTTTTTACTCTATGCGTCTGTGACATTTTTTTCCCTTCTTCTTCTTATTCTCCTCTTTTTCCTTCTCCTCCTTATTCCCTGAAGAAGAGAAGAGCAAGATGCTAGAAATTCTTATAATCAAATTGGAAAATATTTTGGGAGAAGTTGCCCTCTTTTCCTTCTTTTTTTTTCCTTCTCCTTTTCTTTTTCATTTTTCCCTTTTTTCATTTTTACCCTTTTTTCTTTCCCTTCAATTTTTTTTCATGGTTTTCACTCTTGGTTTTTTCTTCTCCTCAGTTTTTTATTTTTATTTTTTTCATTTTTCTTCTTTCTCTTCTTTTCTTTCTTCTTCTTTTTTTCTTCTTGTTTTTTCCTTTTATTTTTTATATTTTTTCCTTCTTCTCCTTTTACCCCTTTTCTTATTTTTTTATTTTTTTCCTTTATGTTGAATTTATGGAAAAGAGAAAAACTTCATTGATTTTATGTAATCAAAGTATATGAACCCCTATTTACAATAGAGGAAAGTAGTAGAGTCCAATTACATTTAAACTACCCTTGTCCCAATTACATCCAAACTCTAACACTTAAAGATAAGTCCTAGCATAACTAAAGAATTCTGCATATATAGAAGACTAATATAACTAAAACTCCTTTAAACTAAAACTTTTATGTGAGACATCCTTCCATAACAATTGTGGCTCTATAAGACTTCTTATTGTGAGAGTCATGTAAGACTCTTCTATATTTGCTCTTCAACATTCCCCCTCAAGGTAGAGTTTATAACTTCAGCTTGCAATGTAAAAGATTCTTGGTCTTCAATTTCCTTTTGCTGAAAAAATTTCTTCATAGATGCTAAAACTTCATCTTTGTGCTCCCCCTTTCTTGAATTTTTTTGTCACATTAAAATTACCACAACATATAAAATACCTCTTTCTTGTACTTCTTGTACTTCTCCCCGTCAAGCTAGGAGGTAATGACAATTATCCCAGCTTGAAGCAAATAACATAGATGGTCCTCCATCACGATGTCCCAACCTGGGCACCGACTCTCAAAGGAAGAAATAGGTGATAAGTGGGTAATGCTTGTCATTCACAAGAAGACGATAAAAGATTTACATATACATATAAAAAGTCTCAATTGACTTAAAACACTCACATATATATTGTTAGGGTTCGTAGTCATAGATCGTGTAACACGGCGTGGGACGGATAGATCCAACATTGAGAGAGTACGTCTTCCACGTCTGTTCTGGGCTGGTTTTGAATAGAACACTTCTTGAGGTACTCTACTTGGTCTGAACAGTAGCACTCTGGTGTTCTCAGTTGGGAGTGGGTATCAACCCACTGATGTGCTCATTTAATAGGGGGAGCCGTAGACTGCTGGGCTCGGCTAGATTGGGACAGCAGCACTTGCTGCTCTCGGTGGAAACTGGGTAGCCACCAAAGTTACTCTCAATTACAGAACAACAATGGACTGCTGGGCTTGGCGAGATCTGACCAGCAGTACCCTGTTGTTCTCTACAGGAACTTGGCAGCACCTCACCGGTAGGCTGGTTCAAAAATGAACAACCGCACCTGCTCTGCTCGCTGGAAGGGGGTGTAATCTCCCTGCTCTTCTCGACTAAAATCCGAACAACAACACACCACTGTGCTCGTCGGAATGGAACGGTAAGCCCCTATTCTACTCGACTACAACCCAAACAACAACACCTGAAACCAGTGAACGGGTTTGTGCTGTTGTTCTAGGTTGGACTCTGTAAAATGGAAGGGAAAAGGGGCAAAGAAGAAGATATCAAAGGGATAACTAGAGCTCAATGGGGAACTCCAACCCTGAGCTCGTCAAAGAGAACATGGGATCCTGTTTTGGCCAAAATAATACTTGCCTCTTCATGTTCCATCTTCTGCTATGAACACAATAACATTATTATTTTAATTATTTTTTTTAATTTACTTTATTTTATTTCAGTTTAGGCCACAAGGGTATTTTTGGAATATTTTATTTATAGGGGTATTTTTGTAATATTTTATATTAAACCCTATTAGGTGAACCCTATTTTAAGAAGTAAGAGTAATGGGAAAGACAAGCATTGAGAATTAGGTTAAATCTAGTGTGAACAGTCTTAGAGTTCTCTTCAATGAGCTCTAGGGTTTTCAAGCTTCCTTTTGGCTTCATCTTCGTTCTCCATGTCTCCCTACAATTCCACCGTCTTTCTACAATTCCCCATGGCCGAACCAGAACGTCAGCAATGAATCTTTGTGTCAGAGCAAGAACACAATGGGTTATTCCCCAGAAGAATGGATGGCAATGAACAGAGAAATATTCCTAGAAGAATGGATGGCAATGCACACAGAAATCAGAGAAATGCAGTGGATTGGCATTGAAGAGAAAAAAATACGGGAATGGCGTGCAGCCTACGTGAAAAATTTTCTTATGAGGAAGCAACTGAATCCCGCAGAAAAGGTCACACGACCTCAAATATCCGACCATGAAATATGCGCACAAGAGGTAGCAGAAGCTGTCTCGGACGAGCAGACCGGCCAATGGTCAAAAAATTCAAAGATTTTGTCTCTTTACCGGCTGACGTCCCTGTAGAAGAGGGCAAACGCAGCAGAAAGGCCATGCCTTGGATACTTTCAAAGTTTCCCGCATGGAAATTTAAAGCCGCACAGCGGGGACTAAGATTTGAGGCATTTGACAGGGTTTTCTGCCCAAAAGTTGTCGGTGGGGGAAGATATTGGTGCGACCCCAA
This sequence comes from Aristolochia californica, assembly GCF_029961685.1. Classification (NCBI taxonomy): domain Eukaryota; kingdom Viridiplantae; phylum Streptophyta; class Magnoliopsida; order Piperales; family Aristolochiaceae; genus Aristolochia; species Aristolochia californica. Next base: position 7,486,408 of record NW_027182257.1, read on the forward strand.
AACTGACTACGGGTGCCTCAAAAATCTCCAGTAGGACCTTGGAAATTCGAAATCGGAGGAGTATGCAACCACAATCTCGTCGGTCAAGGCTGATTTGGGTTCGACCTCCCAAAATCCATTATCGCTGCGGGCAAAAGGTCGGTTCTTCACCATCAACATGGAAAACTCCCAAACGACAAAGCCCCAAAGGGCTGCCCTTCACCACCGAACTCGGAGGAGGCTCCGTCAGCGCCGTTGGAAACAACTCCGGTGGGATTGGACTTTCGGCCACCACCTCCCACTCGCAATCCACCTCTCGGCAGAACAGAGGGCACTCAATTTCTAAATTGGGTGGGGTAAGTTTCGACAACCTCAATTTTGCAGTAAGATGAACAAATTCCTGCAGCTATGTGATGAAGTCTCTGCAATGCAAGAAAATTTTTTGGGGAATTCCGGGAAAGAAAATAAAAATTGAATGTACGCTGTTTTATTTTTCTGTTGTCGTGAACCTCAGTGTGGCCCAGAATTGTTTTTTGGGGGGGCTTTGTTTTTCTGTGGATGAGCACAGTCACCTGTATGAATGTGAATCTTCAAATTGCAGATCCCCTGTATGCTATCCGGCCACGAACTTCAAATTCGAAAATTTGGCCTGGAAGTTCTCTGTTTTGTGAAGCAGAGAAACAGTACCAGATTGAGGGATTTCGGCTGGTGTGCATACAGTCCGAAATGGCTCTTGTCATGCTTTTGAACTTAATGACAGAATTTCATGCCTTGTTGCCTTTGACCCTGCCTTCCGCAAGGATTATAGAACAATGATGGGCCAAAAAGATCTATTCAGTAACACTTTAAGGAAAGCATCCTATGCCTGGAAAAGAATAGTTGAACTTCGTCTAACAGAAGACGAGGCCTCTAAGTTGAGGTATTTCATTGACGAACCTGCTTATATAGATTTGCATTGGGGCATGTTCGTCTCTGCTATTAAAGGGCAAGGCACTGATGAGCAACAACAGAAGTGGCAACCATTGGCAACTAAGATGCAGATAATTGGTTGCTATGCACACACTCAACTTGGTCATGGTTCCAATGTTCAGGGACTTGAAACAACCACTACAATTCATCCACAAACTGATGAGTTTATCATTCATAGTCCAACACTCACTTCAAACAAATGGTGGCCTGGTGGCTTGGGTAACGTTTCAACACATGCTATTCTCTATGCTAAGCTAATCATAGATGGAAAGGAGCATGGAGTGAATGGTTTTATTGTTCAACTACGAAGTTTGGAAGATCACTCCCCTCTTCCAGGTATTACAATTGGTGATATTGGGATGAAATTTGGAAATGGAGCTTACAATACCATGGATAATGGTGTCCTGTGGTTTGATCATGTGCGCATACCAAGAGATCAGGTGCTGATGTGAGTTTTGCAGGCCACCCGAGAAGGGAAGTGTGTTCAATCAAATGTTCCAAGCCAGCTTATTTATGGGACCCGCAGTGAGTTTGTTCTTGATCTAATTGACACAGTTGGGCTGAAATTTTTGGATCCCATGTCTGCTTCTCGGCCATGAAATTTTTTTTGGATGTTGTTTTATTTTTCTATTGCTGAGAACAGCTATAGTGTGCCCCTTCCAATTTCTACTACACACATGGATGAAGGACATGTTTCATATTATTTACTAACGGGAGATAGAATTCTTTTGGGTAGTCAAATTGACAACGGGGTGCTGACAAATTTTTTTGTGGAGGAATTCTATCAATTTTTCTGGTTTATGGAGCCGTTGGTGACAAACTGGATGGGAACTTTCGGTTCTCGTTTTTACTTATGAAATGGTATACAAAATTTCATGAGTTCAAATTCACAGACCTGTTTATAACAGGAGCAAACACTACAGGTCTTAACATGCACTTTATGGGGACTCTTCCAATTACTGTTGGTTGTTTAAGTGATGGCAATTATTGCAAGACAAAGCATGCTCATGCCTTGCAGTAGATATCATTTTCGTTGCAGGAATTGAAATTCTCGTCCCAACCTGTTGGCAGTGGGCTTGTGTGCAGAAGTTACTCATGCAAAGTTCAGCAGCCAGTTATGTGGATATGGAATTGAATTTTTGTGACGGAAATTCCTTTGCATTTTTACACTTATCCCGTGACAACCGGGGCTTGCTAGAGGGTACTATTTCTACATTAGGTATGCTGCTTGTTGGGACTAACTTCCCCCTCTTTTGCTTTGCATCTAAACAGCAGCTTCTCTCCTGGTCAGAACTTGACAAATATGGATCAAATCTTCCTCCTAAATCTGACTATCCTTTGCCCCCCAAGGCTACTGCTGTTACCGGGGACATGCTGCGTTCTGTCAAGGGGGAAGCCATGGTGGCAGATCACACCTGGGCTGCTATTGTTGTGTAGGAACACTTGCAAATTTTGAAGTTGGGTGATCTTGTCCTTTTGTTTGCTGTCTACAAACAAGTGCTACCCATATCAGCTATTCTGGCAAAGTATACTGACCTGTTCACTCCAACTACTCCGAATAGAGGTTCTCTAATTCTGATTGAAGGCCAATTAACCATGGGAACTGAGCCAACGGATTTTGGTCCTGATGCTGGTTTGGCTATGCTGGCAGAGTTGGTAAATACTATACACGAAATCTGTGGGGTGCAGGACCTTCATTCTGTCATGGAAATTTCACTACAGGAAATGGGGGATGGACCAAATAAGCCACCTCCAACCTCAAACGAGGTGGTTGCCAGGATTCTAGTCATCACATTCACACGGGAACTCTTTGTCAAGATAGGGAGAGAGACAGAGTATGCAGTTTGCACGGAGTACTTGGTTATAGATGACAAGATGTAGGAATCACTTCACAATCATTTTGTTCACCCAATTACCTCAAGCCATGGCTGGGTGAGCATACTTCGTGCCCGCTCGGCAGGCATGAACTACAAATAGATGACCAAGCATATGTGAGCTAGGAAGCCATGGAAAAGAGGCTACAGCCGAACGGACAGATGCAAACTCCGCACGCTTACACCACTTGTGTCGTCCAAAAGGGACGCGGATGCCATAGATGCTACTTGGGGAGATGTGGCGCCATTTCGGCACATATCCCTACCTTCGAGCTTGAGGACAAACTCGTTCTTCTTGGGGGGGGGGAGGGGGTGTAATGTTATGAACACAATAACATTATGGAGTGGGAGGGAGGGGGGAAAGAGGGAAAGAGAGGAGGCTGAGGGGGTGAGGAAAGGGGGATGATATGGAGGAAAAAAAAGGCGGGGGTGGGGGGAGGTGACAGTTGTGGATACATTTGTTTGCATCTCCCACAAATGTTTTGAGTGTTACTGTGCATAGTTTATTGACTAGTATGGACCTTGATCTACTACACGTTATGCCGGAATAACATGAGTGATATAGAGAGATATTGAATTTTTTGACAAGTGTCTTAACTTATAATCATAGAATTATAAACCATTATGATTCTGAATGGGCGAGGTGGAATCACAAATTCAAGTGAACATTAAAGTTGGAAGTAATCAAAGAGTAGTAGTTTGGGACCTCTCCCATAAAAAAAAAAGGTGAAACAAGAAGTGAGATTGGTATGCATGGTGGTATCCATGTTTTAATCCATGATCTACATGCTGAAGAGACCTTTATCAATGAGTGTCAAACGGATTGCCATAGCCACGCTAAAGACTCTGGAGTCGGACCAATTGGGTTTGATAAATTCATTGGCTTGTTCATGGATGTTGATAGGTCATTATTCTTTGGTTGTTACCTCAGATCTTGGTTTCAGACAGATCATGTGGTCACAGTGCCTCAGGGGAGGCAAACCCGAAGGCTCCTGGAAGTGATCAGAGAACTCCTCAACCAGACCATCACTAGTACTGTCAGGCTGATCCTGTGTCTGCAAAGTGTGCATGCGGAGGGCCCTGTCCACCTGACAGCCCTGTAAGAGCACCCGACTTCTGGCCAAATCAAAGCTCATGGTTAAAGATGAAAAGTCTCACAGAATGGGCCCCAACGTTTGTAACCATTTGATGCCTAATACCATATCAAATCCCATCAGGGGAATAACAAAAAATTCAGCATTAAACGAAGTAGAGCCAATGGAAAAAGTTACCACCTTACTAATCCCATAGCTAGGACCTTCTCGCCATTGGCCACTGAGATGGTGGCTGTCAGATGAGTGTGTATCTGGAGCTGGAGATGTTGTGCGGCTGTCAAACTCAGAAAATTGTGTGTACTCCCCGAGTCGACTAGTCCCACTAGTTCTCGGTCGATGACTTGAGCTCAGACTTGCATTGTATTAGGCGATTTCTGCCCAGTAATAGCATGCAAGGATATCTCTGGTGGATCCTCCTCGATAATATCCTTTGGATCCTCTGAATCCTCCACCTCGAGCCAAAGTAATCATTTACATTGGTGTCCTACCCGATACTTCTCATCGCAGTTATAACATAAATGTTTGAACCACCTTTCTGCCATCTCCGCACTCGTCAATTTTTTTATAAATCTCGGTAGGGAATTACAAGGGCAGGGATCGGCTACCCGAGTCGTAGTTGGAGTGTGTCTGGATGATGCGGCTGGAGATGCTCCCTAAGATGAATTATAGCAGCGCCCTTGCCACATGGAGGAAGTGTTCCTCTCACCCGACCAACCCGGCTTACGTTGCTACAACTGTTGTTGTTGTTCCATTGCTCGGGCCATATTCATTGCATGAGCTAAATCCGTAGGCATAAGGAGTTCTACCTCTAGCCATAAATACTCATTGAGACCTGCTGTGAATAGGGAGACATGCTGGTCAACCAATAACCTCTCACCAGCACGAGCCAACTTTTTCTAGAAAATTTTTTGATATTGTTCCACCGAACTAGTTTGTCTCAATAGGACTAACTCTCCCAGGGGGTTGTTGTTCGTGGGAGGGCCAAATCTAATTGTGCATAGATTTTTAAATTCTCCCCAAGTCATTCCCGATCTCTCTTTCTCTACTTAAGTAACCCATAGCATGACTTCATTTGTCATATGGAAATAGGCTAGTTGCACCTTATCCCATTCAGTAGTCCCTTGGTTCAAAAAAAAATTTCACATCTATATAACCAAATTAAGGGATCAATTGAACCATTGAAAGAGGGAAACTCTAACTTGGTGTACCTTGGAACTGTGCCTCCATGCTGGGGTCCTTGGACAGTAGTGCGCCCAGGCCACTGCTCCGCTCTTCTGTGATATGGTTGAGCAACCTCTCTCACCTCTGGACTCTGATGTCTCTCTGCCCTCAACTCTATTAGCATGCTGATGACTCGACACATCTCTTCTTCCTAACCACAAACCTTCCCCAACACTAGTTGTGCTATTTCGAGGTTATCTTCTATCTTTTGTATCCTGATTTGGATTTCTTCATTGCTGATATTATCCCCCATGTTAGCTAATACTACCCAAAAGACCGGCTTGTTAGGAGCAGAAGGCATAGGTACTTAACCCAGGACCATAACAGTACACCCTGACTTCCCGATTTGACGACCACGGCGGCATTAAAACAACGACAAGAGCCTTTGGGGAACGTCTAGGGATTGCGGCCACCCGTGCACGCAGGGAGTCGAACTCGGGACATAGTGCCTGCTCTGATACCAAATCTTAAGTATTTGGCTTTCCGCTACCTATCAGGTCGGTCTTTTGGGTAGTATTGGCTAGGTGCTTAACATTTGGTATCAGAGCAGCCGCTACGTCGCGAGTTCAAATCCCTGCGATGTGAGTCCTGAGAGCGGAGGGGACGACCTAGTCGAAACTAGAGTTTGGGGAACGTCCGGGGATTGCAGTCACCCGCACACGCGGGGAGTTGAACTTGGGACATAGAGCATGCTCTGATACCAAGTTGTTATGGTCCCGGGTCATGGATCGAGTAACACGACGTGGAACTTGAGACTCCAGCACTCAGAATTTAACTCACTTCATGTCAAGGGTCTATATAGGAGTCTTTCTCTTTGACCAATGCTCGGCCAGGAGGAAAGCTCCTCTTTTGATAGTCTTAACGAGTTGTTGTGATAGGTAGGATACCCCACAACAATGCTAGGCTTGCTAGAGCAAGCTACCCTCTTTTCTTGCTCATGGCAAAGAGGGTTTGGCCCTCTTTGTTGCTGCTCTAGTTAAGAGTGCAATCCTACTTTCTGAATTAACTTGAAGTACGAGTTTGGGATAGATTATTACCTCTTTCTTGCTGCTATGATCAGGTCCCATGTTGCACCAGAATTGCTCAAGATATGAGGATGAAGATCTTCACTTTTCTGCTCTGTAAGGGAGGATTTGAGACCTCTCTTGCTACTGCTACCGAGAAGGAGGACAGACCTCCTCTTTGGACTCGGAAAAGGGGCAGGAAGCTCCTTTTCTTAGTAGGGATGGTGGTGGATGAATTTGGGTGAAGATGGATGGCAATGGAGGGTGAAGGATAGGTTGGATTTTTGGAGTAAACCCTAAACTCGAGATCAAGAGGTGATCTCAACTTGTTTACACTAGGTTATTCTAAAATCTCAAAGCTTACCTATTTCATTCATTCATCTCCCTTAAATAGATCACATCATGGTGTTTTAGGGTTAGGGTTACAATAATTCCCCACAATGACCCTACATATAAAGTAATTAGAAATAATTCTTACTTAAAAAAATATAAAAAATAAATCCTACTCAAAGTAATATAAGAAATAAATCAAAGTTGTGTGACTCGGTGTGCTATTGAGTCCACGACACATAAAGAATACGAGTGTGTTGAATTTATAGAAAAAAGAAATACTTCATTGACTTATTATAATCAGAGTTCATGAACCTCTATTTATAATAGAGGAAAGTAGTAGATTCTAACTACAAATAAACTACTTTTGTCCCAACTATACCTAAACTCTAACACTTAAAGATAAGTCCTAGCATAATTAAATAACCAAATATAAATAGAAGACTAACGTGACTAAAACACCTTTAAACTAAAACTCCTTTGTGAGACCTACTTCCATAATAATCCTAGCTCTATAAGACATCTTATTGTGTAAGACTTCTTATGCCACCTCACATGATCATGGTGTCCCATATATTATGGGATTGGGCCCATCTTCCAATACTCTTGGATATGTGGGACTTCCTTGGTAGTGTGGGTTTGGGGCCATCTTCCAACACACATGGATATGTGGGCCTTCTTGGTTGTGTGGGCTTGGGCCTATCTTACAACACTCCCCCTCAAGCTAGGGGTGAGAGAACATCATGAGCTCCCAACTTACTACAAATGATGTATAAGATCTTCTCGTATAAAAAGGTAGTCATCCATATCTTCCAACATTCCCCCTCATGGTGCTCTCTTCCATGAGGCCCAGCTGGCATAAGATAAGTGAGAGTAAAATCACTCCAAACCGTATGACATCACTCCATACTCTAGTCATAACCCTTGTTGGATGTAGGGCACACTCCTATCATTCTCTGGTAGTGGCACTCCTATCTTTCACAGGTAGTGGGTCTATATGTAGTGCTTAGAAGTGTGTTAAAAACTTCTCCATCACCATGTCCCTCTACAGAACAATGACTCTCAAGTGGTGGGATTAATACATGTCAATTAAGGGGGGTAACATATATGTAGTAATAAGCTCCTACATCACGGTGTCCCAACTCAGGCACCGACTCTCATAGGTAAAAATGGGTGATAAATGTCTGTCATTCACAAGACGATGATGTGACACATGATAAATGTCTATCATTCACAAGAGGGTGATAAAAGACGTGATAAGTGGGTAATGTCTATTGGAAGTTGGGCCCCAAGCCCACACGACCAAGGAAGACCCATATATCTAAGAGTATTGTAAGATGGGCCCAAGCCCATAAAAAGTAGGACCCACCATGATTACCATGAGTTGGCATCCTTATCACATAATTTGGAAGATCAAGTGGGACTCATAGAGATAATCACAAGTTGGTTGGAAGATCAAGAAGGACTCACAAAGATAACCACAAGCTGGTTAGAAGATAAAGTGGGACCCACCAAGATAGCCACGAGCTGGCATCTCTATTTTATGGTCACGTCCTCATAGAAGAGTTCTAGTTTGATTTATGTTGTCATTTATTTATATTAAGTTATTTAATTATGCTAGGACTTATCTTTAAGTGTTAGAGTTTGGGTATAATTGGGACAAAGGTAGTTTTACTGTAATTTGACTCTACTACCTTCCTCTATTATAAATTGAGGTTCATGCACTCTTATTATAATAAGTCAATGAAGTATTTCTCTTTTCTATAAATTCAACATGGTATCAGAGAAGGTTCTTTGAGTTGACTTGGTCAACCCACAGAGATATTGTGATCATTTTCTGATCTATTATTTCAAGTAGTATAGGTTTCGTATTTGTCTTTTTTTTCAATCCCTACACCCGTTAGTTGTTTTATGTTTTTCACCTCTATACTGAGCTTTTAATATTGAAAATTATATTTTGAAGGACATATATTCGAGTCTAATTTCCAAGGAAAAACTAATTTTCAATCGGATTTATCTACAAAGAGAAATCAATATTTGAAACAGTGAAGGTTAGAGCTGTAGCAAAAAGCTTCTACTTCCGAGGTATCTTATGCTATCAAGAACGAGACTTTATATAGAGAATTATATATCAATAGAAATATCTATAAGACTATTTTCTTACCTATTCAACCAATTCTCTGTATGAGTTATCTACAAAGAGAAATCAATATTTGAAATAGAAAAGGTGAAATTGCTATAGAGGTTCGAGCAGCAGCGGAAAGCTTCAACTTCCAAGGTACTTTATGCAATCAAGAACGAGACTTTATATGGAAAATTATATATCAAAAGAAAGATTTGTAAGTCTATTTTCTTACCTATTCAACCAATTCTTGATCTGAGTTTTTATAAAGATATATTGATCTTGGAACATTTAATGGTCATACTAGAAAAAAGAGAAAAAAAGTACATGGTTCAGCAAGATTACAGCAACCGAAATCTATCAGATTATTTATCTCAAAATAAGTATCATTTATGAAGAGAAGTGATACTTTTATGGAAGGTATTTAAATCTAGTTTAATAAGGAGAAGATTTCAATCTAGTATCAATTTGATCTATTTTTAAAGATATATTTCCAGTGGAAGAATCTATTGAATTTATGGAAAAGTGAAATACTTCATTGACATCAATAACTTCTTGTAATCAGAGTACATGAACCTTTGTTTATAATAGAGGAAGGTAGTAGAGTCCAATTACAATAAAACTACCTTTGTCCCAATTACACCCAAACTCTAACTCTTAAAGATAAGTCTTAACATAATTAAATAACTCAATACTGATAAAAGACAAACATAACTCAAACTAAAACTCAAACTAAAACTCTTCTTGGTCGTGATCCTAAGATAAAGATACTTTTGTGAGTCCTTCTTGATCTTCCAACTTATGTGATAAGGATGCCAGCTCATAGTAATCATTGTGAGTCCTACTTCTTATGGGCTTGGGCCTATCTTGTGGGCCTTCCTTGGTCGTGTGGCCCATCTTATAATAATCTTAGATATGTGGGCCTTCCTTGGTCATTTGGGCTTGATCTTATCTTCCAACACTCCCCCTCAAGTTGGGGGGTGAGAGAACAACATGAACTCCCAGCTTGCTGCAAATTATGTATAAAATATTTTTGTATAAAATGGCACATCTTCCAATATACCTTCATCTTCCAATACACCCCCTCACATTGTTGCGTCCTTCATTGAGTCCCTACGACATTATATAAGTGAGAGTAAAAATCACTCCTAGCCGGTAAGCCATTGCTTCATCCTCCAGTCCTAATGCTAGATGTAGGACACACTCCATATCTATCGGTAGTGTGTCTATCGGCATTGCTCTGAAGGTGTCCACCACTGTGTCCCTCCACAGGACAACGACTCTCAAGTGGTAGGAGACATAAAAGCCATTACAGGTAAGGGGGGGGGGGGGGGGGGGGGGGGGGGGGGGTGGGGGGATTACATTGATGTAATCATAAGTTCCTCCGTCATGGACTTCCAACCACGAATAATTTTCATCTTTTTGACGGGGTGTGTCTGATCCATGGCCATCAATTTCCAGTGATGCAAAAGAGCTAGTAAAAAAGATGCTGAGAGCATATCCTAGAGAGCGACTTTTTGCAATTGAAGTTCTAAATCATCCATGGGCCCGTGAGGGTGGGGATGCACCTAACAAACCAATTGACAGTGCAGTTTTAACGAGAATGAAGCAGTTCAGGGCAATGAATAAGCTTTAAAAAGTTGCCTTAAAGGTAATTGTTGAGAATCTTTCTGAGGAAGAAATTATGGGCTTGAAAGAGATGTTCAAATCTATGGATACAGATAACAATGGAACATTCACTTTTGAAGAACTGAAAAGTGGTCTGCCAAAATTGGGGACTAAGCTTTCAAAATCTGAAGTTAGGCAACTGATGGAAGCAGCTGATGTGGATGGTAACGGTACAATTGATTATATTGAATTCATTATAGCAACGATGCACCTGAATAGAGTGGAAAAAGAAGATCACTTGTGTACTGCTTTTGAATATTTTGACAAGGACAAGAGTGGATCCATAGAGGAACCTGCTGGTTTTGTAGCACATGGGATATGCAGAGATCCACATTGTATTGGGTTTGATGTAGCCTGCAAGATATATGTTGAAATGTTTAAAAGGATTCAGACAAGAGTTGGGTGCAGGTTTGAAATCGTGCAAATTGATATGGGAGGTGCAATTGAAATTTTGTCTGTTGTCAAAAGAAATAATCTGGGTACTGCCAGTGGAACATTAGAGGCTACAGTCAAATTGTTTTTCAGTACTGCACGTTGTTCCAGCAGTATTAAAGGTCAATCTGCTCTTAGTTCAGTTAACCAATCTGTTGCAGTGGGCTAATCTTATACTTAATGAAATGCCTACAAAAAAGGTGGAGTTTTGGAATTCTATAATAAGAGGTTATGTTGAAAAGGGGAATGGGATAATTGCTGGAAATGTACACGGAATGTATGCAGGCCGTTGGCTGAACCTGTTTAGGGAGATGGCGAAGTTGGGTTGGGCGGGAGAGGCCAACCAAGTATTTGATAGCATGAACCGGAAAGTCCTACAAGCATGGAATGCTCTCCTTGAGGGTCACTACAACTTGGGGAAACATGCATTGGGTTTACAGCCGAATCAATTTATTGTAGTGGCTGGATATGTGTCTCAAGGAAGTAGGGACTGGAAGGAGCTGGAAGAGAACACATTTCAGTCCTCCATTCGGTGACACAATGGTTTCTGCTATTGATAGCAATAACAAGGGAATTATACTTGGAACAGAGGAATTGGCACAAAGGAGTTTGAGCAGTACCGAGACTCATCCTGGATGAACTTTGCAACAGTTGTTGTAATGCCTTCATCCCCCTCTACTGACAATTACACTAGTGACACTACCAACTTGGGTGCTCCAGTTGAACAACGGCATGTTACATTGACTTCACTTATGGATGTGGAGAGGAGACACGGTAAGTTTCAGGCTGTTATCAAGAAGGCCTTAGCTGATTATTTCATGTTTTGCATTTTTCATAACCAGCTAATTGCAATTTTGGAGTTGGTTGTGCAATGGAAGATCGTAAAGTTGCTTTATCATGCCATCTTCTCTATCCTCTATGCATCAAGATATTCATGAGATAATAGCTCACTGGTCAGGAAATTCCTGAGAGAATATGGGTCAAAGAAGCCACCAGGTTATATGATAGGAATCCTGAAAATTGAGATGGGCAATAGAGTTATAATTTGGAGAGTTACTAGTACCATTAATTCTGCTCATGGGTATGACAAATTGGTAGAGAGGATTGCACATATTTCTTCTGGTGCTACTATCATAGAGAGAGTGGTTGGGTTGAGTGCTCGAATTACTTCTATTTTTCATAGTGACACTTGCAAATTTTGGAGTTGTGTGATATTGTCCTTTTGACTGCTGTCTACGAACCAGTGCTGAAAATTGAGAGAGTTAGTGCTGCTAAGTCTTCTCAATCCCATGGGGACACTAATAGAACAAACAATTTTGGTCCTGATGCTGCTTTTGCAATGCTGGCCGAGTTGGTAAGTACTATGCAAGAAATCAGTGGTTTGCAAGACCTTGATTCTGCCATTGAAACTTCACTTCAGGAAAATGATGCTGGTCCAAAAAAGCCACCTCCAGCCTCAAAAGAGGTGGTTGCCAGGCTTCCAGTCATCACAGTCACACATGAAATCCTAGTGAAACTAGGGAGAGAGACAGAATGTGCAGTTTGCAGGGAGCACTTGGTTATAAATGACAAGATGCAGGAGTTGCCTTGCAAGCATTTATTTTACCCAAATTGCCTCAAGCCATGGCTGGATGAGCATACTTCATGCCCAATCTAAAGGCATGAGCTACAAATAGATGACCATGTATATGAGAGCTGGAAATCACGTGAAAAGGAGGTTGAACACTACACTCCGAGGTAGAGTAAAAAAAAATTAAATTTTTAGAGGAAACTTTTTGCCAACAAGGGGAACTAGTGTATGGTTTCAATACCGCAATCTCTCCATCTGGGGTGTTACATTGCAACGCTTACACCGCGTGTGTCGCCCAGTGGGTTGACACCGATGCCACAGATGCTACTTGGGGAGATGTGGTGATGTTTTGGCACACCTCCTCCCTACCTTCGAGCTTGAGGACAAGCTCTTTCTCCAGGAGGGGTATAATGTTATGACCTCAATAGCAGGCCGAGTCATGCAGAGGCGTAGTGGCTGAGTCATTTAGTATTAAGTTAATTTATTTTCTTTCAATTTACTTTTGCTTTATTTTTATTTTAGTTGAAGAGTTAATATGTTGTAGGGCCATTATTGTAATATTTTATCATGAACCTTGTTAGCGTGAACCCTACTTAAGGGGTGAAAGAAATGAGAAAGGACAAGTCTTGATCTAGAGTAAACAAGGGTTTTGAGTTCTCCTAAACGAGCTCAGGGGTGTGTGTTCTCTTAATGAACCTAGGGTTTTCAATCTTCCCTTCGGCTTGATTCTTCTCTTCTTCTTCCCTACGAATAGCCATGTGAGATCCGGGACCGTAACAAATACAGGGCCATGGCACACACACTTAGTGAGCTTCTATGGATCAGGTCCCTTCTCGCTGAATTGGGTTTCTATGAAGAAGCTCTTATGGATCTACATTGTGATAATCAAGGGGCGATTCATATGACCTCAAATTCGGCCTTCCATGAAAGAGCAAAGCACATTGAGGTGGACTGCGACTTTATACGAGAGAAATTTCAAGCCGACATATTATCTTTGAAACATATCTACTCAAAAGTACATGTTGCAGTGTTAGGTTCTTCCCGAACCATGGATCGAGTCACCCTCTTTCCTCTCTTCCCTCCATATTTGTTCTTGACGCTGGAAGAGGATTTTTGTTTCTGGAACGTAGAATGATGGAAATCGAATAGAATGATGGAGCTTTGAAGGAAGCTCGATCTGGACCTCAGAGGGAGAATCCGACCTAGACCTCTGAGGGAGAATCTGACCTGTTTATTCTAATTTTCTGAATACTTGATTTCTCCTTCCCTTGACGTCCCCCTAAATAGGGTTGAGGATGGAATTACAAAAGTGACCCATAGGTCAAGTGGTTCACGCCACATGACATCTAAAACAAACCAAAGTAAACCATACCAAACCAAATAAAATTACATTAAAAGTAAATTGACATAATTTAATTCTTATGCTTGTGGATAACTCGTGATACTATGGAGTCCATAACATCACCCCCCTCCTAGAGAAAGAGCTTGTCCTCAAGCTCGAAGTAGGGATAGAGGGTGTTGGACGCAGCCAATGGCTCCCATGTCATGTCACTGGGATCAGCATCAGCCCATTGTACTAAGATCTCCCAATCACCCTAAATACGGCGAGCCTGTAATACCTGTGTTGGAGTAGAAAGGACACGTCCCTCATGTAGTGGGGGCAGAGGTGTGTGCAGCAAGGGAGAATCACCTTGGAAGGCCGTCAGTTGGGAGACATGAAACACATTGTGAATCCTGACCTCTGGCGGAAGTTGCAAGTAGTAGGCAACTGAACCAATGCGGTCCATAACCTGAAAGGGTCCATAATACTTCGGAGAGAGCTTGTGGTGTTTGGAGGCTGTCAGCAACAGCTGCCTGTAGTGTTGGAGACGCAGCCATACATAATCTCCTAGAGAGAAGAAGACTTCTCGGTGCTTCTTGTCATAATACATCTTCATAGTATGTTGTGCCACTGAAGATGAGTACAAACCTCAGTGAGCAAGGTGTCTCTTTCGGCTAATGCTTGGTCCAAAGTGGCGACCTTAGAGGCATCCGGTTCATATGATAAAAGTTTAGGTGGGTCTCTATCATATACTACCTTGAATGGGGTTGTGCCGAGTGCGTTATGGCAGGAGGTGTTGTAATAGAATTCAGCCCATGCGAGCCACTTAACCCACCTTTTAGGTGAGTCCCCCACGAAACAACGAAGATACATTTCAATTGTTCTGTTGACGACCTTTGTCTGACCATCAGTCTGTGGATGGTAGGCTGAAGAGAATGCTAACGTTGTGCCCTGTAGCTTGAATAGTTCTTTCCAAAATATACTAGTAAAGATGGCATCCCTGTCACTGGTAATGGAATTAGGCATCCCATGTAAGCGGAAAATATTATCCATAAAGAGCTGAGCGACTTGAGCTGCAGTGTAAGGATGCGCCAGAGGGATGAAGTGCCCATACTTTGAGAAACAATTAACCACTACAAAGATAATGAATTTGCCTGACGAAGAGGGAAGTCCATCTATGAAGTCCATAGAAATATTAGACCAGACCTGTGATGGTAGCTCAAGTGGTTCGAGCAACCCAGCTGGACTTAATGATTCAACTTTATTCAGTTGACAAATCTGACAAGCCGCCACATAATCGGCTATGCTGCACTTCATGCTCCTCGAATAAAATTCCTTACTGATTTGGAAATATGTTTTTTGTCGGCCGTCATGTGTACTGTCATGGAAGGAGGCTAAAATGTTGTGAATCAGTGGGGATGTGTGGTGTAGAAAGATTTTGTTTTTGTAGAGGACTAGATTGTCCTTAACCATCCAATGGGTTGTCGTTGTCCCCTGCTAGATCTCATGATATAAAGCTATAATTTTAGCAGTGTCTGGGACATCGGTTCCGGACAAGCAGTGGGAGGGTCCTTTTTATTCTTGTTTTACTTATTTCTTTCCCTATTTTCAATAGACCATTGCTTCCCATATAGAATCCAACAAGAGAGCTCTGGGTTTGACTTATGGCATGTAATTGCGGCTCTGGAATGTCCCAACGAGATAAAGCATTAGCCCCTACATTCAAACTCCCAGGTTTATACTCTACAGTAAAGTCAAACCCCATAAGTTTACTTAACCAATGCTGCTGCGGTGAGGTAGTGAGGCGCTGCTCAAGCAGATACTTGAGGCTGCAATGATCAGTGCGAATCAGAAATGGGCGTCCCCAGAGATAAGGCTGCCAATGCTGTACAACTTTCTCTAATCCGATCAATTCCCTCTCAAAAGCTGCTAACTTGTGGTGGTGCTGGCCAAGTTGGCGACTAAAATAAGCAATCGGGTGCCCCTGTTGGTGTAACACTGCAACAATACCACTCCCCGAAGCATCACATTCCACAACAAATGACTCATCAAAGTCGGTAGCTGCAAAACTGGGGTGGATGATAAGGCCTCTTTCAACTGCTTAAAGGAATGAGCCACTGTCTCGGACCAGGTAAAGGCATTTTTCTTGAGTAGGTTGTTGAGCGGAGCTGCAATTTGGCCATAGCTATGAATAAATTTTCTGTAATAGCCAGCTAGGCCCAAAAATCCCCTTAAGGTTGTAATGGATGTGGGAGGAGGGCAATCTGTGATGGCCTGTATCTTACTCTGGTCTACTTTCACCCAAACTACTGAAATAACATGGCCCAAGTATGCCACTTCTGAAGTTCCCATAGAACATTTGGACTGATTTAAAACCAAATGATGTGAGCGGATAAGAGAAAATACCTGGTGAAGGTGTTGAAGATGCTCTTCCCAACTGTTGCTATAGACCAAAATATCGTCGAAAAATACCAAAACGTATTTCCTCAAGAGAGAGAAAAATACCTCATTCATGAGCGCCGAGAAGGTGGAAGACGCATTTGAGAGACCAAATGGCATTACAAGGAACTCGAAATGGCTGTGATGCGTGCAGAACGCTATTTTCTCCACATCTGATGGGCGAACTCGGATTTGATGATAGCTAGATTTCAAATCGAGTTTTGTAAAAATAGTAGCTCTATGTAGCTCATCTAGCAACTCGTCCACCACTGGGATGGGAAATTTATCTTTAATGGTATGTGCATTGAGTTTCCTATAATCCACACGAAAGCTCCATGACTTATCATGCTTGCGGACCAGTAATACCGGTGAGAAAAAAGGAGACCTATTGGGTTGAATAATACCTTGGGCTAGCATCTTCTGGCACTGCCTTTCAATCTCATCCTTCTGTAAGTGGGGGTAACGATAAGGACGCACCACTACAGGCTCAGTGCCCGTGTTCAAACGGATACGATGATCACATTGCCTAATTGGGGGTAAAGTAGTAGGGTCTTGAAAGATATCCTCAAAGTCTGTAACTAATTGAGATAACTTACAGTTGGCCAAGGTATGGACCTGAACAACCTGTAGTGCGCAGGGCACTGGTGCTTGGGTGCCGTGAAATATAATCTGACGGTGGTCCTCTGTAAAGGACCAAAACTTAAAAATCCCATAGTATTAGCCCCAACAGTTGTAGCAATTTAATTCCCAGTACCAAATCGAATCCTGAAAGTGGAATCACCAGGAAATCTATAATAAATGTGTGTCCCTCAATATCAAAGTGTGTGGCTGGAGATATGCCCACACTAGTAATTTTAGCCCCATTGGCTACTGATACAGAAAGGCCAGTCTGTTGTTGGACTACTAACCCAAGTTGGTCTGCCGCTGGCTGACTAATGAAATTATGTGTACTACCCGAGTCAACTAAATCCAGTAACTGTAGATGATGTAACTGGGCTTTAACCTGCATGGTACTAGAACTGCGTAGACCAGTCATGGCAAGTTGTTACGGTCCCGAGTCATGGATCGTGTAACACGGCATGGGATTTGTGAATCCAACATTAGTACTGAGTTGCTGGACTCGGTATGAGGGTAAACAAAAATCTTCCTTGCTGGTTTTCTCTCACGTGGATAAGACTTGATGGATACAATATCTTGATTGCTAAATATATTAAATTAACCCATCAATATTGACCAAAATAAAGGAAGGAGAATACCTTTTTCTTCTCACAGAAATCAGGGTTTCAAACCTGATTTGGTTGTAGCAAGTCAAGCTATGTACACCTGGCTTGTAGCAAGCCTTGGCCCACGTGCATGAATGATTACCCACTCTTTCCTTGCTGGCTCCAAGCTTAGGAACAACAATTAATCTCCTTATGTGAATGACCAGAAAACTCACCACTTGCTGCTCGTCAAGAGGTTTACACCCCTTGATGGTAGCTAAAGTTGATAAAGAGGGAGAACCCTCTCTTTGGGCTTGGAAAAGGGGCAGGAAGCTCCTCTTCTTAGTATGGATGATGAAGAATGAATTTGGGTGAATATGGATGGCAAAGGGGGTGAAGGATAGGTTGGATTTTTGGAGTAAACCCTAAACTCGAGATCAAGAGGTGATCTCAACCTGTTTAGATTAGGTTATTCTAACATCTCAATGCTTACCTATTTCATTCATACCTTTCCCTTAAATAGGTCACATCAAGGAGTTTTAGGGTTAGGGTCACAATAATTCCCCATAATGCCCTTACATATAAAGTAATTAGAAATAACTCCTACTTAAAACAATATAAGAAATAAATCCTACTCAAAGAAATATAAGAATTAAATCCTATTGAGTGAGTTGTTGTTGTCTTCTTCATTGTGTGACTCGGTGTGCTATTGAGTCCACAACATCTGCCTCCCCATGGAGAAAGAGCTTGTCCTCAAGCTCAAAAGTTGGGTAGACTTTTTTGAAGATGTCCACACGTTCCCATGTTGCAGCGTTGGGGTCAGTGTCCGTCCACTGAACGAGAATCTCCCAATGGTCATTGGTCAACCATGCGCGTAACACCGCAGATGGGTTAAGAATAACCTCGTCATGATCAACCGGTGGTAGGAATGGAGTGGATGTAGGCTGTGCTCTGGAATGCGGCTTCAAAAGAGAGACATGAAACACATCGTGAATTTTGGCTGTGTCCGATAATTTGAGTTGATAAGCACCTGGTCCCACGCGTCGAAGAATGGGAAATGGCCCAAAAAATGTGGGTGAGAGCTTATGACGTGGAGGTCCCGCAAGAGATTGCTAACGGTAGGGCTGGAGCCGTAGCCACACATACTTCCCAACTTCAAAAGAGGCCTCACGGTGGCCTCTGTCGTATACATCCTTCATCTGAGTTTGGGCGAGTCATAGCCATTCTGTAATATTCTGTAGCAGTAGATCCCCTATCTATGAGTGCCTGATCAATCGTGTCCACTCGGGTGGACCCTGGGTTGTACGAGAGAAGGCGAGGTGGATCCCGGCCATATATAACCCGGAAAGGAGTGGATTGCAATGCAGAGTGGAATGAAGTGTTGTAATAGTATTCGGCCCACGGAAGCCATTGAACCCAATGCCGCGGACGATCCCCCACCAAGCACCTTAGATACATCTCGATGGTGCGGTTCACCACCTCAGTCTGCCAGTCTGTCTATGGATGATAGGCGGAGGAGAACTTCAATTTCGTCCCACTCAAGCGAAATAGTTCCCGCCAAAAGGTGCTCGTGAAAACTGCATCTCTGTCACTCACAATGGATTCTGGAATGCCATGTAAGTGGACTATCTGCTCCAGGAAAGTATGAGCAACCCGTGTTGCTGTATAAGGATGAGTCATTAGTATAAAATGCCTGTACTTGGAGAATCTATCAACCACTACGAAAAGTACGGATTTTTCGGCTGACAAGGGTAGGCCATCCACAAAATCCATTGAAATGTCGGCCCAAACCTGCGTAAGAAGGGCCAGAGGCTGGAGAAGACCGGCTGGACTCAAGTGCTCGGCTTTGTTGCGCTGGCATACCTGACAGTCGCTCACATAAGTCGCAATAGATGATTTCATGGCTTGCCAGTAAAAATCAGCTCGAATTCTGTGCAAGGTCTTCTGGATCCCCTCGTGTGTACTATCATGGTAAGCCGAGAGAATAGCTGGAATCAACTCAGACTCAGGTGGAAGGAAAATCTACTGCTTGTAATAAATAAGTGAATCCTGGATAGACCACTTCAAATTCATTGTCCCTTCCGAGATCTTCTGATGCAGTTCCTGCAGTGCAGGGTTAGTGGCATTTGCCTCTCGCACCAAGTCTAGAATGAGAAATATCGACTGGCTGATAGAATAGACCGACTGTTGATCTTCAAAACACCGTGACAAGGCATCTGCCGCCTTATTTAATCTCCCCGCACGATACTCCACCGAGAAGTCAAACGCCAACAACTTACTGATCCAGTGCTACTGTGGCGACGTCGTCAAACGCTGTTCTAGTAGGAATTTAAAGTTGTAGTGATCCGTGCATATTAGAAAAGCCCGGCCCCAAAGGTAAGGCCTCCAATGTTGGACTGCTTTGGCCAACCCAATCAATTCGCGCTCATAGCCTGCCAACTTGTGATGGCGGACTGCAAGTTGTCTGCTAAAATACGCAATAGGATGGCCCAGGTGCTGTAAAACTGCCCCCATGCCCACGCCCGAAGCGTCGCACTCTACCATGAACAATTTGTCGAAGTTGGGAAGTTGTAATACTGGCGCGGATGCGAGGGCAGCTTTGAGTGCCACAAACGACGTGGTGGCCCCCTCATTCCAAATAAAGGAATTTTTCTTGAGTAAACTCGTCAATGGTGCTACTACTGGCCCATAGTTCTGAATAAATTTGCAGGTAGCCCGCAAGACCAAGAAAACCCCGTAATGCAGAACACGACTGTGGTTGCGGCCACTCTTGAATAGCTCGGATCTTCTCGAGATCCACCGTAATAATGTGTCCCAGATACCCCACATGTGAAGCCACAAAAGAACACTTGGAATGTTTCAAATAGAGCTGATGTGCTCTTAACAAGTCGAAAACAATCCTCAAGTGTGCCAAGTGCTCCTCAGCCGACTTGCTATATATCAAAATATCATCGAAAAATACAAGAAGAAATTTTTGAAGATAGGGGCTAAATACCTCGTTCATCAAAGCTTGAAAAGTGGAAGGTGCATTGGATAACCCAAACGGCACGATGACGAACTCAAAGTGGCCATGGTGCGTGCGGAACACCGTCTTCTCGATATCAGAGGGGTGCATCCGGACCTGATGGTATCCCAAATGGAGGTCGATTTTAGTGAATAACCACGACCCATGTAACTCATCCAGGAGCTCATCCACTACCGGAATCGGGAACTAGTCTTTTACTGTCTGCACGTTCAACTCTCGATAATCCACGTAGAACCTCCATGTCCCATCACATTTCTTCACAAGTAAGACGGGTGAAGAGAACGGGGAGCGGCTGGGGCGAATAAGACCTTGTTTCAGCATCTCATGGCATTGACGCTCTATCTTGTCCTTCTGAAGGTGTGGGTAACGGTATGGTCGCATGACCACTACCTCAAAACCTAGTTTCAGACAAATCCTGTGGTCACAGTGTCTCATGGGAGACAACCCCAAAGGCTCCTGGAAGAGGTTAGAGAACTCCTCAACCAGACCATCACTAGTACTGTCAGGCTGATCCTATGTCTGCAAAGTGTGTATTCAGTGGGCTTGTTACGGTCCCGGGTCATGGATCGAGTAACACGACGTGGGATTTGTGAATCCAGCACTCAAAATTTACTCACTTCACGTCAAGGGTCTGTGTATGAGTATTTCTCCTTAACCAGTGCTTGGCCAGGGGGAAAGATCCTCTTTTGAAGGTCCTACCAAGTTGTTGTGCTAGGTAGAAGACCCCACAACAATGCTGACCTTGATAGAGCAAGGTGCTCTCTTTTCTTGGTCACAGCAAAGAGGGTTTGGCCTTCTTTGTTGCTGCTCTAGCTAAGAATGCAATCCTTCTTTCTTAAATAACTTGAAACACGAGTTTGGGATAGATTAATACCTCTTCTTTGATGCTATGATCAGCTCCCACGTTGCACCAGGATTTGCTCAAGATTTGAGGATAAAAATCCTCACTTTGCTGCTTGGTAAGGGAGGAATTCGGCCTCTCTTGCTGCTGCTGCCGAGAGGGTGGATAGACCTCCTCTTTGGGCTTGGAAAAGGGGCAGGAAGCTCCTTTTCTTAGTAGGGATGATGGTGGATGAATTTGGGTGAATATGGATGGCAATGGAGGGTGAAGGATAGGTTGGATTTTTGGAGTAAACCCTAAACTCGAGATCAAGAGGTGATCTCAACCTATTTAGACTAGGTTATTCTAAAATCTCAAAGCTTACCTATTTCATTCATACCTATCCCTTAAATAGGGAGTTTTAGGGTTAGGGTTACAATAATTCCCCATAATGCCCTTACATATAAAGTAATTAGAAATAACTCCTACTTAAAACAATATAAGAAATAAATCCTACTTAAAAAAATATAAGAAATAAATCCTACTCAAAGAAATATAAGAATTAAATCCTATTGAGTGAGTTGTTGTTGTCTTCTTCGTTGTGTGACTCGGTGTGCTATTGAGTCCACAACAGGGCTCTGTCCACCTGACAGCCCTGTAAGAGCACCCGACTTCCGGCCAAATCAAAGCTCATGGTTAAAGCCGAAAAGTCCCACAGAATGGGCCCCAACGTTTGTAACCATTTAATGCGCAAGACCATATCAAATTCCGCCAGTGGAATAACAAAAAATTCTGCATTAAATGAAGTAAATCCAATGGAAAAAGTTACCGCCTTACTAATCCCATAGCTAGGGACCTTCTCGCCATTGGCCACTGAGACGGCTGTCGGATGAGTGTGTATCTGGAGATAGAGATGTTGTGCAGCAGTCAAACTTAGAAAATTATGTGTACTCCCCGAGTCGACTAGTCCCACCAGTTCTCGGTCGATGACATGAGCTCAGACTTGCATTATAGTAGGCGATTTCTGCCCATTAATAGCATGCAAAGATATCTCTGGTGGTTCCTCCTCGATAACATCCTCTGGCTCCTTTGGATCCTCTGAATCCTTGACCTCAAGCCAAAACAATCGTTTACATTGGTGTACAACCCAATACTGCTCATCGCAGTTATAACAGAGATTTTTGGACCACCTTTCTGCCATCTTCGCACTCGTCAATTTTTTTATAAAGCTCGGTAGGGAATTACCAGGGCGGGGATTGGCTATCCAAGTCATAGTCGAAGTGTGTTTGGATGGTGCTGCTGTAGATGATCCCTGAGAGGAATTATAGCGGCACCCTTGTCACGTGGAGGAAGTTTTCCTCTCACTCAACCAACCTGGCTTACGTTGCTGCAGTTGTTGTCGTTGTTCCATTACTCGGGCCATATTCATGGCATGAGCTAAATCCGTGGGCCTAAAGAGTTCTACCTCTAGCCGTAAATACTCATTTGACCTGTTGTGAATAAGGAGACCTGCTGGTCAACCAATACCCTCTCACCAGCACGAGCCAACTTTTCCTGGAATAGTTTTTTATATTGTTCCACAAAACCCATTTGTTGCAATAGGACTTAACTCTCCCATGGGGTTGCTATTGGCGGGATGCCTAAATCTAACTGTGCATAGATTTTTAAATTCTCCCCAAGTCATTCCCGGTCTCTCTTTCTCGACTTGAGTAACCCATAACATGGCTTCATCTGTCATATGGAAAGAGGCTAGTTGCACATTATCCCATTCATTAGTCCCTTGGTTCAAAAAACAAAATTTCACATCTATGCAACCAAATTAAGGGATCCACAGAACCATTGAAAGAGGGAACCTCCAACTTGGTGTACCTTGGGACTGTGCCTCCATGTTGAGGTCCTTGGACAGTAGTGCGCCCAAGCCACTGCTCCCCTCTACTTTGATATGGTTGAGCAACCTCTCTCACCTCTGGACTCTGATGTCTCTCTGTCTTCAACTCCTGTAGCATGCTGATGACTCGGCTCATCTCTTCTTCCAAACCACAAACCTTTCCCAACACTGGCTGTGCTGTTTCAAGGCTATCTTCTATCTTTTGTATCCTGATTTGGATTTCTTCATTGCTGATATTATCCCCCATGTTACCCTGCTCTGATATCAAGTTGTTATGATCCCGAGTCATGGATCGTGTAACACGGCATGGGATTTGTGAATCCAGCACTAGTACTGAGTTGCTGGACTCGGTATGAGGGTAAACAAAAATCTTTTGCTGGTTTTCTCTCACGTGGACAAGACTTGATGGATACAATATCTTGATGGCTAAATATATGAAATTAAGCCATCAATGTTGAACAAAATAAATTAAGGAGAATACCTTTTTCTTCTCACGGAAACCAGGGTTTCAAACCTGATTTGGTTGTAGCAAGTCAAGCTATGTACACCTGGCTTGTAGCAAGCCTTGGCCCACGTGCATGAATGATTACCCTATCTTTCCTTGCTGGCTCCAAGCTTAGGAACAACAATTAATCTCCTTACGTGAATGACCAGAAAACTCCCCACTTGCTGCTCGTCAAGAGGGTTAGACCCCTTGATGGTGGCTGACGTTGATAAAGAGGGAGAACCCTCTCTTTGGGCTTGGAAAAGGGGCAGGAAGCTCCTCTTCTTAGTATGGATGATGAAGGATGAATTTGGGTGAATATGGATGGCAATAGGGGGTGAAAAATAGGTTGGATTTTTGGAGTAAACCCTAAACTCGAGATCAAGAGGTGAACTCAACCTGTTTAGACTAGGTTATTCTAAAATCTCAAAGCTTGCCTATTTCATTCATACCTTTCCCTTAAATAGGTCACGTCAAGGAGTTTTAGGGTTAGGGTTACAATAATTCCCCATAATGCCCTTACATATAAAGTAATTAGAAATAATTCCTACTTAAAACAATATAAGAAATAAATCCTACTCAAAGAAATATAAGAATTAAATCCTATTGAGTGAGTTGTTGTTGTCTTCTTCGTTGTGTGACTCGGTGTGCTATTGAGTCCACAACACATGAAGGGAAATCTCTGGACCCTCTTGGTCTGTCTCCACAATCTCCTCCTCTGGTAGTATGTCGTCACCTTCCTCCCACAGACATATACTGAATAATTTTTTGCAATGGTGACCATATACATATTGTTCATCACAGTTAATACAAAGGCCCTTTGTCTTTCTCTGATCCATTTCCTATCTGTTCAGTTTTTTGAAGTAAGGAGCAGGTGGAGCTGAGTTAGAGTTGTTTGGGCGTGGAGCTGCACTGGCTCCAGAATGTGGAGGTCCATAATAAGGGGTTGGCATAGTGGCATTGGGCCTTCCTGGCCAATCTGGTTTTCTGAGCAGTGACTCCTTTAGAACACACTGTTTGTGCTCAATTGACCTGACTAAATTCATAGTGTGGTCCAAATCTATAGGACCATGTAATTCAACTTCCAGTCTCAAAGCTTCTGTCAAACTCGCAGTAAAAATATGAACATACTGGGTGTGACTGACAAACTGGTTTGCTCGGGCTAACCTTTCTTGGAAGGTCTTTTGGTACACCTCTAGTGATCCAGTTTGCTTGTAATTGATTAATTCGCCCAATGGATTGCTACTAGCTGGAGGACCAAATCTCATCATGCAAGACTGCCTGAAGGTTGCCCAATCCTGAACCAATTGGTCATTTCGGAATTGGTGGTACCATAGAAGCACTTCATCGAGCATGTGGTAGGCGGCCAAATAAACTTTCTCATCCACGTGTTTTTTTATGATAAAAGAACTTATCACACTTGGCTAACCAAATCAAGGGGTCCTTAGACCCATCATATGTAGGAAAGTCAAGTTTTAAATACCTGGGAACCGTATTTGGTCCCTGAGTGGCAGGCCCCAGATGGGGATTGTGATGACGCATTGGTGGTTGTGGGGGAGGTGGTGGGTTGAATTGATGGTGGTTGGCCGGTGGAGAGTAGGCTGTCGGTGGTTGTGCTCGTGTACCATTGTCATCTTGTCGCCGGAGGAGAGCTTGGATGGCAGCATCCATGGATTTTATGGCCTCACGCAGGTCAGAGGTTGTCTAACGCACTTCTTCCAGGGATTGTGCCTAAATGTCTGTCCTCTGTCGATTATCTTCAACTAATTGCCTCAAATCCTCAGGGGAAGAGGAATCCCCAATGGTGGACCTGTTTGATACCAAGATGTTAGGTTCTTCCCGAGCCATGGATCGAGTCACCCTTCTTTCCTCTCTTCACTCCATATTTTTTCTTGACGTTGGAAGAGGATTCTTGTTTCTGGAACCTGGAATGATGAAAATCGAATAGAATGAAGGAGCTTTGAAGGAAGCTCGACCTGGACCTCTGAGGGAGAATCCGACCTAGACCTCTGAGGTAGAATCTGACCTGTTTACTCTAATTTTCTCAATACTTGATTTCTCCTTCCCTTGACGTCCCCCTAAAAAGGGTTGAGGACGGAATTACAAAAGTGACCCATAGGACAAGTGGCTCACGCCACATTACATCTAAACCAAACCAAAGTAAACCAAACCAAACCAAATGAAATTACATTAAAAGTAAATTGACATAATTTAATTCCTATGCCTGTGGATAACTCGTGATGCTATATAGTCCATAACATGCAGACATTCTCACCAAACTAATCACTTGTAAAATCTTGTCCACCATTTGCAGCAAATTGGGCATCTATAATGTTTTCTCAACCTCAGCTTGAGGGGGAGTGTTAGAAGGTAGGACCAAACCCATCATGCTTACAAGAGATGGCATGATCAATCATCATATGAGGTGACATGATGAGTCATCACATGAGGTAGAATCTTCATGAGGTGTCATCACATGAGATGGAAGATTTGGTGATCTTCCTTGATTTATGTAATTGATTAATATAATTTATCTTCCTTGATTGATGTAATTAGGGATCCTAATAGATTGAGGAGTTTCCATAAATATGTAATGAAAAAGGTATAAATAGGGTCTTGGTCGAAGGTTTCAATCAAGTCTCTCTCCCCTTCTCAAAATTCGTCCAAGATCTCTTAGCCTAAAAGCTCTCTCACATTTCTCTCTTTCTTCTTTCTTTACATGAGTTCTCTCTCTTCTTCTCTTCTCCTATTCTTCTTTTCTTCTCTCCCTCTCTTAATTCGTTCGAGGTTCTAATCATGGGGTCCTAAATTCAACAAAGTAGAAACATGGAATGATCACAATGGCTCCTATAGAACCCAAAGTGTAGTATCACAATACTAAACTTTTCAAACCAAACTTGTGGACTCTATTTAAGTCCATAAATAGCCTTTTACAACTTAGACACCTTTCATGTCTCCCTCTAAGCTACATACCCAGGAGGTTGCTTTATATACACTTCCTCATGTAAATCACCATATAAAAAAGTATTCTTCACATCTGACTGAAAGAGAGGCCAACCCTTATTAACAACCACAGAGATAATGATATGTATAGAAGTAAGTTGGGTCATAGGAGAGAATATCTCAAAGACATCAACTCCAAAAGTCTATGTATACCCTTTTGCCACCAATTGTCCTTTTTACCGCTCAATAGAGCCATCAACATTATATTTGATAGTACACCAAATGATAACCTACAATAGCTACTCCTATAGGTGGATCACATATACATCATGTTCCTTGAAACACCAAATCACTCGTCTCATCATCCATAGCTCATTTTCATTCTGAAGAGCACAATGACATAACAAAGGACTCGAAGGATGAGAACAAAAAATCAAGACACATATTTGTTACCTTTCTGTAGATTAATGAGCAAGGCCAAATCAGAGACAATAGGATCTACAGCAATGAAAAAGCTAGTGGATCACGAGAAGGGAGCTTTGTAGAGGTGACTATTAGAGGTACTGTAGGAGCACAAGAATGATGGCAGTAAACAAGTAGAGGCAATGAAGAACTCGATGAAGCCGGTACATCCAAAACTGCAACAGAAATAAGATTGTCTACAGCAGACTCTAGTGAGACAAGAAGTTCAATAGAGGATGAAAAATATGGAATATGTTCAAAGAAGGTCACGTTAGTTGACACATATGTCTTCCGTCCAATAGGATCATAACATTTGTATCATTTTTGTCGAAAAGAATATCCCAAACAAACACATGACAAACCGAGGTGACAACTTATTAACCGAAGTTCTAAACATATGAACAAAATAAGTACATCCAAAAACACAAAGAACCCTATCAAACAATTTACAAATTGGCTTTAAAACTTGAAGAGGAACTTGACCACTCAAAATAAATGAGGGCATAAAATTTATTAAGTAGCACGAAGCTAAAACTACATCCCCAAAAGGATTTAGGAATATCTATATGCAATAATAGTGTCCTTGTAACCTCAAGGAGATGTATGTTTTTATGTTCAACTACCCCAATTTGTTGTGTGAATAGGCATGATGTTTGATGGATAATGCTATTTTCAGCACGAAACACATGAACACAATAACCAAATTGATACTTTATTTCATTGAAAAAATTGAAGAATACATCAAATACTTTGGACTTCTCTCGTAAGAGATACATAAAAGTTACTCTACTAAAATCTTCAATAAACACACAAAATACTTAAAACCAAATGGTTTAGGAATCCAACACGGACCTCATATATCAGAGTGAACTAATTCAAACAATTTGGTGCTCCAACTATAACTAACTAGGAAATTGGAGCGATGATGTTTTCCAATCTAACAAGACTCGCAGTCAAATGAAATATCAGCTGGAAAAGAAGGCAAAGACTGATGCAACTTAACTAGTGATGGATGTCCCAAATGCATATGCCACAAGTAAAAAGAATATGTAGTAGTGATTGCCACAACTCCAGAAATTGATACATTATCCAACATGTAGAGCTCTCCCTTCTCATGTCATGAACCAATAGTCCCCTTCGTCTGCAAGTCCTAGAAAACATAGGAAGTAGGATAAAAGGCTACTAAATAGTTTAAGGATTTAGTTATATGACTCACAGATAAGAGATTAATCAAAAAAATTGGTACAAATAAAACATAATCTATGGACATTTATGGAGTAGTGTGAACTATATCCTCCCCCTAAATAGGAGAGGTAAATTCATCAGCTAAACTAACTCAATGATATGAATGAGATGGATTAATGAACTGAAATAAGGAGGCATATCTGACATGTGTGTAGAGATTTCTAAATCAATGATCCAAGAAGTGGAATGGAACACATTCAATGCAGTCGTACCTATACTAGCCATCATGGCACTTGCTGAGGAAAATCTCAATAGTCTAATAAGCAGTAGATGGAGTAGTCAGTTGACCCAATCATTGTACTATCTGTTGATTTTCCTCATAGGATCCAGTGCATAAGGAGGCGTCCTTATTTGTGACTATAGAGTTGGCCTAGGTAGGCTTCCCAATTTTTTTCTAGCATTTATCAGAATATGATTAGTTCTACCACAATGAACACATTTCTCATCCCCCTGATCATTCCGACCATAGCCACAGGTAGAGAAAGAGTGATTTCTACCTCTATTATTACCACCACGAAACTTACCATCAAGTTTACCAGTAGAAGACTGGAGGTTAAGAGCAACTACTACTAAGAGAACTCCACCAAACTCATTCTTATTTACCTTTAGCTCAAATAACTCTATTCAAAAGCTTGCTCAAGGGTAGTCACATCCTCATTGGCCAACAGCTAGGCTCGAATAGTATCATATTCAAGTCCCAAACCATCCAACAAGCAGGCTAAACTCTGATTTTCCTTCTTACGAATATCTTTAAGATTCATCGCAAAATTGATGAAATGTATTAATCTTTTGTAGTACTCCTCTCATCTTAGTGAAGTAATTTTTCATTGATCTACCTCCATGCTTCATATTAAATATTTCACATATAACTCATAGATCATTGACAAATTATTTTCTTGAGATAAAATGGAAGTCAAGGTAGTCCATATAGCCATAGTAATACTGCAACTCAAAATCTGGTAACTAAATCTAGACTTCATACTATTAACCAACCAGGTTATTTCTAAATTATCTTCTGTCACCCAATTTTTCAGTAATAGGCAAGGGGGGTCATCTGTTATATATTTGGCGATTCTTCTGACCCTCAAATACATCAAAACCAATCTAGACCAGTTCACATAATTTGATCCATTCAACAAGATCGTAGTCTTCTGAATAGGCTGGGAGAATTTCACATATGAGCTTTCAAGTCCTATGGAAAATAACTTGTATGTTGGATTCAACCATTAAATATCACAAAACACCAAAATTTAGTACACTAGAGAGTTAATTAACCCAAATTGCTATGCTTGCATAATTAAGTGGACCCCACACTGAAGTCAATTAGGGCAATTTAACACCAAGTAATTCAATTTTCAGGCAATAGTGATCAACATCAACAATTTTGACCATAATTCAATAAGAATGACGTAATTGCAAGAAATCAAAATGATGCAAGCCATATGAATGATGACACAAGCATTAGGGTTAATGACGTAAACATATTTGAAGAATTTCTTCAAATTGGGATCATCAAACACCTGTAAATCCCAATAATTAATCAAATAGAAGCAATAGTCATTAGCCAAGAGGCTAAGACACGCATAAAAAGGGAAATTTTGAAACTTTTACCCTACCAATCCCAAAAATATGGGAAATTCTTTTAAGGATATCGCTGAAAATGGAGAAAACGATTGAAAGAAATCAGCCCAAGACGTGAAAATAGGAAAAAAAAGAGATCTGGGAGAAGAGCAGTCTTGTTGCCTTGGAGAAAGGGCTAGAAAAGCACATCCTCCCTCTTTTTAATCAGGGTTTAAATGATATTTTACAAAAGGATAAAAATACACCTAAATATTCAAAATTACTTCTCCTAAAATACATGTCTAAATTGAATAAAAATTGAACCATAGATAAAATAAGACATTGTCTATCTAACAATTATACTATAAGAGAAAATTGTAATATAAAAAATAACCAAAATACCCCTGAACTGGTATTTTAATAAGAAGACTTATTTATCCCCCAATTACAAACCCGTCTTACTCAATTAGCACTTAAAGAAAAATTCAGGTCAATGTTTATCATATAAATATCATGGGTGCATCAATATTGAAGGATTTGCATATGTAGATTGGGTTGACTCCTCTAATGATTAAAAAATTCACCTCTAATTATTATACTATAATAGGAAGTAACTTGGTCACTTAAACAAGCAAAAAATAAAGTATGATGGTTAGATCCAGTGGTAAAGCATAATATAAAACCATAGCACATGCTATGAGTATTTGTGGTTCAAGTCTCTAATGACAAAACTTAGTTTTCTAATAGTCAAGTCCATGCAACTCCACTGTGACAACCAAGCAACAATTCATATTCAACTGACTCAATTTTCTATGAAAGAACAAAGTACATTGAAATTGATTGTCATTTTATATGTGAGAAACTACAAGCTGGAGTTATATTTGTACTTTACATACCCTCTAAAAATCAGCTAGTAGACATTTTCGCAAAAACTATTATAGCAAAACCACTTGCTACTTCTTGCTCAAAGCTTGGACTATTTGATGCTTTTTCACCAACTTGAAAGGGGGTATTGAAAAGGCGTGAATGGCATATCTTGTAATTAAATAGTCAAGTGGCATACTTGTAATTACTAGTGATTTTTTATTATTTTTGCTCTTTACTATGTGCTAGGGTTTCTACTCTATTCTATAAATTCATTTTGCTCTTTACTATGTACTAGTGTTTCTACCCTATTCTATAAATAAAGAAATTCTAGAGGAGAGAGCTCCTCTCTTTGTTTTGCCTTATATATCCTTCTCCTCATACGTCTACTTTTCTCTCCTAAAACCTCTCCTATTTTTTTCTCTTCTACTTTATTTCTCTTTTTCTCTTTTCTTTTATTTCAACTTTATTTCTCTTTTTCTCTCCTTTTTCATTTCCCAAGTATGAAACCCTAGAATCTAACATTCATGCATAGCCTAATATTCTGTAAACTCTAAAGTGTATTCTTAAAATGTCATATAGACTTCTCTTATTCTTCATATGCCTATTTATACAAATTCTACAAGTCTTTTTAACACTCTTTCTAACATGACATGTCGGTTTTTATAGTGTTGCCTTATTAAAAACTGTTGAAAAGTTTTCTTAATTGTTACCTTATGAACTCATTGCAGGTTCGTTGCTAGTTTTTCAATAGAGACAACCTCACGTACAAAAGCTTGATCATGACATGTACTAAAGTAGACGGACCAAAAGGAACACTCCTTTACAATTTAATATAAGCAACTATTAAGGTGACATCCAGCTAGCCAAGCTTAAACTCAAGAACTCGAGACCAATTGAGGTCTGGCGTGGCTGAGATCATGAGCGTTGGCATCAAGTGTCAAAAGAGGAGTGAATTTCTGGCAGAAAAATT
Source organism: Aristolochia californica (assembly GCF_029961685.1). Lineage (NCBI taxonomy): Eukaryota > Viridiplantae > Streptophyta > Magnoliopsida > Piperales > Aristolochiaceae > Aristolochia > Aristolochia californica. The sequence continues at coordinate 7,517,897 of NW_027182257.1, forward strand.
AAGGTTTTATCTCTGCTTCTTGATATTTGGCATGTTTCTAAATCATTTACTTTCTATCGACTCTTTTGGGCCAGATAGCAAATTATCAAAGCCGATTCACGTAAAACTCTAGCTCATCTCGTTACCTCTAACAAGCTTAACTCAAAACTTGAACTCGGCTGGAATTCAGTTAAAAACTAAACTTGAACTCTTGGCTCGAGTTCGGTTAATGATTGAACTTGAACTCTCAACTCAAGTTCGGTATTTCCAACCTATACTATCCAGCAGTAACATCCACGACCCAAAAATAGAGAATAACCATGGATAAGGTGTGAACAAGGCACACCGCCTCCCTGGTCTATGAAATACAAATAGAGTCACCTTTTACAATGACTCAGTTTAGGTCTCATATGAACAGGTCAACGTCCTTGTTATAACGCCGCAGTCACATCCCACCAACAGAAGCAGGTATTCCCTTCAGTTAATTTAAAAAACAAACATGCCTGATCAGCAACTATGAATTATCTGTACTTGGTCAACATCTCCACAAAGCTAAGCAACATACTCCAAGGAGTGCCATTTTATAGCAGCTACGCTAGAACAGTTTTGGAGATCCCCGCCCTCTCCTTTCTGCACAACCTTATCTCTGTCACAAGCAGCAGCACCCCAACACTTGCATGTTAAACAAGCCAACTAACTCCACCAAATATTGTATATTTAATTATTAGAATCAGTCATTACTACTCTGGCTCCACGTTTCCAGCACAAGCACATCCTCCCTAAATTTGACAACTTCATTCATGAAACAGCTACAAGTTAATAGCATCAAGAAATATCTTCCATTTACCCTCAGCCCAGTCAATAATTAAAAAGATTGTGAAAACCACTGTCTCCACATATGCCCCTCGGCAGAGTCCTACTCATTCAAACACCTTCCAAGTCCCAAGTCAACGCCAGATGCTACTAGCCCATATAACGAGTCTAGCTCAAAATGCGATACCCAAGTAAAACCCTAAAAATCTACAAAAGACTAAGAAAACTGTCTCAATAAAGCAAATGCATCGGTGGGCATTAAGACACAAGATCAACTTGGGTAACTGAAACTATAACGATGAGATGACAAATTCACCACATGTCTCTGAATTTGCAAATTCACTTCCATAAGAAAACAAGTATATACATGAAAAAATTTGAAATTAGCAAATTCACCTACATAAGAAATTCTAAAATATATCTCTAGATTAACAAACTCAGTGTAGACAACTTCGTGAATAACTCCTGATTTTCAAACTTGAAAACATAATCTGGATGGCAGACCTTTGTAATTCTGAGACCAAGTAACGTAAGATATGACAACTAATTTAACTGGTTAATAAAAAATTCACATACCATTACAGATATTTTCTATATCTAAACTGAATGAATAGCCTGACAAACAACAAAAGAAAAATGAAATACAGCTCAACAAGAAACGTCAGTAGCTTAAGCTTCCCTGTTTACAGAAGAATGATATCAATGAAAGCAATAAACAAATATAGATAAATGAACAGCAATATAAATTAGAAAGGAAGATAACCACGGCAAGATTATAACCATGCAGTGTATAACTAAAGACATTAAAAAGATATACGCATCAAAACAACACAAAAATGCAGCTATACTAAAAAATTAAAAAGGGGTGCATCAAAGCTTTTTACTGAAACTTCAGGTCAGTGATAACCATCTCTAGCCACAATGGATAATACACAAGATTACTGCAATACAGACCTAGACCCAATACATCAATGGCTTACAGCTATATTTTACACTAATGTGCATATCATGCCATAGTTGCAGAAAGATATTTCTAAAAAATCCTGAAATCTCAGCAAAAAGCTTCAATGCTTCTCCATCCTTATGTTTTGCATGCTGTATTTCTGTGTTACGTTTTTTTAAAACTTTCTTCCAATATGCCAAGTGATAACACCAAAAGTCAAGACATAATTCCCTCATTCTCAGAAACAACTGTCCTTCACAAGCTTTATTGCCTCTGATTTGTCTTGCTCATTTTTTGGGTGAACAATCTCCCAAAAGAAATCAGTTAAAACAGTCTCATAGTCTGGCATTTTTGCATAGCCAGGGAAGTAGTTTATATCAATAACAAGATACATGTTTCCAACCTTCACATCACGAATCACATCAAAATTGAAGAGTTTAAGTCCCATGGCTCGGCCTAATCCTCGTGCAATTTCTGTGATAAAGCTATCAGGAGGCATGTCCACCTCTTCTATCTCCATGATTTCATAGTAGTTCTCGTTCTTATCCTCACTTCGATCTTGCGTGGGAATATTAGAGACCTGGGAGAAAGATAAGGAACACTCGGTAGTATCTAACTTTTCCTCCGATATATCTGGTAAAGATTTCCTTGTCACACATTTCACGTACTCCCCCACCACATAGACCTTGAAGATAACGCCACCATGATTAATGAATTCTTGCAAGACCACCGGCAGTTTCAGTTTCAGTTTCAGAAGACCGTCACGATTAAAAACCAGTGCCATTTTGTGAGACTTGGCGCTTCCGTCGGCCACAAGAGGCTTCACGATCACAGGAAAATTCAATCCGTCCAAGGAAGTGGGATCCGATAAAGCAGAGGAATCGTATATCACGATTTGCTTGGGGATTCCAAAAGTTTCGGTCTTCTGCGGGATCTGTAATTCGGCAACTACTTGTAGCATGGAAATTCGATTGTGAAGCCGTTCAATGGCGTCGGGCGGATCAATTATGCAGACGCTAGGGTGCTTCGAGGAGTACTCTTCCAATTGCTTCTTCCATGCCGGTCCATATAATTTGTGGATAATGCAGTCGAAGGGACCCTGATCGACTAACGGACGGGATAAATCGATGCGGATGAGATCAATACCCCGTTCTTTAGCAAGATTGATCAAAGACTGCTGAATGAAGCTCTGCTGCTTCTTAGGAGCGAGGGCGTAACCTATTCCAAACCTTCTAGGATGATCCGACATCATGTTTCTCGATCGTAAGATAAAGTGAAATGTCAGTCTGCACAAAGCTGAACCACAAATGCAAGCATTCTCTTCAACAAAAGCAAATTAAGAAAAATGCACAAGCAGATCGACAACAGCAAATACGTTCACCAAAAGAGAGAGAGAGAGAGAGAGAGAGAGAGAACAACTTTCAGGATACGAACCAGAGAAACATGAGAAAAGGCACGAGGAAAATTAGGGTTTGGGAATCTCTTTTTCTTACTCTCGTCCTTTTCCAGCTGCGAGAAACATATACAGAGATTTAACAAGCGCAGCAGCATTTATAACTGGTTAACCATGGTTAGAGATGCCTCTAACCGTGGTTAAATTCTAGCTGCGCTCCCAGCGTGAAGGTCTATCTAGCCCATCTTACCGACTGGCATATTCTCGAGATCCCCACCAAGTTGGGCGATGCCGATTCGCGGCGCACCCATCACAATGCCCAAATAGAATGCTCGAGATGGAAACCCCACCCGAAACCGGAAAGAAATTAAAAGCTCTAAATGGACGGTCAGATGTGAATCGGAATATTGAAGGGGAAAGGAGTCAACGCCGTCGACGATAGAAGCTACGTCGCCGGGATTGACTCTGCCTCACGGGGGTGGGCGTGTAGGTGCAGGGTGCAGCAGTATTAAAGAGGAGCCTTCCATATAGAAGAGACTTGGGAAAGGACCTTAGACGTGATCTCTGCAGGAGTGTAAAGCTTAAACGTGTCTATCCATCTTTTCCAATGTTTGTTGATCGAAGGCTTATGAGAGCCTGCCTCGACTCTAATGCGACCACACGGTATAAATTAAGTATTCCATTGACGTGGACCAACCTTTGCTTTTTAACCTATAAATGTTTTTTTCTTAATAAAGTTACTTAATTTACAAGTATGTCATACACATTATTGTATTTATAACAATATAATTATCTTTTTATAATTAAATTTTATATAATTAAACATTCAAAAAATAATAAAATTAATGCAACCAAGCTTATATTGACTAAGGTTCATATTCTATTTTTCCCTCAATAAAAATAACAGTTTTTAAGAAAAAAATTATAATATATGACATATATAATATATGCCAAACTATACCTTTTGGATACTTTCAGATAATATGATGTCAAAAAAATGATAAGAAAATTAATTTTTTATTAATTTTTTAGTTAGAAAAAAATTTCTATCGAAAAAAACCCTCTTTGATAAGTTTCCTTACGTTTGGGTCGTCATAAAAATATAATGGAAATTTTATTTATGGTATTTGTATTTACACTAGAAATAAATTAAAATATTTAAATAATAAAAAATAAGTTTAAAAGTAAGAACATATTTTCTTTTAGTTTTCTTTTGGAGCAATAGGAAACTTAATTTTCTTTCATTTTAACATGTATTAAAGGTAAGAAGAACAAAAAAAAATTGTCCCCCCAAAATATGACACAAATGCTGAAAATTTTCCCATTGACATAAGCATACTCTAAAGTTGGACTTGGCCTCAAATTCTTTTCTTGTCTTAAAAAGAATGTATTACCTAAAAGCACTCAAAATTGTCTAAAGGTTACTTTCTCTAAAAGTATGGGCCTGCTACAATAATTCAACTTTATTTTAGGATAATGCATCTCACTTTATGTTACAGGTTTTTAATATAAAAAACTTAGGTTATTACACAAAGATAAATCCTATTCACGTTGGTGGAGGAATAAAAAAATATCCTGCTAAAATGAATCTTTTCATTCCATGAGAAGCTTTCCAACTTCATTGCTAACTCATTTTATTCTATGTTCAATCTTGTTAGACCGTACACTTTTGGGAAAAAGAAAAGGTTTGTTCAGAGTGTGGTCTTCATTGCTCGATTGCGACTTGTTTAACTCATTTGCTGAAGACTAGATTTTGTTTAATTCGTATCCCCTTAACGAAAATTATAAAAAAATCCAAGTTTCTGTTCGAAGCATGAGTAATGTATAAACTATACGAGTGGCCAACACGAGACAGTTGGCAGGTACATCGTGCACTTACATATGGCTGCGGGGGCTATTTTGAATCTTGAATGATTGTGACATAATAAAATCATATTATGTAATATATAAATTGGATTTTTGTAGGTTACCAAGTCTCTCTTCGTGCCAAGGAAACAATATACGAAGTCCAAATGCATGAGTAAAATCTCTACCTATGACAAAAAAAAAAAGAATAAAACTTATTATTGTCTCATAAAAAAATCTTTTCCACTACTAATTACTTAATGTAATAAAAAATATTCAAAATACCAAGATGAGAAAAAAATGAAAAATTAAGTAACTGGTAGCATTATCTCTATATTCTTCTTCTCAGACATAAAATAAAATTTTAATAAATAAAACTAAAAAATATACTCAAAAATATCATAATAAATAATTATTCAAGAGTAATTCACTCTCTTATTTTTCTTGACACTGTGAAGAGCCCGAACCTAATCACTATCACAAATCAAAGCTTAAACTATATTTGGTGCCAAGGAAGAACAATATGGGTCTATTACCTCCAACACTAAAGGCAGACTCTGAACATACTATGGATATGGGAATTATAAGGATGTTTGCTGCCTTTAGTACCCAAAATTAGATAATACCCAAAATTTCATATTACAAAATAATATTATGAAGTTTCCTCACAAATATACACACCTTCTTCAAGATAATTTTCCAATTATGACCTTGGTGAATTCACTACTTCCACTTGTTTCACATAAGTCATTAACTTTGACCAACCTGAACTTGATGAAAAATGTGACCTACGACTTGTGAAAACACCCATAGAACTAATACTTAAAGCAATTCCTTCTTTACTAATCTCCACATTATATATGGATACATATTCATTATAAATTTCATATAAGGTTCGTTGAACTAAGTTTATATTCATCATAGCTTCCTCCTAAGAATATATCTCTGAAAAACATATTTCGATCAACCTAATTTGACCCTTAGATCCAAAATTGAAGCAACAACTATCAACAAATTGCATTCACCTCAATACTTCTCAAGTTTCTCTTTCATTCTACAAAGCATTGTCCAGATGAAAATATTTTCATTTGTAGAATAAAAATTCATAACTTCTTTTACCCTATATGCATCACTAAGGTACAAATTAGAAGTAGGGTAGTCAGTCCCAAAGATTATATTAGTGACTACATTAAAAACTTCTAGAATCCTACACACCATTTTTGCCTTTTTCCATTCATCAAGACTTGGCAAACAATCATAAGTTGGTTCTCTATCTTGAAATCTAGGAAATGCATATTTGAATTTTCATGCAGAAGACAACATATCATAAGTGGAGTTTCAACGAGTTGGACAATCAATAACCAACATCTTTTCACCTAGTTGTAGTGGTTGTATAATTTCATAAAAAAATTGTGAATCTAGCCTCAGACAGATTTATGAATTTAACACTCTCACGCACATTCTCAATGATATCCTTAATATGAACAAGACCATCTTGGTCTAATAAGTTTAAAATATGAGCACAACAATGCACATGAAATAACTTCTCACTACAAATCAATTTATTTTTTCTTGAAAAATATTCTTTTAAAACTCTCAGACAAACATCATTATATACAACATTATCAACTGAGATACTAAATACTTTATTTTTTATTTTCCAATATTTCAAATACTTGTATAGCATTTGCTATATGAACACCACGACGAAGAGGAGGAACATGCACAAAACTCAAGACTTGTTTTTGTAGCTTCCAATTCTTGTCAATAAAATGCCCAGTAATAACCATGCATTCAATCTTTTGATTTTGGGATTTCCAAATATCCATGGTAAGACTAATTTTGTTAATCTCTTTTAATAAAATTTTCAATTTCTTTTTCTATGACTTATACACCTCCATACACTCCTTCTTAATGGTCTTAATTTGTTTTTAATTTTTTCATAATTCATCTTTGCCATCTTCATTACAAAATCGAATCCCTCCTCTTCTCCTATCATGAATGGATGATCATGCATAAAAATCCAATGAGCAATGAGTACTCTCATTTTAGCTTGATCATATTTGCCTCCAAAATCCATAAAAGGAAGTTCAGATGAACTTTAATCAACATTAGACCCCACTGGTTGAAAGTTGATAGCTCTTTGTTTTCTCATTGCCACTTTTCTACTGGGGCAAAGTTCATATGTCGACTCATATGTGGTTACTCCACTACTAATAACACTCAAATTAGTTTTACAATGAACACATTGAGCCTTTTTTGTACCATCTATAAGTGAGACTTCTTTGAATTTCAACCACACATAAGACTTTTTTTGTCTTTTTGAACTATGGATAGAGTTACCTTCTTCCTCAATTAGGGTACTTCATCTAGGTTTACTTCTGTTACATTAGTAGTTCTAGAGGGATAAAACTCTGGTGGAGTTGAGTCTCTATCTATGGCCTAGAACTAGTGTCAACTACTGATGTCAATTGAGCATGAGGTGTTGACATTCTTACTTCTACAAAAAAAATTACAAATTAAAAAGCATAAAGAAACAAAAAACCAATCCAAACAACATTAGTAGTTCCATGCAAACTGGGTTTAAGCCCCAATTGAATAAGATAGATACAAAAAATCAATCAGTACTGAAAATTACTAGTTATTCTTTCTAGTTTAAATTCCTAATTGCACATTATCCTAAATTTTGATTCTTGATCACTAAAATGAGGATTCTTTTAAAAAGTTAGCCAATACCTTCAAGCGAGTGGTAATTCAACTTCGAAACTTCAACTAGCAAATTCAAGCAAACAAAAACTTTCACCTTTCGCCACCTTTGCCCCGATATCTCCAAGGCTAAAACACCACCACCAAAACAAAAAATCCAATAAGTTGCATGCCTTTCTTCCAATACACCAACTTATTGACAAACCGAGTACTTACCCAAAAAAATGTCGTTAATAAATCGGTGGCCTCAACACCTCCTCTCCATGGGGACCAAGACATTCCAAGCAAAGACATTCATGCACACTGTTTACATATCAGACTATGTTAAACAATGTGCATTTAACCCTTCATGCACACTATTTACATATGAGACTGTGTTAAACAGTGTATATTTAACCCATCATGCACACTATTTACATAACAGACTGTGTTAAAGAGAAAGGGAATGCAAGTAAGTGGCATTGCTTAGCCATGATTTAAAGTGATCAAAGACATAATTAAGATCAGATACAAGAAGCCCACATAGGTTCATGAAAGGATAATTTGTCACTTTTTTTTGTTGAGATGAAGAACATATAAGGGTTCATAAAGAAGATTCGGATAAGAAAGCTTTCTTCCTTGGAGAACCTATGTCTGGTAGCATATCCCTACATGAGGCAATCCAATTGTACATATCCGTCATCTTGGGAGTGCAGAACATCATGTAGACAATTCCAGGTTGGACAATTATAGTATTGCTTCATTAAGTACATACAATAGCACTAGCTGTTCTTAAGAGTATAGATCTTCAAAGACTGGAAAACCAGATCATCGAGGCAAAGAAAAAGTTTAAGAAAAATGGTTTTGGATGACTTAATCGCATGCCCATTTTTTGTTTCTTCTTTAGAGCATGGATTCATACAGCAGTAGTTCTAAAACGCTATCGGATCATACTACTGATCTGAAGAAGAAGAAGTAAGAAGTGCAAGACAAATATTTCAGTTTAACATTCACACCAAACTGCCCAACAAAATAATACAATGGAAAAAAGAAAAATTAACAGAACTGTAAGTGCTGAAAAACAAAAAATCAATAGAAGGGTGAGAGTCACTACCTCCGAGAAATGAGTAGGAAGAAACTCCTGAAACAATATGAGGCATTCATCCATAACAGTTTTAATGCGACATCAAAGATAAATATTTGAATACAACATATCCAAAGTAGATAAAAATGAAAAAAAAATCACTCTTACATCGGCAACGAAAAAAAACTAGAAGATAAATGATGAGAATGCAAAATGTCAGATTTTTATCCCTTAATGTTTAGGCTTTTATAATTATTTGGTGCCTAAATATACTCATTATTCTTATATTTTGATTTAGGATGCAAATGGAGGTGTTAAGTGCAAAACGAAGTTAATTGGGTGATTCTGGACAGTTTTTACATTGCTTTGTAATGTGCATAACACTCTCATCCTAGCTCTGATGGAGATGATTCAAGATGATATGGAACGCCAAGAAAACGTTATACAACTTTTATGTTTCGAATTTTGAGAGATACTGGCTGAATCTTGGTCGAAACCGGGCTTGAAGTTGTGGCATGTGCACTGTGACCCAGACCGGATGCACGAAAAGAAAAACCTTAAACCGAGAGAAAGAGTGGAAATAAAAAGGAAGCACAAGGAGAGTTCGGGAGGACGCCCCTTCTTGGTCTCTTCTCTAGATTTTCATCCTCTTTTCATTAGTTTTTCCCTCAGTTTTCTTTATGGCCCTACGTGGCTAAACTTTCAGACTTGGTCAAAGGAAATTGAAGTCATTGGAATCAATAAAATTGTGAGATCTAATTTGTTTTCATTGTTCAATTTATTTTTTGTGTATCTGATGTTCTTCTATAATTTTCTTTCGGGATTGTATCATTTAATCACTAGGAAGCCTACTAGTTTATTACTTATTGCAATCTATTGCAAGGTTAGATATCAAATCCACAATTGTTTGATCCCTCTAACCTGTGAAGCAATCGAGATTTGATGATTTTCTGCATTAGAAATTATTATATCTTGAGAAAAATGCTAGACTAAATTAAATGTAGCCGCTTGTGCTCGTGTGGTTTAGCTACATCGATTTCTCTAATTCTTAAGGTTGTTGCTTGATTAAACCTTTAGCGCTTGTCTTGGGTTGTTTAGTAGTTAGGGTTAATGGGATCACTTGTTTTCTAATTAACTATAAAAGTAGAGATAGGAAGATAGTGCCCACGGTGAATACTCAAGTGCGAATTGATATATGTTTGCATCGATGATCAGTTGTGAAATTCCGATGGTGGATGTTGACTTAGACCAAGGTTTGTTGCTTGGATTGATTTTTATTCTTTTAATTTGAATTGTTTCTAAGTTGTTTTTCTTAAAAGTGTTTTCATTATTCTCAACCCCACCCCACCCCACCCCCCCCATCCTTATTCACCGAGCATAAAAGTAGACTAATCACTCTTCGTGGGATCGATTCTTAGTCGCACTACTACATATATTTTTAGGAGTATAGGTTTTATTTTTGGTTGCCTGCGATAGCACACCAAATTTTGACGTTGTTGTGAGGGAGTGATTCTAGTTGGTTTTTGTGCTTCTTGTGATCATTATTTCATTCTTGAAATTTTTGAAAAAAAAATCTTTAGTTTTTCCTTGTTACGGTTTTGGCAGAATTCTGACTCTGCCAAATTCACTATTTTCTAGGGTTTTTAGAATTTTTATTTTGTTTTTGTTATTTTAGAATTTTCCTAATTTATTTTTCATGTTTTATTAGAGTTCCCTTGATTGTTTATGACTGTAAATTGATCTTCTAATCAAGGTGATTTGCAGTGATATCCAAAAATAGATAGAACTTAGTGTAGGTTAAGGAGAGAAGCTCGGAGAAATTTTGAAGAGAACGATCTAGCTCTTGATTCCCCATTTGATATCGAATTTGATTTAGAGGAGGAAGTCATGGCTGGAAATTGAACTTTGAAAGAGCTTGTAGCCCTTGATTTGAATCCATAACCCTTATGCATAATGTTCCCTACTTTAGAGGCTACTACTACATTTGAATTAAAATCTGGACTAATACATCTCTTGCCACTTTTCATGGTCTTGTAGGTGAAGATCCTCACAAGCATTTAAAGGGGTTTCATGTGGTATGCACTGGTATGAAACCCACGGGGGTGACTGAAAAGAAAATTAAATTACGAGCCTTTCCGTTTTTTTTTTTTTTAAGGATTCGGCTAAGGATTGGCTCTATTATCAACCCACTAGGAGTATTACCACAAGGGATGAGATGAAGAGATTATTTTGGAGAAATATTTCCCAACTCCAAGGGAAGCCAACATTTGTAAAGAAAATTGTGGTGTAAGGCAGCATAACAGAGAGTCCCTACACAAATACTGGGAACGTTTCAAGAAATTATGTGCAAGCTGCCCCCATCATCAAATTAGCGAGCAACTTCTTATCCAATATTTGTATGAGGGCCTTCTACCCATTGATAGGAGCATGATTCATGCTGCAAGTGGAGGAGCTTTGGGGGATAAAACTCCCGAGGCCGTGAGAAACTTGATTGCAAATATGGCGGCCAATTCTCAACAATTTGGCACAAGGCTTGGCTGTTATGGTCCTCGAATCTAACATGACGATTCTTAGGGAAAAAGAAGAGAAGAAAGAAAATCAAGTCGAAGGGAAGCTTGAAAACCTAGGTTCGTTAAGGAGAATGCACACCCTCGAGCTCGTTTAGGAGAATTCAAACTCTCTGTTTAACCTAAATTCAAACTTCCTTCTTTCCATTCCATTTCCCCTCTAAATAGGGTTCATGTCCAGACGGTTCAAGAGAAAATTACTGATTTTTCCCTCTACGACATTTAACTTGAAAAGCAAAAGGTTCAAGGGAAAATTATAGATTTGCCCTTCCACTGCATTTTCCTTTTAAAAGCAAAGTTACTGCCTCAGTAACTGACTTAGCCATGGCGCTTGCATGACTCGGCCAGTTATTGGGTTCATAACATTACACCCCCCTTGGAGAACGAGTTTGTCCTCAAGGTCGAAGGGAGAGATGCGTGCCGAACGTCGCCACATCTACCCAAGTAGCATCTATGGCATCCGCGGTAGCCCACTTGATGACAAAAGTGACATAGCCAGTCCTGCTCTGCCCTCCATCAGTCCTGGACTGGTGTGAAACAGCCCCTCACTACGGTCCCCCATTTGCAAGGTTACACTGCCCATACTTTTCGTGGTCATGGTGGAGAACCAGCATGGCAGCAGCAGCAGCATGACCAAAATTGGTTGTGCTATTACTCTCCCCCTGGGATTGAGAAGAGTCAGCAGTACTAACCCCCTCAATTTTCCGCACCTTGAAACACTTAGAGGCCTGAAACCATCATGGAAAATAGTATCTGCATTGTGACGATTTATGGTTGGTTGAGCCATTCCATAGTGTAGTGCCAAGACAACAAAGATTTCTTCAACTGCCCCAGCTGCCCCAAGGAGATGACCAGTAACACCTTTTTTTTCATTGGCTTCAACAACATCAGGTGGATGCGTCATGATCATTTACATAATCCACTTGATTCGGATGAAGCCCTGACTGGTGTAGCACATTAGTCATAGCAAAAATTGCCCCCTTCCCATCAATATGTAGCTGAGTAATGTGATAAGCATCACCTGACATTCCATAGCCATGAATCTCAACATAAATACTGACTTCATGTTCCTTTGCACGTTCAAGATCATCTTCTCTGCTATTATCATTATCAAGTTAGATTTCATGCCACTCGAACCTATCAGTCATGTAATCCATATACTCTTTTGAGCTAAGTGCATAAGCTCTTATATTGGTTGGTTTATAGTCATAAACAACAATTACAACATTATTGGAGCCAGTTAGTGGCAGAAGCAATCAAGCATCATCACTTACCATGCAAGAGGTCAATGAGACAACTAATGGAGTACAACCAAGAATTAAGTTCATTTTTTGGTTGGCCAGTGGCGAGGTCTGAGTATAGGCCCCTCCTCTGTTTAAGATTGGGTCAACCGCTAAACTTCCCAAATGTCCATATGCACAAAAAGATTTGAGAATTGTTTCAGCTATAGAAAGAGAATTTTTTGACTTGAGAAATGAATCCAGTAAAGAGAGTCGCCGGTCCCACATGTATGAATCAATGAGGAGGCAGCGCCTCACACGATTGAGCTCCAAAATATCAGAAGCCACCTCGGCAAAGTCTGAATTATCCTAAGTGTACAACTGTAGCAATCCTTCATAGGCATTTATTTCTTGCTTCAATATATCTTTCAGCTCATTAACCTGAATAAGCAAGGTACTCACTTTTGAAGTTTCAAATCCAGACCTCACAAGCTTCTACTCAATGTCTTAAAGTACATCAAACACCTCACCATACATAAATTCCATGTTCTTTGAGACCTCTACAACTTCTGTTTGAATCCACTCCTGTGGATATTGGCAATTAAATTCCAAAATCAAAGGTGGCAGATGAACAGAGAGAATATCAATAGGTGAGTAATGAAAGAAGGCCACCATGCTCCAAAGCCCATAGAAGCGAAGACAGTCCCTCTACAGTGAATGACCACAACTAGCAACCCTATTTGCAGTTGCATGAGTTGAAAAACTTAGCTCTATAAACTTGCCAAACGAAAGTCCCCATGCAGCATCTGACATTACCACCCTCCTAGTAGCTGGTGGAATACCATCTTTGGGGGGGGGGGGGGGGGGGGGGGGGGGGGGGGGGGTGTTAGTGCACAATGTAAGTACAGGGGGGAAGTGAGATGGAATGTAAAGTACTTTCCCTAGGGAAAGTGAGATGAAATGTAAAGTACTTGTTTGTGTTAGTGTGCCCAATGGAAAGTGCAGTGTAAAGTACTTGTTTGTGTTAGTGTTCACAATGTAAAGTGTGGTGTAAAGTGCAGATAGATTATTTAGTAAATAAAATATTTTGATATATCTGACTTTTAGAAAATTAAATTAATATTAGTTTATTAATAAAATATATTAAATATAATAATTAAACAAATGTTTATTTTTATATTATTAAAATTGTAATCAAATTTTAATTTTGTAATATCTAAATATGAAATAATTATACAAATATCGTACTACATAGTGTACTACACAAACATCGTAATAATAAAAATAAAAAAATACAAATATAACTCAATCACCTTTTTAATATAAAAAATTATATATGTTCATACAAAAGTACAACACAAAATATATTTAGTGGTGTTAAAACATAGTAGTCAATAATTTTGCCACATTTGAATTGCTAAAACATCTTGATAATATGATGCTCTTGCAGATTGTACTGCGGACTCCCTCTGAGTACTTCTTTGAGTATCCACATCATCCTCAACATCGTCACTACTATCACTGTCTTCATTTTCACTTCTATTGTTATCTTCACAATGTTCTCCACCACAAACACATTCATTTTCACTCCAAATGAAGAATAAGTACTTATATAGTAAACAAAAGTTACCATAGCGAAACTCTTTATTCCCTGTTCAGTCAAGCCAACAATTGACGAGGACTAGGTTATTGCAAATTAGAAACATACCCCCATGCATGCTTAACTACGTAAAATATATGGCTTTTATTAAATACTAATAATGATTTTTAATAGCTAATGTTCTAAAACAAAGACCTACAAGACCATTTAACCATCGATGGACAGAAAGAAATTTTTATCCTACTTTCTTCCGAATCGAGCCGGAGAGGTTGCAGAGAGGGGAAGTCGCCGACAATCGGTGCTGGGGACGGCGAGAGGAAGAGAGTCAAGTGCCGGGGAGAGGTCGCAGAGGGGGCGATTGAAATCGCCGACGGTCACGAGTGAGGGAGGAGTAGGAGAAGTTGCAGAGAGGGTAGAGATGTCGTCAAAGGTCGTCGGTGCTGGGGACGGCGAGAGGATGGGAGTTGAGCACCGGAGACAGGTCACACAGAGGGCGATTGAAATCGCCGAAGGTTGGTCGCGAGCGAAAGAGAATTTTTGTTTTCTCCGAAACCTTCGTTCGACAGAGCCTTCCTTCCCGATAGCTTGAGCCCAATGTAACACTTTCCCTCCCATTATGCCTAAAATGGGGGAAAATGAAATACAATTGTATTTTACTTTCCCCCGTCACTTACGCTAGGCACTAATGGCTTTTGGCTACTTTTACCTAGCGTAAGTGAAATACGTTTCACTTATACTGCGCAACAGGGCCTTTAAGGCCACACTTGATACACCTGTGCCACATCCATATTTTTCCATCACGTGCACTTGGTAACTTCAATGATGGAAGATGTCAAACAGTTATTGTAAGACTCCCTTGCTGATGTGTGTAAAACCTCACATGAGCTTCTATTGGTTCATTACAAAAATGACAAAATGATCTTTGATCACATAAGTTGTCCTTCAGATCCCAAGTGGTTTATCAAAACTCCCATAAAATTTAATTCGATAAAGTTGAGAATGCTCACAGGCTGTTCTTTTTAGAACACAACGACTTGACAATGACACTAAGATACTTTGGTTATTGTCAGCAGTAGCAAAATACTCAGTAGATGACTGATTATCTTGAACATAGCATGCGTCCATAGCAGGCCCATGATTACTTAATGGTGCCTCCTCCTAAACATGAGTTCCAATAAGAGATGTTTTCATGCAATCTTTACCAAAAGGAAGCATCCTCCCATATTGCAGCTTGTCTTATTCAAAGTCTACATTACTATCAGACACCAAATCTACAGACGAAAGAACAAAATGCTTATTTGCAGGTTCCCATGTCTACCATTTTTTATCCATTCTGCAGTCTGCCAGAATAAGAGAAACCAGCAGTTGTCCGAACAGTTGGGGGAAGAAGCTTCGCTATTGCTTCACATAAGTCGGGATATGAGGTAACTTGAAGCTAATAGGGCTTTCAACCTTCATACTCTGATTATTTTGGAAAAAAGAATCACAGTCCCAGTCCTAGATGACCTAGACCTCACAGAGGATTCTCGTAACCCTGGTGGACCTTGACTGTGAATGTCGTACCGTCAACGACGACCTTGGCGTAATAACCTTTGGCACAGGATCCCTGTACAATGAGCCTATCGAGCTCATACTTTCTGAACAAATTGGTTGTGCCGGCATAGAGGACATGAGGGGTCTCCATGGGTCTCAGAATCAATCGACCCCGAGGAGAGTCTTGTCTCCCAAAGCTCTTGGCCTCTGCTCTGGCTCTCGAGTTCACTTCGGATTCCAGAGTCTGGGCTTCAGTTTAGGTTTATTTCGGGAAATAGGGCTGACATTCCTGGAAATTTCCTCTTCCTTAACCTTATCGTCCCCCTTTGCTTTCGGAATTGACGTGTCTGCCTTCCCGCTAGAGTTCCCTCCCTTGGTTTGGATTTCGTTGAGTTCCAAAATTGAGGGCAACGCATTTGAGGTTTCTTCGAAAGAAGAAACCATGGCTGTAACGCCAACTGGCACTCGGCTTCTCTCCCCTCTTCGGTCTGGGTTTTGGCTTATTCTGGCCAGTATCTCCATCAACATACTCGTGAATAGGTAGAGTTGCTAATTAAATTTGGTCTTCCATGTTGTATCTAGTGCCTCCTCTTCTGCCTGCCATGTTGCTCACCCTTCTGCCCGCATTTCTCTTTATGTCCGAATCTCCATGTTCAAGCTCTGATACCATGTCGTTACGGTCCTCGGATCTAACATGACGATTCGTACGGAAAAAGAAGAGAATAAAGAAAATCAAGCCGAGAGGAAGCTTGAAACCCTAGGTTTGTTAAGGAGAACACACACCCTCGAGCTTGTTTAGGAGAACTCAAACTCTCTGTTTAAACTAGGTCGCTAGAGTAGACCGCCGGTCGGCCCATAATGGTGGGAGTGTTGTTATGATCCTGTCCTTAAGTGTTTGGCTTTCCGCTACCAAACAGACCGGTCTTTTGGGAAGTATTGGCTAGGTGCTTAACATTGACTTTCCATATAAGAATGTTAATGAGGTAAATATTTTCTCCCTTGAACAATAAATTGCGAGTCTAACTTCTCTTGTTCGTCAAATGGTTGTAGGTAATATGCAAACAATGAAGACTTGTGGGATTTGTTCAGTAGTAGGGCATCCTACCGATATGTGCCCAACTCTTCAAGAGGTGCCCACTGAGCAAGTGAATGTGGCGGGAGTTTTTCTTGGACAACCGCAAAGGAATTATGATCCCTATTCAAACATGTATAACATGGGATAGAGGGATCATCCAAACCTTAGCTATGGGAATCCATAATTTAAACAGCCCGCGACTCAAAATCATCCAAGTTACCAGCAATATTAGCAGCCATATCCCCCTAGACAACAACTAGGCCAAACTTCCAATTATGGTATGTCTTTAGAAGATCGGTTAAATCTATTGTCACTAATACTTTAAAATTTCAATAGGAGAGGAAACAATTTCAACAAGAGGCAAGGGCCAGTATTCAAAGTTTAGACAATCAGATGAGCCAGATGGCAACCACAATTAGTGGGCTAAAGGCACAAAGTTCAGAGAAATTACCCTCACAAACAGTAGTAAATCCAAGAGAAAATTCAAGTTCAATCTTTTTGAGAAGTGGTAAAGACGTTGAGATTTTGTAAAGGCAGCCCCAGCATCGTCGGAGCAAGAAAAAAAGAAAAACGTCATTATAGACAGGAACGTTCCCAATGATGATGATGTACCAAAGCATAAGTTCCACCTCTTCCTGATTTTCTTAGGCTTTGGTAGATTCTAGAAAAGATGAGCAAATTAAAGATTTATATGAGACTTTTCGTAGATGTGAGGTAAATATTTCACTTTTAAATGCTATTAAACAAGTGCCTCGTTATGTTAAATTCCTAAAAGAACTGTGCACAATTAAGAGGAAACATAAACTTAAAGGATGTGAGAAGGAGAGAGTAGGGGAGAATGTTTATGCAATTATTTGAACAAAACTCCCTACAAAGTGAAAAAATCCAAGTATGTTTATTATCCCTTGTACGTTAGGTACCGCCAGATTTGAGAAGGCCATGATAGATTGAGGATCTTCGATTGATGTCATGCCATATTCTATATATGCTTCTTTGAAACTTGGACCTTCGAATAAAACTGGTGTTGGAATTCAATTGGCTAATAGATCTAATGCCTATCCTAAGGGCGGAGTTGAGGATGTTCTTGTGTAAGTTAATGATTTGATTTTCCCTACTGATTTCTATGTGCTTGATATGGAAAATGGTGACCAAACTGCTCCTATTTTGTTAGGAAGACATTTCTTAAAGGCATCCCAGACTAAGATAGATGTTCATAGTGGCACACTTACCGTGGAATTTGATGGTGAAATTGTTAAGTTTAACATTTATGATGTCATGAAATATCCTGGTGATGATAATCCTGTTTATTCTATTGATGTGATTGATTTTTTCACACAAGAAATTTTTGAACTTGATAGAAAAATGAATTGGAAGTTGCCATTAGTAAGCATCTTGAGAAAGAGAATGAGGAGATAGCCTTGAGTTCTAATTTGCAGGAAACTGTTGCCGGGTTGAATGATATTCCACAGTTACAGCAGTTAGATAATGTTCTTTTTATTGCGTTACCAATTTCTAACGAGAGGCCTTTACCCTCTGTTTTGCAAGCTCCCACTCCATATTTGAAGTCTCTCCATAGTCACCTCAAGTACGTGTTCCTTGGAGATGGAGGAACGCTACCAGTGATCATCTTCCGTAAACTTAGTGCCGCAAGAAGAAAAACATGTGCAGGATGAACTTCATTTGCAGGAAATGTTCCTTGATGAGTAATTGCTCACCGCAAGTGTAACATTACCTTGGTATGCGAATATTGTAAATTATTTGGTTACTAATATGTTACCTCCATGTTTGTCTAGGGCTCAAAGAGATAAGGTCAAGTGTGAGGCCAAATACTATGAGTGGGATGACCCATAATTATGGAATCATTGAGTCGAGCCAATGACAATAAACAAAGGCACTGCTTGGGATGCAACCCAAGGAGAGTTCATTCCTTTTTCTTTTTATTTTCACAATTATATTTTGGTTATTTGTGCCTTCTCTTCACATTTCACTTTACATTTCACCTTACATTGGGGACAATGTAAGTTCTAAGTGTGGGGGAGGGGATTTAGGTTGTGTTTCAATTCTGTTTTTAACATAATAATAATAAGAAAAAATAAATCCAAAAAAATAAAATAAAATTCTTTGTTTTTGTGGTTTTTAATGATTTAGGTTGTGTATGTCATGAGAAAGATTAAATTAGGCTCTTGAAAGATTCATAACATGATTGAATAAGTAATCTTCCAACCAAGAATTAATTAGTCTATTTATTTTCTTTGAGGACGGTAGTGACTAAATTGGTAGATAAAAGCTGTTGAAATTTTGAGCCTTTAGACTGACACTTCCATATCAGACTCACTATTTTCTTTCATGAGAGATATTCTTCCGTGGATTTGTTTCTCTAGAACTTTCTTTGATTCGTTTTGAGATCACTTTGACACATGCATGCATGAACATGATTAAGGCCCTCTTTGTTCTATGTTATATAAGCCAAATAGCCTACCTTGTAATTTTTATTTTCCTCTTGTTGAACCCTTTGAACTTTTTTGGTTTCTTTTGTGAACCCACGTTTTAAGCTTTAAACCTGAAAAAAAAAACTTTACCCAAGTCGTAGAGCTAGTGGAGCATTGCTCACCATTATGATTTGTATGAGTGTGCAAGAAATAAGTGTGGGAGTGTCTGGATTTGTGGTATGGCATTGATTGGTGAAATGGAACATGGTTTCATCCTCAATTCATGAGTTCTATTGTTAGTGTGAATAAATAAATAAAAAGTGAAGAGAAAAAGAAAAGAAGAAAGGAAGTGATGGAGGGAATGGCTTTTAAAGTTACAAATTGTTAGTGTTCATAATTCCTACTAAATTCCAAGAAAGGGATCTATTTATACGAGATAGATACAAATTGAAGAAGCTACTGAGTGAAGTGATTGGTTTTTCATGTCTTATATATTCGAGCTTGAGTTGATTCATTTTTGCTCCACTAGTTTCGATGACTTTTGACCTACATTACCAAATATTTCCCACCTTAAAATGTTATGCATGCAATAACATTATTAATTTAATTGTATTTTAATTATTTCTCTTTAATTTAATTTATTTTATTTTAGCCACAAGGGGTATTTTTGGAATATTTTATTTATAGGGGAATTTTTGTAATATTTTATTTTAAACTATGTAAGGGTGAACCCTATTTAAGGGGTAAGAATTAATGAGAAAGAAAACATTGATTTTAGGTTAAACAGGCTTAGAGCTCTTCTCAACGAGCTC
The DNA here is from genome assembly GCF_029961685.1 of Aristolochia californica. Lineage (NCBI taxonomy): Eukaryota > Viridiplantae > Streptophyta > Magnoliopsida > Piperales > Aristolochiaceae > Aristolochia > Aristolochia californica. The sequence continues at coordinate 7,537,875 of NW_027182257.1, forward strand.
AAGGTGTGCATTCTCTTTAACAAACCTAGGGTTTTCAAGCTTCCCTTTGGCTTGATCTTCGTCTTCCTCTTCTTCCTCCTTACGAATCCCTATGTCAGATCCATGACCATAATATAAACCTAAACCCTGTTACAACCCTTGAAAATTCCTTATGATTTGTGTTATGCATGTGATCTGAGTGGTGGAGAATGAGAAGATATGCAAGCCTATGGTAGATCATTTTCATTGGAATGAATTTGAGAGAAACACATGCCGTTCAAACATATGAGAGTCGAGTATTTATTTCTGTGAGGGTCTAATTATTTAGTTTACTCAATCTTTGAATGAAAATGCTTACTATGTAATTGTAAGTTGTTTAAGAATGTTTGTTCATGATATGTTATGAGTTTTGAAGAACTTGGTTGTTCTTAGTTGATGGCGTTACAACCTTGGTGTTTTTGGGAAAGTGAATTTGAGTTTTGCATAAGGACAAGCAAAAGCTAAGTGTGGGGGAATTTGATGAGAATGAAAAATATCATAGTTTTATCCCTGTTTAGACTTTTATAATTATTTGGTGTCTAAATATACTCTTTATTCTTATATTTTGATTTAGGATGCAAATGGAGGCGTTAAGTGCAAAACGAAGTTAATTGGGTGATTCTGGATAGTTTTGACATTGCTTCTTAATCTAGGCATAACTCTCATACGAGCTCTTATGGAGATGATTCAAGATGATATGGAATGCTAAGAAAAATTTCTACAACTTTAATGTCATTAATTTTGAGAGACATTGGCTACATCTAGGTCGAAACCTAGCTTGAAGTTGCAGCATGTACGTTGTGACCCAGACCGGATGCACGAAAAGAAAAACCCTAAACTAAGAGAAAGAAAGGGAATAAAAAGGAGGCACAAGGAGAGTTCTGGAGGAAACCCCCTCTTGGTCTCTTCTCCAGCTTTTCATCCCTCTTTTCTCTAGTTTTTTCCTTAGCTTTCTTCATAGCCTTGCGTGGCTAAACTTTTAGACTTGGTCAAAGGAAATTGAAGCCATCAGAACCAATACAACTGTGAGATCTGATTTGTTTTCATCGTTCAATTTATGTTTTGAGTATCTGATGTTCTTCTATAATTTTCTTTCATGATTGTCTCATTTAATCACTAGGAGGCCTACTAGTTTATTACTCATTGCAATCTACTGCTAGGTTAGATATAAAATCCATTATTATTTGATCCCTCTTACCTGTGAAGCAATCGAGATTTGATGATTTGTTGCGTCAGGAATTATTAGATCTTGAGAAGAACGCTGGACTAAATTAAATGCAACTACTTGTGCTTGTGTTGTTTAGCTTCATCGATGTCTTTGATTCTTAAGGCTATTGCTAGATTAAAGCTTTAGCACTTGTCTTGGGTTGTTTAGTAGTTAGGGTTAATTGGATCACTTGTTTTCTAATTAACTAAGAAAGGAGATATAGGAAGATAGTTCCAACGGTGAATACTCAAGTGGGAATTGATATATTGTTGCATCGATGATCAGTTGTCAAATTCCGATGGTGGATGTTGACTTAGACCAAGGTTTTTTCCTTGGATTGATTTCGATTCTTTTAATTTGAATTATTTCTAAGCTATGTTTCTTAAAAGTGTTTTCGTTATTCTCAAACCCCCCATCCTTGTTCACCGAGCATAAAAGTAGATTAATCACTCTTCATGGGATTGATCTTTAGTCGCACTACTATATATATTTTTAGGAGTATAGGTTTTACTTTTGGTTGCCTGAGACAACACACCAATAAAGAATAAAAGAACTTATCTTTGTTCTGTCACTTCTGTCAGTGAGGAATAAGATCGGAGGAAGAAATCAAAGAGGAAGAAGATCAGAGAGGAAGAAATTGAAGAAGAAGAAATCGGAGAGCAAGAATTCGAAGACGAAGAACAAAGAATAAGAAAATGAAATTGAATAAAAAACTTACCTAAAAGATCAGATTGCAGTTGATTTCCTTCCGATCTTCTACCAACGTGTCCCCCCCTCCCCACCCTCACTCACTTGCGAATTGCTACCACCTACCGAATTCCGACTTTCCAAATTCTTTGGTTCCGAAGAATGAAATGGATGAAGAAGATTGCTCCACGCTCGGGCCCTCATTAAGTTAACGAGCTGGCTCGAGAGCTTTCAAACCAAACCATGGTTCGATCAAGCTCAGCTCGTTAACTTAAACGAGCCTAATCTAGATCTCAAACTTGGTTTGAGATCCAGATAAACCAAATTGAATCGAGCCAGAACCGAGCCGAGCTCAAGTCGCTCGCAAAACGGCTCGGTTCAATGCCACCCCTACCAACATCTGCCTTTAAGGATGTATGTTGAGGAGTCAATAGCAAACCGAGTCATCCAAAGGAGCCACACTGAGTCACTGAGTAATTTTTTTATTTCCATATTGTTTTAAATTCGTTTTTGTGCATTTATTAAGTTAAATTTTTGTAGGGGCAGAATTGTAAAATTAAACCCTAAAATATGTTGGCGTCAACCCTTCTTAGAGGGGAAGGAGAATGAGAAAAGGTAAGTCTTGAATTACGTTGAATAGGGTTTAGAGTTCTCCTTGATGTGCTCTAGGGTTTGGAGGTCTCCTTGACGAGCTCTAGGTCTAGGTTCCCTCTTGAATCTGAATTTCTTTCTTCTCTCTTTGATTTTCTATTTTACATTGCTCTTCATCGAGAACAAGGAGGGATTTCTTCCACTTTTCTGAGCTCAACAAGAGGCCTTTACCCTCTAATTAGTGCACAACAGCAAGAGAGGATTTAGCTTCTCTTTTCCGATCAAAGATAGAGGCTTCCAAGCCCGTATTGAGAATAAAAACATAACTGCAAAAAGGATGATCTTTTACCTCTAATCCAGCAGCCTCAAGGCCTCTCTAGGTCTCTACTGAGAGCAGCAACAAATAGGAGGGTCTTTTCCTCCTAATCGAGAGCATCAACTCTCTTACAACTCTAGATTCACCAATCTCACTCCAAGTTACTCGATCCTTGGCAAGGGATCATATCAACCTAGTATCAGAGTGCGGTAACATGGGGGATACATCCAGCAATGAAGAATTGAGAAGCATAATCAGAGAGGTGGAGGATGCACAAGCTGAACAATGGGACAGACCGGCCAGTTATGGCCCGCACCTGGAACAAATTCCTAGCATTAACTTGCAACTCCAGCGACTCTCGCATGATTTCTGATATCATGGCAGAAAGACACACTACCCCAAACCAAAGGGGGAAGAATAATTAGCACATCCGAAGGGAGGAGCAGTTTGCCGAGTGCACCGCTGTCCATGCACCGCAAGGTGGAGACACAATACCCAGGTATAGAAAATTGGATTTTCCTACATTTATTGGGTCAATCGACCCCTTAATTTGGTTGCATAAATGTGAGAATTTTTTCTCAAATCAAGAGACTGGTGAGTTTTGACAAGGTGGGACTAGCCGCCTTCCACATGCTAGATGAAGCAAAACTATGGTTTTATCAAGTGGAATTAGAAAGATTAGTACTAGATTGGGGGGAATTTTAAAGAGTTTTGCACAATTAGTTTTGGCCCTCCTGCCTACAGTAATCCCTTGGGAGATTTGGTGTTGTTGAGACAAACCGCATCTGTGGAACTGTATCAAAAATAGTTCCAAGAAAAAAATGGCTAGAGCTTGCCAGATGGTGCGAGTCGACCAACAGGTCAACTTATTTACAGCAGGCCTCAATGAATCTCTAAGGTTAGAGGTGGAACTTCACTCACCTTCAGATTTGGCTCGGGCAATGGATTTAGCTCAAGTGATGGAACAATGCAACGACTTCAACATTGAAGGCCAGTTTGGCAAGGGGAACAGAACACTTCCACGAATTGGCAGGGAGGAAAATTACTTCCCCTTTGGTGGCATATCTAGCATTACCACTACCCAGAAATAATCCGATCACTACTCTGGCAGCCGACACACGCCCTAGTAATCCACCAGCTCAGTATATCAGAAAATTAACAAGTTTAGCGATGGTGGAATGGAGGTCCAAGAACTTGTGCTACAACAACGATGAACCGTACAGGGCATGCCACCAATGTAAATGGTTGTTCTGGCTAGAAGTAAATGAAGCAAAGTAACCATAAAACAGTGATGGTCCTATTGAGGAGGACCCACTAGAAATCTCTCTGAATGCCATTATAGGGCAGAAATCTGCCAAAACTATGCAAGTCAGAGCTCAAGTCATGTACCAGGAACTTGTGGGACTCGTGGATTCGGGAAGCACAGACAATTTTCTCAGCTTAACAGCTACTCCCAATATTTGGCTGCAGATCCATCCACAACCAACAACCACGGTTTCAGTGGCCAATGGGGAGAAAGTCCCTAACTATGGGATCATCAAAGGTGTAAAATTTTCAATTGGTGCGATTCCATTTCATTCAGATTTTTTGGTCATACCTTTGGTAGTTTTTTATATGGTATTGGGCATCAAATGGTTACAAACATTGGGACCCATCTTATGGGACTTCTTTGATTTAACTATGAGCTTTACAACGGGCTGACGCCAAGTGCAATTACAAGGCAGTCAATTGGACGAGCCCCACCACCTTCATACCATCCACACACAGGACCAACCGGACAACATATTGGAAAAACTCCTCGACGAGTTCTCGGACCACTTCCATGAGCCTTTCAGATGGCCTCCCTTGAGGCACTGTGACCATAGGATCTGTTTAAAACTAGGTTCAGATGTGGTGGTGATTAGGCCGTACCGATATCCACACCTCCAGAAGGATGAAATCAAACGGTAGTGCTAGTCCATGCTACAACAGGACCTTATTCACAGCAGCTGCTCCCCCTTCTCTTCACCAGTCTTACTCGTGAAGAAAGGTGATGGCACATGGATATTTTTTATCGATTATAGAGAATTAAATGCCCAAACCATGAAGGATAAGTTCCCTATACTTGTAGTGGAGGAGCTCCTGGATGAATTACATGGTTCATGGGTCTTCAAAAAATTGGACTTGCGCTCAGGATATCATCAACTTCATATGCATTCATCCGACATCAAGAATATGGCCTTCCGCACTCATCACAACCATTTTGAATTTGTGGTGATGCCGTTTGCGTTATCAAATGCCCCATCCACTTTTCTGGCATTTATGAATGAGGTATTCTACAACTATCTCTGAAAATTTGTGTTTTTTTATGATGTATTCATATATAGCAAGTTCGGGGAACAACAATTAGTGGATTTACGGATAGTATTTGAATTATTACGAGCCCACCAGCTCTATTTGAAGAAATCTAAATGCTCTTTTGTGAAGTCACATGTCGCCTATTGGTGTGCTATCACAGGCAACAAAAAATAAAACATATACTCCTAAAAATATATGTAGTAGTGCGAGTAAGGATTGATCCTACGAAGAGCGATTAGTCTAATTTTATGCTCCGTGAATAAGGATGGGGGAGTTTGAGTATAAAGAAAACACTTTAAAAAGAAACAACTTTGAAACAATTCAAATTAAAAGAATCAAAATCAATCAAAAGAACAAATCTAGGTCTAAGTCAACATCCACCATCAGAATTTTACAACTGATCATCGATGCAAGCATATATCAATTCACACTTGAATATTCACCGTTGGAACTATCTTCCTATCTCTCATTTCATAGGTAATTAGAAAACAAGCGATCCAATTAACGCTAAATACTAAACAACCCAAGACAAGTGCTAATGGTTTAATCTAGCAGCAACCTTAAGAATTAGAGAGATTGATGAAGCTAAACAACACAAGCACAAACGGCTGCATTTAATTTAGTCTAGCATTCTTCTCAAGATCTAATAATTCCTAATGCACCAAATCATCAAATCTTGATTGCTTCAGAGGTTAGAGAGATCAAACAATTACGGATTTGACATCTAACCTAGCAGTAGATTGTAACGAGTAATAAACTAGTAGGCATCCTAGGGCTTAAATGAGACAATCATGAAAGAAAATTTCAGAAGAACATCAGATACTCAAAACATAAATTGAACCCTGAAAATAAATCAGATCCCACGGTTGAATTGATACCGAGGCTTCAGTTTCCTTTGACCAAGTCTGAAAGTTTAGCCACACAGGACCATGAAGAAATATGAAGGAAAAAGCTAGAGAAAAGAGAGAGAAAAAGCTGGAGAAGAGAAAATGAGTTCAGGGGCGCCGAACTCCTTTTCTCCTTTTATTCCCCTTCTTTTTCTCAGTTTAGGGTTTTTCTTTTCGTGCATTCGGTCTGGGTCACAGTGCACGTGTCGTGACTTCAACCCCGGTTTCGTCCTAGATGTAGCTCGTATTGCTCAAAATTCAAAATATTAAAGTTGTAGAAAGTTTTCGTAGAATTCCATATCATCTTGAATCATCTCTATCAGAGCTCGGATAAGAGGGTTATGCCCAGATTATGAAGCAATATTGAAACTATCCAGAGTCGCCCAATTAACTTCGTTTTGCACTTAACTCTTCCATTTACAACCTAAATAAAAATATAAGAATAATGAGTATATCTAGGCACCAAATAATTATAAAACCCTAATCATTAAGGGATAAAAATATGACATTTTTCATTCTCATCAAATTCCCCCACACTTAACTTTAGCTTGTCTTCGGGAAAAACTCAAATTCACTTTCAAAAAAATACCAAAGTTGTAACGCCATCAACTAAGAACAACCAAGCTCTTCAAAACTCATAACATATCATGAAAAAAAATTCTTAAATAACTTACAATTACTTAGTAAGCATTTTCATTCAAAGATGGAGTAAACTAAATAAGTAGATCCTCACTGAAATAAACACTCAACTCTCATGTATTTGAAGGGTATGTGTTACTCTCAAATTCATTCCAATGAAAATGATCTACCATAGGCTTGCATATCTTCTCCAATGACTCCGCTCAGCATCTTCTTCAATTTGTATCTATCTCGTATAAATAGACCACTTTCTTGGAATTTTTGGAGGAATTATGAACACAGAAAGTTTGTAACTTTAAAATTCATTCCCTCCATCACTTCCTTTCTTCTTTTATTTTTCTCTTCACATTTTTTTACACTAACTATGAACTCATGAATTGAGGATGAAAACATGTTCCATTTCACCAGTCATTGCCATACCACAAATCCAGACACTCCCACACTTATTTTTTGCACACCACACAAACCGTAATGATGAACAATGCTCCACTAGCTCTACGACTTGGGTAAAGGTTTTTTTTTCAGGTTTAAAGCTTGTAACGTGGGTTCACAAAAAAAAAACCCAATAAATCTCAAAGGGGTTTAACAAAAGAAAAAAAAAAATTAATTACAAGGTAGGCTATTTGGCTTATGTAGCTTATAACAAAGAGGGGCTTAATCATGTTCATGCATGCATGTGTCAATGTGACCTCAAAGAGAATCAAGGGAAGTTCTAGAGAAACAAATCCATGGAAGATTATCTCTTATGAATGAAAATAGTGAGACTGATATGGATGAGTCAGTCTAAAGGCTCAAAATCTCACTGGCTTTTGTCTACCAAATTTAGCCACTACCATCCTCAAAGAAAATAACTAGACTAATTCATTCTTAGTTGGAAGATTACATATTCAATCATATTAGGAATCTTTTAAGAGCCTAATTCAATCTTGGTCACGACATACACAACCAAAAATCATTAAAAACCACAAAAACAAAGAATTTTATTTTCATAATTTTGTTTTTAAAAAACAGAATTGAAACACAACCTAAACCCCCTCCCCCACACTTAGAACTTACATTGTACACAATGTAAGGTGAAAGGTAAAGAGAAGGCACAAATAACCAAAATATAAATGCAAAAATAAAGAAAAAAGGGAACGAACAACTACCCTTGGATTCCTCCCAAGCAGCGCCTTTGTTTATTGTCATTGGCTCGACTCTTTGACCTTATCTCTTTGAGCCCTAGACAAACCAAGAGGTAACATATTAATAACCAAATAATTTACAATATTCACATACCAAGGTAATATCACACTCGCAGCGAGCAATTGCTCATCAGGGAATGTTACTTGCAAATGAAGTTCATCCTGCACATGTTTTTCTTCTTGCGGTGCACTAAGTTTACTGAAGATGATTACTGGTAACATTCCTCCATCTCCAAGGAACATGTACCTGAGGTGAGGCTTCAAATCTGGAGTAGGAGCCTGCAAAACATAGGGTAAAGGCCTCTCAGTAGAAACTGGTAACTCAATATAAAGAACGTTACCTGACTGCTGTAACTGTGGAATATCATTCAACGCTGCAACAATTTCCTGCAAATCAGAACTCAAGACTAACTCCTCATTCTCTTTCTCAAGATGCTTACTAATGGCAACTTCCAATTTATCTTTTCTATCAAGTTCAAAAATTTCCTGTGCAAAATGATCAATCACATTAATAGAATAAACATGATTATCATCACCAAGATATTTCATGGCATCATAAATGCTAAACTTAACAATTTCACCATCAAATTCCATGGTAAGTGTGCCACTATGAACATCTATCTTAGTCTTGGATGTCTTTAAGAATGGTCTTCCTAACAAAATAGGAGCATTTGGTCACCATTTTCCATATCAAGCACATAGAAATCAGCAGGGAAAATCAAATCATAAACTTGCACAAGAACATCCTCAACACACCCTTAGGATAGGCATTAGATCTATCAGCCAATTGAATCACAACACCAGTTTTATTCAAAGGTCCAAGTTTCAAAGAAGCATATATAGAATATGGCATGACATTAATCGAGGCCCCTAAATATATCATGGCCTTCTCAAATCTAATGTTACCTAACGTACAAGGGATAGTAAACAGACCTGGATCTTTGCACATTGTAGGGATTTTTCTTTGAATAATTGGAGAAACATTCTCCCCTACTCTCACCTTCTCACATCCTATAAGTTTTTGTGTCCTTTTAATTGTGCATTGTTCTTTCAGGAATTTAGCATAACGAGGCACTTGTTTAATAACATCTAAAAGTAGAATATTTACCTCACATCTACGAAAAATCTCATATAAATATTTATTTTGTTCATATTTTCTAGAATTTGTGAAAGCCTGAGGAAAAGGAGGAACTGGTTTATAGTCAGAAAGAGGTGGAAACTAACGCTTAGATACGTCATCATCATTGGGAACGATCCTGTCTACAATGACGTTTTTCTCCTTTCTTGCTCCAATGATGCAAGGGCTGCCTTTACCGGAATCTCAACTTCTTTACCACTTCTCAAAATGACTGCACTTGAATTTTTTCTTGGATTTACTACCGTTTGAGAGGGTAATTTCCCCAAACTTTATGCCTCTAGCCGACTAATTGTGGTTGCCATCTCACCCATCTAATTGTCCAAACTTTGAATACTGGCTCTTGTCTCCTATTGAAATTGCAAATTATTAGTGGCAAGAGATTTAACAATATCTTCTAAAGACATACCAGAATTGGAATTTTGGCCTGGTTGTTGTCTGGGGGGATATGGCTGCCTATATTACTAGTAACTGGGTGATTTTGAGTCGCTGACTGATTAACTTGTGGATTTCCATAGCTAAGGTTGTGATGATCCCTCCATCCCATGTTATAAGTGTTTGAATGGGGATCATACTTCCTTTGGGGTTGTCCAGGAAAACCACCCGCCTCATTTACTTGCTCAGTGGGCTTCTCTTGAAGAGTTGGGCACATATTGGTTGGATGCCCTACTACTTAACAAATCCCACAATCTTTCCCTGTTTGCGTATTACCTACAGCCATTTGACGAATAAGAGAAGTAAGACTCGCAATTTGTTGTTCAAGGGAGGAAATAATAACCTCATTAACATTCTTAGATGGAAGGTTAAGCCTAGCACCAAATTGTTGAGAATTGGCCGCCATATTTGTAATCAAGTTTCTCGTGGCCTCGGGAGTTTTATCCACCAACGCTCCTCCACTAGCAGCATCAATCATGTTCCTATCAGTGGGTAGAAGGCCCTCATAGAAATACTGGATAAGAAGTTGCTCGCTAATCTGATGATGGGGATAGCTTGCACATAATTTCTTGAAACGTTTACAATATTCGCGTAGGGACTCTCCGTTATGCTGCCTTACACCACAAATTTCTTTTTGAATGTTGGCCGCCCTTGAAGCTAGGAAATATTTCATCAAAAATAATCTCTTCATCTCACCCCATGTGGTAATACTCCCGGAGGGTAGATAATAGAGCCAATCCTTAGCTGAATCCTTCAAAGAAAACGGAAACACTCGTAATTTAATTTGCTCTTTAGTCACCTCCGTGGGTTTCATACTCGTGCATACCACATGAAACTCCTTTAGATGCTTGTGAGAATCTTCATTTGCAAGACCATGAAAAGTGGGCAAGCGATGTATTAGTCTAGATTTTAATTCAAAAGTAGTAGTAGCATCTAAAGTAGGGAACGTTATGCATAAGTGTTGTTGATTCAAATCAGGGGTTGCAAGCTCTTTCAAAGTTTGATTTCCAGCCATGACTTCCTCCTCTAAATCAGATTCGCTATCAAATGGGGAATCAAGAGCTAGATCATTCTCTTCAGAATTCCTTTGAGTTTCTTACCTTAACCTACGCAAAGTTTTCTCTATTTCTGGATCGCACTGCAAATTACCTTGATTAGAAGATCGAGATACAATCATAAACAATCAAGGGAACTCTAATAAAACATGAAAAACAAATCAGGAAAAATCTAGAATAACAACAACAAATAAAAATTCTAAAAACCCTAGAAAATAGTGGAATTTGGCTTCAGAGTCAGAATTCTGCCAAAACCATAACAAGGAAAAACTTACAATTTTTTTTTCAAAAATTTCAAGAACGAAATAATGATCACAAGAAGCACAATAATCAACTAGAATCACTCCTCGGCAACAACGCCAAAATTTGGTGTGCTATCGCAGGCAACCAAAAATAAAACCAATACTCCTAAAAATATATATGTAGTAGTGCGTGTTATCGTTCCCACGAAGAGTGATTAGTCTACTTTTATGCTCCGTGAACAAGGATGGGGTTTTGAGTATAACAAAAACACTTTAAAAAAAACAACTTAGAAACAATTCAAATTAAAGAATCAAAATCAATCAAAAGAACAAACCTTGTCTAAGTCAACATCCACCATCGAAATTTCACAATTGATCATCTATGTAAGCATATATCAATCCGCACTTGAATATTCACCGTTGGAACTAACTTCCTATCTCTTCTTTTGAAGTTAATTAGAAAACATGCGAACCAATTAACCCTAACTACTAAACAACCCAAGATAAGAGCTAAAGGTTTAATCTAGCAACAACCTTAAGAATTAGAGAGATCAATGAAGATAAACAACACAAGCACAAGCGGCTGCATTTAATTTAGTTCAACGTTCTTCTCAAGATCTAATAATTCCTGACGTAGCAAATCACCAAATCTCGATTGCTTCACAGGTTAGAGAGATCAAACAATTACGGATTTGACATCTAACCTAGAAGTAGATTTCAACGAGTAATAAGCTACGTCTCCTAGGGATTAAACGAGACAATCATGAAAGAAAATTTCAGAAGAACATCAGATACTCAAAACATAAATTGAACGATAAAAATAAATATGATCTCATAGTTGTATTGATACCGAGGCTTCAATTTCATTTGACCAAGTTTGAAAGTTTAGCCACGTAGGGCCATGAAGAAATCTGAAGGAAAAACTAAAGAAAAGAGAGAGGAAAAGCTAGAGAAAAGAAAATGAGGTCAGGGGTGCCAAACTCTTTTTCTCCTTTTATTCCCCTTCTTTCTCATGGTATAGGGTTTTTCTTTTCGTGCATCCAGTCCGGGTCACAGTGCACGTGTTGCGACTTCAAGCCCAGTTTTGACTTGGATACATCCCGTATTGCTCAAAATTAAAAGCATAAACCACAAGCGGCTACATTTATTTTAGTGCAGCGTTGAGAAGATCTAATAATTCCTGACGTAGCAAATCATCAAATCTCGATTGCTTCACAGGTTAGAGATATAAAAAAATTACGGATATGACATCTAATCTAGCAGTAGATTTCAACGAGTAAAGAAAATTTCAGAAGAACATCGGATACTCAAAGCATAAATTGAACGATGAAAATAAATATGATCTCACAATTGTATTGATACCGAGGCTTCAGTTTCATTTGACCAAGTCTGAAAGTTTAGCCACGTAGGGCCATGAAGAAATCTGAAGGAAAAAACTATAGAAAAGAGAGGAAAAGTTGGAGAAGAGAAGATGAGGTTAGGGGCGTCGAACTCCTTTTCTCCTTTTCTTCCCCTTCTTTCTCACAGTTTAGGGTTTTTCTTTTCTTGCATCCGGTCTGGGTCACAATGCACGTGTTGCGACTTCAAGCCCAATTTTGACTTGGATACATCCCGTATTGCTCAAAACTAAAAATATAAAGAACAAGCGGCTGCATTTAATTTAGTCCAACGTTCTTCTCAAGATCTAATAATTCCTGACGTAGCAAATCATCAAATCTCGATTGCTTCATAGGTTAGAGAGATCAAACAATTACGGATTTGACATCTAACCTAGCAGTAGATTTCAATGACTAATAAACTACGCCTCCTAGGGATTAAATGAGACAATCATGAAAAAAAATTTTAGAAGAACATAGGATACTCAAAACATAAATTGAATGATGAAAATAAATAATATCTCACAATTGTATTGATACTGAGGCTTCAGTTTCATTTGACCAAGTCTGAAAGTTTAGCCATGTAGGGCCATGAAGAAATCTGAAGGAAAAAACTACAAAAAAGAGAGGAAAAACTGGAGAAGAGAAAATGAGGTCAGGGGCAGCAAACTCCTTTTCTCCTTTTATTCCCCTTCTTTATCACGGTTTAGGGTTTTTCTTTTCGTGCCTCCGGTCTGAGTCACATTGCACGTGTTGCGACTTCAAGCCCACTTTTGACCTAGATACATCCCATATTGCTCAAAATTAAAAACATAAAATTTTAGAAAGTTTTCTTTGAATTCCATATCATCTTGAATCATCTCCATCAGAGCTCGGATGAGAGAGTTATGTCCAGATTACGAAGTAATGTTGAAACTGTCTAGAATCGCCCAATTAACTTTGTTCTGTACTTAACACTTCCATTTGCATCCAAAATCAAAATATAAGAATAATGAGTATATTTAGGCACCAAATAATTATAAAATCCTATGCATTAAAGGAAGAAAATATGACATTTTGTATTCTCATCACCTATCTTGGTCATATTATATCCCATGCGGTCACTGTTGATCTCGAGAAGATTCAAGCAGTTACCGATTAGCCACAACCTCAGAATAGCTCAGCTTTGAGAGGATTTTTGGGCCTAGCCAGATACTACCGCAAATTCATCCAAAATTATGGTCCCATTGGCAGCACCATTAACCAGTCTCCTCAAGAAAAACTCCTTGATTTGGAATGAAGAAACCACACAGTCCTTCTGGGCTCTAAAACTGGCTCTCGCCTCCACACCCGTACTAAAACTTCCCAATTGTTGGAAGATAGGGCCTAAGCCCACATGACCAAGGAAGGCTCATATATCAAAGTGTATTACAAGATGGGCCCAAGCCCATAAGACCAAGGAAGACCCATGGGTTCAAGAGATATTGAAGACGAGCTCAAGGCCCATAGACCCATATACATTGATGGCAGGATGGTAAATAAAAGGTCATCTTATAGAGATGGATTTGATGTAATTATGTTAAAGTTCCAGGGTTAAAACCCAAACCCTAAACCCTAAGTTCAGGGGTATTATTATAATATTTTAGTTTCATAAATTTATAAATAGAGCTTCAAAGGGGGTTAGGAAAATCAATTCCATAACCCTTCTTCCTCCAGTTTTCTCCCAATAGGTTTCTTTCCTTTTTTCTCCATGAGCTAAATTTATGAAATCCTAAAAATCAACATGGTATGAGAGCTTTGATTTTCAGGACTCACATCTATGTTTTTTGGATTAAAAAAAACCCATATTTTCTTTGTTGTACCGTTGCTTAGTTTTTTTTTTTTTTTTTCATCTTCGTGCTGTTAGTTTTTTATTGATTCTTTGATTAGTTTTTTTTGGTCATCTTGTTAGGTTTGTTTGGTTCTTTGATTAGTTTTTCTTTCACAAGACCTCCTTTTTGTCTCGGTTGCCTTCTTTTGTATCTAACTCACCCAAAAAGTAGTAGATTACATTCAGTAGAAGAAAAGATCTATTCTTCCTATCCACAAGAAAGATTAGTTTGTCATCTCAACGGAATTCTAGCCATGGAAATGTTTGTTCATGCATATGCTCGTAAAGAGGACGTGAGAAAAGTTCATCACGGGCATGGCTACTCTATTGTTTCGAAGTTCAATCGGCCGCGCTGTTCAGCACCATGAAGAAGACGAAGGCATTCCAAGAGTCCTTTGGCGCTGTGCGTCTCTGGACGGTGTCCGCCGAGAGTCCGTCGGTGCGGGAAAAAAAAAAACGATCACTTCTGTTGGAAAGTCTCCTCTTGAAGAGAAGGTTTTTTCGTCGTTCTCTATTCGGCCGTGGGGGAACACGACCCACTGTCGCCGGAGAAGACGACCAACACTGGTAAGTTGACGAGCTCTGGTTTTTCGCCGCAGGGAAGAAAACGTTCAGTTTCCATTTCTGATGTAGCCATCCGAAGATAAACGCAGTGATGATATTCCAATTCCGGTTCTTATTTTGGAAAGTCCTCTCTATCCGGAATTGCTATTGGAAAGTTTCCTCCCGAGCCGAGCTATGTTGCCATCGAGCTTCCCGAGCGCCAGCTATGTGTGGCTGTTTTTGGAAGTCCCAGTGATGTCTCTTATTTCGAAAAGTTTCCGTTTCGATTTTGTCTTCAAGATTTATGTGCGGGATCCTCCGACCGAACATTGCTGTTATTCAGAAAGGAAAGTTTCTCTCTGGTTTCCGCTGGCCGAGAGTCAGATAGGAGAAGAAGATACGTAATAATATGTTTCCAAACTTAGGAAACATAATTTATTAAAGTATAACCCGCTCTATTCTGGCGCAACACAGACTCGCTCAAGTCAATTCAGCGCCTGTTGAGACCCGGACTTGCCTGAGTCAACTTGGACCAGCAACCCGAGGGCACTGTTTCAGCACCAGCAGACCGAGTCAACCTGACTCAGGCCACTTAATTTTTCCTCAGGATGCGTGCAAAAGATTTTGGCGCGACTCAGTAATTTTTTTTCTCTGGCTCAATTATTATTTTTGAAGAATTGACAGATTATTCCTTGGTCAGCATATTATTTGGTCTAGATATGTGCATTGGATTCTTTCATGGGTCATTTTACAAGAATTATGTTGGGTCATATTATGTGGGCCCAAGCTAAGCCCATTTCAACTGCTGCTATTGTGTCTCTGTTGATGAAACATTATTATTGAAGAAGAGGTAGCCTCATACCATTATTTATTGTTATCCCCATAAAAAAAGAATCAAATTTATTTTTGGTTAGGAGTCCATGATGGAGGAACTTCATCCGAATAAAAAAAAGAATCAAATTTTTTTTGGTTGGGAGTCCATGACGGAGGAACTTCATCCCCATCAAAAAAAGAATCAATTTTTTTTTTTTATTGGGAGTCCATGACGAAGGAACTTCATCCCCGTAAAAAAAAGAATCAAATTTATTTGTGGTTGGGAGTCCATGACGGAGGAACTTCATCCCCGACAAAAATATCAAAATTTTTATGGTTAGAAGTCCGTGACGAAGGAACTTATTATTATATTTATGTTACTACCCCCATTAATATCATATATTACTCTACCACTTGAGAGTCGTTGTCCTGTAGAGGGAGATGGTGGTGAAGGTGGACACTTCAGAGCAATGTCTTAATGGCTAGGAGCGATTTACTCTCACTGATATTATACCAGCTGGGCCTCATGAACGAGAGCACCAACATGAGGGGGACTGTTAGAAGATGAAGGCATATTATACAAGAAAGATTTTATACATCATTTGCAGCAAACTAGGAGTTCATGTTGTTCTCTCACCCCTAGCTTGAGAGTGAGTGTTGTAAGACAGGGCCCAAGCCCACACAACCAAGGAATGCTCACATATCAAAGTGTATTAGAAGATGGGCCCAAGCCCTTAAGACTAAGGAAGACCATGGATTCAAGAGATATTGAAGACGGGCTCAAGGCCCATAGGTCAAGGAGAAGGCCCATATGCCCATATACATTGATGGACCGCAGGACTTTAATTTTTTGCCCAAACTGAGTGAATACCATTGCATGAAAAGATTTAAATATCAATGGTATTTTAGAACACTCTTTAAACAAAAATAACCAAGTGGTACGAGTGAAGTCATCAATGAATGTAATAAAATATTTCACTTGAGAAATGTTGGAGACATTCAAGGGTCCCCATACATCAATATAAATTAACGAAAAAGAAGAGACACTTTTAATTTTTGGATGAGGTGAGTATGTAGACCTCTGATGTTTACTCATTTGACATGCTTCACAATGAAGGTCCGACCACGCTTTAGGAAAAATATGATGAAGAGATTGGGCGGACGGATGTCCCAACCGATTGTGCCATAACCTGGTTTCAATGTCACAGGTGGATGCAGTATTTATTTGTGGGACATCCAGGTAGTAGAGCCTCCCTTGTTCACGGCCTCCTCCAATCACCCGCTTCGTTGTAAGATCCTGAAACACACATGAAGTGGGTGAGAAAGTGATCGTGTTACGGTCTCGGATCTGACATGACGATTCGTAGGGAGGAAGAGAGAAGAGAAGAAAATCAAGCCAAAGGGAAGCTTGAAATCTCTAGGTTCTTTGAGGAGAAGGCACACCCTTGAGCTCGTTGAGGAGAACTCGAAACCCTTGTTTACTCTAAATCAATGCTTCCTTTTTTCTCATTACTCTTACCCCTTAGGGTTCACCCTTACAAAGTTTAAGATAAAATATTATAAAAATGCCCCTGTGGCCTATTAATTCTTTAACTAAAATAAAATAAAATAAAGAAAAATAAATAATTAGACTCTAAATAACTTAGCAATGTTATTGCGTAGAAAGAGCTTGTTCTCAAGCTCGAAGGTAGGGTCTGCATGCCGACATCTCCACCGGTTCCTAAGTAGCATCCGCGGTATCTATGTCAACCCTCTGGACAACAAAAATGGAGCGTTCCACCTGATAAGCAAAATTTTATTTTTTGCCAGCATCACATGCTGTAGCACACCCCAATACGGTTAAGCAACCAAACAACAAGTTGAACTCTCACCAGCTCCATTCTGGCAATTTCGGCTTCTACAGTAATAGCCCATGTGTGATATGCCCCAACGGCTGCCTCATGGCCAACTTCATCAGCATGTCCCCGGTAACCTCAGTAACTGGATTGAGCTGAATCCTAATGACGGCAGGCTGCCCATGTTCATCTAGTGGTCCTTCACTTGTCTGTGTGTACATTGCTGATGAAGTTCTCACAAACAACAACATACTTTTGCTGTTGAAGTCTTTTCTCCAGCCGCAAATCAATATGGTGTAGGCCTTTGTTGGTAGCAGCAACGTTGCTATAATTCTGTTGAGATGACTCACGAAGAGCAAGTAGTACGCTTTGGTGAATTGTTGTAGCAGCAGCAAGGAAGTTGGCATTCCTTGCCATGTATGGTATTGTTATTGCTATCAAAAGGATAGCAAAGATTGCTTCAACTGCCCAAGCTGCTCCAAGGCGATGACCAGTAGCTCCCTTTGTTGAAGACAATGAATAAGCCACTGAACTTGAGAATTTCTGTTCATTTGCATCCTTTCTATCGGTGTGTATTTTCTTCTGTGGTGCCCCGTTTTGCGCTGCTTCAGCAGCAGTAATTTAAAAAGTCATCATCAGCTCAGACATCATGTATCTTACTGAGCATGCCAACATGTATCTGCACTGCAACAGCAGCAGCAAAAAAAAATGTGACTGGATCCATCCCAATCCATCCCACACGTTTCATATACATCCAATAACATTGCCCCAATATCCTGGTTGGCAGCATCTAATGGTCCGCTGACAGCTCCCATTTTTACCACTGATGAAATAAAGTCAATCTGTCCAAAAATTAGAAGGGCACCACCTACTGCATCAAAATCCTTTCTCTCAGGTTGCATTTTCTGATGTTTGGCACCTTTCTTCACTGACACAGCAGCAGCACCATAGAACAGAAGATCTGGTATATCATGTTGAAAAATATGGTGCAACATTGTTTTCTGCATTGCCACAACAGCATTGTTTTCTTGGTTGTCTGGCAGCACTGGTTTCTGCATTGCCACAACAGAACTGTTTTCTTGGCTGTTTGGCAGCACTGTTTTGTAGAGAGCAGTCAAAAGGACATTTGCTCCATGCAACTCTACCATGTCATGACTACTTACACATTCAAGCATTTTATCCTTGTTCCCTTTGCAGCACACATTCTCCTCCTCCACATTAAAGGAAATACTTTCCACCATCACCCCCCTGATCATGTTGGTTCTTGAAGGAACTCCAGTCTCAGATTGGCCTCCTATTCATTCATCCCTAGAAAAAGAGGAGTCCGGATTATCAGTTTTTGTTTGTAATTCATGCTCAAGAGAGAAACCTCCTTTCCTGTATAAGTAAGATGTTCCTTTGTTGTCTACCCTCTCTTTAGAAGCAAAAGCAACTACAAGAAGTGAGTCCAGTAGTGGAATTGAAATTCCTGAATCATCAGAAAACTCACCATCTTCAATCTTTTTACCACCAATTAAATTTAAAAAATCATGTTTAGTGCTGTAGAATTTAGGATCCCATGAGAAGGACTTTAGATCAATGAGGAAGAAGAAGAAGAAGAGAGAAAGGAGAGGAGAAGAAGAAGAACGTGGAAGGAGAGAGTTTGGATTAAGGGAAGAAGGGTTTCTGTCAAATAAGGAGGGCTGGACGAATTTGTGGAAGGAGAGGAGAGGGCTTCAATGCTCTACCTCTTAGCCAATGCCTTTATTTATAGTTTTACAATGCCCTTAGGGCTACAACTTGATAAAACAAAAGACATAAAAGGAACACATATTTACACCTCTATGCCATCTTTATGGAAAGTACCATATTTTACACATATGCCACTCCTTTGATGGGTTTCTTGTCTTGAGCTTGTGGGCTTGAGCCCATCTTCAAACACTCCCCCTCAAGCTGGAGGAGAAAACACATCATAAATACCCAGCTTGCCACATATAAAAGATAGAATTTTAGACGTAACAGGTTTTGTGAAAATATCATCTACTTGCTCTAGAGATGAAACATGTTTCAGGGAGATTATTCCTGCTTGAACTTCTCCCGTATAAAGTGACAATCGACCTCAATATGTTTAGTTCTTTCATGGAAGACTGAATTTAAAGTAATATGAATGGCTGCTTAGTTATCACAATGCAGACCCATGGAACCTCTTTTATAAAATCCTAATTCGGTAAGGAGGGTCCTAATCCATAAGAGTTCACTAACTGTATCGGCCACAACTCTGTATTCTGCTTCGGCTCTAGATCTTGCAACCACATTTTTCTTCTTACTTTTCCATGTAAGCAAGTTCCCTCCAACATGTGTACAATATCTCAATGTAGATTTTCTATCATTAGGTGATCTAGCCCAATCTGTATATGAGAAGCCTTCTATGTTGAAGTGCCCATGTTTTTTATACAACAATCCTTTTCCTGGAGCTCCTTTTAGGTATCGTAATATTCTCTCTAAGCCTTGCCAGTGAGTAATTTGTGGTTTGTGCCTGAATTGACTCACCACACTTACAACATATGATATGTCCAGCCTAGTTACTGTGAGATAGATCAGTTTTCCCATGAGTCTTTGATATTTGCCAATATCAATATCTTCTTCATTCGTGGCACACAATTTTACATTTGTATCCATAGCTGTGTCAACTGGTCGACAACCCTTCATTCCTATTTCTTCAAGGGGATCCAATACATGTTTCCGCTGAGACAATATTATCCCATGCTTGGATTGAAGAACTTCTATACCCAAAAAATATTTAAGCATACCCAGATCTTTAGTCTTGAATTCATGATATATGATATTCTTCACTTCTTGTATGCTCAAAGCATCATCATCGGTTAAGATAATATCATCAACATACATAGCAAATAATATTCTGAATGATCAACCGAGCATTGATGAAAACCAAACCGTAGAAGTGTTTGACTAAATTTATCAAACCAAGCTCAAGGGGACTACTTAAGCCCATATAAAGAGTTTTTTAACTGGCATACCGACTCCCCCTCAACCACATAACCAGGTGGTTGAACCATATAAATTTCCTCACGTATATCACCATTTAAAAAATCGTTTTTGACATCCAATTGATATATGGGCCATGATGAGTTAACAACAATAGATAGGATGATATGTACCAAATTAAATTTGGCAACAGGAGAGAAGGACTCCTCATAATCTATCCCATAACACTGAGTATAACCTTTAACAACAAGTCATGATTTAAGATGAGAAAATGATCCATCCGGGTTATGTTTCACCGAAAACACCCATCTACAACCAACCGGTCTTTTACCTTTCGAGAGTGATGCTAAGGACCAGGTTTGATTTTCATATAAGGCATGCATTTCTTCATCCATAGCGGCCTTCCATCCTAGATGCTTCAGACCCCCTGATGCAATTGTGGAATGGAAGTAGAAGAAAGAGAAGCAAGGAACTGAAACCACTAGGAAGACAAGCGATGGTGAGATATAAAATTTGAGATAGGATGCGAAGTAGTACAGGAACAATGATCCTTTCTGAAAGAACTAGGCCTAGTATCAAATTCAGGCCCAAACATAGGAGGAGAAGGACTTACCTCTGGTGGATCCGACAACTCCACAGGTGAAGGTACGGCCGGTGCGTCAAGGGGTGAATTAATATCAACATTGAAAAGCACAAGCGGACACGGAGTGGTAGAAGGAAATGTCCATCTTGGAGAAGCATCATGGGAGGAGCATCATGGGAGGAGTCGAAGGAGGATTCCTCAAAGAAAGTCACATCCCAAGAAACAAGCATCCTCCGAAGGATAGGATTGTAATAGACATAACCTTTCTGGGTGCGAGAGTAGCCCAAAAAAATGCACCTCATAGACCGAGGATCAAGTTTATTTTTGTGGGGAAGTAACATGAACAAAACATGTACATCCAAACACTTCAAGAGGAAGAGAAAATGGATCTTCACCATGAAATAAAATAGAGTAAGGAGTTTTATTATGAAGAACTGATGAAGGTAACCTATTAATAAGAAAGAATGTCGTAAGTATAGCATGAGGCCAATAAAAATAGGGTACCTTCATGGAGTAGGGGAGGCCCCGAGCAACTTCAAGAAGGTAACAATTCTTCCTTTCAACAACACCAATTTGTTAAGGGGTATAGGCACTTGATGTTTGATGGATAAGCCCATTACCCTCACAAAATAATTTGAATTCATTAGACAAATATTCCTTAGCATTATTAGACCTAAGTATTTGAATTTTTTTGATGATTTTACCTAAGTGACCTGGTTATATTTATTTAAAGAGTGTTCAGAAATTCTTCCTTTGTTTAAAACTTTTCATGCTATGGTATTGACACTTGTAGTTGTAAGACGAGGAGAATATGTACTCCTAATGTGTTTACTTAATTGACAAATCTCACAACTAAAATTAGAAAGTACTTTTAAAGATGGAAGCATAGAACAAAGTGAAGAGGTAGACGGATGACCAAGCCGGTTGTGCCAAAGTTGGGCCTCAGATGTAGTGGATGATAAGGCAGCTAATGGTGGAAGAATGAAGTAGTATAAGTCCCCCTTTTCATGTCCGCCACCAATCACCTGCTTCGTAGCGAGATCCTGAAATATACAAGAAGATGGTGAGAAGGTGACAGAGCAATTCAACTGTTTTGTTAATTGATTAACAGAAAGAAAATTTAAAGGATATTGAGGGAGAAACAAAACATCTTGAAGAGGAATAGATGAGGTAAGAGAGGAGGAACCTTTGCCAAGGACCTTGGTTTGGGTACCATTACAATAGTAATGAATTTCTGAGGAAGGCAAGGAGATAATGACTGAAACAAGTGTTTATTACTTGACAGATGTTCAGAGGCTCCAGAGTTGATGATCCAAGAGGAAGAGGATGAAAAGGAAGAATGCATACTTGAGGCAATAGTAGTAGTGGCAGTAGATAAGGGAGGAATGGAGAATTCCAGGACTTCATCTCCTGAAATGCAACATAGTCTTCAGCAATGAGAGTCACATTTTTGGATTGGGAGTCAACCTTTTCTTCACATTTCTCAACATTAACAGAGTTTGGGTTAGCCGTGGCCCAATCAGGCTTTCCATGAAGTTTCCAGCATGTTTCCACAAGGTGGTTCTGACCACCACAGTAAGTGCAAAGTTGAGGCTCAGTACGGAAATTATTCGGACCTGTTCGACCACCTCTATTTTCTGCCCCCTTCATAGTTCTACCCCCTCTCATATTTCTACCCAGTCCTCGGTTTGAGGATGATGTACCCTGATTGATGGAGAATATAGCCGATGGAGCATCAATAGGAGAAGGAGGGGATGGATCAGGTATCCGTAGTAATGTAGCACTGATGTCATCGAAGGATGGAACAACGGAGGAACTTAGAAGATGGGTCTTCGCAACCTCAAGGTAAGGCTTAATATTTGACAAGCAAATAGCTACTGCCAAGGCTTCTCATTGTCGTTCTTGAACAACAATGTCAATGGAGTATGGCTGAGCTATTTTACATTTTTGGAGAAGGCCCCAAAACTGGGCAAAAACTTCATGAATGTTATCTCTGTGTTTAGTATGCAACATACTTTGTAAGACATCATATACTCTTTGTAATGAGGCAGTACTCGAGTAAAGCTTAGCACAAGTGTCCCAAATGTACTTGGCTATTTCTAAGTGGACCAGATTGTTAGCCATATGCTCTTCCATGCTATTGATGAGCCAACTGATAACCATGTTATCATTTTTAACCCACTTGTGGTAGGCTTCATCTTCTTCATCAATCTGAAGAGGGATTTTGATGACATGACTTAGAAGGTCACGAGTAATGAGAACCCTCCGTACCGATTGTGACCAGCTAAGGTAATTGGAGAGACCTCTTAGTGGAATCATTGTAATGCAGAGTATGTCACTGTTATTACTGGTGTGTCCACTCTCCATGATGAGGCAAGGCAAATGTGGAGGTCAAGGGCAGGGGCCTTCTTCAAATAAAAATTACTCAATGCAATTTGAAGAACCCGTGGACCAAATCAATCACCAACAATAGAGGGAAAAGGAGAAAAAAATTTCTTCGCGAGAGTAAGCGCCAAATTATCAACAAATTTGTGCTTTTGGAAAGTGAGAATAAGATCCAGCCATCACTCAATTCCTTTTATATTCTTAAAGGAAAAAACAAAGAGGAGAAGGTAGATGCAACCGCTTAGGCCTAAATCCAAACTCCAACACAAACCGAGAGAAAAAAAATATTTAGAGAAAACTTAAAGGCAAATCAAGACACTTGAAAGGAAATTTATCTCCAGCTCTTGGGAATACTTCAATGTAAAAAAAATGCAATTGTTGAAGTTCAAGAGAAACAAAAATAAAAGAGATAAGTGAGTGCTGGAATTTCATCAAACATATAATGGGCATCCAACAACATAACACCATCCCTTGAGAAACATCAAGTGGGAGAAGTTACAACAACATGTGCTAGAATTCTACCTCAAAAGAAATTGATTCAAGTTACATAAAGGTAACTGAATCTCAAACATCAATCT
Source organism: Aristolochia californica (assembly GCF_029961685.1). NCBI lineage: Eukaryota > Viridiplantae > Streptophyta > Magnoliopsida > Piperales > Aristolochiaceae > Aristolochia > Aristolochia californica. Next base: position 7,561,555 of record NW_027182257.1, read on the forward strand.
TGATAAGACACAAGTAGCGACTGATCTTGATCAAGCTTGTAATTGATCTACAAGAAGATCAAGATTATAACATCATTTTAGTCATAAAAATAAATCTTCACAACATATGAAGATTATCTTGACTTGATGTGATTCAAAGTTCAAGAAGAAGGAAAAAATGCAAAAGAGTATGTAAATAAGAACAAAAACAAATGTAAAGAAGAAGAGATTTAATTTATCTCTTCATGGCTGAATTCCTTTTACTAACTTCTTGGACAAATTTCATAACTACTTCATCAAATGGGATCCTAATCTCCTTGCTCTGATACCATGTAGAATTTAGGATCCCATGAGAAAGACTTTAGATCAATGAGGAAGAAGAAGAAGAAGAGAGAAAGGAGAGGAGAAGAAGAAGAACGTGGAAGGAGAGAGTTTGGATTAAGGGAAGAAGGGTTTGTGTCAAATAAGAAGGAGGGCTGGACGAATTTGTGGAAGGAGAGGAGAGGGCTTCAATGCTCTACCCCTTAGCTAATGCCTTTATTTATAGTTTTACAATGCCCTTAGGGCTACAACTTGATAAAAGACATAAAAGGAACACATATTTACACCTCTATGCCATCTTTATGGAAAGTACCATATTTTACACATATGCCACTCCTTTGACGTGTGGGCTTCTTGTCTTGAGCTTTTGGGCTTGATCCCATTTTCCAACAAGTGCTGGTGCAAACCTCCACTTTCGTACTAGAAAAAATTGATAATGGCATCGAAAGTTACCATACTTTCAAGAGTTTTCCCTTCTCCAATGCAATTTTGAGATTCATCCAGTTCAGAATTTTCAGCAGCTGTTGAATCCTTTAACATTGTCAAGTTGGAAATTTCAGAATTCACATTATGATTTTGTCCAGCAGGACTGGTTCCATCACAAAGGGTTTCAAACCCACAATCCACTGCTAATGTGTTGCCATTGGTCATATGCTCAATTGCTGCTAAAGAAGTATCAACTTCCATAATACTGGAACAAAAACCACTAGTCCCTTCTCCCAACGTTACAAGCAAATTATGGCCAAGAGAACCTTCTTCATTAAGAGTCTCCCTATCTTGCACAAGCACATTCAAGTCGAGTCTCATTTGTTCAAAGTTAGCATATTCTAAGTCCTGTTCATCTGCATTATTTTTTTTAGTTTGTATTTTCTACTGTGGTGCCCCGTTCTGCACTGTCACAGCAGCAACAAATTTAAAAATTGGAAGTGTCTCTCCTGTCCTACCCAAGTTTGCAACAACAACAAAAAATTGAAATTTCCTCAATCGGTTCATTTTTACAGTCTCATCATTATTTCTCCCATTGGCTACCCTCTCGTTTCCAGAATTCACACCTGGTTGAAGAATTTCCACGAATAGTGGCCTTGTGGCATACAGACCAACAAAATTGTAGAATTTAGAATCTCATGAAAGGAACTTTAGATCAACAAGAAAGAAGAAGAAGAAAAAGAGAGAAGGAGAAGAGAAGAAGAACGTGGAAGAAGAGAGTTTGGATTAAGGGAGAAGAGGGTTGCGTCAAAAAGAAATATGAGGGCTAGATGAATTTGTGGAAAGAGAGGAGAGTGCTTCAATGCCCTACCTCTTAGCCAATGCCTTTATTTATAGTTTTACAATACCCTTAGGGCTACAACTTGATAAAACAAAAGACATAAAAGGAACACATATTTACACTTCTATGCCATCTTTATGGAAAGTACCATATTTTACACATATGCCACTCCTTTGACGTGTGGGCTCTTGTCTTGAGCTTGTGGGCTTGATCCCATCTTCCAACACTCCCCCTCAAGCTGGAGGAGAAAAGACATCATAAATACCCAGCTTGCCACATATAAACGATAGGATTTTAGATGTAACGGGTTTAGTGAGAATATCAGCCACTTGCTCTTGAGATGACACATGTTTGAGAGAGATTATTCCTGCTTGAAACTTCTCCCATATAAAATGACAATCCACCTCAATGTGTTTAGTTCTTTCATGAAAAACTGGATTTGAAGTGATATGAATGGCTGCTTGATTATCACAATGAAGATTCATGGACCCCTTTTTATAAAAACCTAGTTCGGTAAAAAGGGTCCTAATCCATAAAAGTTCACTAACGGTATGGGCCATAGCTCTGTATTCTGCTTCGGCACTAGATCTTGCAACCACATTTTGCTTCTTACTTTTCCATGTAACCAAGTTTCCCCCAACCAGAGTACAATATCCTGATGTAGATTTTCTATCATCAGGAGATCCAACCCAATCTGCATCTGAGAAGCCTTCTATGTTGAAGTGCCCATGTTTTTTATACAGCAATCCTCTTCCTGGAGCTCCTTTTAGATAACGTAATATTCTCTCTAAAGCCTGCCAGTGGGTAATTTGTGGTTTGTGCATGAATTGATTCACCATACTTACAACATATGATATGTCTGGCCTAGTTACTGTGAGATAAATCAGTTTTCCCACGAGTCTTTGGTATTTGCCAATATCAATATCTTCTTCATTTGTGGCACATAATTTTACATTTGTATCCATAGGTGTGTCAACTGGTCTACAACCCTTCATTCCTGTTTCTTCAAGGAGATCCAAGACATATTTCCTTTGAGACAATATTATCCCATGTTTGGATTGAAGAACTTCTATACCCAAAAAATATTTAAGCATACCAAGGTCTTTAGTCTTGAATTCCTGACATATCATTTGTTTCACCTCTTGTATGCTCAAAGCATCATCACCTGTTAAGATAATATCATCCACATATACGGCCAATAATATTTTCCCTTTGACCGTATCTTTATAATATACGGAATGATCAACTGAGCACCGATGAAAACCAAACCGTAAGTGTTTGACTAAATTTATCAAACCATGCCCGAGGGGACTGCTTAAGCCCATATAAAGACTTTTTTAACCGGCACACTGACTCCCCCTCAACCACATAACCAGGTGGTTGAACCATATAAATTTCCTCACTGATATCACTATTTAAAAAAGCATTTTTAACATCCAACTGATAGACGGGCCATGAGGAGTTAGCAGCAATAGATAAGATGATGCGTACCGAATTCAATTTTGCAACAGGAGAGAAGGTCTCCTCATAATCTATCCCATAGCACTGCGTATAGCCCTTAGCAACCAATCGAGCTTTAAGACGAGCAACCGATCCATCCGGATTATGTTTCACTGAAAAAACCCATCGACAACCAACAGGTCTTTTACCTTTTGGGAGTGATTTTAAGTACCAGGTTTGGTTTTCGTATAAGGCGTGCATTTCTTCATCCATAGCCGCCTTCCATCCTGGATGTCTCAAGGCCTCCTGATACGACTGTGGAACGGAAGTAGAAGAAAGGGACGCAAGAAACTGAAAACACTCAGAAGACAAGCGATGGTGAGACATAAAATTTGAGATAGGATGCGAAGTAGTACAGGAGCGACGTTCTTTTCTTAAAGCAATAGGCCGAGTATCAAATTCAGGCCCATACATAGGAGGAGAAGGACTTACCTCGGGTGGATCCGACAACTCCACAGGTTAAGGTACGGCCGGTGTATCAGGGGATGGATCCACTTCAAGATTGAACGGCACAAGCGGAGAAGGAGTAGAAGAAGGACAAGTCCATCCTGGAGGAGCATCATGGGAGGAGTAGAAGGGAGTGTCCTCAAAGAAAGTCACATCCCTAGAGATAAACATCCTCCGAAGGGTAGGATTGTAACAGACATAACCTTTCTGGGTGCGAGAGTATCCCAAAAAAATGCACTTCATAGACCGAGGATCAAGTTTATTTTTATGTGGAGATGTAACATGAACAAAACATGTACATCCAAACACTTTCAAAGGAAGAGAAAAAGAATCTTCACCACTAAATAACACAGAGTAAGGAGTTTTATGATGAAGGACTGATGAAGGTAACCTATTAATGAGAAAGCATGCCGTAAGTATAGCATGAGGCCAATAGAAATAGGGTACCTTCATGGAGTAGAGGAGGCCCCGAGCAACTTCAAAAAGATGACGATTCTTCCTTTCAGCAACACCATTTTGTTGAGGAGTATAGGCACATGATGTTTGATGAATAAGCCCATTACTCTCACAAAATGATTTGAAGTCATGAGACATGTCTTCCTTAGCATTATCAGATCTAAGGGTTTGAATTTTCTTCCCAAATTGTGTCAAGACCATAGCATGAAAATTTTTAAACAAAGGAAGAATTTCGGAACGCTCTTTAAATAGATATAACCAAGTCAGTCGAGTAAAATCATCAACAAAAATGACAAAATATTTAACTTGGGAAATATTTGAGACACATAAAGGGCCCCATACATCAGAATGTATTAGCTCAAATGGAGCAGTACTTGTAGTTGTAAGACGAGGAGAATATGTACTCCTGACATGTTTACTTAATTGACAAACCTCACAACTGATATTAGAAAGTCCTTTTAAAGATGGAACCAAAGAACGAAGTGAAGGGGTAGACGATGACCAAGTCGGTTGTGCCAAAGTTGGGCCTCAGATGTAGTGGAAGATAATGCAGCTAATGGTGGAAGAGTGAAGTGGTACAAACCCCCCTTTTCATGGCCGCCACCAATCATCCGCTTCGTAGTGAGATCCTGAAAGACACAAGAAGACGGTGAGAAGGTGATAGAGCAATTTAATTGTTTGGTCAATTGGCTAACCGAGAGCAAATTTAAAGGAAACTGAGGAACAAACAAAACATCTTGAAGGGGAATAGATGAAGTAAGAGAGGAGGAACCTTTGCCAAGGACCTTGGTTTGGGTACCATCAACAATAGTAACGAATTTATGAGGATAACAAGGAGATAAGGACTGCAACAAGTGTTTGTTACCTGATAGATGTTCGGAGGCCCCGGAGTCGATGATCCAAGAGGAAGAGGAAGATGAGGAAGAAAGCATACCTGAGGCAATAGTAGTGGCAGCAGTAGATGATGAGGGAATAGATGATTCCATGAAGGACTTCATTTTCTGAAATGCAGCATAGTCCTCAGCCGTAAGAGTCACATTTTCGGATGATGATTCAAACTTATCTTCATTTTTCTCAACGTTAACTGAGACTGGGTTAGCTATGGCCCAATCAGGCTTGCCATGAAGTTTCCAGCATGATGCCACAAGGTGGTTTTGACGGCCACAATAAGTGCAAAGTTGAGGCTCAGTACGGAAAGAATTCTGACCCGTTCTACCACCTCTATTTTCAGCCCCTCTCATAGTTCGACCCCCTCTCATATTTTTGCCCCGTCCTCGGAATGAGGTAGATGTTCCCCGATTGCCAGATAACATCGCCGATGGAGAATCAATAGGAGAAGGAGGGGATGGATCTGGTATCCTAAGTAATGTAGCACTAATATCATCAAATGATGGAAGAGCAGAAGAACTTAGAAGTTGAGTTTTGGCCACCTCAAGGTATGGTTTAATATTCGATAAGCAAATGGCTGCTGCCAAAGCTTCTCTTTGTCGTTCTTGAACGGCAATATCAGTGGAATATGGCTGAGCTAGTTTCCATTCTTGAAGAAGACCGCGAAACCGTGCCAAATATTCATGAATATTATCTTCATGTTTCGTATGCAGCATGTTTTGTAAGACATCATATATTTTTTGTAATGAAGCAGTGCTTGAGTAAAGCTTGGCACAAGTGTCCCATATGTTCTTGGCGGTTTCCAAGTGGACCACATTGTTGGCCACCTGCTCTTCCATGCTATTAATGAGCCAACTTATCACCATGTTATCATCCTTAACCCACTTGTGGTAGGACACATCTTCTTCATCAATCGGAGAAAAGTTAACAACGTGGCTCAAGAGGTCACGAGTAATAAGAACCCTCCGAACCGATTGTGACCAGCTCATGTAATTGGAGATACCTCTAAGTGGAATTGTAGTAATATGGAGTATATCACTCTTATTACTATTGTATCCAATCTCCATAATGAGGCAAGTCAAATATGGAGGTCAAGTGAAAAAGGCCTTCTTCAAAGAACAATTACTCTATGTAATTTGAAGAACCCGTAGACCAAATCAATCACCAACAAAAGAGAACAAGAACCAATTTCTTTCACACGGGAAAGCACCAAATTATCAACAAATTTGTGCCTTTAGAAAGTGATAATAACATCCAACCATCACTCAACTTCTCTTGTATTCATAAGAACAAAGAGAAGAAAATAGATGCAACCGATTAGGCCTTAATCCAAACTCCAACACAAATGAGCAATAGACAAAAATTTAGAAAAGATTTAACGACAAACCAAGACACTTGGAAGAGATTTATCTTCAGCTCATGGGAGACTTCAATGTAAGAAAAAATTCAATTGTTGAAGTTAAAAAAAAACGGAACTACAAAGGGTAAATGGCTGTTGGCATTTCATCAAACATATAATGGGCTTCCAACAACATAACACAAACCCATGGGCAACCTCAAGTAGGAGAAGATACAACAACATGTGCTAGAATTCTACCTCAAATGAGATGGATCCAAATTACATAAAGGTAATTGAATTTCACCCATCAATCTTAATAAGAAGCAAACAACAAATGATCTTGATCACTCTTGTAATTGATTTACAAGGAGTCAAGATTATAACATCAATTTAGTCATAGAAATAAATCTTTACAACATATAAAGATTTATCTTGACTTGATGTGACTCAAAATTCAAGAAGTAAAGAAAAAAAGTAAAAGGAGTATGTAAATAAGAAAAGGAAACAAAAAAAAACGTAAGTAAGAAGATGATGAACTTATCTCTTTATGACTGAACTCCTTTTACAACTTCTTGAACAGATTTCATAATAACTCCATGAAGAGATCCTAAAATCCTTGCTCTGATACCATGTAGAATTTAGGATCTCATGAAAGGAACTTTAGATCAACAAGAAAGAAGAAGAAGAAGAAGAGAGAAGGAGAAGAGAAGAAGAACGTGGAAGAAGAGAGTTTGGATTAAGGGAGAAGAGGGTTGCGTCAAAAAGAAATACGAGGGCTGGACGAATTTGTGGAAAGAGAGGAGAGTGCTTCAATGCCCTACCTCTTAGCCAATGCCTTTATTTATAGTTTTACAATACCCTTAGGGCTACAACTTGATAAAACAAAAGACATAAAAGGAACACATATTTACACTTCTATGCCATCTTTATGGAAAGTACCATATTTTACACATATGCCACTCCTTTGACGTGTGGGCTCTTGTCTTGAGCTTGTGGGCTTGAGCCCATCTTCCAACAAAAATTAAGCACAATGATTTCAAATTGACAATGAACAGATGCATTGGTGTTGTTCTCATCAACAGAAAAATAAAACATCACCCATAGAATTTTTTTACCATTTCCAGAATCCCCAAAAAATTCCCATCTTGTATTTCAAACCCAAAAATTGGAATTTCATAAAATTGGCTCTGTTTCTCTGCTTCACAGAACAGAAAACCCCCAGCCCCAAAATTCGAGCAGCGTTGCTGCTGCTCAGGCCATTTGAGCCCCAACATGTTACGGTCTCAGATCTGACACAAGGATTCTTTGGGAGGATCTGAGATCTGCCATGGGTTACGGGTCTTCTAGACATTACTGTAGGGATAGTAGAAAGACATGGGGAAGATGAAGATCAATGGAGGATGAAAGAATATGTGGGTTTTTGAGGAAAATCCTAACCTCGGATCTCACCTCTTTACACTAGATTTAACCTAATTCTTAATACTTCAATGCTTGTGTTTCTCATTACTCATAACCCTTAAATAAGGTTCACCCAGTTAGGGTTTAAGGTAAAATATTAAAAAAATACCCCTACGGCCTAAAACAGAAATAAATAAAGTAAATTAAAGAAAACACTAAAATAATAATGTAATTGCGTGCATAACATTACACCCCCCTTGGAAGATGAGCTTGTCCTCAAGCCCGATGTCTCTACCGGTGCCGAAGTAGCATTCGCGATAGCTATGACCCCCCTCTGTTTGCCCACTTTTTTTTTTGGGCCAGTTCGAGTTAACATGGGTTGACTCGGTTCAGGAACTCCGATCTGACATGCTACTCAGCGGACTGCGTTGATTAAATTTTCCTAAGTTAGGAAAATTTAGTCGGGACTCATCGTCTTCCTTCGGCAGCTCCCGAACTCTGCGGCCGACGGATCCTTTCCTCACGGCACCGACGAAGGCGGGCGAAGGACGTCTCCTTCCTCTCTCACGGCACCAACAGAGTCGCCTGATTTTTTGGTGGCGAATTACAGCCCATCGGGGCTTCGCCGCCTGGATAATTTCTGAGATAGAGGGCTCTTGAAAACTTATGAATCGTCGTTGCTCAACCGCCCAAAATTGAGATCCCTTGCGAAAAAGTCGCTTATGGCGTTGACGAAATATCCTGTTTCGCCGGTGGCGAAGAGAAGCCCGTTGGGGCTTCACCGCTGGGATCCTTGCCGTCATAGAGAATCTCTATTTCTCAGCCCCTGTTATGGACTCTATAGCATCACAAGTTACCAACAGGCGTAGGAATTAATGAATGTGTTTTTCAATTTCCATGTAATTGTTTCTTGGTTTGGTTTTGCCTTTGGTTTGGGTTGGTTTAGCATTTATTGGTTTGAACCATTGACCCAAGAGGTCTTTAGGGTTTTGTACTCAACCCTATTTAAGGGGACGGCTAGGGTAATGAGAATTATGAATTGAGTTCACTTTAGCTAGCGTAATTTAGATAAACAGGTCAAGAGCTCCTTCAAGCTCTCTTCCATTTTTCCCCCAATTCTCCTTTCCGAAATTCAATTTCCATCAACCCCTCATTCCATCTCAATGTCAAGCAAGGTAATGGAAGGAAGAGAAGAGAGGAGGGTGACAAGATCCATGGCTCGTGAGGATCCTAACAACGTGGTATCAAACAGGTCCACCCTCGGTGATTCCTCTTCTCTAGAGGACATACGTCAAGTACTTTCAGAACTTCAACAACGATCCACTCTTCAAGGTACTGAAATTTCTCACATCAATAATACCTTACAAACACTGGAATCATCTCTACAAACCATCCTCTGACAACTTGCTGCACTTCAAGCACCAACGCCACCACCAGCAACCAATTTTTAACCACAACCAGTTCCCCACCAACAATTCACGCCACCACCAAATCCACCCCTACGCCAACCAATGGGTTCAATGGCCACTCAAGCACAAGGACCATCAATGGTTCCCAGGTACTTTAAACTTAACTTTCCTACATATGATGGCTCTAAAGATCCTTTACTGTGGTTCAAGAAATGTGAACAATTCTTCTATCATCAACAAACGGTGGAAATGGACAAGGTTACTTTGGCCGCCTACCACATGCTCGATGAAGCGCTCATGTGGTTCCATCACTACCGAAATGTCCATTCCATTCAGGATTGGCTGCACTTTAAACATGCTTGCCAGTTGAGGTTCGGACCTCCAGCTAGCAGCAACCCAGTGGGGGAATTGATCAACTATAAACAGACCAGCACCTTAGAAGTTTACCAAAAAATGTTCCAAGAAAGGTTGGCCCGAGCTAGTGAATTTGTTCCTCCTCACCTACATGTTCAGATTTTTAATGCTGGATTGACAGAGGCAATTAGATTGGAAGTGGAATTACTTGGTCCGACAGATTTGGACTCAGTAATGAATTATGCCAGAGCTGTGGAACACAAACAAAGAGTTCTAAAAGAGTCTTTACAGCGAAAACCATTTTGGAACAACAGAATACAGGGTACTGCATTTGGGCCAAGTTTTGGGTCCTCTACCCCTAACCGAGCAGATCAGGCTACCAATGTGCCTCCACAGACTATGCCACGTAAATTTTTGACTAAATAGGAAATGGACGCTCGAAAGGCAAAGGGCCTATGTTTTAATTGTGACAGACAATTCCTGCTAGGCCATACTGTTAAACGCTTATTTAGTATTGAACTGTTGGAAGAAGATTCAGAAGAGCTTGTTGAAAATGAAATTGTTGAAGAGGTACAATAAGAACCAGAGCTCTCCCTCCATGCCATGCATGGCCTGCGTACTTCTAATACCATGCAGGTAAAGGCCAGGTTACATCATCTCATGCTACTTGCTTTAGTTGATTCGGGCAGCACACATAATTTTATCAGTGAACCAGCCGCGCAACAATTGGGATTGGCCATTCAACAAAAAAGGGGTCTCTCAGTTTCTGTGGCCAATGGGGCCAAAATTGCTAGTGTGGGGTTATGTGCTAACACCCCTTTCACCATTGAAGGGCATTCATTTCAGGCGGATTTATTAGTCATTCCATTGGCTGGATTTGATTTGGTGCTCGGGGTCAAATGACTCCAGTTATTAGGACCGATATTATGGGACTTTCAACCTCGGACTATGACATTTTCAGCACCACAGGGACAGATTACATTACAAGGCATTGTGGCACAGGTCCCTAACACACTTCACACTTTGCATATTCAACACACTGGTGATGATCAGTTAGCTCCTTTACTTACAACATTTGCGGATTTATTTAATGACCCTACGGGTCTACCACCAGTGCGTCATTGCGATCACCGCATTCGTTTAAAGTTGGGAACTGATCGAGTAGTGGTGCGGCCTTATCGTTACCCGCATATCCAGAAAGATGAAATAGAATGACAGTGCATGCATATGCTCGCTCAGGGTGTGATCCAGCCCAGTCGATCTCCTTTCTCCTCACCAGTGTTACTTGTACGTAAAAAAGATAAATCTTGGAGATTTTGTGTCGACTATAGGCAACTCAACTTGCACACAATTAAGGACAAGTTCCCCATTCCAGTCGTGGACGAGTTGCAGGATGAGTTACATGGTGCTACAATTTTTACCAAATTAGATTTGAAATTGGGCTATCATCAAATACGAGTTCACCTGGCGGATGTGGAGAAGACTGCCTTCCGCACACATCACGGTCATTTCGAGTTCCTCGTCATGCCCTTCGGTCTCTCCAATGCACCCTCCACCTTTCAGGCCCTCATGAATGAGGTCTTTTCACCACTTCTACGCCACTAAGTGTTAGTCTTTTTTGATGACATTCTGGTCTACAACAAAAATTGGGAAGAACATCTTCACCACCTCCATCAGGTATTTACCATTCTACGCTCTCATCATTTGGTTTTGAATAAATCAAAATGTTCTATGGGTACATCTTAGGTGGCATATTTGGGCCATGTCATATCAGCTGTGGGCGTGAAAGTTGACCAGAGCAAGATACAAGCAGTTAGAGATTGGCCGATTCCCACCTCCATCACAGCATTAAAGGGATTTTTGGGCTTAGAGGGATATTATAGAAAATTTATCCAATCTTATGGCCAGATAGCAGCACCACTCAACAACCTGCTAAAAAAAAATGCATTCCACTGGTGTTCTTCAGCAGAACAGGCCTTTAACCTGTTAAAGGAGGCCTTAGCCTCAGCGCCAGTCCTACAATTACCAGAATTTGAGGGAGACTTTGTGATGGAATGTGATGCCTCCGGGGGAGGTATAGGGGTAGTGTTACAACAATTGGGACACCCCATTGCTTATTTCAGCCGTCAGTTGGGACAACACCACCATAAGTTAGCTGCATATGAGAGGGAATTGATTGGGTTAGCCAAGGTTGTCCAACATTGGCGACCTTATCTTTGGGGACGACCGTTTCTCATTCATACAGATCATGTAGCCTCAAGTATCTTCTTGAACAACGCCTCACCACATCCCCACAGCAGCATTGGTTAACTAAACTCATGGGCTTCAATTTTGCGGTTCATTATAAGCCAGGTAGTTCGAATTTGGGGGCTAATGCCTTATCAAATCGGGATATTTCCGCCACACAAATTTATGCTATCAGTCACCCACGTGCACAGGTATTAGATTCTATTCATGAGGAAGTACATCAATATCCGGATCTCATGTCATTATATCAGGATATTCAACAGGGGACAGCTGCTCCTCATTGGACGATTCAGGATCATCTCATTCTCTACAAAAATAGGATCTTTTTGCATAATACATCCCCACTTCTTCACACCATCCAGTCCTCTATCCATGATAGCACACATGAGGGTCCACAGAAAACATATTTCTGAATCAGTCGGGACTTTTACTGGAAGGGCATGAAGAGCACAATTGCTGATTATGTAGCTGCTTGTCAGATTTGTCAAAGAAACAAGGCCGAATCTTTAAGTCCGACCGGCCTACTGCAACCTCTGCAACTACCATCTCAAATCTGGTCTGATATTTCCATGGACTTCATTGCTAGACTTCCCATTTCATCAGGTAAATCGGTGATATTCGTCGTCGTTGATCGGTTTTCCAAATATGGGCACTTAATTGCTTTGGCGCATCCATATACTGCTGCTCAGGTCGCTCAATTATTTATGGACAACATTGTCCGATTACATGGAATTCCCTCATCATTATCAGTGACAAGGATGCCATTTTTACCAGTATCTTTTGGAAGGAATTATTCAAATTACAGGGCATCCAATTGGCATTTTCGTCTGCCTATCATCCAAAAACGGACGGCCAAACAGAGGTTGTCAATCGCACGATTGAAATGTATCTTCGTTGTTAAGTGGGGGACGCACCTAGAAGATGGGTGAAATGGCTTTCATGGGCAGAATTTTGCTATAACACATCTTACCACACTGCACTGGGCACTACTCCTTTCAGGGTAGTTTATGGCAGAGATCCACCTCGTCTGTTACCATATGAACTTGGGGCATCCAAAGTCGTCACTTTGGACCAAGCATTAGCTGAAAGAGAAGCTATGCTCACTGAGGTACGTACACATCTACAGGAGGCCCAACACTCTATGAAACACTTTTATGATAAGAAGCACCGAGAGGCATCTTATTTCCCTGGAGAATATGTGTGGTTAAAGCTTCAACACTACCGCCTGCTATCCCTGACTGCATCAAAGCGCCATAAGCTGTCTCCAAAATATTATGGTCCATTTCAGATATTGGACAAAATTGGGCCCGTGGCATACCGCTTGCAGCTACCACCAGAATCAAAGATCCACAATGTCTTTCACGTCTCCCAATTGAAGCCCTTCCTGGGTGACTCGCCCCTACTACACACTCCACTGATGCCACTACATGAGGGCAGAGTCCTTTCTATTCCGGCTCAGGTAATACAAGCACGCCACATTCAAGGTGATTGGGAAATTCTTGTCCAGTGGGCAGATGCCGATCCCAATGACACCACATGGGAGCCGTTATCAGCATTTCGACTTTTATATCCTTCATTCGAGCTTGAGGACAAGCTCTTTCTCCAAGAGGGGGGTGATGTTATGGACTCTATAACATCACGAGTTACCAACAGGCGTAGGAATTAATGAATGTGTTTTTCAATTTCCATGTAATTGTTTCTTGGTTTGGTTTTGTCTTTGGTTTGGGTTGGTTTACCATTTATTGGTTTGAACCATTGACCCAAGAGGTCTTTAGGGTTTTGGACGTCCTCAACCCTATTTAAGGGGACGGCTAGGGTAATGAGAATTATGAATTAAGTTCACTTTAGCTAGCGTAATTTAGATAAACAGGTCAAGAGCATCCTTCAAGCTCTCTTCCGTTTTTCCCCCAATTCTCCTTTCCGAAATTCAATTCCCATCAACCCCTCATTCCATCTCAACATCAAGCAAGGTAATGGAAGGAAGAGAAGAGAGTAGGGTGACAAGATCCATGGCTCGTGAGGATCCTAACAGCCCCCCAGAACAGAGACCAGCCAAAATTTCGCCTATGGCGCTGACGGAATTTCCTTTTCCCCTTCGATTTCCGATTTGAGGTCACCCCCAAATCCTCTAGTGCCGATGATTTTGGAATTTCCTCTGTTAGGAAATCACCTCCCCGCTGCAGCTTCGGTTCGATGATACGCACGGTGTCCATTGGGAAAGGGTGAGCCCTTCCGTTTTTGAAATTCCGGTGCTCTGATACCAGTTGTTATGGTCTCGGACCTGATCCAAGGATTCTTTGGGAGGATCTGGGATCTGCCACAGGTTACGGGTCTTCCAGACATTACTGTAGGAATAGTAGGAAGACATGGGGAAGATGAAGATCAATGGTGGATGAAAGAATACATCGATTTTTGAGAAAAACCCTAACCTCAGATCTCACCTCTTTACACTAGATTTAACCTAATTCTTAATACTTCAATGCTTGTGTTTCTCATTACTCATATCCCTTAAATCGGGTTCACCCAGTTAGGGTTTAAGATAAAATATTACAAAAATACCCCTTAAATAAAATATTCCAAAAATACCCCTATGGCCTAAACTCAAATAAATAAAGTAAATTAAAGAAAACACTAAAATAATAATGTTATTGAGTGCATAACACATCATCCCTATGGAAGAATCATTTTGTCATAAAAATCGGGGGCGTTTCAGAAACATACCCCAAAATGCGTTGAATTCGGTTTCCCGTTGGGCTGTTGGGAGCGAGATTGTGAGGGAGAGTCCTAAAGCCAAAGCCCACCGGACCTTTTTTTGATGGTGAACAATAGTGACACAATGTTTTTCCACTCGGTGAAGCTTGGCGAAGTTAGGAGGACATTTTTCCTTGACAGAGGTATCTCGAAAAGTCTCTGGAATTTTTTTCCTTTCTTGTTCGGGGAGATTTTTTCTTCCCATGAGAAGGGATTTTTTGAGCTCGAACCCAAATCCGCCATTACTGTCGGGTTTTATGTAGAATACCCGTCCGATTTTGGATTTTTAGGGGCTTAGGACTATTGCACTAGATTGCCCTACTCGGAGATTGGGAAATTTTCTTGTCCGTGGCCTTTCTTTCCATCCGAGACAGCGTCTGCTGCTCAGAAGAGATTTTAGATTGTATGACATTCTTTTATGCGGCTGTGAGATGCCTCTCAATTGCAAAAATTTTAATGGAAGATTCACGTAGCATTCCATCACGTAATTCTAAAACCTTTGTGGGAAAATCCTAATGCATCTCACATATTTTTGTGTGCAATTCTTGGAGTATGGCCAATATTTCCTCTCAGTTTGAAGAATCGATCATTGTGTTCCCGCTCTGATACCAGTTGTTACGGTCCTAGATCTGACACAATGATTCGTAGGGAGGAAGAGAAAAGAGAAGAAAATCAATCTGAAGGGAAGCTTAAAAACCCTAGGTTCTTTGAGGAGAACGCACACCCCTGAGCTCGTTGAGGAGAACTCAAAACCCTTGTTTACTCTAAATCAATGCTTCCTTTTTCTCATTACTCTTACCCATTAAATAGGGTTCACCCTTGTAAGGTTCAAGATAAAATATTATAAAATTGCCCTTGTGGCCTATTAATTCTTTAACTGAAATAAAATAAAGTAAAGTAAAGAAAAAAAATAATTAGACTCTAAATAAGTTAGCAATGTTATTGCATGCATAACATAGAGCAATTAAAATATTTGGTGATTGACTAACCGATAAAAGACTCAAAGGGAAAGTAGGAATGAAAAGGATATTAGTGAGTGGAAGTGAATGGTGTAACAAAAATGGAACCTTTCCCTTGAACTTTAGTTTGTGAACCATCAGCAATGGTAACAAATTTATGTGAAAGACATGGAGAAACTGAGTATAGTAGATGTCTATTACAAAAATGCCCTTGTGGGCTATTAATTCTTTAACTGAAATAAAATAAAGTAAAGTAAAGAAAAATATAATTAGACTCTAAATACCTTACCAATGTTATTGCGTGCATAACATAGAGCAATTAAAATATTTGGTAAGCTGACTAACCGATAAAAGATTCAAAGGGAAAGTAGGAATGAAAAAGATATCAGTGAGTGGACGTGATGGTGTAACAGAAGTGGATCTTTTCCCTTGACCTTTAGTTTGTGAACCGTCAGCAATGGTAAAAAATTTATGTGAAAGACATGGAGAAACTGACTATAGTAGATGTCTATTACCTGTAAGATGCTCGGAGGCTCTGGAGTCAATTATCCAGGATGAAGAGGACGCAAAAAACGCAAAAAACATACCTGAAGAGGTGGTGGCAGAGGTTGGTGAAGAAGTACTTGGGGAGGACCCCATCATGGTCTTCATTTTTTGGAATAGTTCATAGTCTTCATCAGTAAAAGTATTATTCGTAGTTGTTGTGGTAGACTGCTCTACTTTTGTATCACTCACAAAGGCTTGGTTAGCTTTATTCTCATTAGCTTTATAACATCTTTCGCGAGAATGGCCCAATCTACCAAATATAGAGCATTCTTTCTGGTGAAAGCATGTGTCTCTAGTGTGGCCATATCCCTTACAATGGGTGCATTCCTTCCCATCTGTTAGGTCAAAACTAGTCCTGCCACCTGTTAGGTTCTTCCCTTGCCATGGATCGAGTCACCCTTCTTTCCTCTCTTCCCTCCATGAATGATCTTGATGTTGGAAGAGAATTCTTGTTTCTTGAACGAGTAATGGTGGAACTCAATTAGAATGAAGGAGCTTTGGAGGAAGTTCAACCTTGAACCTCAAAGGGAGAAATCTGACCTAGACCTATGAGGGAGAATCTGACCTGTAAAATATAACTTTCTCAATACTTGCCTCTCTTCTCCTTCACGTCCCCCTAAATAAGGTTGAGGAAAAAAATACAAAGATGACCCATAGGTCAAGTGGTTCACGCCACATTACACTGAACCAACCCAAAGTAAACCAAACCAAATAAAATAAACCAAACCGAATTGAAATTACATGAAATTGACATAATTTAATTCCTATGCCTATGGATAACTCGTGATGCTATGGAGTCCATAACATCACCCCCCCCCCCCCCCCCCCCCTGGAGAAAAAACTTGTCCTCAAGCTCAAAGTATGGGTAGAGGGTGCGAAACGCCGCTAATGGCTCCCATGTCGTGTCACTGGGGTCAGCATCTGCCCATTGCACTAAAATCTCCCAATCACCCTGAATACGGCGAGTTTGTAATACTTGTGCCGGGGTAGAAAGTACACGTCCCTCATGGAGTGGGGGCAACGGGGTGTGCAGCAAAGGTGAAGCACCTTGGAAGGCCTTTAATTGTGAGACATGAAAGACGTTGTGAATTCTGGTCTCTGGCGGAAGCTGCAATCTGTAGGCCACTGTCCCAATGCGGTCCATCACCTAAAAGAGACCATAATATTTAGGAGAGAGCTTGTGACGTTTGGAGGCTGTCAACGACAACTGCCTGTAGTGTTGGAGATGCAACCAAACCTAATCTCCAGGAGAAAAGAAGACTTCCTGGTGCTTCTTGTCATAATATTTTTTTCATAGAATGTTGTGCCTCCTGTAGATGAGTGCGCACCTCAGTGATGAATGTGTCTCTTTCAGCTAATGTTTGGTCCAAAGTGGCGACTTTAGAGGCCCTGGTTCATAGGCTAAAAGAAGGGGAGGTTCTCTACCATATACCACCTTGAATGGGGTTGTGTCGAGTGCGTTGTGGTAGGAGGTATTGTAAAAGAACTCAGCCTAGGCGAGCCACTTAACCCACCTCTTAGGTGAGTCCCCCACGAAACAGCGGAGATACATTTCAATGGTTCTGTTGACGACCTCTGTCTGGCCATCAGTCTGCGGATGGTAGGCTGAAGAAAAGGCTAACGTTGTGCCCTGTAACTTGAAGAGTTCTTTCCAGAAGGTACTTGTAAAGATTGCATCCCTATCACAGGTAATTGAATTAGGCATCCCATGTAAGCGGACAATGTTATCCATAAAAAGTTGAGCGACCTGAGTTACAGTATAAGGATGCGCCAGAGGAATGAAATGCCCATACTTAGAGAAACGATCCACCACTACAAGGATAACAGATTTACCCGACGAAGAGGGAAGTCCATCTATGAAGTCCATAGAAATATTAGACCAGATCTGTGACAGAAGCTGAAGTGGTTGGAGCAACCCAGCTGGACTTAATGTTTCAGCTTTATTCCGTTGACAAGTCTGACAAGCCGCCACCTAATCAGCTATACTTCGCTTCATGCCCCTCCAATAAAATTCCCTACTGATCCGGAAATATGTTTTTTGTCGGCCCTCATGTGTACTGTCGTGGAAGGAGGCTAAAATGCTGTTAATCAGAGGAGATGTGTGGTGTAGAAAAATTCTGTTTTTGTAGAGGACGAGATTGTCCTGAACCCTCCAATGGTTTGCCGTTGTCCCCTGCTGGATGTCTTGGCATAAGGAGATAATATCCAAGTACTATTGTGCCTCTTCCAGTATAGAATCCAACAAGAGAGCTCTGGGTTGACTGATGGCGTTTAATTGCGGCTCTAGAACGTCCCGACGAGATAAGGCATTAACCCCTACATTCAAACTTCCCGGTTTATACTCGACAGAAAAGTCAAACCCCATAAGCTTACTTAACCAATGCTATTGTAGTGAAGTAGTGAGACGCTGCTCAAGAAGATACTTGAGGCTGCAATGATCAGTGCGAATAAAAAAAGAACGTCCCCATAGATAAGGGCGCCAATGCTGTATAGCTTTCACCAATTTGATCAATTCCCTCTCATAAGCTGCCAACTTGTGGTGGTGTTGGCCTAGTTGACGGCTAAAATAAGCAATCAAGTGGCCTTGTTGGTGCAACACTGCGCCAATACCGCCCGCCGAAGCATCACATTCCACTACAAACGACTCCTCAAAGTCGGGGAGTTGCAAAACCGGGGCTGATGATAAGGCGTCTTTCAATTGCTGAAAGGAATGAGCTGTTGTCTCTGACCATGTGAAAGCATTTTTCTTGAGGAGACTGTTGAGCGGAGCTACAAGCTGGCCATAGCTACGAATAAATTTTCTATAATATCCAACTAGGCCCAAAAATCCTCTTAAGGCTGTAATAGATGTAGGAATAGGCCAATCTGTGACCGCCTGTATCTTACTTTGGTCTACCTTCACCCCCGCTGCTGAAATAACGTGGCCCAAGTATGCCACTTCTGATGTGCCCATAGAACATTTTGACCGATTTAAAACCAAATGATGTGAACGTATAAAAGAAAATACCTGGTGAAGGTGCTGAAGATGTTCTTCCCAGTTGTTGCTATAGACCAAAATATCGTCGAAAAATACCAATACATATTTTCTCATGAGAGAGGAAAATACCTCATTCATGAGGGCCTAGAAGGTGGAAGGCGCATTTGACAGACCAAATGGCATTACGAGGAATTCAAAATGGCCGTGATGCGTGCGGAACGCTGTTTTCTCCACATCTGATGGATGAACTCGGATTTGATGATAGCCAGATTTCTAATCGAGTTTAGTAAAAATAGTAGCTCCATGTAACTCGTCTAACAGCTCATCCACCACTAGAATAGGAAATTTATCTTTAATCATATGGGCATTGAGTTGTCCGTAATCCACACAGAACCTCCATGACTTATCATACTTGCAGACTAGTAATACCAGTGAAGAAAAAGGAGACCTACTGGGCTGAATAATACCTTGTGCTAACATCTGCTGGCACTGCCTTTCAATCTCATCCTTCTTTAAGTGAGGGTAACGATACAGATGCACCACTACCGGCTCGGTACCCGTTTTCAAACGGATACAGTGATCACAGTGCCTAAGTGGCAGTAAGGCAGTAGGGTCTTGAAAGATATCTTCAAATTCTGTAAGTAAGTGAGATAACTTACATGTGTTTGTAGACTGGACCTGGGCCACCTGTAGTGCGCAGGTGAGTGGTGCTTGTGTGCCATGCAATATAATCTGATGTTGGTCCTCTATAAAAGACATGGTCAGGGCTTGGAAATCCCATAGTATTGGTCCCAATAATTGTAGCCATTTAATTCCTAGCACCGAATCGAATCCTAATAGTGGAATCACCAGAAATTCTGCAACAAATGCATATCCCTCAATATCAAAGTGTGTGGCTAGTGATATGCCTACACTAGTAATTTTAGCCCCATTGGCTACTAATATAGAAAGACCAGTCTATTGTTAAGCACCTAGCCAATACTACCCAAAAGACCCGCCTGATAGGAGCGAATGACATAGGTACTTAACCCAAGACCATAACATCACCCCGCCCTTTCCCGAGCCGATGACCACGGAGGCTACCACAACAGAGCAACCGGAGCCGGGTCGAACCCAGGTCAATCCAGGCGCGTGACCACCCGCATCCACCTTGGGGCCGCCGGGATTCGAAGTCGAGAAGCAGCGCTAGCTCTGATACCAAATGTTAAGCACATAGCCAATACTACCCAAAAGACCGGCCTGATAGGAGCAGAAGACATAGGTACTTAACCCAGGACCATAACATCTGTTGCTATACTACTAACCCAAGTTGTTCTGCCGCCTGTTGACTGATGAAATTATGTGTACTGCCCGAGTCAACTAAAGCTAGTAACTGTAAATGATGTAATTGGGCTTTCACTTGCATTGTGCTTGAACTGCGTAGACCAGTCATAGCATGAAGGGAAATCTCTGGACCTTCCTGGTCAGTTTCCACAATTTCCTCCTCTGGTGGTATTTCTTCTCCATCCTCCCACAGACATATACTGAATAATCATTTGCAGTGGTGTCCAATGACATACTATTCATCACAGTTAAAAAGAGGCGCTTGGCCTTTCTCTGGTCCATTTCTTGTCTAGTAAGTTTTTTGAAGTAAGGAGTAGGTGGAGTCGAATTAGAGATGTCTGGGTGTGGGGCTGCACTGTCTCTAAATCTTGGAGGTCCATAGGAAGGGTTTGGCGCTGAGGCATTGTGCCTCCCTGGCCAAGCTAGTTTTCTGACCAGTGATTCCTTTAGAACACGCTGCTTGTGCTCAATTGCCTTGGCAAAATTCATAGCGTGGTCTAAATCTGTAGGAGCATGTAATTCAACTTCTAATTGCAGAGCTTCTGTCAAACCAGCAGTAAAAATATGAACATACTGTGTGTGGCTAACAAACTAGTTTGCTCGGGCTAACCTTTCCTGGAAGGTCTTTTGGTACACCTCTAGTGTTCCAGTTTGTTTGTAATTGATTAATTCTCCCAATGGATTGCTACTAGCTGGAGGATCAAATCTCATCATGCAAGATTGTCTAAAAGTTGCCCAATCCTGAACCACTTGGTCATTTCGGAATTGGTGGTACCATAGAAGCACTTCATCGAACATGTGGTAGGCGGCCAAATACACTTTCTCATCCGCAGGTGTTTTTTGATGATAAAAGAACTGATCACACTTGGCTAACCAAATCAAAGGGTCCTTAGACCCATCATACGTAGGAAAGTCAAGTTTTAAATACCTGGGCACAGTGTTTGGTCCTTGAACGGCAGGCCCCAGATGGGGATGGTGTTGACGTATTGGTGGTTGTGGGGGAGGTGGTGGGTGGAATTGATGGTGGTCGGCCGGTGGAGAGTAGGCTGGTGGTGGTTGGGCTCGTGTATCATGGTCCTCTTGTCGCCGGAGGAGAGCTTGGATGGCGACATCCATTGATTTTATTGCCTGACGCAAATTAGAAGTTGTTTGATGCACCTCTTCCAGGGCATGAGCCTGGTTATCTGTCCTCTGCCTAGTATCTTCCACTAACTGTCTCAAATCGTCAGGGGAAGAGGAATCCCCAAGGGTGGACCTGTCTGATACGAAGATGTTTGGTTCTTCCCTTGCCATGGATCGAGTCACCCTTCTTTCCTCTCTTCCCTCCATAGATGATCTTGACGTTGGAAGAGAATTCTTGTTTCTTGAACGAATAATGGTGGAACTCAATTAGAACGAAGGAGCTTTGGAGGAAGCTCAACCTTGGACCTCAAAGGGAGAAATCTGACCTAGACCTCTGAGGGAGAATCTGACTTGTAAAATATAATTTTGTCAATACTTGCCTCTCTTCTCCTTCACATCCCCCTAAATAGGGTTGAGGACAAAAATACAAAGATGACCCATAGGTCAAGTGGTTCACGCCACATTACACTGAACCAACCCAAAGTAAACCAAACCAAATAAAGTAAACCAAATCGAATTGAAATTACATGAAAACTAAATTGACATAATTTAATTCCTATGCCTATGGATAACTCGTGATGCTATGGAGTCCATAACACCACCTCTTCCTCTTCCTCCTCTATAAAATCTGCCTCGGCCTCGGCCTTGGTCAGATGGTGTTATCCTATGTCTAGAGTACATAGCAGATGGTTTTTGAATAGTAGAGGGAGAAGCATTTGGAATACGAAGAAGTGTAGCACATACATCATCAAATGTGGGAACCTGTTGTGGACTCGATAGCAGGATGAGTCATCCAGAGGTGACGCGGATGAGTTGGTAACTCAGAGGGTGGAGGTACATCCAAGTACTTTAGAATTTATAATTTTAGATTCATAATTTTACTTTTTTAAGTGGTAAGAGGTTCTAGCCAGCGATGGCATGTTTTTAAAAATTCCATTCGAATTCCTTGGCATGGTTGGCCTCTAAAAGGGCTGATGGAAATGAATGAAACATGTTGAATTTTACGCAGAAAAGGATCGGCATTCTCCTCCAAAGAACCCTAGGATCGGTGTTCTCCTTGAAAAACCCGAGGGTACAAGTCTAACCTCGACGAGCCTGATCTCATCTCCTCATTCCATCTCCTTCTTCCATCCTCTTATCGTCAACATAGGGCGCCCAAGCATGTCTGGTTGTCTTGGTTTCCCCCCTGCACCTCTTGACGATCTCTCCCTTCGCCGAGTCATGAGGTCCATGGTCCAGGACCACAACAATTTGGTATCAGAGCATGTAAGCATTGGGGAGTCTTCCAGAAATGAGAAATTGCTCGCCAAACTCAGTGAGAAGCTTAACGCAAGACAAGAATAAAATGAGGGGCGATTGGTAGAGATGCTTAATGCAAGACAAGAAGAAAGTGAGTGGCGATTGGTAGCACTGTTAGACAGCATAGTCTCTCAAGAGGTAACCCAACAATTTGAAGCAGTAACTAATCACATGTATGAATTATTTTTTGGAAGAAACCCAAGCCCGAGGGAAGGGGGAAGGGGTCCTTCGAATAGATAGGGCGAACAGTATGCTGGACGCCCAGAGCATCCAGCACACGGTGGGAATTTCAGTCTAAGTGGCGGGGCAGTCCCAAGGTACACTAAACTGAACTTCCCTATTTTCAATGGGTCCGAAGACCCTTTAATTTGGCTTTATAGGTGTGAATTTTTTTCAAACCAATGAATGGCTGAAATAGACTAGGTGGGTTTGCCCGCATTCCACATGTTCGATGAACCGCAGCTATGGGGCTATCAAGTCGAATTGGAAAACCCAGGGCTTGATTGGGAAGAATTTAAGGAGTTGTGTACACTTCGGTTTGGACCACCTACTTAGAGCAACCCATTGGGTGATTTAATGCCATTAACACAAATGGGAACTATGGAACAATACCAAAAACAATTTCAACAAAAATTGGCTCGAGCAAGGTTGTACAGGTGGACCAGCATGTTAGTCTATTTACAACGGGGCTAACTGAGTCACTCCGATTAGAGGTGGAACTCCTCGCCCCTCAGGACCTAGCAAGAGCCATGAATTTGGCCAGAGAGTTGGAAGCTAAACAAAAACTTCAAGCACGTAGGCCAAGTTGTCAAGGAGGGAAAAATATTTCTGAACTCCTACAACAACTAAGACCCATACTTCCACTCTGTCATTCATCCGGAAGCTGAAAAGGGCTGAGATGGAAGATCAAAGATCAAAAGGGTTATGTTACAATTGTGATGAGCAATACACATTCGGTCATCAATGTAAAAAATTATTTTGGTAAGAAGTTGAGAATGAGGAAGAAGATGGCGTAGAGGTAGAATGGCCTGAGGTTGAAGAACCAGTCATTTTCTTGCATGCAATGATAGGACTCCAGTCCACCAAGACAATGCAAGTGTGTGATTTGGTCCAAGATCAGCCCCTATTAAGCCTTGTGGACTCGGGGAGTACTCATAATTTTTTGAGTTTCATAGCTGCCCAACATTTACAACTTCAGAGTCAACCTCGACCAATTACTTCGGTTTCTTTTGCCAATGGGGAAAAGGTTACTAGCTACAGAGTCAACAAGGCGGTAATTTTTTCTATTGATGACAAAAAAAATT
Organism: Aristolochia californica; assembly: GCF_029961685.1. Lineage (NCBI taxonomy): Eukaryota > Viridiplantae > Streptophyta > Magnoliopsida > Piperales > Aristolochiaceae > Aristolochia > Aristolochia californica. The sequence continues at coordinate 7,585,441 of NW_027182257.1, forward strand.
CTTATGAATTTTTCATCATTCCACTAGCAGGATTTGACATGGTTTTGGGCATCAAATGGCTACAAACATTGGGACCCATCTTGTGGGACTTCACCGCTTTGACTATGAGCTTTGAGTTTGAAGAGCACCCGGTTACATTATAAGGTTGTAAAGCTGACGTTCCAACACATCTCCATGGACTCCACCAACAGTACAATTCGGACAGCAATTTAGACACCTTGTTGAATGAATTTACCGACATATTTCAGGAACTTGCTGGTTTGCCACCCTTGCGACATTGTGACCATCGAATTTTTTTGAAGGCTGGGTTAGAAGTGGTGGTTGTTCATCCTTATAGGTACCCACACCTACAAAAAGATGAAATTGAATGTCAATGCAAAATTATGCTGGAACAAGGTCTCATCTGACTGAGTAATAGATGACAACACTTGGAGGTTTGGTGTGGACTACCGAGAATTGAATGCCAAGACAATCAAAGACAAATTCCCCATACCAGTAGTGGATGAGTTAATAGATGAATTACATGGTGCTCAACTTTTCACTAAGTTGGATTTGCAGTCAGGATATCATCAAGTAAGAATGTATTCTCCTGATATTGAGAAGACAACATTTTGTACTCACCATGGCCACTTTGATTTTGTAGTGATGCCCTTCGGTCTATCCAATGACCCTTCCACGTTTCGGGCCTTAATGAATGAGGTATTTAGAGTCTATCTTAGAAAGTATGTTTTAGTATGTTTTGATGATATTTTAATCTTCAACAAGTCTTGGAATCAATACTTAGAAGACTTACGCCTTGTCTTCCAACTTCTTCGAGCACATCATCTTTACTTGAAACGTTCCAAGTGTTCTTTTGGAAGAACTCAGGTGGTCTATTTGGGTCACATTATCACAACGACAGGGGTGATAGTGGGTCCAAAAAAAATTGCAGCCATCACACATTGGCCCCAACCGAGCCTCATTTCAGCACTAAGGGGATTTTTGGGGTTGGCGGGCTATTATCGGAAGTTCATCCAGAATTATGCTCCATTAGCTGCTCCTTTAACAAAGCTTCTCTGATGCAATGCCTTCAGTGGAATGAAGCCACCGAACAATCATTCCATACACTCTACCAAGCATTGGCCTCCGCTCCAGTACAGCAGTTACCAGATTTTGAAACCGTATTTGTGGTAGAATGTGATGCTTTGGTAGGAGGTATTGGCGTGGTGCTTCAACAATCACAACACCCTATTGCCTATTTCAGCTGTCAACTAACAGACCACCATAAAAAATTACCAGCCTACGAACGGGAACTCATTGGCCTAGCTGAGGCAGTTCGCCATTGGAGGCCTTAGGGCAGATTTTTTATCATCCGCACTGACCACTGCAGTTTGAAATATCTGTTGGATCAGAGGATATCCATCTCCCCACAACAGCATTGGATCTGCAAATTATTGGGTTTTGACTTTATGGTGGAACATAAGGCGGGTACATTAAACAAAGTGGTTGATGCACTTTCCCGCCGTTCAGAAGAACCACCTCAAATGTGTGCCATTAGTCATCCAAAACTTATCCTACTTGATTCAATAAAAGAAGAAATCCAGCACACAACAACACACAAGCACATGTCTCAACAGATTGATGATGGGAAAATGTCTCCCAAATGGTCCCTTCATGACAACCTCATTTTATACAAGCGGCGCATTTCCTTATTATCCTCCACTCCGTTGGTGACAGTGGTATTATCAACTTATCATGATAGCACTCTTGAAGGCCTTAACAAAACATTACATCGGATTTGAAAGGATTTTTATTGGGAAGGTGTTAGGATCCTCACGAGCCATGGATCTTGTCACCCTCCTCTCTTCTCTTCCTTCCATTACCTTGCTTGATGTTGAGATGGAATGAGGGATTGACGGGTATTGAATTTCGGAAAGGAGAATTGGGGAAAAACGGAAGAGAGCTTGAAGGAGCTCTTGACCTGTTTATCTAATTTACTCTAGCTAAAGTAGACACAAGTCATCCTTCTCATTACCCTAGCTGTCCCCTTAAATAGGGTTGAGGACGTCCAAAACTCTAAAGACCTCTTGGGTCAATGGTTCAAACCAATAAATGCTAAACCAACCCAAACCAAAGACAAAACCAAACCAAGAAACAATTACATGGAAATTGAAAAACACATTCATTAATTCCTACGCCTGTTAGTAACTCGTGATGCTATAGAGTCCATAACAGAAGCCCCCTCCTGGAGAAAGAGGTTGTCCTCAATCTCGAAGGAAGGATATAAGAGTTGAAATGCTGATAACGGCTCCCATGTGGTGTCACTGGGGTCGGCATCTGCCCACTGGACAAGAATTTCCCAATCACCTTGAATGTGGCGTGCTTGTACTACCTGAACTGGAATAGAAAGGACTCTGTCCTCATGTAGTGGCGGCAGTGGAGTGTGCAGTAGGGGCGAGTCACCTTGGAAGGGCTTCAATTGGGAGACGTGAAATACATTGTGGATCCTTGATTCTGGAGGTAGCTGCAAGCGGTATGCCATGGGCCCAATTTTGTCCAATACCTGAAATGGACCATAATATTTTGGAGACAGCTTATGGCGCTTGGATGCAGTCAGGGACAACTGGCGGTAGTGTTGAAGCTTTAACCACACATAATCTCCAGGGAAATAAGATGCCTCCCAGTGCTTCTTATCATAGTAGCGTTTCATAGAGTGTTGGGCCTCCTGTAGATGAGTACGTACCTCAGTGAACATAGCGTCTCTTTCAGCTAACGCATGGTCCAAAGTGACGACTTTGGATGCCCCAGGTTCATATGGTAACAGACGAGGTGGATCTCTGCCATAAACTACCCTGAAAGGAGTAATTCCCAGTGCTATGTGGTAAGATATGTTATAGAAATTTTTTTCCCATTAAAGCCATTTCACCCACCTTCTAGGTGTGTCCCCCACAAAACAACGAAGATACATTTAAATCGTGCGATTGACAACCTCTGTTTGTCCATCCGTTTGTGGATCATATGCAGATGAAAATGGCAATTCTGTGCCTTGTAATTTGAATAATTCCTTCCAAAAGATACTGGTAAAAATGGCATCCCTGTCACTGATAATGGATGAGGGAATTCTATGTAATCGGACAATGTTGTCCATAAATAATTGAGCGACCTGAGCAACAGTATATGGATGCGCCAAAGCAATGAAGTGACCATATTTTGAAAACCGATCAACGACGATGTATATCACAGATTTACCTAATGAAATGGGAAGTCTAGCATGAAGTCCATGGAAATGTCAGACCAGATTTGAGATGGTAGTTGTAGATGTTGTAGTAGGCCGGCTGGACTTAAAGATTCGGCCTTGTTTCGTTGACAAATCTGACAAGCAGCTACATAATCAGCAATTGTGCTCTTCATGCCCTTCCTGTAAAAGTCCCGACTGATTCGGAAATATGTTTTCTGTCGACCCTCATGTGTGCTATCATGGATAGAGGACAAGATGGTGTGAAGAAGTGAGGATGTATTATGCAAAAATATCCTGTTTTGTAGAGTATGAGACGATCCTGAATTGTCCACTGAGGACCTGTTGTCCCCTATTCAATATCTTGATATAATGACATGAGATCCGGATATTGCTGTACTTCCTCATGAATATAATCTAATACTAGTGAATGTGGTTGACTGATAGCATAAATTTGTGTGGCTGAATTATCCCGACATGATAAAGCATCAGCCCCCAAATTCGAACTACCTGGCTTATAGTGAACCGTAAAATCAAAGCCCATGAGTTTAGTTAACCAATGCTGTTGTGGGGATGTGGTGAGGCGCTGTTCAAGAAGATACTTGAGGCTGCAATAATGATCTGTACGAATGAGAAACGGTCGTCCTCAGAGATAAGGTCGCAAATGTTGGACTGCCTTGGCTAACCCAATCGATTCCCTCTCATATGCAGCTAACTTATGGTGATGTTGTCCCAACAGATGGCTGAAATAAGCAATGGGGTGTCCCAATTGTTGTAACATTGCCCCTCTACCTACCCTGGATGCATCACATTCCACCACAAAGTCTCCCTCAAAATCTGGTAATTGTAGGACTGGCGCTGAGGCTAAGGCCTCCTTTAACAGGTGAAAGGCCTATTCCGCTGAAGAAAACCAGTGGAAGGCTTTTTTTTTAGTAGGTTGTTGGGTGGTGTTGCTATCTGGCCATAAGATTGGATAAATTTTCTGTAATATCCCGCTAGGCCCAAAAATCCCTTTAATGCTGTGATGAAGGTGGGAATCGGCCAATCTGTTACTGCTTGTATCTTCCTCTGGTCAACTTTCACGCCCACAGCTGATATGACGTGGCCCAAATATGCCACCTCAGATGTACCCATAGAACATTTTGATTGATTCAAAACCAAATGATGAGAGTGTAGAATGGTAAATACTTGATGAAGTTGTTGTGATGATGTTCTTCCCAATTTTTTCTATAGACCAGAATGTCATCAGAAAAGACTAACACATAGTTGCACAGAAGTGATGAAAGACCTCATTCATGAGGGCCTGAAAGGTGGAGCGTGCATTGGAGAGACCGAAGGGCATGACGAGGAACTCAAAATGACCGTGATGTGTGTGGAAGGCAGTCTTCTCCACATCCGCCGGGTGTACTCTTATTTGATGATAGCCCGATTTCAAATCTAATTTGGTAAAAATTGCAGCACCATGTAACTCATCCAGCAACTCGTCCACAACTGGAATGGGGAACTTGTCCTTAATTTTTTTCAAGTTGAGTTGCCTATAGTCGACACAAAATCTCCATGATTTATCCTTTTTACGTACTTGTAACACTGGTGAGGAAAAAGGAGATCGACTAAGCTGGATCACACCCTAAGCGAGCATATGCATGCACTGTCGTTCTATTTCATCTTTCTGTATATGCGGGTAACGATAAGGCCGCACCACTACTGGATCAGTTCCCAACTTTAAATGAATGCGGTGATCGCAATGACGCACTGGTGGTAGACCCGTAGGATCATTAAATAAATCCGCAAATGCTATAAGTAAAGGAGCTAACTGATCATCACCAGTGTGCTGAAGCTGTAAAGTGTGAAGTGCATTAGGTACCTGTGCCACAATACCTTGTAATGTAATCTGACCCTGTGGTGCTGAAAATGTCATAGTCCGAGCCTGAAAGTCCCATAATATAGGTCCTAATAACTGGAGCCATTTGACCCCGAGCACCAAATCAAATCCAGCCAATGGAATGACTAGTAAATCTGCCTGAAATGAATGCCCCTCAAAGGTGAAAGGGGTGTTAGCACATAACCCAACACTTGCAATTTTAACCACATTGGCCACTAAAACTGAGAGTCCCCTTTGTTGTTGAATTGCCAATCCCAATTGTTGCGCGGCTGGTTCACTGATAAAATTATGTGTGCTGCCCGAATCAACTAAAGCAAGTAGCACGAGATGATGTAACCTACCCTTTACCTGCATGGTATTAGAACTACGCAGGCCATGCATGACATGGAGGGAGAGCTCTGGTTCTTGCTGTACCTCTTCAACAAATTCATTTTCAAGAAGCTCTTCTGAATCTTCTTCCAATAGTTCAATACTGAATAAGCGTTTACAGGTGTGTCCTGGCAGCAATTGTCCATCACAATTAAAACACATGCCTTTTGCCTTTCTCGTGTCCATTTCCTGTTTAGTCAAAAAATTTACGTGGCATAGTGTGTGGAGGCACACTGGTAGCCTCATCTGCTCGGTTAGGGGCAAAGGATCCATAATGTGGACCAAATGCAGTACCCAGTATACTGTTGTTCCAAAATGGTTTTCAGTGTAAAGACTCTTTTAGAACTCTCTGTTTGTGTTGCACAACTCTGGCATAATTCATTGCTGAGTCCAAATCTGTCGGACCAAGTAATTCCACTTCCAATCTAACCGCTTCTGTCAATCTAGCATTAAAAATTTGAACATGTAGTTGAGGAGGAACAAATTCACTAGCTCGGCCCAACCTATCTTGGAACGTTTTTTGGTAAACTTCCAAGGTGCCTGTCTGTTTATAGTTGATCAATTCCCCCACTGGGTTGCTGCTAGCTGGAGGTCCAAACCTCAACTGGCAAGCATGTTTAAAGTACAGCCAATCCTGAATGGAATGGACATTTCGGTCGTGATGGAACCACATGAGCGCTTCATCGAGCAGGTGGTAGGCGGCCAAAGTAACCTTGTCCATTTCCACTGTTTGTTGATTATAGAAGAATTGTTCACATTTTGTGAACCACAGTAAAGGATATTTAAAGCCATCATATGTAGGAAAGTTAAGTTTAAAGTACCTTGGAACCGCTGATGGTCCTTGTGCGTGAGTTGCCGTGGAAACCATTGGTTGGCACAGGGGTGGATTTGGTGGTGGCGTGAATTGTTGGTGAGATACTGGTTGTGGTTGAAATTTGGTTGCTGGTGGTGGTGTTGGTGTTTGAAGTGTAGCAAGTTGTCGGATGACGGTTTGGAGAGATGATTCTAGTGATTGTAATGTGTTATTGATGTGAGGAATTTATGTACCTTGAAGAGTGGATCATTGTTGAAGTTCTGAAAGTACTTGACGTATGTCCTCTGGAGAAGAGGAATCACCAAGGGTGGACCTATCTGATACCACGTTGTTAGGATCCTCACAAGCCATGGGATCTTGTCACCTCCTCTCTTCTCTTCCTTCCATTACCTTGCTTGACGTTGAGATGGAATGAGGGATTGATGGGTATTGAATTTTGGAAAGGAGAATTGGGGGAAAATGGAAGAGAGCTTGAAGGAGCTCTTGACCTGTTTATCTAATGTACTCTAGCTAAAGTAGACTCAATTCATCCTTCTCATTACCCTAGCCGTCCCCTTAAATAGGGTTGAGGACGTCCAAAATTCTAAAGACCTCTTGGGTCAATGGTTCAAACCAATAAATGCTAAACCAACCCAAACCAAAGACAAAACCAAACCAAGAAACAATTACATGGAAATTGAAAAACACATCCATTAATTCCTACGCCTGTTGGTAACTCGTGATGCTATAGAGCCCATAACATCACCCCCTCCTGGAGAAAGAGGTTGTCCTCAAGCTCGAAGGAAGGATATAAGAGTTGAAATGCTGATAACGGCTCCCATGTGGTGTCACTGGGGTTGGCATCTGTCCACTGGACAAGAATTTCCTAATCACCTTGAATGTGGCATGCTTGTACTACCTGAACTGGAATAGAAAGGACTCTGCCCTCATGTAGTGGCGGCAGTGGAGTGTGCAGTAGGGGTGAGTCACCTTGTAAGGGCTTCAATTGGGAGACGTGAAATACATTGTGGATCCATGATTCCGGTGGTAGCTGCAAGCGGTATGCCATGGGCCCAATTTTGTCCAAAACCTAAAATGGACCATAATATTTTGGAGACAGCTTATGGCGCTTGCATGCAGTCAGGGACAGCTGGCGGTAGTGTTGAAGCTTTAACCACACATAGTCTCCAGGGAAATAAGATGCCTCCCAATGCTTCTTATCATAATAGTGTTTCATAGAGTGTTGGGCCTCCTGTAGATGAGTATGTACCTTAGTGAACATAGCGTCTCTTTCAGCTAATGCTTGGTCCAAAGTGACGAATTTGGATGCCCCAGGTTCATATGGTAACAGACGAGGTGGATCTCTGCCATAAACTACCCTGAAAGGAGTAGTGCCTAGTGTTGTGTGGTAAGATGTGTTATAGCAAAATTCTGCCCATGAAATCATTTCACCCACCTTCTAGGTGCGTCCCCCACAAAACAACGAAGATACATTTCAATCGTGCGATTGACAACCTCTGTTTGTCTGTCTGTTTGTGGATGATATGCAGACGAAAATGCCAATTGTGTGCCCTATAATTTGAATAATTCCTTCCAAAAGATACTGGTAAAAATGGCATCCCTGTCACTGATAATGGATGAGGGAATTCCATGTAATCGAACAATGTTGTCCATAAATAATTGAGCGACCTGAGCAGCAGTATATGGATGCGCCAAAGCAATGAAGTGACCATATTTTGAAAACCGATCAACGACGACGAATATCACAGATTTACCTGATGAAATGGGAAGTCCAGAAATGAAGTTCATGGAAATGTCAGACCAGATTTGAGACGGTAGTTGCAGAGGTTGTAGTAGGCCGGCCAGACTTAAAGATTCGGCCTTGTTTTGTTGACAAATTTGACAAGCAACTACATAATCAGCAATTGTGCTCTTCATGCCCATCCAGTAAAAGTCCCGATTGATTCGGAAATATGTTTTCTGTCGACCCTCATGTGTGCTATCATGGATAGAGAACAGGATGGTGTGAAGAAGTGGGGATGTATTATGCAAAAAGATCCTATTTTTGTAGAGTATGAGACAATCCTGAATCGTCCACAAAGGAGCTGCTATCCCCTGTGGAATATCCTGATATAATGTCATGAGATCCGGATATTGCTGCACTTCCTCACGAATAGATTCTAATACCAGTGAATGTGGGTGACTGATAGCATAAATTTGTGTGGCTGAATTATCCCGACGTGATAAAGCATCAGCCCCCAAATTCAAACTACCTGGCTTATAGTGAACCGTAAAATCGAAGCCCATGAGTTTAGTTAACCAATGCTGCTATGGGGATGTGGTGAGGCGCTGTTCAAGAAGATACTTGAGGCTGCAATGATTTGTACAAATAAGAAACGATCGTCCCCAGAGATAAGTTCGCCAATGTTGGACAACCTTGGTTAACCCAATCGATTCCCTCTTATATGCAGCTAACTTATGGTGGTGTTGTCCCAATTGACGGCTGAAATAAGCAATAGGGTGTCCAAATTGTTGTAACACTGCCCCTATACCTACCCCGGATGCATCACATTCCACCACAAAGTCTCCCTCAAAATCTGGTAATTGTAGGACTGGCGCTGAGGCTAAGGCCTCCTTTAACAGGTGAAAGGCCTCTTTCGCTGAAGAAGACTAGTGGAAGGCTTTTTTTTTAGCAGGTTTTGAGTGGTGCTGCTATCTGGCCATAAGACTGGATAAATTTTCTGTAATATCCTGCTAGGCCCAAAAATCCCTTTAATGCTGTGATGGAGGTGGGAATCGGCCAATCTGTTAATGCTTGTATCTTGCTCTGGTCAACTTTCACGCCCACAACTGATATGACGTGGCCCAAATATGCCACCTCAGATGTACCCTTAGAACATTTTGATTGATTCAAAACCAAATGATGAGAGCGTAGAATGGTAAATACCTAATGGAGGTGGTGGAGATGTTCTTCCCAATTTTTGCTGTGGACCAGAATGTCATCAGAAAAGACTAACACATAGTTACGTAGAAGTGATGAAAAGACCTCATTCATGAGGGCCTGAAAGGTGGAGGGTGCATTGGAGAGACCGAAGGGCATGACGAGGAACTCAAAATGATCGTGATGTGTGCAGAAGGCAGTCTTCTCCACATCCGCCGGGTGTACTCTTATTTGATGATAGCCCAATTTCAAATCTAATTTGGTAAAAATTGTAGCACCATGTAACTCATCCAGCAACTCGTCCACGACTGGAATGGGGAACTTGTCCTTAATTGTTTGCAAGTTGAGTTTCCTATAGTCGACACAAAATCTCCATGATTTATCCTTTTTACGTACTAGTAACACTGGTGAGGAAAAAGGAGATCGACTGGGCTGGATCACACCCTAAGCGAGCATATGCACTCACTGTCGTTCTATTTCATCTTTATGTATATGCGGGTAACGATAAGGCCGCACCACTACTGGATCAGTTCCCAACTTTAAACGAATGCGGTGATCGCAATGAAGCACTGGTGGTAGACCCGTAGGATCATTAAATAAATCCACAAATGCTGTAAGTAAAGGAGCTAACTGAGCATCACCAGTGTGCTGAAGCTGTAAAGTGTGAAGTGCGTTAGGTACCTGTGCCACAATACCTTTAATGTAATCTGACCCTGTGGTGCTGAAAATGTCATAGTCCGAGCCTGAAAGTCCCATAATATAGGTCCTAATAACAGGAGCCATTTGACTCCGAGCACCAAATCAAATCCAGCCAATGGAATGACTAGTAAATCTGCCTGAAATGAATGCCCCTCAAAGGTGAAAGGGGTGTTAGCACATAACCCAATACTTGCAATGTTAGCCCCATTGGCCATTGAAACTGAGAGTCCCCTTTGTTGTTGAATTGCCAATCCCAATTGTTGCACGGCTTGTTCACTGATAAAATTATGTGTGCTGCCCGAATCAACTAAAGTAAGTAGCACGAGATGATGTAACCTGGCCTTTACCTGCATGGTATTAGAACTACGCAGGCCATGCATGGCATGGAGGGAGAGCTTTGGTTCTTACTGTACCTCTTCAACAAATTCATTTTCAAGAAGCTCTTCTGAATCTTCTTCCAATAGTTCAATACTGAATAAGCGTTTACAGGTATGTCCTGGAAGGAATTGTTTGTCACAATTAAAACACAGGCCCTTTGCCTTTCTAGCATCTATTTCTTGTTTAGTCAAAAAATTTACGTGGCATGGTGTGTGGAGGCACATTGGTAGCCTGATCTGCTCGGTTAGGGGCAAAGGACGCAAAACGTGGACCAAATGTAGTACCCTGTATTCTGTTGTTCCAAAATGGTTTTCAGTGTAAAGACTCTTTTAGAACTCTCTATTTTTGTTCCACAGCACTGGCATAATTCATTGTTGAGTCCAAATCTGTCAGACCAAGTAATTCCACTTCCAATCTAACCGCCTCTGTCAATCCAGCATTAAAAATTTGAACATGTAGGTGAGGAGGAACAAATTCATTAGCTCGGCCCAACCTTTCTTGGAACGTTTTTTGGTAAACTTCTAAGGTGCCTGTCTGTTTATAGTTGATCAATTCCCCCACTGGGTTGCTGCTAGCTGGAGGTCCAAACTTCAACTGGCAAGCATGTTTAAAGGGCAGCCAATCCTGAATGGAATGGACATTTCGGTCGTGATGGAACCACATGAGCGCTTCATCGAGCAGGTGGTAGGCGGCCAAAGTAACCTTGTCCATTTCCACCGTTTGTTGATGATGGAAGAATTGTTCACATTTTGTGAACCACAGTAAAGGATCTTTAGAGCCATCATATGTAGGAAAGTTAAGTTTAAAGTACCTTGGAACTGTTGATGGTCCTTGTGTGTGAGTTGCCATGGAAACCATTGGTTGGCACAGGGATGGATTTGGTGGTGGCATGAATTGTTGGTGCGGTACTGGTTGTGGTTGAAATTTGGTTGCTGGTGGTGGCATTGGTGCTTGAAGTGCAGCAAGTTGTCGGATGACGATTTGGAGAGATGATTCCAGTGATTGTAATGTATTATTGATGTGAGAAATTTCTGTACTTTGAAGAGTGGATCGTTGTTGAAGTTCTTAAAGTACTTGACGTATGTCTTCTGGAGAAGAGGAATCACCAACAGTGGACCTGTCTGATACCACGTTGTTAGGATCCTCACAAGCCATGGATCTTGTCACCCTCCTCTCTTCTCTTCCTTCCATTACCTTGTTTGATGTTGAGATGGAATGAGGGTTCGATGGGTATTGAATTTCGGAAAGGAGAATTGGGGAAAAACGGAAGAGAGCTTGAAGGAGCTCTTGACCTGTTTATCTAATTTACTCTAGCTAAAGTAGACTCAATTCATCCTTCACATTACCCTAGCCGTCCCCTTAAATAGGGTTGAGGACGTCCAAAACTCTAAAGACCTCTTGGGTCAATGGTTCAAACTAATAAATGCTAAACCAACCCAAACCAAAGACAAAACCAAACGAAGAAACAATGACATGGAAATTGAAAACACATTCATTAATTCCTACGCCCGTTGGTAACTCGTGATGTTATAGAGTCCATAACAGAAGGTATGAAATCAACAATTGCAACTTATGTGGCTACTTGTCAAGTCTGTCAAAGGAACAAGGCAAAAAATTTAGGTCCAGCAAGTGTTCTTCAACCACTCGTTCTGCCCACCCAGTTTTGGTCTGACATTTCTATGGATTTCATTGAGGGCCTCCCCAAAGCTTCAGGGAAGTCTGTCCTTTTTGTGGTGGTCAACAAATTTTCAAAATATGATCATTTTATTCCATTGACGCATCCTTATACAGCTGTGAGTGTGGCACAATTGTTCTTCTCCGATATTGTTCGACTACACGGCATTCCGGAATTCATTGTAAGTGATAGAGATGTCGTCTTTACCAGTAAATTTTGGAGAGACCTTTTCAGGTTATGTGGGACCCAACTCAAATTTTCCTGAGCTTATCACCCTCAATTCGATGGACAAACGGAAGTGGTTTACCTCACCATTGAAATGTATTTAACTTGTTTTTTTGGCGACCGTCCTAAACGGTGGGTGGAATGGGTTCCTTGGGTGGAGTATTGCTATAATACATCTTTCCACACTGCCTTACAAGATACCCAATTTTGGATATTATATAGTCGGGATCCCCCTTGTTTGCTTTCCTATGTACCGGGTTCCACCAGAGATGAGGTTGTTGACCTGGCTCTCATGGACCGTGATCAACTGCTGGAATATGCTACCCAACGCCTGTAGAAAGCTCAAACTCGCATGAAAGACTATTACGACCAGTGGCACTGGGTTGTTGAATACAATCCAGGTGATGTAGTGTGGCTCCATCTCCAACAGTACCGTCAAAATTCAATTGCTGGTCGTCACCACAAGTTATCTCCGAAATATTTTGGGCCCTTCATTATTATCCAGTGAGTTGGCCAGGTGGCATATAAGATACAACTTCCTCCAGATTCCAAGTTTCACAATGTTTTTCAAGTCTCCCTTCTCAAGCCATTCAAGGGACCAACACCACCCCCAATTCCATTTTTGCTTCCAGTTGTGGAAGACCGAGTTTCTCTCACTCCAGCCACTATTTTGAGTGCGAGACAGAACCAAGAGCGGTGGGAAGTATTCGTTCAGTGGACCAACACAGATGCCTCAAAGGCCACATGGGATGAGGTTGACGTCTTTCAACAATTTTATCCTACCTTCGAGCTTGAGGACAAGCTATTTCTCCAAGGGGGAGTGATGTTGTGGACTCGATAGCAGAACGAGTCATCCATAGGCGACACGGATGAGTTGGTAACTCAGAGGGTGGAAGCACATCCAAGTACTTTAGGATTTATAATTTTAGATTCATAATTTTACTTTGTTAAGTGGTAAGAGGTTACAGCCAACGATGGTATTTTTGTAAAAATTCCATGTGGATTCCTTGGTGTGGTTGGCCTCTAAAAGGGCTGACAGAAATGAATGAAACAAGTTGAATTTTACTCAGAAAAGGATCGGCGTTCTCCTCCAAAGAACTCTAGGATCAACGTTCTCCTCTAAAGAAACCTAGGATCGGTGTTCTCCTTGAAGAACTCAAGGGTAAAAGTCTCCCCTCGACGAGCATGATCTCATCTCCTCATTTCATCTCCTTCTTCCATCCTCTTATCGTCCACATAGAGCGCCAGGGCAAGTCTGGTCGTCTTGGTTTACCCCATGCACCTCTTGATGATCTCTCCCTTCTCCGAGTCATGAGGTCCATGGTCCGGGACCACAATAGATCCATGGAAGAGCTAAGAAGGTGAGTCTACACAACTTCAAGATGCGGTTTAATGTTAGCAAGACATATGGCATTTATCAAGGCCTCTTTCTATTTATCTTGTATAGAGATATCTATAGAGGTTGGCTGGGCAACTTTCAATTCTTGAAGAAAGCCTCGAAAGCGGGCCAAATATTCATGTATATCGTCTCCCTGTTTGGTGGTAAGCATCAGTTGTAAAATATCATATGGCCTTTATAAGTTGTCAGAGCTTGAATACAACTTGGTGCATGTCTCCCAAATTTGTTTAGCCGTCTCTAGGTGAATGACATTATTGGAGACATGTTATTCTATATTTTTGATAAGCCAACTAATAACCAATGTATCCTCCTTTAACCATCTGATATAGAATATATCATCTTCATCCATATGTGGTCCACGGTTGGTGAGATGACCAACTAGGTCCTTTGTCATAAGAAACCGATGAACCAATGTGGACCAATTCATAAAATTTGATACCTCCTGTAAGGATACAATGGTTATTCTGAGTATGTCACTCTTGTGACTCATATTATCTCCAGCCATAGTAGGCAAATCAAGTAAAATAGTTCTCCAATGAAGTAATCAAAATATGACCAAGTGGAAGGCTTTAACCAACTCGGTTAATGGAGATGCTTAGCATAAAATATAAGTAATTAATTTTAATGGATAATGACTCATAAAAGGCTCAAAATCATCCTTATTTATTCAGGAATCTTTTTCCCACAGATTTATTAAAAAAAATCCAATATGCACTGGTCTTGGTCAAAGTATTGTGCAAACCGACAAAAACTGCCTTGATAATCTCTTCTAATCAAAGATAATTCAAGATGAATATATTCTCATAATTTAATAATATGAAAACATGCATAATGAAATATCTAAACAACCTCTTAATACCAAAAACTATTAAAATAAAATTAATAATATCATAAATAAATACTTATCACATGAGCCTTAATCTTGCTTCATAAGGAGCATTCTATGAGCAACTTTTAATCATATCTTCATAGAGCATAATGGGGATCCTAAATTGGTAGCTTTGATACCATGTTGAATTTAGCACCCCATGAATAATAAGCAAGGGGAGAGTGAAAGAAAAAAAGGGAAAAAGAGAAAGGCTCTTGGGTAGAGACAGAAGAGAAGGAAAATAAAGAAGATTAGAGAGAGAACACTTCACATGAGAGAGGAGATAATAAGAAGAGACTTGCATGATATTTCCAAGTTACAATCACCCCTATTTATAGTTGAGGAGGTGATAGAGTCCATGTACAACTAACCTTAGGACTCCTAATTACATTCTAAGTAGAACTCTCTAAAATAAGCATATTATGATAAGATTACATTATCTATTTAAGAGACTAATTTAACTCAAGTACAAAAACCTTCTTGAAGGCCGTGAATCAAGCTAGAGAGCCAGCTGGTGATCTTATCTTGTGGGTCCCACATGATCTTCCAGCTCATGTAGATAGAGGTACCAGCTCGTGGTATCTTTGTGGGTCCCACTTGATCTTCTAATCTGCGATTCTATTTTAGCACATATTCCTTATCTCTTAGCTTGAGACACTTTGTTTGAGGACTCTTGTTGACACCTCTTTAGCTCATAGTGGGTCCCACTAGCTTGTTTAGCCTTGGTGGGTCCCACATTATAGAAAGTGGTATTTTTTATACTAAGTGGTTGAAGAATGGTACATTGGTTATTTGGAAGAACAAGAGTCCAATAATGTTATTCATCTTGAGACAGCTAAACAAATTTGGGAGACATGTACGAATCTGTATTCTAGCTCTAGAAATTTACACAATCCATATGATATTCTTCAATGAATGCATACCACCAGACAAGGCAAAAATATCCATGAATATTTGGCTCGCTTTAGAGGAATTCTTCAAGAATGGAAGCTAGCCCAGCCTACCTCCACATACATCTCTGTCCAAGACAAACAGAAAGTGACCTTAGTTGACAAACTGAGGTCAATGATGATGAACGAAGGCTGACGGAGTAGCCAAGATCAGAGCTCACGTTCTAGTTTCCCCGGGACAGAACCTCTTCATCACGTGGCTGACTACACAACCCAACAGAGAGCACTAAACTCTGATAGTGGTGGACGGAACCACCACAACCTCTAGAGGCCGACGGAGCAGCCCAAACAGAGAGTTTCACGCTTTGGTTTTCGGCAAGGAAGATGAAAATATTTTTTGGAATGATAATCCGTTAGCTTCCCTTCATTTTTATTTATTTTTATTTAAACTTAGGTCTAGGTAAGCTTATTACATAACAGCCCATGGGCCCAATACAATGCAACCCAGCCCATTAAGCCCTATCTAATTACCCTAAGTACATAACACAAATTATACAACAAGTATTAACATAAATTCTATCTAATATACATCCCAACATATCGTAACATCCCCCCACAAATTGATGCTGGTGAGTCAACCAACAACAATTGTCCAACCAAAAACTTATGCCAGGGTTGAGAGAATGCTTTGGTGAAGACATCAGCCACTTGAAGATCCGAAGAAAGGTACGGAAGAGAGATTACCCGGTGCTCCAAAGTGTTCGCGGATAGAGTGACAGTCAACCTCAGCATGCTTGGTGCGCTCATAGAAAATAGGGTTGATAACAATTTGAATAGTACTCGTATCGTACGCATGAAGTGGTGTAGGTGAAGTCTAAGAAAACTGGAGCTCAGCAAGAAGACCACAGAGACATATAACTTCAGAACACGCAGTAGACATGGCTCGATACTCGGCCTCGGTGGATGACTTGGACATCCAGTCTTGTTTCTTACATTTCCAAGAAATCAGTGCATCCCCTAAAAACATACACCAGCCTATAATAGAATGACGGGTATCGGGGCACCCAACCTAATCAGCATCACTATATGCAACCAGTCGTAGCATGGAGCCTGCAGGAAAGAATAATCCACGAGTAGGAGAACCTCGTAGATAGCGGATGATGCACCAAATTGCCACAAGATGAAGGTGCCGAGGAGATGACATAAACTGACTAACCTGATGAACAACATAGGACATGTCCGGGTGAGTAGTGGTCAAGTATATGAGACTCCCAACCAATTGTCAATTGATAGTAGGATCATCAAGAAGAGCCCCTTCATCTTTCCTATATTTGACATTGACCTCCATAGGAGTAGCAACCGAAGATGTGTCCTCCAACCTAGCTAGAGTAATAAGATCTTGAATATACTTATGCTGGTTTAAGAAAATACCGTTGGATCGGTGATGTACCTCCAGCCCTAAGAAGTATGTGATCTGGCCAAGGTCCTTCATATGAAAGTTGGCATGCAACACTTGATGAAGCTTGGTAATCTGGCCAGATTCAATGCCAATAATGATGATATCATCTACATAAACTAAGAGAATGACCATGCCCGCGACGGAATTATGATAGAAGAGAGAGGAATCATACTGACTTTGTGTAAACTTGTGGAGAATAAATGTGCCACGAAACTTCTCAAACCAAGCTCGAGGGGCTTTCTTAAACCCATACAAAGGACGACATAGTTTGTAGACCTCATCAATAGAGGAGGTAGTCATACCCGAGGGGAGCTTCATGTAGACATCTTCCTGTAGGTCACCATGTAGAAAGGCATTCTTCACATCCATCTGATGCAGTGGCCAGGACTGGGAGGCTGCAATGGCTAATATAGTGCAGACTGTGGTCATCTTGGCAATTGGAGCAAATATTTTCTCATAATCAATCCCATATTTCTGCTTGTTCCCTAGGGCTACGAGGCGAACTTTGTACCGATCCAAAGTTCCATATGAATGCAGTTTGACAGAGAAGACCCACTTACTCCCAAGAGACCGAATAGTAGGGGGAAAGTAACAATGTCCCAAGTGTGATTCTCTTCTAGAGCTTGTAGTTCTGTTTGCATTGCCTTTTGCCAACACTCATGTGCCATATCTTATTTTTAGCAAGAGGGAATGGACATAGAGGATAAAGTAGTTGCAAGTGATATAGGGGAGGGGAAACCATACCTATCAGGAGGGCAAGAAGGACAAGTAGATCTGCGACGAGTGATGGGGGCAAGAGGGATGATTAGGAGCAGGCACCAGGTCTGGATCGGGAGGGGGCAACGATGAAGTAGGGCGAGACTCATCAAAGCTAGGCAGAATAGATAGAGATGCAGATGGTAGTGTAACTTGAGATGGAAAGAAATGTTGATTTTCAAAGAAGACCACATTCTGAGAAACATGGACTCGATGAGCCTGGGGATCATAGCAAACACAACCTTTATGAGAAGTGGCATACCCAAGAAATGCATGCATAATTGATTGGGTTGTAAGTTTATGTCGTTCATGATTAGGTAGATGCACAAAACAAACACAACCGAACGTCTGAAGATTAGTATATGATGGAGAATGACCAAATAACTTAATGAATGGAGAAACATGATGCAAGGTAGGTGAGGGCAGGTGATTGATTAAATGAACTGAGGTAGAGAGTGCTTCACACAAAAAATGGGGAGGAATGGATGATTTGAGTAGAAGGGTGTGGACCATATCAAGAAGGTGACGATTTTTCCACTCAACAACCCCATTTTGTTACGGTGTCGAGGGACATGAATGTTGAGAGATAATACCTTTGGTTTGAAGAAAATCTTGGAATTCAGTAGACATATACGCGATGCCAGAGTAAGAGCACAGTACCGTAATGTGAACAAAGAATTGTGTTTCAAGAAGTGCAAGAAACCTCTTGAAGACGACAAAAACTTTAGACTTAACCTGTAAGAAGTAGACCTAGGTAAACCAACTAAAGTCATCAATAAAGGTAACAAAGCACTTATATTGCGCATGCGAGACAACGGGAGCAATTCCCCAAACATCACTATGAATAAGATCAAAATAGTGGGAGGCACGTGAGGCATGATGAGGAAAAGGTAAAAATTTACTTTGCATGATGAACAGTCAAAAGAAAGATCAAGAGAGGAACATGTTTGACTGCCTAATAAACCATATTTAAACATTGTATGAACAACATTCAACTTTGGGTGGCCTAGACGTCTATGCCACATCTTAGTGCCAGAGCCAACAACATTACAAGCAAAAGAAAGTATAGGAGTACGCGGAATAACGGTGGATAGAAAGACTTTAAGTGGAAATAGCCGTCCAGCTTTAGGCGCCTTCACGATCACCATCCCCAACGCTTGATCCTGCACAACACAACTAGAGTGAGAGATTTGAATATTACAATTTTTATCAACCAGTTGACCAACAGACAAAAGATTTGTCGATAGGTGAAGAGACACAAAGACATCAGCTAAGGAGTTGGAGAAATCACCAACAACACTGATACGCAGAGAGCTGCCATGAGCAGTGTTGATGTGCAAGTTTTCATCATACTTTTTGATATTAGAAAGAGACACAACATTGTTGGTCATATGGTTAGAAGCACCAGAATCAAAATACCATGGCTGAGCAGAGACTTTTTTCTTACCAGAGAGACCAAAAGTAGAAAAAGCATATATGATCATCTGTTGTACCATTTCAGGGGTGAGTGTGTTTGACCTTGGAGGTGCTGGAGGAACAGGAATTGTAGTAACCAGGATGATAGTCGGTAATGCTGCAGAACTAGAAGTACTAGTGGAGGCATGGTAAGCCGTATTTTTCTTCCTTTTAGGGCAAGTAGGGCACACTGTGATGAGATGACCCAACTTCTTGCAGTAGTTATAGGACTTCTTGGGGCATTCCCGAGTAAAGTGACCATATGCCATGCAATGGAAGCACTGGACAAAATTCATGTCCCGACCCTTATTTTTTCCTTTTGCTGCATAAGCCATAGGAGTAGAGGTATCATCCTGAACTTGATGTTCCATGCCAGCTTGAGTAGCAATGTTCTGCTCCTCCCTAAGAAGTTCACTTAAACAGGCATCAAGTGACGGCACTGGATGATGATTCATCCGATGCGAACCAGCAATCTCAAATTCTTGACGGAGCTTCATCAAGAATTGATCCCTCTTACTTGTTTCATGTACGACTTGCACTGTAGAGAGAGCATCAACTGGGACGTTCTCATAAACGATATCAGTATAGTGAGCCCAAAGATTTTGGAAACCCGAGAAATATTCTTCAATGGAACGGCTTTCTTGCGTGAAATTTGCCATTTCATATTCGACTTGAAACCGCCAAGCCATGTTGTTTTGATGATAAACCTTGTGGAGGTAATTCCACTTATCCGCTGCAGTTTTTTAGGGCCTCAGGTCATGACCCTAGCATCCATGGTGGTCCATTTTGACAACATTTCAGCCTCCCGAGGTGCCGGATCACACCCATCAATATGACCCCATAAATCTTTTCCCATGACAAATAACCGGAACTTAAATGCCTAGGCACTGTAGTTCTTACCCATGAATCGAATAGGAGAGAAATCTAACTTGTCCATTGACATGATAAGAGCGAGAGTTTGCTGAGATTTTCAGAAATACCATCCTGCTGAAAATTCCAGATTTACCCCTACTACTGCTAAAAATTACAAATTAACCCCCATTTCTACCAAAAATTCCAGATCTTCCCCTTCTATTGCTGAGAATTCCAGATCTACCCCCACAATATATGAAACTTCCAGATCTACCCCCACAATTTTAAAAAATTCCAGATTTACCCCAAAATTTATGAAAATTTTAGAAACCACCTTACGTACATAATATCAACCCAAAAATCTGAGCTTAGAGAGAAACACCCACCTAACCATTCAGTTTCTCGACAAGAATCTATCACCCCACTCCTTTGAGCTAGGATAGGAGTTTCCGACCAATCATTTTAGCTCCCCGTAAAGATATACCGAGTCCTCTAACCAAACTCTTGAGTCATCGGACAGGAACACTACGGACAGAGAGAGCTTGAGCTCCAAGCTCACGTTTAGCACAGAGAAGCTGAACCACCAAGCTCTGATACTGTGACAAACTCAGGTCGATGACGGTGAACCGAGGCTGATGGAGTAGGCAAGACCAGAGCTCACGTTCTGGTTTCCCGGGGACGGAACCACCTCGTCATGAGGCTGATGACACAACACAATAGAGAGCACTAACCTCTAATAGTGGTGGATGGAACCACCACAACCTCTAGAGGCCGACAACGCAGCCAAAAAAGAGAGCTTCACGCTTTTGTTTCTTGGAAAGGAAGATGAAGAGATTTTTTGGAATGATAATCAGTTAGCTTCCCTTCCTCTTTATTTTTTATTTAAAATTAGGTCTTAGGTAAGCTTATTACATAACATCCCATGGGCCCAATACAATTCAACCCAGCCCATTAAGCCCTAGCTAATTACCCTATATACATAACACAAATTATACAACAAGTATTAACATAAATTCTATCTAATATACATCCCAACATATCGTAACATTAGTCACTACCATATGCCTTGCCAATATTAAACCATATCTTGAAATTGCTAAGAGTCAACTTCTTAGCTCTTCCACGGTTCCCACCTTTGATAATGTATATACCACACTTCTCCGTATCCTAGACTTTTCTTCCCCTAATATTGAAGTATCATCCTCTATGTACTCTGGACATAGGGGAACACAATCTGACCAAGGCCAATGCCATGGTAGAAACTTTAGAGGAGGCCAAGAAAGAGGTGGAAGGAATAGTTATGGCAGAACCGGTTGGAAAGAATGCAACAATTGTGGGAAATTTGGCCTCACAATAGATGCATGCTATTCAAACAAGCAATGCCCTTTTTGGAAAAAAAATATGGCCACCTTGAAGAGATGTGTTATAGGAAGGCTACTTAAGTCTTAGTAAGTACTACAAAGGAGGAACAACCTACCACTTCAACAGACAATAAAACCCTTCATGATGATGAGTACGAGTTATTCCAAAACATGAAATCACTACTGGGTTCCGCTCCAAGTTCATCCTCCACTACTGCTACTACTATCACTTCAGGTGTGCTATCTGCCTCCTTTTCTTCCTGGATAATTGATTCAGGGGCCTCCAAGCATCTCATAGGTAATAAAAATTTACTACACTCAATGTCTTCTTGTCTTTCACAAAAATTTGTTACCATAGCTGACAGGTCTCAAACTAAAGTTCTACACTAATGTTACATCATCACTTCCGCTAACTGAGATACTCTTTGTTCCTACCTTCCCCTTAAATCTTTCATCAGTTACTCAGCTCGCCAAACATATTAATTGCTCTATCACCTTCTCACCCACTTCATGTATTTTTCTGGATCACATAACGAAGCAGGTGATTGTTGGAGCCCGTGATCAACTTGGTCACTTGGAGAAGCAAGATACATAACGTAGTTGCACGGTCCAGTGCAGAAGTAGAGTAAAAAGCCATGGCACACATGGTTAGTGAACTCCTATGGATCAGGTCTCTTCTTACTGAACTAGGATTTTACAAAGAAGCTTCAATGGTCCTATATTGTGATATTCAGGCCATAACACACATCACATTGAATCCATTCTTTTACGAGAGAACAAAGCATATTGAAATAGATTGCCACTTCATCTGAGAAAAATTCATTGTAGGCATCTAATGTCTCAAGCATATATATATATATATATATATATATGTATGTATATATCTTTTCAGATCCAGGTTGCAGATATTTTCAACAAACCAATCACTCAAAAACTTTTGTCCACCATCTGCAGCAAGTTGGGCATCTACGATGTGTTCTCATCCCCAGCTTGAGGGGGAGTGTTACAATGTGGGACCTACCATGGTTACATGAGCTGGTGGGACCCACCATGAGGAAGTGAGAAGCCAAGAGAAGTTAGCACACAAGCACAAGTTGGTAGAATTGAAGATCTAGTGGAACCCACAAAAGAAACCACGAGCTGGTATCTTTGACACATGAGCGAGAGATTACGTGGGACCCAAAAAATATATTACACGAGCTAGAAAATTCAGCTAAGAGATCATGTCCTTATGGAGGACTTAGAATTTAGGTAAGTCACAAGTTAAGTAAGTTAGAATTTGGGTAAGTTCTAAATTGAGTTGAATTATATTAGAAAAGTGTACATAAATTCTATCACTCCTCCACTATAAATAGGGGAGTTTGTATTCATAATAAATCATCACGGCAAGGAGTTATCTTCTCTCCCTCTCGTGTAGAGCTTCTTCTTCTCCCTCTTCTTCTTCTTTTTCTTCTTGTTTCACCTCTACCCGAGAGCTCTCTTTCTCCTTCTTGGTTTTTCCTTCTCTCTCTTGCCTTGCTCGAGATATTATTTATGAGGTCCTAAATTCAACAGACCTGTTGGAAAATTTTCATAGTGGCCACTTTCTTCTCTTGAAGGTGCTCGGCTTCATTAGCTTGGCCTAAGATGGATCACTGAACATATGCATCTAGTAGCATTTCTGTCTCCTAGCACGTTGGGCGATGTGTATTCACTTGGAGTCTTCTTTGCAGTCTATGTTTTCTTCTATTTCACTTCTTGCCTCTTTTGGGCTGGCTATTTGATTGGCTGGATGAACAGTCTTTAATAGATAGCTTTCTCTTTCTTGCTGGTTGAGTGGTAGGCTTTACTCCATCTAGCCAAATGGGCTGGCTTTGCTTGTTGCACTTAGCTTTCATCGAGGCTGGTTGGATGGTGCCCAAGATAGTTGCTCCTGAAGTGTTTTCTCTATCTTTTCAAATTAGGTAATGTTGTTAGGCCATTCGGCTTACGTGTTCTAGCATGAACTGTTTGTTTTTCCTTTTTTAATGGTTATCTAGATGGTCCTTGGCCAATTGAATGGTTATGCAATTCAGAAATTTCTGTTGGGATTTCTTATGTTGCAAGACATTCTTAATGCACATCATTAGTAATTTAAATATTTTTTATCAGAAAGATTAACTCAACATAGATCTTGAGACCAACGCATAATGCACTTCAATGAAGGATAGTTCACATATTGATCTTATTCAAACTTCTCTTCTTCTTCCAAAACTATCTATTTATGCATCATGGTTTGTATACTGCAGATATTTGTATGGTTCACAATTCAAAGGAAACTTACTTGGACGATGTTGTTCAAATATTGTCTCTAGTCAAATAACTTCTCAGTGGACCTTTCCGTTGCCTCTGCTCTTCAAATGGCACCTCTGGTTTAATACAAAAAGAATAGTACAACTTTATGTTGTTGCACGACATTTGAATTTCATCATTTTTTGAACAACCATCTCACTATAACTTCCACATTATTCAGATGTAGGCAATGTTCGAATAATCATCTTCTCGTAGAGTTTTCAATGGCTTCACTTTGTTCAACTGATGCATCTAATCAAACATTCTTAGTTTGCTTATGACTTTTGCTTTGAGAGATTGCTTGAATAGCCTCCTTATTCGTACAACATTAGTTATGACCATAATTTTTGTGTATCGTGGTGGTATTTAAAATTCCTTAAGACACATCATTAGACTCTAAGTTGTTTGGTATCATAAAAAACGTGGAAATGAGAATCTTGAGACCAATATCATTATCATGTATTTCCTTGGACATTTTCTCATTGGTGCACTCTCTTTGGGATCTTCCTCTTCACTTGAGTGCAACTTTTTCTTATCCATTTTCACATCGGTCTTTCTCCTTCAGTTTTTTATTTATAAAAAAGGCAACCATTTCAATGGTATCCTTACCATTTGAATAATACTTACAATTATAAAAATTGTTAATGCAACTATTGAAACAGTCTATCTACTACAAAATGGTCATATTTTCTTACTTTTGAGTTTCTCCAGGTCAAGGGAATATAGAAAATACTTTAAGAGGGAACTCCCCAAGGGATCGATTCAAAAGTCAATTACCTAAGACATTTTCACTCCTAGGTTGGTTAATCCATTCAATATCTAATCTCCCTCATAGCTATGTCTCAAGCTCATGATGTCTCCCTTTGACATCATCTCAACGGAAGATTTTGATGAATAACATCCTAGATGTGGAAATCCAATCATTGCAACATGTAAATAAGTTTATTCAAACTACTCATCTTCAACCTATGTGGCACAACATGAATTTGTACACTAATTCTATTCACTCCACATCAAATACAGTAATAACATAGAGACTTTATGCACAAGGACGGGACATGAATTCATTAAAAAACTATATTACTCTGAAATTAATTTGGCTTAATAATCAAGTCTATGCATAGTCATTTTTTTAACTAATGGAGTCTGGCTCCAGCATGCCTAAAAAATTATTGTCTTCATTCAAAAGGCAAGTGACTAGGAAAAAAACATAATCCAACTTGTCAAAGGTAAGGGATTCCAAGTGTCACAAATGATCCATTGAAGATACCAATTCATTCTTTATGAGATTCATATGCATGCAACCCTTTAATCATGCTAAAAACTAAAGACAAGCATGGGCAAATAAAACATAACAATGCATAATAAGTAAATTAAGATGCCAAAGAGGGCTGCATTTTTTTAATCAAATCCTTGAGGGAATTTATTGATGGCTGTTATATAAATCCAGAAAGAAACATTATGACAGCCATATAACAAGAGACCAACAGAAGCTAGAGATCAATCAAGCAGTTGTGCCCAGAAGGAAATGAGATTTCTTTCTCAAAAATTGATATATACTCATTTTTCTAGGGCAAGGGGATTAATGTTCTGATTTCAACTGAATCTCCATTCTAAATTCTACATGCTAATCAAACATATTTTAGACTACCAAAATGACCAATACCCCTTTGGTCAATCTTCTCAAACTCAAAGGATGTTCAATTTTAGAGCAAGGCTTCAAATAGGAGATACTACCCATAATCAAGTAGTTAAGTCTCATATTGGCTCTGTACATCTAGGTTAGGTTCATCAACACATGATTCTTCATTATAGAAAATTGATGATCACAAACACATATAGGAATTGATCAATCAAGCAATCAGTATGAGGCTTTAACCGACATAGGACTTATTAACATCTCAAAACTGACTCTTCTAATACCTTGATTTTTGCAAGTCTCAAAGTAACTAATAGTATGAAATTATTTTCTCAAAGATTCGATTGGAGACAATCTCTCCCAATCAAGGACATAGAAATACTCTTGGGTACCCAAATATGTATGGGTTCGACATCCTTAACATTTGTAGTCAAGTTTAGGTACCTTTGGGTATCAAAATTTGCTTAACCCCCCATTAGATCAATTCTCTTATAGAGCGTTCAAAAACATAATCACCATGGTATCCACAATAATGACAAACATTACTATGTGAAGTCATCTTTGTGACCACTGTCATACAAATACTATGTACACTTCTATTTGCTTCTTTTCTCTCTTTTCTATATTTTGATTGGTCATGGGAGGTGGATTTTTTTACAAATATTTTCTAAAGATCATGCAAGACTTTCCTCTCACCTATGCATTTTTTGGATGTAAGAAATTTATTCTCTTCTTGAAGTTCTAAAGTCCACACACAAACACTATCATACTCTATGCTTATTTGACTCATATTTGAGTAGTAGTTTTTAAGTCATTCACATTCAAAGCCTATCATTTTATTTCTAATCTCTTCTAATTTAAAATGTTCAGCAGTAAGTTTCTTATTCTGCTTAACTTTTCTATTGAGGATGGATTTCGACTCATCTAACAATGCTATTAGTTTTTCCATCTGAGATTTCTCATCACTTTCACTTTCTAACTCATCATCTCTATCTAAGATGATTTCTCCAACCAAGCAAAAGTTCCTAGATTTAAATTTCTATTGAGAGGAGCTACACTCAAAATTTATAGAGAATTTTTGTTCTACATTCATTCCTATTGAGAAGAGTTACACTCAACATTTCTAGAGAATTTTGGTTCTACATTGAATCCGATTGATAGGAGCTACACTCATCTAACAAGATTAATGAGTTTAATAAAAACACTCATTCTAGACTTCCAAAATTCACAGTGTGTACCATGAAAGGTAGGGGCTTCTAAGTGATCATCTCCCTTTAGAAAAAAAGAACTTTCTTGGGCTGCCATAATTTTCTAAATTCATGAAGTAGGGAAAAGTTAATCCCATCAAAGTGTTTTCTCAGGATCTTTAGTACTCAAAGCATAAACCAAGCTATCAAAGTATACTTTCTCTATTATCACTTTTTAGGCCTTGAAGGCCACAAACATTGGGGGAGGGGTGTATCGGATTGTGTGTACTAAAGCAAATTTTATCTTTTTTTTCCAAATGTTAATTGTAACTACTCTTTTGATATCCAAATCTATTTCCTAGTTGATTTTTACAATTATAATTCAACACAAAATCCAATCTACATACAACTACACAATAAAATTTTATAGTGGTTTGACTTTGGAGTTGACTACCTCTTAACATAAAGAAGTGTTAAGAGTTAGCTTGGCATTGAGAGTTAGTAAATACGATATAAAATATTGAATTTTGTCTCTAATGTCATGTGTAATTATTCCTTTGATAAGAAAATCTATTTATGAGTCAATTTTTATAATTCAAGTTCGATGCAAAATCCAATCCACACACAAGTACACAATAAATATTTACAGTGGTTTGAAAATCTAACATAGATTGTTAATCTATTCCTAAAAGGTTTTCAGTTAGGAGTTGACTTACTAACTCTTAACTGCAAGTGACACAAACAACTTAAAGTCACAAAGAACAAATTAGATCCATAGGCTAACAGGGCTTCCTCTACTTCCCTTGGCTACATAAACCAAATTACAACAAAGAGTAATTTGTGCAACAATAATAGACTATACAATCCTAGATTCACCAAAGGATTTTCAGTAGCTCAATTAGGGTACACAAGCTTAAACCCACAAATGGATTTCCAGTGACTCATTAGGTGTTGAGTTTTGGACTTGCCTATATAAGGCTTGTCAAAGTAAACAAGCAAAAATTACTTGCTGACACACTAATTGTATCTTAGATAGACTGAATACAAAATTAAAGCACAAAGAAAAATCACATGCTAGCTTATATGACTTTCCAAATATGGTAACAGCTCAAGGATATGCATGTATAATTAATTTTAAATACAATAGCACATTTTAAAAATCCAAATAAAGGTTTGAAAATAAAATCTCACTTTAGAGGGGATGGATTTGAAAATACAAGCTCATATTCAAGAAAGCTCAATGGAGGAATGGTATTTAAAAATTCACATGAAGAGCCGAAGCAGGTAGTGATTTGAAAATAATGCTCTGGTTCCTTAGCTCATGAGATTGGATCAACAAATTTGCTACAATGCACAAGTTGATTTAAAAGTCAAGAAACAATCTTCTAAAACATTTCAACCTAAGATATTCAAAGATTTAAACATAAAAATTCAAGAATACTTAGCTGAAAAGAGATTATGAGTAAATGACCCTTTGAACACTTAAGATGATCTCCAAAAATGAGTAAATGACCCTTTGAACACTTAAGATGATCTCCAAAAATGATATGAAAAATGAAACAATGCTTGGAAGAGAGTGGCTTCATGGTAGCTTGAGGTATTTCTCTTGTTTATCCACTTTCTTAAAATTAGTTCCCACTTAAATGGGTTGGGAGGGCTATTTACAGGTTCAAAAGCACTTCCTAGCCATTATTGGAACGTTGGTTATCAAGAAAACATCCAGAGAGACATTTATTGAATGTTTGACAATAATTTAGCATATTGCAGGAATCTCTTAATCAATTAAGAGCTCAATTTTTTTAAAAAAATCCAAAGCTCTTAATCAATTAAAACTACTCTGGCCTTAACTGATTATTAATCTTATAATCAATTAAGACAAAAAGACTCTTAATCGATTAAGACATCTCTAGAAAATGAAATTCTCTACGTATTTTGATCAATCGATTAAGAGGCCTCTCAAAAGCTGGTTTTGAGTTCCAAACACTTGAAAAACCATTGAAATTATTTGAAAACTGTTAGATTTAGGATCTCATGGTGTTCATAATAGTAATTGAACCAAGTTATGAAAGAAGAAGGCAACGAGAGAGAGAGAGAGAAAGAATGAGAGAAGAACGTGTAGAAGAAGAAGAGGGATAAAGGAAGGAGGATGACATTAAGTGACCTCCTAATCATCCCCCTCAATGCATTTATATTAATGAGACAAACAATAATTAAAACATTACCCTTTACCCTAATAAGGGAGAGAAAGGAACAAAAGTCAAAGATAAATTACATCATGCCACTATACTTTGAGCTTATCTTCTAACACTCCCCCTAAAGCTGAAGGAAAGAAAACATTGTAGATACCCATCTTGCCACATATAGTAGTTTGAATCTTTGATGTGACTGGTTTCGTAAGTATGACTGCCACCTGTCCTCGAGATGAAACATGTCAGAGAGATAAAATACTGCCTTGAAATTTCTCTAGTATAAAATGGCAATCTACCTTAATATGTTTTGTTCTCTCGTGAAAGACCGGATTTGAAGCAATATGAATTGCTGCCTAGTTTTCATAATATAATTCCATAGAGGCTTCTTTATAGAACCCCAATTTAGTAAGAAGGGATCTGATCCATAGAAACTCATTGACTGCATGTGCAATAGCTCTATATTTTGCTTTTGCACTGGATTTGGCAACAACTTTCAGGTTTTTACTTCTCCACGAACCGAGTTACCTCCAACTAAGGTACAATACCCAGAAAGGACTTCCAGTCATTAGGTGATCTAGCCCAATTTTCATTCACAAAAAAATTAATGTTGAAGTGACTATGATTTTTATAGAGAAGTCCTTCCCCAAAGCTCCTTTTAAATACCTCAGTAACCTCTCCAGAGCTTGCAAATGGGTAAGTTGTCATTAATGCATATAGTGACTGATCATACTTACTGCATATGATATATCTAGTTTGGTCATTGTGAGGTAAATAAACTTTCCAACAAGTCTTTGATATTTACCTATATCAACATCTCCACCAGAGCTTGCACTTAGCTTTGTGTTAGCATCCATATGAGTATCTAATGGTCGACATCCCATCATCCCTTTGTCCTCAAGTAGATCAAGAACATACCTCCTCTAAGATAATATGATCCCATGCTTTGGCTGAAAGACCTCAATACCCAAAAAATATTTTAGAAGTCCAAGATCCTTCATTTTTAATTCTTTGTATATCTTCTCTTTGATTTCTTTTAAACTATCTGCATCACTGCTTGTTAAGACAATAGCATCCATATAAACTGCCTATAATACTCTTCTTTTTAAGGTATTGTTGACAAAGATAGAATGATCTATTGAGCTCTGGTTGAATCCAAACCGTAAGATTTCCTAGCTAAATTTGTCCTGAAGAGATTATTTTAGGTTAATTAAAGACTTCCTCAATTTGTATACAGACTCCCCCTCAACCAAAAATCTAGGTGGTGGATGCATATAGATTTCTTCCTCAATAACACCATTCAAAATGCATTCTTCGCATCCAACTGATAAATCACCCAAGAGGAATTAACAACAGGTGATAATAGGATTCTTTCCGAATTTAATTTGGCCTTTGGTGAGAAATTTTTCTCATAATCTACTCCATAGCACTGAGTATATCCTTTTGCAAATAGACATGCCTTGAGATGAGCTACAAAACTATCTGAATTGTGCTTGATAGAAAAAACGCATTTACAACCCATGATCTTATTGCAAGGAGGAGTGGAAACAGGGACCACATTTGATTTTCATATAATACATTTATTTCCTCTTTCATCCTAGATGACTTAAAGCCTCATGACACTACTATGGGATAGAGGCAAAAGAGATAGATGCAAGGAATTGAAAGCAAGAAGAAGACAAATGATGAAAAATTGGATATAGCATGAGAGGTAGAGGGCCTAGTACAAGTCCTGGGTACTTTTCCAAAAGTTATGGGCCAAGTATCAAATTGTCAACAAAATACAAGAGGGGAAGATGGACTTACCTAGGAATGATATGTGAACTTCACAGGTGTGGTATCGGTTGAAGCTTTAGGGGGCTGAATAGAAAGATCCACATCAAGTGGCTTCAGAGTTGACTGAATAGATGAAAGACCTAGAGGAGCATCTTTGGATGAATAAAGGATGTATCCTAAAAAATTGTGACATCTTTTGAGAAAATTAATTTTCTAAGAGAAGGATTATATCAAACATATCCTTTTTGAGTAACCCAAAAAATACTTTGTGGGGATGTGACAAGAATGAAATATGTGCAACCAAAGACCTTCCAAAGCAAGGAGAAAGGGGTCCTCAACTGGAAATAACAAGGAATATAGGGACTTATGACCAAGTAATGAAGATGGTAGCCTATTAATAAGGAAACATCCAATAAGAATCACATGAGGCTAGTATAAATAAGACATATTCATGAAGTAGAGTAGGCCACGAGCTATCTCAAGTAGATGTCAATTTTTCTTTCTACTACACCATGTTGTTGAGGGGTGTAGGCACAAGATGTCTAGTGGATAATGCAATTATCCTTACAAAAGGCTTGAAATTCCCATGATGGGTATTTTTTTGATTATCGGAATGAATTTTTTTTATCTTTTTGAATTGAGTGGATATCATGGGATGAAATGATCTAAAAATAGAAAGGATTTCAGAACTATCTTTTAATAAAAAAAAACATGTAACTTGAGAAAAATCATCAACAAATGTTACAAAATACTTAACAATGCAATCACTGGAGGGAAGACCAAGTAATAGAGCCTCCCTGTTCATGGCCTCCACCAATCACCTGCTTCATTGCTAGATTCTAGAAAACACAAAAAGAAGGTGAGAAGGTGATAGAACAATTAATTTTTTTGTTAACTAACAAACATAAAAAAATTAATGGGAACAAGGGAAAAAATAAGACATCAATAAGCGGAAGTGTGGGTGCAGCAGATGAGGATCCCTTCCCAAGAACTTTGGTTTGAGATCCCTCTGCTATGGTAACAAACTTGTCTGGTAAACCTGGAGACATGGAATGTAAAAGACTCTTATTACCTATAAGATGCTCCAAGGCCCCTGAGCCAATGATCCAAGATGTATAAGAGGAAGTGGTAGTGATCATACCTGATGCAGTGGTGGCAGTAGTAGTAGTAGAAGACGTAGGAGTAGATACCATCAAGGTCTTAATTATTTGTAATATCTCAAAATCATCATCCGAGACCGTCTTCCTGCCTTTTTGTAACTTAGTATTTTCTTCATTCTTTTCATTGCTATTAATCGAGGCCTGGTTGGCAGTAATCCAATCTGGCTTGCCATGAAGCTTCCAACAAGTGTCCACTAGATTATTTAGTCCACCACAGTTAGTGCATACTTGGTTATTAGTCCTCAAAGGATCAAAAAAAATTCTACCACCTCTTCCTCTGCCTACTCTATAATTTGTACCACGCTCCATGGTGGTAGAATTTGTACCCTATTACCTAAGTAGATAGCAAATGATACCTCAGTCTGAGAGGTGGAAGAGGGGTTTGGTATCCAAAGTAGTGTGGCACTTATGTCATCGAAGGATGGAAGTGCTGAGCAGCTGAGAAGTTTTGATGTGACCAAAAAAATAGCATCTGCTAAGGCCTCCTATTACTTGTCTTGAATCGAGATATTAGTGGAGTAGGGCTGAGCAATTTTCCATTCCTGAAACTGCCCACTAGACCCTAGCCAAGTATTCATGTAGATTTTCCCCTTGTTTTGTGTTGAACATGTTTTGAAACACATATAACTTTGGTAAATTCTTAGTACTGGAATAAAACTTGGAACAAGTGCCCCATATCTGCTTGGTGGTCTCAAGATGAATGAAATCCATGCTTTTTATTAGCCAACTGATGGTGAAAGTGTCATTCATGAGCCATTTAATATATGAACTATCCTCCACATCGACTGGTGGAGCTGGTTTGGCTAGAGGTCCTAAGAGGTCTTGAGTGATGAGAAACCTCCTAACCGATTGATACCGGCTTAGATAGTTAGACAACCCTCTCAAGGGTATAGAGGTAATCTTGAGAAGTTCACTTTTACCAGCCATGGAATCTTCAACAATCAAGTACCAGACAAGCAATAGTTATGCAATATATAAGCCGAGGAAAGGGAGGACAAAGGCTTAACAACCGAGGCTTAAGAGAAGTAAAAACTGAGGTTAGCAAACCTTAACCATGCACTCCAGATAAGCAATAGTTTTGCAATATATAAGCCGAGGAAAGGAAGAAAAGAGACTTAACAACTGAGGCTTAAGAGAAGTAAAAACTGAGGTTAGAAAACCTTAACCATGCACTAATTCAAGGAATTACTTACTCAAAGTGTGGGCCCACATCATTCAAACAAATCTTGTATTTTTTTATTAAAAAATAAAGGAAACTTTCTTGTTTTGATAAAATGGCATTTTTACCGAAATATTCACAATCTTTGACTTCTCTTCTTGCCTTAATTATTTATGGTAAGTAACATAAAAAAGGCAAGTGAGATTATATAAAAAAAACTCAAGAGATCTCAACCAACTTAGAGAATCTGTCAAAGAAGGATCTTTCCTTCTATAACCTTGGCGCCAACTAGTAATTAGAGGTCAAATTGTTGACTTCCTTATCTCCTCAATTAGGAAAGATATTCTAGATAATAAATTGATATGTGAAATCTTTAAATAGACAAAAAAAAGTACTTCCCGCATAAAAAATCTCTCCTTTTGGCATACATTTTGTTTTTGAAGGAGGAAACTTTCCTTCTAAAGACAAATGAACCACCTTTTGTGTCTAAATCAGAGCTTTCCTCTTTGATTTTTTTAGGGAAGATAATCCATGAAGTACCTCAACATTCAAGGGTTCCAGTGAGAAGAAAACACAGATCTCTTCTTTACAAAAAAACGTTGTGACAATTAACAAATCTTTCATGAGTTCAACAAACAAAAATACCTCTTGAAGCCATTCATTCATTCTTTGAGGAAAAATATAACACACATATGCACCACCTTTCATCTCAAACATGGACATAGCTAGAGAATAGCCTGCCTTGATTCAAAAAAAAGTTTTAACCAAACTTCACATCAGCATTAATCATAACTAATTGATTCTTTTTTGAAAGAAGCATGAGTTGAATATACTGAAGATAACCAACCAAGAACTTAATTCATAAGGTGAGATGATCGAAATTTTTTTGAAAAAATCATATAAAAAACCATCCTCTTTTTTGAGATCCATAACATTAGTTATCACATGAAAAAAGAGAGGAAAAAAACTTATCTCTTATGAGCCAAAAAACTCAATATCAAACCCTTGATCAGCAACACACCTTTACCAAAAGAACTTGATGAAGAGCTTGATTAATCCAACATCATAATTTTGGGATTCTAAACCTAATGCTCTGATACCATGTTAAATTTAGGATCCCATGGTGGTCATAGTAATAGAAACAAGTTAAGATAGAAGATGGTAATGATAGAGAGAGAGAGAAGAACGAGTGGAAGAAGAAAAGGGAGAAAGGAAGAGAGAGTGAATGACTAAGAGGCATTTTGAGCTTACCTTCAAACAAAAACATTTTGAACTTGGTACCAACCCTTGGAAAATATATTTTGAGCTTCTTAAATACTTAAGAACTTATTTTTGAGTTGTGTGTCATAATGGTAGTTACATAATTTTTTAGACCTATCGATGTCATGGTGGTACATCCATGACAGTTGAATTAATGTAAAGAGAATGAATTAATAATGTTTGCAATAGTAATTTGTAACTAGGTCAATTCGAGAAGACTCCATCACCAGAAGAAAACAAGTTTTTGGAAAATAGTTTATCTATGTGTTGGCTAGGCTAAGTTTTACAATCCTTCTAACAAAAAGTAAACAAATTACAATACTGCCCTTATGGCTTGTGTCCCCACATATATGAACTGAAATGTAAAAATTCATGAAAATAATATGAAAGGATACTAAGAGAGTGATTGGCTAAGAAGGATTGAGAGAGGACGAAAGCAGTATTAGGTTAAGTGAGGAAGATTAGGGGGAATCGGTCATGGAACTCACCTTTGGCTTCAATTGGACACAAGAAAGAAGGGGTGCATAGTAAAACTTGCTGCAAGTTTCAAAAATAATGCCACAACACTGATAGTCACCAAAATTTTTAATCAGTTGAAATGACAAGATGACAGTTCTAAAGTTCATTAGTTGGAATAAACCTAGAGGTAGTGGTGAAAAGGTTTACTACTAATAATGAAATTTAGTTGTCTTTGCACAAGCACATCCATAATATTAAGATTTTATAGCGGTTCACAATCAATATTTTAGATTGCTACTTCACTCCTAGGGTTATCTTGTGCTGGAATTAAAGTATCAAAACTATTGAATTTCTAGAAAAAAGAAAAAATTGACTAACTTGATGTAATTCGAGTACAATGGGCCTCTATTTATAATAGATAAAAGTAATAGAATTCAATTACAATTAAACTACCATGTCCCAATTACACCCAAAGTTAAACACTAAAAGATAAGTACTAGAATAATTGAACAACTAAACATGAATAGAAACTAACATACCTAAAACACTTGAAAACTATCATACCTAAAACATCTTTAAACCGAGACTCTTATTTCAGACCTCCTTCCATAATACATCTTGCTTTGTAAGACTTCTTGTTGTGTGAGTCATGTGAGACTCTTCCATTCATGCTATTCAACACTCCCCATCAAGCAGGAGTTTATAATGTCAACTTGCAATGAAAGGGGTTCTTGGTCTTCAATTTTCTTTTACTAAAAAAAGATCTTCACACATGCAATTCTTCATAGATGGAAAACCAACATCTTTTGTGTTCCCTCTATCTTGAATATTTTGGTCACATAAAAAATTACCACAACTTGTAGAATTCTTCATTGTAGATTATACTACTTATTAATGTTGAATTTAGGATCCCATGACAAGGTCCTCGACCAAGGTAGTGAAAGAGGAAAGGAAGAAAAGGAGGAGAAGAGAGAAAGAATAGAGAACTTGGATAGAGAGATGGAGGGAATCTTAGGAGAGGAGATAATTCTAAGGACGAACTTGAGAGACAAGAGGAGAGACTTAATGGTCTACCCCATGCCTTGAGCCGCTACTTATAATTGTGGAAGAAAGTTTACAATAACTAAAATGTCCTTAGGGTTACAAGCTTTGAAAAATAAAAGACATAAGTAGACATAAATCATCTTAGATAATTACTCACCAGTGCCATACTTATGAGAACATCTTTATGTTAAGCTGTGGAGCCTAATTAATGCCTTACTCTGAGTCAGTGCATAGGTCAACTGTTGTGGTAAGGTCATCGTGGGGGTTGGAAGGAGCCCTGGGGAGCCCCCCTTTCGGGCCACAATATATTAACGGTTGTTTCATTAAGGGTAGTTTTGGAGTTTCACTCTTGCAAAGCGATTAACCTAGTTTTCTCTTTATAATAAGGGGGGCGCTGCTATTAGGGTATCATCAATCATCAATCTCAAGAGAATCATAAGTGACATCCCAAGAGAGATTAGAGAAAAACACCTATAAGTGTGTGAGATTTCTCTTTGTAAACTAGTTCATCTTCATAGTGGATTACTGCAATGATGGAAGACATGATGCAGTCTCACTTTGAGGTGAACATGTATAAATCTTCTTGTTATTTTTTGTTGCTTTCTTTTTCTTCTTCTGCGATTATTATTATTGCTCTCATTAGTTTGGAATTTGGACTCACAATTTCTAATACTTTAAATTACCTCTTTTGCCACCTTGACATGGGGAAGGTAACTATTATGATGCCACTTTGAGATGTCTTCTAACTCTCCCCCTCAAGATGGGGGAGAGAAAACATCATAGATACCCTGCTTGCCATATATAGTGGAAAAAGTCTTGAATGTTATTGGTTTTATAAGAATGGTTACCACTTGCCCTTGTGATGAAACATGTCTAAGAGATAAGATACAAGCATGAAATTTCTCTCGTAAAAAGTGGTAGTCTACCTCAATGTGTTTTGTCCTCTCGTGGAAGACATTATTTGAAGTGATATGAATAGCTGCTTGGGTGTCATAATATAATTACATAGAAGCTCATATAGAATCCCAATTCAGTATTAAGGGATGTGATCCATAGAAGCTCACTGACTATGTGTGCCATTGCTCTCTACTCTGCTTCTGCATTAGACCTCGCAACAACATTCTCCTTTGTGCTTCTCCATATAACTAGATTACCTCCTACTAAGGTAAAAAACACTGAAGAGGACTTCCTATCATCAAGTGATCTACCCCAAACTGTATATGAAAAACCTTAAATGTTGAAGTGGCCATGATTCTTATAGAGAAGCCCTTTCCTTGGAGCTTCTTTATAATATCTCACTATCCTCTCCAAGGCTTGCCAACAGGTAAGTTGTGGTTTGTGCATATACTGACTCACCATACTTACTGCATATGATATATCTAGTTTGGTCACTATAAGGTAAATAAACTTTCCTATAAGCCTATGATATTTACCTATATTAGAATCTTTTCTAGAGCTTGCATATAGCTTTTATTGGTATCCATAGGAATGTCTGTTGATTAGCACCCATCATCCATGTGTCCTCTGGTATATCTAAAACATACGTTTTTTGAGATAATACAATCCAATGGTTTGACTGGAATACCTCAATACCAAGAAAATATTGTGAAGTCCAAGATCCTTCATTTTAAATTCTTTCATTTTGTCTGCATCACTACCAGTTAAGAAGATATCATCCACATAAACTACTAGTAATACTTCCCTTTAAGGTATTCTTGACAAAGACAAAATGATCTATTTAGCATCGGCTAAATCCAAACTGTAACATTGCTTGGCAAAATTTGTAAAACCAAGCCCAAGGAGATTGTTTAAGGCCATATAAAGACTTCGTCAATTTGCATATCAATTCCCCCTAATCCACGAAACCTGGTAGTTGATGCATATATATCTCTTCTTTAATGTCCCTATTCAAGAAAGTATTTTTTACATCCAATTGATATACCGAGCAAGAGGAATTAGTGGCTAGAGATAAATAGATGCCTACCGAGTTTAATTTAGCCACTAGGGAGAATGTTTCTTCATAATCCACTCTGTAACATTGAGTGTGCCCCTTTGCAATGAGTCCGACTTTGAGGCAAGCAATAGAAGTATCCAGATTGTGCTTGATAGTGAAAGTCCATTTACAACCCACGGGTTTCTTGCTGGCAGGAAGAGGAACTAGGGCCCAAGTCTGGTTCTCATATAATGCATGCATTTCTTCTTCCATGGCAGCTTTTCATCCTGGATATCTCAGTGCCACCTTATATTACTGTGGAATAGAGAATGAAGAAATAGATGCAAGAAATTGACTACATGACGAAGAAAATCGGTGTTGAGAAATAAAATTGGATATAGGATGAGAAGTGGAGGGCCTAGTGCAAGTCTGAGGCTCCTTCCATAGAGCTATGGGCCAAGTATCAAATTGTGAGCCAAATACAATAGGGAAGATGGGCTTACCTCGGAGGGATTCGTAAACTCCATAGGTAAGGTGTCGATCAAGCCTTCATGGGGCTGAAGTAGATCTACATCAAGTGCCACAATGGGCTTCAGAGCTGCGTGAACTGATGAATGACCTACAGTAGCATCTTTTGAGGAATAAAAAGATGTGTCCTAAAAATTAGGTGACATCCCTAGAAATAATTAACTTCTGAAGAGAAGGATTATAATAGACACATCATTTTTGGGTACAAGAGTAACCCCAAAAAAATACACTTAAGAGATGAAGACTTAAGCTTACTCTTCTGAGGGGATATGACAAGAACAAAGCATGTGCAGCCAAACACCTTCAAAGGAAGGGAGAAAGGGTCTTCTTCCATAAATAACAATGATTATGTGAATTTATGGCTTAGTACAGATGATGGTAGCCTATAAATAAGGAAGCAAGCAGTAAAAATGGCATGAAGTCAGTAAAAGTAGGACACCTTCATAGAGTAGAGTAGGCCATGGGCTACCTCGAGGAGATGGTGGTTTTTTTATTCGGATACACCATTTTTTTAAGGGTGTTGGCATAGGATGTTTGATGGATATGTCATGAAAAAAAGATTGAAATTCACTAGGTAGGTACTCTTTGGCATTATCTGACTAAAACACTTGTATTTTTTTTTCCAAACTAAGTGGACACCATGGCATGAAAGGACTTAAATATGGAAAAAACTTCAGACCATTCTTTCAACAGATATAGCCATGTGACTCGAGTGAAGTCATCAACAAAAGTGACAATGTAATTAACTTGAGATATGTTTGAGACACTTAAGGGTTCCCATATATCTGAATGAATTAATGAAAAAGGAGCAACACCTTTAAGTTTAGTTTGAGGAGAATATGTTGTTCTATGGTGTTTGCACAATTGACAGGCTTCACAATTTAACTTGATAAAGTTTTCAAAGATAAAAATAAGTGTTGAAGAAATGCTATAGATGGATGGCCAAACCAGTTGTGCCATAATCTTGACTCTATCTGAGAAGTGGAAACCGAGGTGCTTGGAGGCAAGTTTAAGTAAAAAAGGCCCCTTTTCATGGTCTCCACAAATCACATGCTTCGTTGTTAGATCGTTGTTGGAAGACACCTCAAGTGTCATTAAGGTAATATGCATGCCCACATCAAGGAGGTGGCCCAAAGGGTAAATAAGTGCTCATCTCATAAGGGGTAATATGCATGCCCACGTCAAGGATGGCACAAGGGTGTAATTGTGTAAGACGATGTATATACTTATGCCTTTTCCTTTTGAAAACTTGTAGCCCTAAAGGCATTGTAGTAAATGTAACACTCTCTCATAAAATAAAAATAGAGTTACAAGGTGAGGAGTAGATCATTCAAGCCTTCCTCTCTTTTATCAAATTCATCCGTAGCCTTTCTCCCTTCTCCCAAGCTCTAACGTGCTCCATCTCTCTCTAGCGTTTTCTCTTTTTCCTCTTATCTTCTTCCTTCCTCTCCTTTCTTTTCCTCTGCTTCTTCCTCCTCTCCTTTCTTACCACTTTGGGTGAGGACCTTATCATGAGATCCTAAATCCAACATGGTATTAGAGCAATGGGTTTAGGATCCCAACATTAAGGTTGTTGAGTGGCATAAACTAGCTTGAGTGGCATTGTTATAGTAATCTTAAATTATTTGTCTCTTCTTTACACTCTCTAGGGTGAAGGCCATACTTGTAATTATGTACCTTTCTCATCTATAAATAATGGTTAAGTGGGATGGTTGACTATTCCTCTAAAACCATCATTCTTCCCTCTCTTCTTTACATCTCTCTCTCTCTCTCTCTCTCTCTCTCTCTCTTTCTTCGTTCACCTCACTTCACTTCTTCTTCTCTTCCACTCACTTCATATCTCTTACACTCCAAGTTGTTAATCTCAACAATATAGAATCTTGAAATCATATAGTATCAGAGCAAGAATTTCAAGATTACAATTTTTTTCTTGGATTATGATTCATGAAAGAATTATTCCGCATGGAAGAATTGCACGACAAAGATGACTTTTTTCCTTTTCTTCTTGTTCCTAGATCTTAAGAAGTTGATACCCCATGCTTCCTTTCAGTTTTAGAACTGCTTATTGCGGCTAATCCATTGCTCATTCATATATTGGTTTACATGCTAATTTGCTCGATATACGTTCATAAGTTCTATAATTAATAATCTCTCTTTGGTTGATTTTTTTTTTCTTGATCTCATTGCTCTTCTGCTTAGTGTTAGGATTTTCCTGATTGTTAGGATTGACCCATCATCCCCTTAGAAGTAGGGAAGGTGGGCAGTTGTAACCACTCCCTCTTTTGATGGTAAAAGATGGGTTTAAGGAATTAAGATCTGGTATAGCAGAGGCAGTCTATGCCTTTTCCATTGAAGATCTCTTGAATAGACGAGACACTCTTCTACAATTTCTAAAATTTGATCACCATGGCTGGAGGTAGGAGTCCATGCTTCCGTTTACATTTTGTTTATGAATTTCATGAAGGATGGTAGAAATTCAATTTTATGATTTGATATTGGAGCTTCATGTTCATCTTGAAATTGAGTATGCCCCATGTGAAGGCATGGGCACTACATGAGGTTGTTTTTAAAGAGCCAGCCAATCCTTGTCAGTGAGATGTCAAGAGAGACTCCATGTGAGCCAGCAAAAGTTGTGCACCAAGCACACTGGGTGTGCCGGTGTCAATTTTTTTATGGATGCATATAGGCACTGCTGTTATGATCCTG
Source organism: Aristolochia californica (assembly GCF_029961685.1). Classification (NCBI taxonomy): domain Eukaryota; kingdom Viridiplantae; phylum Streptophyta; class Magnoliopsida; order Piperales; family Aristolochiaceae; genus Aristolochia; species Aristolochia californica. The sequence continues at coordinate 7,626,004 of NW_027182257.1, forward strand.
GGTTAAGTACTTCTCTTTCCGCTACCAAACAAATAGGTCTTTCGTTATGTATTGGCTAGGTGCATAAAATTTGGTATCAGAGTGGGCACCATGTTGTGAGTTCGACTCCCGGCCTGGGCAATCTCATCGCCCAAACATGGTCTGAAGCCCTTGATGGGCAATCTCGTCACTAGTGAGGTCACTGTGGTCGTTGGCTAGTAAAGGTGGGAGTATTGTTATGATCCTGGGTTAAGTATTTGGCTTTCTGCTACCAAACAAATTGGTCTTTGGGTATGTATTGGCTAGTTGTGTAACATTTCCTCACCTAGAGCTCATTGTGGAGAAATTCAAATCCCTTTTTTAACCTAAAATCCAGACTTACTCTTTCTCATTCCTTTCACCCCTCAAGTAGGGTTTAAGAGTAAAAAATTATAGATATGCCCCTCTGCGATGTTTAACTTGAAAAGTAAATAAACTTAATGACTAAGTAAATTAATAACTAAGTAATTGACTCGGCCATCTCACCTCTGAATGACTTGTCCTACTATTGAGTCCATAACGTCACTCCCCTCTGGAGAAAGAGCATGTCCTCATGCTCGAGTTGTTGACAGGCCCGTTGGAAATGAGGTAAGCGCTCCAATGTAGCACCACAGACGAAGAGGTTGCACCCATAAACGAGCCTAATGGAGGCTTTGCTATAATTAAAATAATTGACAAAATCATTTTGTGAAGCAACATGAGTGGCCCAATAGCGTCCCATGATCTGGTCATTAACCCATGCCGCACCCTTCCTCATGCCAGTAAAATCTATGCCAATGGGATTATTTCCATCCGGAGCATAAAGTTTGTCTTATAACAAAGCAGAGGTTGAATCATAGGAAAGTTGGAACCTGAGATCCATCGTGATGACCCACCACCTGAAAGGCCTATTTCCCCACCTTTGAATCCAGGTTGGTACATCCATTGGCGTGAAAATAGATCAAGACTTGCATTGGTCCCCTTTAGCTTCACAAGGCCAGTAATTTCAGCACCCCAAGTATCAAAGAATGCCCCATAGTGTTGGAGACCAACTGTAGCACTTAAGAAATCCATAATGTTTCTCCCAAGTGCAAATGTAATGTCCCTTTCCATGGTAACATCTGCATTGCCACTATCTCCCATCGATTCCCAAAATGTTTCCCATTGACAAAATCATAGAGAGCATTATTGGTTCCATTGGTCAAATACCACAAATAGTCACTAACATCACCAGTAGTATTAATTTGCTTCAGTAGTCTAGATTTATCATAGGAGTTGCTCTTTGAGATGCCCACATGTACAATCACCCAAATCCAACCTGGCTGGAATACTTCCGAAGAACCATTGGCATTATCACTAATAGATCCATAGGTATCAAGTGCAAGCCTTGTTCAAATTTTGCTCAGCATTCCAAAAACTACCAAAGAAATGTCGTAACATCCCCCCTCAAATTGATGTTGGTGAGTCAACCAGCATCAATTGGCCAACTAGAAAATTATGCCATGGTTGAGACAATGTTTTGGAGAAGTCATCAGCCACTTGAAGATTCGAAGAAATGTACGGAAGAGATATTACCCGGCCCTCCAATGTGTCATGGATAGAGTGACAGTCAACCTAAATGTGCTTGGTGTGCACATGAAAAAACAGATTGGCCGCAATCTGAATAGCACTTGTATTATCTGCATGAAGTGGTGTAGATGAGGTCTGAGGAAACTAGAGCTCAGGAAAAAGACCGTGGACCGAAATAACTTTAGAACACACAATAGACATGGCGCGATACTCAGCCTCGGTTGATGATTTGGACACACGGACTTGTTTCTTACATTTCTAAGAAATCAGTGCATCCCCTACACTAGCCTGTAGTAGAGCGACGGGTATCGGGGCTCCCTGCCCAATCAACATCACTGTAGGTAACCAGAAGTAGCATAGAGCCTTTAGGAAAGAATAATCCAAGAGCAGGAGAACCGTGCAGATAGTGGATGATGCGCCAAACTGTTGCAAGATGAAGGTGTCGAGGAGATGACATAAACTGACTGACCTGATGAACAACATAGGAGATGTCCGCGCAAGTAGTAGTCAAGTATATGAGACTCCCAACCAGTCATCGATAGATAGTAAAATCATCAAGGAGAGTGCCTTCATCTTTCCTATATTTTACATTGACCTCCAAAGGGGCAGCCATCGAAGATGTGCCATCCAACCTTGCAAGAGTAATAAGATCTTGAATATATTTATGCTAGTTTAAGAAAATACCGTTGGGTTTGTGATGATGTACCTCCAACCCTAAGAAGTACTCGAGTTGTCCAAGATCCTTCATATAAAAAGTGGCATGCAACACCTACTAAAGCTGGGTAATCAGTCCAGAGTCTGTGTGAGTAATGATGATGTCATCCACATAAACCAAGAGAATGATCAAGCCCGCGGTAGACTTATGATATAAGAGAGATGAATCATATTGACTCTGTGTAAACTTGTGGAGAATAAGTGTGCGCTGAGTGGATCTACGAAGAGTGATGGGAGCAGGAGCAAGCCCCAAGTTGGGATCGGGAGGGGGCAACAATGAAGTGGGGCGAGGATCATTAAAGCTCGACAGACAAGGCAGAGATGCAGAAGGCAGTGTAATTTGAGAGGGAAAGAAATATAGATTCTCAAAGAAGACCACATTCCAAGAAACATGGATTCAAAGCACTTGGGGATCATAGCAACGAAGCCATTTTAAGAAATGGCAAACCCAAGAAATGCACACATAACTAATTGGGCTATAAGTTGATGTCGTTTATGATCAGGTAGATGCACAAAACAAACACAACTGAACATTCGAAGATCAGTGTAGGACGGAGAATAAACAAATAACTTAAAAAATGGAGAGACATGATGCAAGATAGGAGAGGGCAAACGGTTGATTAAATGAACAGAGGTAGAGAGTGCTTCACACCAAAACCTGAGAGGAACGGATAAATCAATGAGAAGGGTGCGGACCATATCAAGAAGGTGACGATTTTTCCTCTCAGCAACCCCATTTTGTTGCGGTGTCTATGGACAAGAACGCTGAGAGATAATGCCTTTGTTTTGAAGAAATTCCTAGAATTCAGTTGACATGTACTCGCCTCTAGAGTCAGAGTGTAGTAATTTAATGAGAGCAGAGAATTGGGTTTCAAGAAGGGCAAGAAACCTCTTAAAGATGACAAAAACTTCAAACATAGCCCGTAAGAAGTAGACCCAGGTAAACCGACTAAAATCAAATATAAAGGTGACAAAGTACTTATAGTGTGTATGCGAGACAATAGAAGCAATTCCCTAGACATCACTATGAATAAGGTCAAAGCAGTGGGAGGCATGCGAGGCATGATGAGGAAATGGCAAAACTTTACTTTTCGAAGTTTTCATGATGTACAGTCAAAATAAGTATCAAGAGAAGTGCAGTCTTGACTGCCTAATAAACCAGATTTAAACATTGTACAAAGGACATCCAAGTTTGGGTGGCCTAGATGTCTATGCCACATTATAGGGCTAGAGCCAACAACATTACATGCAAAAGAAAGTATTGGAAAACCTAGAATAAAGGTGGAGAGAAAGACTTTAAGTGGAAATAGCCTGCCCACTTTAGACCCCTCCACGATCACCTTCCCCGATGCTTCATCCTACACAACACAGCCAAAACGAGAAAATTGAACATTGCAATTTTTATCAAACAATTGACCAATAGACAGAAGGTTTGCCGATAGGTCAGGAGACACGAAGACATCAAGTAAAGAAGGGGAGAGATCACCAATAACACTGATAGGGAGAGAGCTACCATCAACAATGTTGATGTGCAAGTTTCCATCATACTTTCTTATTTTAGAAAGAGATACTACATTGTTGGTCATATGGTTAGAGGCACAAGAATCAAAATACCATAGCTGAGTAGAGATTTTTGGCTTACCTGGGATACCAAAAGTAGAAAAAGCATATATGATCATCTGTTGTACCATTTCAGGAGTGAAAGTGGTTGAACTTGCAGGTGTTGGTGGAACCGGGATGGTAGTGACTGGGATAGCAGTTGGCAATGCTGCAGAACTTGAAGTATCAGTGGAGGCATGATAAGTTGAATTCTTCTTCTTTTTAGGGCGAGTAGGACAAGCTCCGATGAGATGACCCGACTTCTTATAGTAGTTACAAGACTTATTGGGGCATTCCCGAGCAAAGTGACCATATGCCTTGTGGAAATACTGAACAGAACTCATGTCCCGACCCTTATTTTTTCCTTGTGCTACATAAGCAACAGGAGCCGAGACATCAGCCTGAGTAGCAATGCGCTACTCCTCCCTAAGAAGTTCACTCAAAAAGGCATCCAGTGATGGCACTAGATGACGATTCATCAGATGTGATCAAACAATCTCAAATTCTGGACGGAGCTCCATCAAGAATTGATTCCTTTTATTGGTTTCATGTATGGCTTGCACTACAAAGAGAGTAGCAACAAGGAAATTCTCATAAACAATATCAGTATAGTTAGTCCACAGATTTTGGAAGCCCGAGAAATATTCTTCAGTGGCATGACTTCCTTGCATGAAATTTTCCATTTCATATTTGACTTGAAACCGACGGGTCGTGCTGTTTTGATGATAAACCTTGTGGAGGTAATTCCACATTTCTGCTGCAGTTTTGTAGGGCCTCAAATTAAGGACTAGATGAGGCTCAATGGATCCAAGTATCTAGGTCATGACTCTAAGCATCCATGGTGGTCCATTTTACAATGCTTCAGCATCGCGAGATGCCGGATCACTCCCATCAATATGACCCCATAAATCCTTTCTCATAACAAATAACGGGAACTGAAATGCCAAAGCACTGTCATTCTTACCAGTAGACCTAATAGGAGAAAAATATAACTTGTCTGTTGACATGATATGATCAAAATTTTGCTGAGATTGTCCGAAATACCACCCTGTTGAAAGTTCTACATTTACCCCTACGGTTGCCAAAAAAATTCCAGATCTATCCTCGCAATTTCAAAAATTCCATATCTGCCCCCACGTTCCAAATTTTCCATATCGACCTCCACACTGTCAAAAATTCTATATCTGCCTCCACGATATAAAAAATTCCAAATCTACCCCCAAACCTTCAAAAAATTCCAGATTTGCCCCCACACTTTCAGAAATCCCAAATCTTCCCCCACACTTTCGAAAATCCCAGATCTGCCCCCACAGTTTCTGAAAATTATTGAAAGTACCTTATGCAAATAATTTCATTCCTAAGCTTATGTGAACTATCTGCCGAGGTTGGAAAAAAACCACATGCCTGTTCACCTTCCTGGCGAGAATCACACCTTGAAGCTCGAATAGAGATTTTTTACCATACCTCTGAGATCAAACAAAGTTTTTCGACCACCCCCAAGAGCGCTGCCAAACTTTGATTCATTGGACATAAACTCATCGGACAAAGGTTCTTCGAATGGAGCAAGCTCTGATACCATGTAAACGAAGGTTTCAAACGATGAACCAACACTGACCGAGGCCAAGTCTTCATGGGGATGAAACGTGTCAGACGGAGGTTGACTGCACAGTTTAGCATGGAGCTCACAGCTCTTATGGTGGTGGTGGACGGAACCACCACCACCTCACGAGACTGACGGAACAGTCAAGCTGAGAGCGTTGCACCTAGTCAATACTACCCAAAAGACCAACCTGTTAGGAGCGGAAGACATAGGTACTCAACCCTTAGTCCAGGACCACTAGGGCCCCAGGGTGTCCCATAACACCCAGTGGCCCCCTAGGGTGTCCCATAACACCCTGGGTTGGGTGTAAAGCCCATAACATTACACCCCCCCTTTGCGGACCGACGCCCACGATGGCCCACTCACGGTGGCCCACTAGGACTTAATACCTATCACCGCTTACGTGTGGTCGCTCCTTTTCGCAAGCGCGCCTCCACGGGGAATCCAACCCGCGACCGAGGGTTGGCTCTGATACCATGTAGAATTTAGGATCTCATGCAATGAACTTTAGATCAACAAGAAAGAAGAAGAAGAAGAAGAAGAAGAAGAAGAGAGAAGGAGAAGAGAAGAAGAAGAATGTGGGAGGAGAGAGTTTGGATTAAGGGAGAAGAGGGTTGCGTCAAAAAGAAAAATGAGAGCTGGACGAATTTGTGGGAAGAGAGGAGAGTGCTTCAATTCCCTACCTCTTAGCCAATGCCTTTATTTATAGTTTTACAATGCCCTTAGGGCTACAACTTGATAAAACAAAAGACATAAAAGGAACACATATTTACACTTCTATGCCATCTTTATGGAAAGTACCATATTTTACACATATGCCACTCCATTGACGTGTGGGCTTCTTGTCTTGAGCTCGTGGGCTTGAGCCCATCTTCCAATACTCCCCCTCAAGCTGGAGGAGAAAAAATATCATAAATACCCAGCTTCCCACATATAAACGATAGGATTTTAGATGTAACGGGTTTAGTAAGAATATCAGCTACTTGCTCTTGAGATGACACATGTTTGAGAGAGATTATTTATGCTTGAAACTTCTCCCGTATAAAATGACAATCCACCTCAATATGTTTAGTTCTTTCATGAAAAACTGGATTTGAAGTTATATGAATGGCTACTTGATTATCACAATGCAGATTCATGGACCCCTTTTTATAAAAACCTAGTTCGGTAAGAAGGGTCCTGATCCATAAAAGCTCACTAACGGTATGGGCCATAGCTTTGTATTCTGCTTCGGCGCTAGATCTTGCAACCACATTTTGCTTCTTACTTTTCCAAGTAACCAAGTTTCCCCCAACCAGAGTACAATATCTTGATTTAGATTTTCTATCATCGGAGATCCAGCCCAATCTACATCTGAGAAACCTTCTATGTTGAAGTGCCCATGCTTTTTATACAGCAATCCTCTTCCCAGAGCTCCTTTTAGATAACGTAATATTCTCTCTAAAGCCTGCCAGTGGGTAATTTGTGGTTTGTGCATGAATTGACTCACTAAACTTAGAGCATATGATATGTCTGGCCTAGTTACCGTGAGATAAATCAGTTTTCCCACGAGTCTTTGATGTTTTCCAATATCAATATCTTCTTCATTTGTGGCACATAATTTTACATTTGTATCCATAGGTGTGTCAACTGGTCTACAACCCTTCATTCCTGTTTCTTCAAGGAGGTCCAAGACATATTTCCTTTGAGACAATATTATCCCATGTTTGGATTGAAGAACTTCTATACCAAAATATATTTAAGCATACCAAGGTCTTTAGTCTTGAATTCCTGACATATCATCTGCTTCACCTCTTGTATGCTCAAATCATCATCATCGGTTAAGATAATATCATTCACGTATACGGTTAAGGACAATTTGGTCCTCTACAAAAATAAAATTTTTCTACACCACACATCCCCTCTGATTCACAACATTTTAGCCTCCTTCCATGCTAGTATGCATGAGGGCCGACAAAAAACATATTTCAGGATCAGTCGGGAATTTTATTGGAGGGGCATGAAGCGCAGTAAAGCCGATTATGTGGCGGCTTGTCAAACTTGTCAACGGAATAAAGCTGAAACACTAAGTCCAGCTGGGTTGCTCCAACCACTTCAGCTACCGTCACATGTCTGGTCTGATATTTCTATGGACTTCATAGATGGACTTCCCTCTTTGTCAGGCAAATCCGTTATCTTTGTAGTGGTGGATCATTCCTCAAAGTATGGGCACTTCATCTCTCTGGCGCATCCTTACGCTGCAGCTCAGGTCACTCAGCTCTTTATGGATAACATTGTTCGCTTACATGTGATGCTTAATTCCATTACCAGTGATAGGGATGCAATCTTTATAAGTACCTTCTGGAAAGAACTCTTCAAGCTGCAGGGCACAATGTTCGCCTTCTCTTCAGTCTACCATCCGCAGACTGTGGTCAGACAGAGGTCGTCAATAGAACAATTGAAATGTATCTTCGCTGTTTCATGGGGGACTCACCTAAAAGGTGGGTTAAGTGGCTCGCCTGGGCTGAATTCTATTACAACACCTCCTACCACAGTACACTCGGAACAACCCCATTCAAGGTGGTATATGGTAGAGAACCACCTAGCCTTTTATCATATGAACTAGGGGCCTCTAAAGTCACCACTTTGGACCTAGCATTAGCTGAAAGAGACACCTTCCTCACTGAGGTGCGTACTCATCTCCAGGAGGCACAACAATCTATGAAATTTTCTTATGACAAGAAGTACCGGGAAGTCTTCTTTTCTCCAGAAGATTATGTTTGGTTGCATCTCCAACACTACAGGCAGCTGTCGCTGACAGCCTCCAAATGCCACAAGCTCTCTCCAAAATATTATGGTCCCTTTCAGGTTATGGACCGCATTGGTACAGTTGCCTACCGCTTGCAGCTTCTGCTCGAGGCCAGGATTCACAATGTGTTTCATGTCTCCCAACTGAAGGCCTTCCAAGGTGATTCTCCCTTTCTACACACACCGTTGCCCCCACTACATGAGGGACGTGTCTTTTCTACTCCATCATAGGTATTATAGGCTCACCGCATTCAAGGTGATTGGGAGATCCTAGTGCAATGGGCAGATGCTGATCCCAGTGACACGACATGGGAGCTATTAGCTGTGTTTTGCACCCTCTACCCATACTTCGTGCTTGAGGACAAGCTCTTTCTCCAGGAGGGGGGTGATGTTATGGACTCCATAGCATCACGAGTTATCCATAGGCATAGGAATTAAATTATGTCAATTTACTTTTCATGTAATTTCATTTGGTTTGGTTTGCTTTGCTTTGGGTTAGTTTAGATGTATTGTGGCATGAACCACTTGAAATATGGGTCACCTTTGTAATTCTGTCCTCAACCCTATTTAGGGGGACGTCAAGGGAAGGAGAAATAAAGTATCGAGAAAATTAGATTAAACAGGTCAGATTCTCCCTTAGGTCTAGGTCGGATTCTCCCTCTGAGGTCCAGGTTGAGCTTCCTTCAAAGCTCCTTCATTTTATTTGATTTCCATCATTCCACATTCCAGACACAAGAATTCTCTTCCAGCGTCAAGAGCATCCATGGAGGGAAGAGAGGAAAGGAGGGTGACTCGATCCATGGCTCGGGAAGAACCTAACATAACTCCTCATGGCCTGTCTATCAGTTGGATGTTAAAAATATTTTTTTAATGGTGATATCAGTGAGGAAATTTATATGATTCAACCACCTGGTTATGTGGTTGAGGGGGAGTCGGTATGCAGGTTAAAAAAAGTCTTTATATGGGCTTAACCAGTCCCCTCGGGCTTGGTTTGATAAATTTAGTCAAACGCTCCTATGGTTTGGTTTTCATCGGTGGTCAGTTGATCATTCCTCATATTATAAACATACGGTCAAAGGGAAAATATTATTGGCCGTATACGTGGATGATATTATCTTAACCGATGATGATGCTTTGAGCATACAAGAGGTGAAGCAGATGATATGTCAGGAATTCAAGACTAAAGACCTTGGTATGCTTAAATATTTTTTGGTTATAGAAGTTCTTCAATCCAAACATGGGAGAATATTGTCTCAAAGGAAATATGTCTTGGATCTCCTTGAAGAAACAGGAATGAAGGGTTGTAGACCAGTTGACACACCTATGGATACAAATGTAAAATTATGTGCCACAAATGAAGAAGATATTGATATTGGCAAATATCAAAGACTCGTGGGAGTCAATTCATGCACGTGCCACGTAACTAGGCCAGACATATCATATGTTGTAATTGTAGTGAGTCAATTCATGCACAAACCACAAATTACCCACTGGGAGGCTTTAGAGATATTATTACGTTATCTAAAAGGAACTCCAGGAAGAGGATTGTTGTATAAAAAACATGGGCACTTCAACATAAAAGGCTTCTCAGATGCAGATTGGGTTGAATCTCCTGATGATAGACAATCTACATCAGGATATTGTACTCTGGTTGGGGAAACTTGGTTACATGGAAAATTAAGAAGCAAAATGTGTTTGCGAGATCTAGCGCTGAAGCAAAATACAGAGCTATGGCCCATACCGTTAGTGAACTTTTATGGATCAGGACTCTTCTTATCGAACTAGGTTTTTATAAAAAGGGGTCCATGAATCTGCATTGAGATAATCAAGCAGCCATTCATATCACTTCATATCCAGTTTTTCATGAAAGAACTAAACATATTGAGGTGGATTGTCATTTTATACAGGAGAAGTTTCAAGTAGAAATAATCTTTCTCAAACATGTGTCATCTCAAGAGAAAGTAGCCTTTAAATGTTATGCATGCAATAACATGATTATTTTAGTTATTTTCTTTAATTTACTTTATTTTATTTCAGTTTTAGGTTATAGGGGTATTTTAGGAATATTTTATTTGTAGGGGTATTTTTAGAATATTTTATTGTAAACCCTAATCGAGTGAACCCTATTTAAAGGGTAAGATTAATGAGAAACATAAGCATTGAGTATTGAAGTTAATTTAGAGTAAGCTTAGAGTAAACAGGTCGGATTCTCCCTTTGAGATCATCCCATTCCTATTCATCATCATCGTCTTCCTCATGTGTTAGATCCGAGACTGTAACAACTAGTATCAGAGTAGGAACACAATGCCCATCGAAGACCCATATTTGGCGATGCACAAACAATTCCGTGAAATGGCTGAAGATGGTGACACTCCAAAAAGTATATAGATGTGGCGTGCTTGCTGGGTGCAATATTGGCTGACAACGGAGTACAAAGAGGCATTCCTTGGAGAAGATATCTTCGACGGAGTGAAATTATGGCGAATGAAGAGGTATAGAGAGGCATCCTGTGGAAAAACTGTCTCTGACAGGAAAAGGGTAGCGCCAAGGCTACAACTTCTTTTCGTCTATCGGCCGAGACTCTTGCGGAAGATTTGGGGGAAACCTCAAATCCAGATTCACCCCAAACACCTCACCACCACCATCCACCCTTACCTCCACCAGCGCCGACCACCGGCGTCGATTCTGCTACGGCGACCTCCAAAATTGGGGACTCAATCTATCCCAAATCAGAAGGATATCACGAAATCCCTTCGGCGACACCCACGGAAAACTATTTCCAGGTCCCCCCTCTAGTCCGAAAGCTCGCCCTTTCGGAAGAGATTTCAAAAATCCAGAAATCAAACCTCCCCTGCTCACGACAAACCACACTCCATTCCGAATGGGGGAAGGAAAATTTTCCAGCCATTCCGACGAGGAAATATTTCCGCGAGCACTCTGTCTCTGCAAATTTCCAAGCGGCGAAGCCTCCAAGGGCTGTTGTTCATAGCCGGTGCAGCAGGAGACTCCGTTGGCAAAATTTTCTCACACACGCATAACATAGAAGTTTATCAATGAAGATGAGAAGGCGAAGAGAATTTCCTCTCGTATTTCTTTCTCTCATTTCATTATGTATTTAAGCTTAGGTTTTAGGGTAATATTACAAAATGGCCCATGGGCCCAATACAATGCCACCCATCCCATTAAGCCTAATCTAATTACCCTATGTACATAACCCAAATTATACAACAATTATGAACATAAATTCTATCTAATATACATTTCAAGATATCATAACAAGAAAGTCCATATATGGTAGCAAGATTGAAAGTTACGTGGATGGCTACTGCAATGGCAAAAATTGAAATTATGACAGATTTGGAATCCAATGTGAGGCCAAATATGATATTTGTTGCTGCCCCTATTCTGGAAGAATCAACAACATCCTACACAAGACTGTAAGCATTGCTAGTGTAATACTATGTTGTGTATCCAATAATGAGTCCAGCCCACAATCCTGGTTGAAGATTTTCAATGAACAGTGTCTGAGAGGACACTACATCTTCGTAGGCTGAATACACGTGACCCAAAAATCCCCATCTCGAATTTCTAACACTAAAACCTGAACTCCTTCCAAATCACCAATGGAAGCCAATATCTCAACAAGCAACACATAACATTCCAGCTTATGCAAGTAACCTTTCTTTTTCTTAGCCCAACTGAACACCCTCAATGCCATTGTAGAGTTTTTTCTTAAAAAATTGAGGGACTTGAGAATAGACAAGAGAAAATTCGGAGAAAATCGGCTCAAAAACTTACTACAAAAATTGTTCAATTCGGTTTCCAGCTTGGAGGTCGAGAGTGAGAGTGAGAAGTTGCGACATGATGGTCGCACTTGCAGATCGAAAGTCAGTGGTCCATGCTTTTCATCTTCTGCCAAGGCAATTATTTCCGCTTCAAAATTGAAGTCTTTGGATATTTTGCCTTCTTGTTCGTATAAACTTCTAGTGGTAGAAAAGTGGATCTGTTGGGTAGAAAATTTTTATGCCTCCTAATGAAGTAGAATCTGACTTGTTTCTGATGGTGAACAACAGCAACATGGGGCTTCTCCACTTGGAAAATTTTTGTCTCCAGTTCTGGGAGAAGTTTAGGTTGTCATGAAAAGAGGAGATTTGAGGTTGAACCCAAATCGGGTTGTTTCGATGAGATTTGATGTTGAACGACAAACAGCAGTAACTATTCATCTTCCTAGAACGACAACCTTCCTCTCTGAAATCTTATCATGATGCTTCGTGATTTCCAGCAATCTCTCAAAAATTTCAATGGAAGACTGATGTATATCATCTCGCATTGCTGAAAATAACTCTCTGCACATTGTTGCCAACTCTGCACGCAATATTGCAAAATGATCTTGAATTATGGCATGTATTTTATCTACGATCGAAGAATTACTCATTGTGTTTTTGTTCTGATACCAAGTTGTTATGGTCCCCCATCTCACACAACTATTTTTAGGGAAGAAGGAGGAGGAGGAGGAAACCAAGCTCGAAGGGGAACTTGAAACCCTAGGTTCATTGAGTAGAACGGACATTCTTAGGTTCGTTAAGGATAACGCACAACGTAGAGCTCGTCACGGAGAACGCCAAATCCCTTGTTTAACCTAAAATCCAGACTTACTCTTTCCCTTTCCTTTCACCACTTAAGTAGGGTTCAAGAGTACAAAATTATTGATATGCCCCTCCATGGCATTCAACTTGAAAAGTAAATAAACTTAATGACTTAACTTAATAACTAAGTAACTTAACAAATAAGTAACTTAATAACTAAGTAATTGACTCTGCCATGTCACCTCAGAATGACTCGTCCTACTATTTAGTCCATAAAACTGCACACATCTCATGCATCTCCGGGTATTTTACATTTGGTGGCTGATTCTTGACTGATAGACTACGAGGTCTTGAAGAGCATGCTGTCTTTGAGCAGTGTCACATGCATTTCCCACTGGGTGGCTGATTCTCGGCCGAGAGACATGTCACTTTGTGGCCATGAGCAGAAAACAGTGCATTGAAGTGCAGCCATAATGTTCTATTACAGAGCGTTGGGAGGTAGACAATGTAATAGACACCTATAGTCGGCGTTCAGTGTACTTGTTGAACGCACAATGACACAGTGGAGCTAGAGAAAGGAGACAATGTAGTGGAGCAACTGAGGGACATCTAAGACCGGAGTTGTGCTCGCAATGTTTGGTGTGCACTTGGTGGATAGCGTCATAGGCCGAGAGCACCGATGTTTGTGCTCACCGGATGTCCGGCAACGCTGTGCGCCAGAGCATCAAATGTGCTGTCTGTGTGTGGCTGGAGGTTGAAGACGGCCTCCAACACACAAAAATTAAATAAAATTTACATAAATTGAATGCAACGAGCTCTATAGCACGAATTTGTAACCCATGTGGTTCACAATCTGCTACACACCTTTCCAAACCATGCAGTTGATTTGTGTTGTCCGAGCGAAGGTTTGGCGGACTCGATTCTTAAAAACAAAATTTGTTTTTTTGAGGATGGGATTTGAATCCATGACCTCAACTTAAATTTTTTTGGCAATGACCACTCGGCCATCTCACCTTAAGAGTTATCAGAAGATACATTTAATAGATATTTAAATTACTAGAAAATTAGAATATTTTTTTTTCATATTTTTTATTTAATTCATATGAATTAAATAATTTTAGATGCATATATGAATGTATAAATGAATATTTTTGTTAATTTTTCTATAGTGAAAATTTTATTTAAGTTTATGCATACTTAATTTCTATGCATATTTTTGGTTGATCTATACATAAAAAATTAATTATTGGCATAATTTTGAGTCAATTATTTTGATATCATATTTTTTTAGCAATTAAATAATTGAGTAATAGACATAATATTATTAATTATGAAAATGTCTAGTAACATTAAGCTTAGTCACATAAAGTTAATAACATAAAATTTTGATTAATCATGGAGATATAATAATTTAACCCCCAAAGGGTAATTTTTATATTTAAGTGATTAATTCGGATGGGAAAGAAATATTTAAAAAAAATAAATTTGACCATAGACCTTGAAAATTCCTTTAAAGAGAATTTTTTTATCCCAGCATGAAGTGACATAAATCACTTATGTGTTATAATCTAAGCCCACATGAAAGATAATAATGCCATATTGATTTATTTGTTTGAATTTATTAAATGGGTAAATAGTCAATATTTGGCTTCATTACATGTTTTAGTAAGCATTGTTATTTAGTTTGCAATTGTTCAAACTTTATCTATTCCGAATTTTGATTCCTCCATGCTAAAAGATGGGTTTAAGCCCACATGAGTATGGAGAAGGCCCACACTATTAGAAATTAGATGCCCTAATTCCAAACTAACAAGAGCAATAATAATAAATGTGGAAGAAGGAAAAAACAAGCATGGAAACAAACAACAAGATTTATATAGGTTCACTAGAGGTGAGACTACGTCCTGTCTTCCGCCACAACAGTAATCCACTATCAAGATGAAATAGTATATAGGATAAATCACACACTTAATAATAAGCATGGAAACAAACAACAAGATTTATATAGGTTCACTAGAGGTGAGACTACGTCCTGTCTTCCGCCACAACAATAATCCACTATCAAGATGAAATAGTATATAGGTGTTTCTCTCTATTCTCTCGGGCTGCAACTCGATACGCTCCTCGGATTAAGATCATAAAAAAACCTAATAGTAGTGCACCTCAATTATGAAGAGAAAATTAGGGCAAACGTGATACAAGAGTAAAATTCTCAAACTGCCCTTGATGAAATAACAATTCATATATTGTGGACTAGGCGCGGGCTCTGCCCCCTACACCCCCGGGAAGGGGGCTTCCCGCCCCCCTTCCAATCCCCATGGCGACCTGACCATGCAGGTCGATTGGTGACCTACTCAGCGTAGGGCATTAAGTAGGCTCCACAACTTAACAATCTCCCACTTGGAGACCAATCCATCATCGATATCTCCTCTACAGCTGCAATAGCTTCTCAGTCCTCAGAGAAAAGTCCAACTGAAGTTGAACACAACTTCAGTTTATCAATTGTAATAGTCTTTGTCAACATATCACTCGGATTTTGACTCCCTTGAATCTTCTCGACTGCTAAGACTCCATCCTCTAGAGCCGATCTGATGAAGTGATAACGCACTTGTATATGCTTTGTTCTGACATGATAAACATGATTCTTTGCTAAATGAATAGCACTCTGACTGTCATAATATAATACATTCTTCCCATGCTGGAGACCTAATTCTTCCTAGAAAGATTGCAACCATATGATTTCTTTGTAGGTTTCAGCAATGATAATATATTCTGCCTCAGTAGTGGGAAGAACAACTATCTTCTACAACTAAGAGACCCAACTAAGTGCTCTACCACCCAACGTGTATACAACTCCAATAGTACTCTTCCTACCATCAATGTCTACAACCATGTCAAAATCTACATAACCCTATAATCCCAAGTCTGACTTTCTGAAATATAATGCTAAGTCTGCAGTGCCTCTCAAATACCTGAGAATCCACATCACTGCTTCCCAATGTTGTTTACCCAGATTACTCATATACCTGCTCACAACTCCCACTGTATGAGCTTTGTTTAGTCTAGTACACACCATGGCATACATGAGATTGCCAATAGTAGAAGCATAAGGAACATTGGCCATGTTGACTCCCTCCTACTTTGTAGAAGGTGACTGCTCCTTAGATAGCCTATAGTTACTAGCCAAAGGAGTACTCACTGGTTTTACATCATTCATGTAAAATTAGCTCAACACCTTCTTAACATATTCTTCTTGTGACAGTTTATAGACATCGGTATCTCTAGTAATCCTCATCTCAAGGATTTTTTTTGTAGCACCCAAATCCTTCATTACAAACTTCTTTGACAACTCTCTTTTTAAATTATATATTTCCTATTTGCAAGCACCTGGTATCAACATGTCATCAACATATAATAGTAGAATGATGTAGGAGTCATCAAGCTTCTTCACATAACAACAATGATATGCTTGGCACCTCAAGAAACCATTACTACTCATAAAAGTGTCAAACTTCTTATACCACTCTCTTGGAGCTTGTTTATGACCATATAAGATCTTTTGAAGTTTGCACACCATTTTATCCTTTCCTTGTGGTTTGAAACCATGTGGCTGCATCATGTAAATTTCTTCCTCCAAATCAACATGAAGAAAAGTTGTCCTTACATCCAACTGCTCTATGTGCAAGTCTTCGTTTGCCACTAGTCCAAATGTTGTTCTAATAGTAATCAATTTCACTACTAGAGAGAAAATCTCAGTGTAGTCAATACCTTCTTTTTGTTGAAAGCCCTCTACCACTAGTGCTGCCTTGTACCGCTTGCTGCCATCATGTTCGTTTTTTATTTGGTACTCCCACTTATTCTACAAGGCCTTCTTTCCTTTTAGTAGCTTCGTCAACTACCATGTCTGATTGGATAACAATGAATCCATCTTATCCTACACGGCCAAATCCCACTTGGTTGATTCATCAACTTGGACAACTTCCTCATAACTCTTTGGTTCACCTTTATCAGTAAAAAAAAATATTATTACATGCAGGGGAGTACCTCTGTAATGGTCTACTAGTTCTAGCAGATCTCATGTGTTCAGTCACAGGAATGTTCTGATTTACTTCTAGGAGTATGTTCTCCTAGTCTTTCTGAGCAATATTCTCTATCTCAATAGCTGGAAGATCTCTCAACTGAATCACTTCAGACTTCTTGGCTTCATCACTTGTGCTCTCAAACTCTGTTCTCAACGTGTCTTTATACAAGGCACCTTCATTGAAGATCATGTCCTTGCTCCTAAAACCTTACGATTTGGTCATCCCAGAAGCAATAACCAAACTCAGTACCACCATAGCGAATAAAAAAAATTATTTAGATTTGGCATCAAGTTTACTTCTAGAAGCATAATCAATGTGAATATAAGAAATACAACCAAGCACTTTCAATAAAGAAAGGTTTACCTCTTTGCTGCTCCAGACCTCTTCTGGTATTTTGCAATCCAATGGTGTTGAGGGCCTTCTGTTGATCAAATAGGTAGTGGTGTGTTGTTGCAGGCAAATAAAAATAATCTAATTTTATGCTCCATGAACAATGATGGGAGGGAAGGTGAGTTGGGGTTGGAGTATAACGAAAACACTTTTATGAAAAACAACTAAGAAACAATTCAAATTAAAGGATCAAAATCAATCAAAAGAACAATCCACCATCGGAATTGCACAATTGATCATCGATGCAAGTGTTTATCAATTCGCACTTGAGTATTCACCGTTGGAACTATCTTCCTATCTCTCAGTCATAGTTAATTAGAAAACAAGCGACCTAATTAAACCTAACTACTAAAGAACCCAAGACAAGCGCTAAAGATTTAATCTAGCAACAACCTTAAGAATTAGAGAGATCAATGAAACTAAACAGCATAAGCGGTAGCATTTAATTTAGTCCAGCGTTCTTCTTAAGATCTAATAATTCTTGATGCAATAAATCATCAAATCTCAATTTCTTCATAAGTTAGAGGGATCAAACAATTACAGATTTGACATCTAACCTAGTAGTAGATTACAACAAGTAATAAACTAGAAGGCCTCGAAGTGATTAAATGAGACAATCATGAAAAAAATATAGAAGAACATTTGATACTCAAAACATAAATTGAACGATGAAAACAAACCAGATCTCACAGTTTTATTGATTCGAATGGCTTCAATTTCCTTTGACCAAGTCTGAAAGTTTAGCCATACAGGAGCATGAAGAAAACTAAAGGAAAAACCAGAGAAAAGAGGAGGAAAAGCTGGAGAAGGGAAAAAGATGGGGGCTCGGCCGAACTCTCCTTGCCTCATTCTCCTCTTCATTCCTCAAGGTTTAGGGTTTTCTTCTTTTTATTCCCCCCTTTTTTCCCTTTCCTGGACGTCATAGTGAACGTGTTGTGACTTCAAGCAAGATTTCAACATGGATACAACTGGTATCTCTAAAAATTTAAAACATAAAAGTTGTAGAAATTTTTGTTCCATATCATCTTGAATAATATCAATCAAATCTCTGATGAGAGAGTTATGCCCAGATTATGAAGCAATGTTGAAATTGTTCAGAATCGTGTAATTAACTTCATTTTGCACTTAACGCCTCCATTTGCATTATTAATCAAAATATAAGAATAATGACTATATTTAGGCACCAAATAATTATAAAATCCTAAGTATTAAGAGAGAAAAATATGACATTTTGCTTTCTCATCAGGCAACAATGCTAATAGCCTCAGACCCAAAACCTCATTGGTCATCCTGCATGTAATCTCATGCTCCTAACACGCTCGTTCAAATTTCTATTCATTGCCTTCTTCATCTTGATTCCATTATCAGCAAAATACCCCTTGAAATCATCATCTATGTATTCTCCCCCATTATCTGACTATAGACACTTCACCTTCAAATTGTCTCTATCTCAACCATTTCTCTCCATCTCTTGAACGTAGCAAAGACACCGGATTTATTTTTCAGGAAATAAATCCATACCTTTTTGCTTGCATCATCAATAAATGTAACACAATAGTTAGAATCACCAAAGGAAGTAATAGATGAAGGCCCTCACATATCTGTGTGAACTAACTCCAATTTTGTTGTCTTTTGGTCCTTTCCAGCCTTAGAAAAGGTAACCATTTTTTGCTTGTCGAAAATACAACCTTCACACAAACTATTATTTACAGTTTTTAACCCTGGTAGCTTCCCTTTGGACTTAAGCACTTTCATAGCGGAGACCAAGGAAGAGGTGAAGGGATTGGTCCCTCCAGAATAGACTACAAGGAATGCATTCATTGTGGGAGATCAAACATTGTTGGAAACTCCATGGCAAGCCAGAATGGGCCTTGAATAATCAAGCCTCAACCAATGGCACAAAGGTGGACAAGTCTGCACCACCATCAAATAAAAAGACCCTCACCGATGAAGAGTATGACCTATTCCAGAGGATGAAAACTTTGATGGTCTCTCCTCGAACCTCCTCCACTATTGTTGTTGCCACAACCGCTTCAGGTATGTTCTCGGCTACTACCTCCTCTTCATCCAAGATAATTGACTTAAGGGTCTCTGAGCATCTCATAGGTAACAAAGTTCTACTACACTTTGTCTCTCCTTGTCTTTTTGATAAATTTTTTACCATAGCCGATGGATCCCAAGCTAAAGTTCTCAGAAAAGGATCCACCTCTGTTACACCATCAGTTCCTCTTAAAAATATCCTCTTTGTTCCTACCTTTTCTTTGAACCTCTTGTATATCAGTCAGCTTACTAAACATTTTAATTTCTCCATCACCTTCTCACCGACTTCTTGTGTGCTTCAAGATCTAACAACAAAGAGGGTGATTGGTGGAGGCTGTGAACAAGGGGGGCTCTACTACCTGGATGTGCCTCAAATAAATGCAGTCTCAACCAAGCACACCGAGGCAAGACTATGGCATAATTGGTTGGGACATACCTCAACACCATCTCTTCACCTTCTTTTTACAGCATTCAAATATTTTTCTTGTTTGAACTGTGAAGTGTGTCAATTGAGCCAACACCAAAGGACTACATATTCTCCTTGGACTGAACTTAAATGTGTTTTCCCTTTTCTTGGATCCACATAGATGTATCGAGACCCTTGAGTATCTCACACATTTCCTGACTTAAGTACTTGATCACTTTTATTGATGATTTACTCGTGTCACATTGATATTCGTCTTTAAAGAGAGATCTGAAATTTTATCCATATTAAAATCCTTTCATGCTATGCTGGCCACTCAATTTAGTAAGAAAATAAAAGTACTTCGCTCTGATAATGCTAAAGAATATCTCTCTAGTGACATTGGCTCTTTTTGTCAAGAAAATGGCATTATCCATCAAATGTCTTGTGTCTAAACCTCTCAACAAAATAGTGTAGTAGAACAGATGAATTGTCATCTTCTAGAGGTAGCCCACAACTTATTATACTCCATGAAAGTACCATACTTCTACTCTCCACATGCCATACTTACTGTGTGCTTTCTCATTAATAGGCTACCCTCATCCATCCTCAGTCATAAATTTCCATACTCATTATTATTTCCTAATTATACAAAAATGGGTACTCAAATCATATGGAAACATTGTGGTAACCCAAAAATCCAAAGGTAAGCAAATTTGGGAACCCAAAGAAAATATTGGAGTTAATTGTTTCCCAAAGGGACCCAACTTAATTGGGACCTCGAATGAATGATTTATTTATTTTTTGTAGGTATGTCTTTAGGCAAGGCATAAAAAGAACAAGTGGATTTTGGATAGTGGGTGCTCAAGGCACTTGACTAGTGATATGGAACTTATCCCAAAAGACGGGGTCATGTTGCTTTTGGAGACAATAACAAAGGTAGCATAAAAGGATTTGAAAAATAGGTACCTCTTGTTGGAAGACAAGGCCCAAGCCCACGCAACCAAAGAATGTTCAAATATCAAAGTGTATTAGAAGATGGGCCCAAGCCCATAAGACCAAGGAAGACCCATAGATCCAAGAGATGTAGAAGATGGGCTCAAGGCCCACATATCAAAGAGAAGGCTCATAGGCCCACATACATTGATGGTAGGATAGTAAATAAAGGGCCATCTCATAGAGATGGCATTGATGTAATTATGTTAAAGTTCGAGGGATAAAACCCTAAGTTCAAGGGTATTATTGAAATATTATAGTTTCATAAATCTATAAATAGAGCTTAAGGGGAGGGTTAGGAACAATCAATTCCAGAACCCTTCTTCCTCCAGTTTTCTCCCAATGGGTTTCTCTTACTTTTTTTCCACGAGCTAAATTAATGGAGTCCTGAAGATCAACATGGTATCAAATATTTGATTTTCAGGACTACCACCTATGGTTTCAGATTCAAAGAAACCCTTTATTTTTTTCCCCTTAGTTTTTTCTTTGCTCATATTGTTGTTAGTTGTTTTTTTTATCCCGTAGTTGTTTCATAGTGCCCTTTTTTCCTCCCGTAGTTGTTTCATAGTGCCCTGGTTATTATTGCTTCCGTACTCAAGCCTAGCCCATCTCAGAGTATTGCTTTTTCTCTCTTTATGGCTATCACAATGTCTTCTTAGCAGCCCTCCTCTCTTTGTCGGTGTCATACGAAAAATAGAAAGAAGAAAACTGGACAAGAGCGAAGGGTGAAGAGTTTGCAGTAAAGGCACTGTTTAACTCTCTCCGTCTCCATGGTTAAATACTCGATGGAAAATTATTTTACATTGCTGTTTGTGAAGGCGATGATCACTATTTTGTTCTCCATGGAAGTGATCCTCAGGGCACTCTCGAACCAATCTCGTTGGCTATAGCTTCGTTGCTAGTAGTTCACAGCATTCCGAGCTCCTGTGAACAACAAGGAGCCCAACGTCTCATCTTCCCTCTTTGACGGTCGGCGTTAATTTCTCTCCGTCGAGTTCTTTGTCGGAACTTGACCGAGGCGAGAACGTTGAGTACTTCTGGAGCTTACTCAGGTCGGTGTCCGGTTGAGGACCGGTGACTGTGTCGTCCCAAAGCTTGTCAAGGAGACCCATATCGACAGATCAAAAAGATGAATTTTCCCTGAGGGAAAACCTCCAACTGAAACAAAAACAATTTGCCACTGCTAGAGAAGACGAAGTCAGATTGGAAACTTTCCTTTTGAGTTTCCGCTCTACGTTGGGGAAGAAGACTGTTTAACCACAGTCCATCGGCGCCGAGAAAAAAAAACGAGTACTACTATTGAAGGGTTGCCGTTTTGGGAGGACAAACAAGGCGTCGCCTGAGAGATCCGAACTCTCGCGGGGCAAGTTTCTTCCTGAAGAGCCCGAGCTTTGTTTCCGTTGGCCAGAGGAAGAAGATGACGCACTGTTGATTTATTTCAATGTTTGGTAAGTTAGGAAACATGAAATAAATCAACTGTGGATTCAGCAACCCGGATTCGACTCGCCCGAGTCAACTCGGACCAGTGCGCCAGCCTTCCCATATGACCGAGGGTGCTACTTCTGCACCAGCCAGACTTAGTCAACCCAGACCAACTCGGTCTAGGTCAACTCGGGTCCGGGTCAACTTGACTTGGGCCAATTAATTTTTGCCTCGATATGCATGCCCAAAATTTTGGTGTGACTCAATAAAAAAAAGTTCTCTTGCTAGATTATTATTTTTGAAGAATTGACAGATTATTCCTTGGTCACCGTATTATTTGGTCTAGATATGTGCATTGGATTATTTCGTGGGTTATTTTACGAGGATTATTTTGGGTCATGTTAAATGGGCCCAAGCCAAGCCCATTTAAGTTGTTGCTATTGTGTCTCTTTTGATGAGACATAATTATTGAAGAAGAGGTAGAGTCATACCATTATGTTTTTATGTCCCCGTCAAAAATATTAATTTTTTGTGGTTGGGAGTCCATAACGGAGGAACTCCATCCTTGTCAAAAATATTAATTTTTTTTGTGGTTGGGAGTCCATGAAGATGTAACTTCATCCCTGTAAAAAATATCAACTTTTTTTGTGGTTGGGAGTATATGACGAAGGAAATTCATCCCTATAAAAAATATCAAATTTATTTGTGGTTGGGAGTCTATGACGGAGAAACTTCATCCCCATAAAAAATATCAAATTTATTTTTGGTTGGAAATCCATGACGAAGGAACTTCATCCCCGTCAAAACTATCAAATTTTTTTAGTTGGGAGACCATGACAGAGGAACTTCATCCCCATCAATAATATCAAATTTTTTTTTGTTGGGAGCCCATGACGGAGGAACTTTATTCCCGTCAAAAATATCAAATTTTTTTGGTTGGAAGTCCGTGACAAAGGAACTTATTATTATATTTTGTTACTTCTCCCCTTTAATATCATATATTAATCTACTATTTGAGAGTCGTTGTCCTATGGAGGGACACAGTGGTTGAGGTGGACACTTCAGAGCAATGTCTTAGAAGCTAGGAGAGATTTACTCTCACTAATATTATACGAGTTGGGCCTCATGAACGAGAGCATCGACATGAGGGGGAGTGTTGGAAGATGAAGGCATATTATAAAAAAAATATTTTATACATCATTTGTAGCAAGTTGAGAGTTCATGCTATTCTCTCACCCCTAGCTTGAGGGGGAGTGTTGGAAGACAAGGCCCAAGCCCACGCAACCAAGGAAGGCTCACATATCAAAGTGTATTAGAGAATGGGCCCAAGCCCATAAGACCAAAGAAGACCCATGGATCCAAGAGATGTAGAAGATAGCCTCAAGGCCCACATATAAGGGAGAAGGCCCATAGGCCAACATACATTGATAGCAGGATGGTAAATAAAGGGTCATCTCATAGAGATGCCATTGATGTAATTATGTTAAAGTTCTAGGGTTAAAACCCTAAACCCTAAACCCTAAGTTCAGGGGTATTATTGTAATATTATAGTTTGATAAATCTATAAATAAAGCTTCGGGGGGAGGGTTAGGAACAATCAATTCCATAACCCTTCTTCCTCCAGTTTTCTCCTAATGGGTTTCTCTCCCTTTTTCTCCATAAGCCAAATTCATGAAGTCCTGTTGTGGACTCAATAGCACACCGAGTCACACAACGAAGGAGGCAACAACAACTCACTCAATAGGATTTATTTCTTATATTACATTGAGTAGGATTTATTTCTTATATTGTTTTAAGTAGGAGTCATTTCTAATTACTTTTATAGGTAGGGGAATTATGGTGAATTATTGTAACCCTAACCCTAAAACTCCATGACGTGATCTATTTAAGGGAATGGAATGAATGAAATAGGTAAGCTTTGAGATTTTAGAATAACCTTGTGTAAACACCTCTTGATCCCGAGTTTAGGGTTTACTCCAAAAATCCAACTTATCCTTCACCCTCCATTGCCATCCATCTTCATCCACCTTCATCCACCATCATCCATAGTTGGAAGAGGAGCTTCCTGCCCCTTTTCCGAGCCCAAAGAGAGGGTCTTCCCTCCTCATCAATGTCAACAACAAGTAGGGGTTCAATCCCTCTTGACGAGCAACAAAAAAGAAGAGTTTCTAGTTCTTCCATGTGAAGGACTAGTGCAACTCCTCTTGTTGGGGATTTATCACATAAACAGAGCAAGAACAGCCATCAATGTGAGCCAAGGCTGCCCCCTAAGCTAGGGCTTCAATCCTAGCACGAGCTGCACCAAATCAGGGTTGAAACCCTAATTTATGTGTGCAAGAACAGGTATTTCATCCATTATCTCTCCACCTGAATTAATTCCATTCTTGCTATAACTTTATCACAAGAGTGAGTTCATAAAAAGGGAGACTGATCACTGGTGGAAGATTAGCCTAAGAAGGGATCTTTAACCCTCCTTACCGAGTCCAGCAACTCAGTACCAGTGCTGGATTCACAAATCCCACGCCGTGTTACTCGATCCATGACCCGGGACCATAACAACTTAGTATCAGAGCAGGGTAATATGGGGGATACTCTCAACAATGAAGAAATCCAAATCAGGATAAAAAAGAAAGAAAATAACCTTGAAACAGCACAACCAGTGTTGGGGAAGGTTTATGTTTTGGAAGAAGAGATGAGCCGAGTCATCAGCATGCTAACGGAGTTGAGGGCAGAGAGACATCAGAGTTCAGAGGTGAGAGAGGTTGCTCAACCATATCACAGAAGAGAGGAACAGTGGCCTAGGCGCACTGTTGTCCAAGGACCCCAGCATGGAGGCACAGTTCCAAGGTACACCAAGTTAGAGTTTCCCTCTTTCAATGGTTCAGTTGATCCCTTAATTTGGTTGCATAGATGTGAAAATTTTTTTTTGAACCAAGGGACTATAGAATGGGATAAGGTGCAACTAGCTTCTTTCCATATGACAGATGAAGCCATGTTATGGGTTACTCAAGTAGAGAAAGAGAGACCAGGGATGACTTGGGGAGAATTTAAAAATCTATGCACAGTTAGATTTGGTCCTCCCGCCAACAGCAACCCCCTGGGGGAGTTAGTCCTATTGCAACAAAATGGTTCGGTGGAACAATATCAAAAACTGTTCCAGGAAAAGTTGGCTCATGCTGGTGAGAGGGTATTGGTTGACCAACAGGTCTCCTTATGCCTACGGATTTAGCTCATGCAATGTATATGGCTCGAGCAATGGAACAATGACAATAGTTGTAGCAATGTATGCCGGGTTGGTCGGGTGAGAGGAACACTTCCTCCATGTGGCAAGGGCGCCGCTATACTTCATCTCAGGGAGCATCTCCAGCAGCCCCAGCTAGACACACTCTGACTACAACTCGGGTAGTCGATCCCCGCCTTGGTAATCCCCTACCAAACTTTATAAAAAAATTCACGAGTGCGGAGATGGCAGAAAGGCAGTCCAAAAATTTATGTTATAACTGCGATGAGCAGTATCGGGTAGGGCACCAATGTAAACGATTGTTTTGGCTCGAGGTGGAGGATTCAGAGGATCCAGAGGATACTATCAAGGAGGAACCCCCAGAGATATCCTTGCATGCTATTACTGGGCAGAAATCGCCTAATACAATGCAAGTCTGAGCTCATGTCATCGACCGAGAACTGGTGGGACTAGTCGACTCGGGGAGTACACACAATTTTTTGAGTTTGATAGCTGCACAACATCTCTAGCTCCAGATACACACTTATCCGACAACCACCGTCTCAGTGGCCAATGGCAAGAAGGTCCCTAGCTATGGGATTAGTAAGGTGGTAACTTTTTCCATTGGCTCTACTTCCTTTAATGCTGAATTTTTTGTTATTCCCCCGGAGGGATTTGATATGGTATTAGGCATTAAATGGTTACAAACATTGGGGCCCATTCTATGGGACTTTTTGGCTTTAACCATGAGCTTTTATTTGGCCGGGAGTCAGGTGCTCTTACAGGGCTGTCAGGTGGACAGGGCCCATCGCATGCACACTTTGTAGACACAGGAACAACCTAACAGTACTAGTCATGGTCTGGTTGAGGAGTTCTCTGACCTCTTCCAGGAGCCATCGGGTTTGCCTCCCCTGAGGCACTGTGACCACAGGATTTTTCTGAAACCAGGATCAGAGGTAGTGGTCGTGCAACCATACCATTACCCACACCTTCAGAAGGACGAGATAGATAGTCAGTGCTAGGAGATGTTGAAACAGGGTCTTATTCATCCCAATCACTCCCCATTCTCTTCACCCATCTTACTTGTGAAGAAACATGATGGGACATGGAGGTTCTACTTTGATTATCGGGAGTAGAACGTAGACAGTAAAAGACAAGTTTTCGATTCCGGTAGTGGATGAGCTCCTGGATGAGTTACATGGGTCGTGGTTATTCACTAAACTCGACCTTCGTTCGGGATACCATCAGTCCGGATGCACCCCTCTAATATCGAGAAGACGACGTTTCGCATGCACCATGGCTACTTTGAGTTCGGCGTCATGCTGTTTGGGTTATCCAATGTACCCTCCACTTTTAAAGCTTTGATGAACGAGGTATTTAGCCCCTATCTTCAAAAAAAATTTCTTGTGTTTTTCGATGATATTCTTATATATAGCAAGTTGGTTGAGGATCACTTGGCACACTTGAGGATTGTTTTCAACTTGTTACGAGCACAACAACTCTATTTGAAACATTCCAAGTGTTCTTTTGTGACTTCACATGTGGGGTATCTGGGACACATTATCACACATGAGGGGGTTACGGTGGATCCCGAGAAGATTCGAGTTATTCGAGTGGCCACAGCCACAGTTTTGTTCTGCATTATAGGGTTTTTTGGGTCTTGCGGGCTACTGCCGCAAATTTATTTAGAACTATGGGCCAGTGGCAACACCATTGACTAGTCTACTCATGAAAAATTCCTTTATTTGGAATGAAGAGGCCACCAAGTCATTTACGGCACTCAAAGCTGCCCTCACATCCGTGCCAGTATTACAACTTCCCAACTTTGATGAATTGTTCATGGTAGAGTGCGACGCTTCGGGTGTGGGCATTGGGGCCATTTTAAAGTAGCTGGGCCATCCTATTGCGTATTTTAGCAGACAGTTGGCAGTCCGTCATCACAAGCAGGCAGCCTATGAGCGTGGATTGATTGGGTTGGCCAAACCGGTCCAACATTGGAGGCCTTATCTCTGGGGCCGGGCTTTTCTCATATGCACGGATCACTACAACCTTAAATTCCTACTAGAACAGTGTTTGACAATGTTGCCACAACAACAGTGGATCAATAAGTTGTTGGGGTTTGACTTATCGGTTGAATATCACGCGGGGAGATTAAATAAGGTGGCAAACGCCTTGTCACGGTGTTTTGAGGATCAGTAGTAGGTCTATTCGATCAGCCAGCTGAGATTTCTCATCCTGGACTTGGTGAGAGATGTACATGCCATTGACCTTGCACTGCAGGAACTGCATCAGAAGATTTTGGAAGGGATAATGAATTCGAAGTGGTCCATCCAGGATTCACTTTTTTATTACAAGCAGTGGGTTTTCCTTCCACCTGAGTCCGAGTTGACTCCAACTATTCTCTCGACCTACCATGACAGTACACACGAGGGGATACAGAAGACCTTGCACAGAATTCGAGCTGATTTTTACTGGCAAGCGATGAAACCCTCTATTGCGACTTATGTGGGTGATTGTTAGTTCTACCAGTGTAACAAAGACGAGCACTTGAGTCCACCTGTTCTTCTCCAGCCTCTGGCCCTTCCTACGCAGGTTTGGGCCGACATTTCGATGGATTTTGTGGAAGGTCTACCCCTGTCCTCCGACAAATTCGTACTTTTCATGGTGGTTGATAGATTCTCCAAGTACGGACATTTTATATCGCTGGCTCATCCATATACTGCAACACGGGTTGCTCAGACTTTCCTGGAGCAGATAGTCCGCTTACATGGCATTCCAGAATCCATTGTGAGTGACAGAGATGCAGTTTTCATGAGCACCTTTTGGCGGGAACTGTTTCTTTTGAGTTGGCGGGAACTGTTTCTTTTGAGTGGGACTAAATTGAAGTTCTCCTCCGCCTATCATCCACAGACAGACGGGCAGACATAGGTGGTGAACCGCACCATCGAGATGTATCTACAGTGCTTGATGGGGGATCATCCGCGGCAATGGGTTCAATGGCTTCTGTGGGCCGAACACTATTACAACACTTTGTTCCACTCTGCCTTGCAATCCACTCCTTTCCTGGTTATATATGGTGGGGATCCACCTTGCCTTCTCCATACAACCCAGGGTCCACCTGTGTGGACGCGATTGATCAGGCACTCATGGACCGGGATATGCTGCTACAAAATATCATAGAACGGCTATGACGCACCCAAGCTCGGATGAAGGATGACTATGACAAAGGCCACCGTGAGGTCTCTTTTGTGGTTGGGGAGTATGTGTGGCTACGGCTCCAGCCCTACCGTCAGTAGTCTCTTGCGGGACCTCCACATCATAAGCTCTCTCCCAGATTTTTTGGGTCGTTTCTCATTCTTCGACGTGTGGGACCAATCGCCTATCAGCTCAAATTACCGGACACGGCCAAAATTCATAATGTGTTTCATGTCTCTCCTTTGAAGCCACATTCTGGGGCGCAGCCTGCATCCACTCCATTCCTACCACCGGTTGATAATGGCGAGGTTATTCTTAACCCAGCAGCGGAGTTACGTGTGTGGCTGACCAATGACCATTGGGAGATTCTCGTTCAGTGGACGGACACTGACCCCGACGTTGCAACATGGGAACATGTGGACATCTTCAAAAGAGTCTACCCAGTTTTTGAGCTTGAGGACAAACTCTTTCTCCATGGGGAGGCAGATGTTGTGGACTCAATAACACACCGAGTCACACAACAAAGGATGCAACAACAACTCACTCAATAGGATTTATTTCTTATATTACTTTGAGTAGGATTTATTTCTCATATTGTTTTAAGTAGGATTTATTTCTAATTACTTTTATATGTAGGGGCATTATGGGGAATTATTTTAACCCTAACCTTAAAACTCCATGACGTGATCTATTTAAGGGAAATGAATGAATGAAATAGGTAAGCTTTGAGATTTTAGAACAATCTAGTGTAAATAGGTTGAGATCACCTCTTGATCCCGAATTTAGGGTTTAATCCAAAAATCCAACCTATCCTTCACACTCCATTGCCATCCATATTCATCCACCTTCATCCACCATCATCCATAGTTGGAAGAGGAGCTTCCTGCTCCATTTCCAAGCCCAAAGAGAGGTCTTCCCTCCTCCTCAGCGTCAACAACAAGTAGGGCCTCTTGACGAGTAGCAGAAAGGAAGAGTTTATGCTTCTTCCACATGAAGGACTAGTGCAACTCCTCTTGTTGGGGAATCATCAAAGTAACAGAGCAAGAGCAACCATCAATGTGAGCCAAGGCTGCCCCGTAAGCTAGGGCTTCAATCCTAGCACTAGCTGCACCAAATCAGGGTTGAAACCCTGATTTACGTGAGCAAGAACAGTTATTTTTTCCATTATCTCTCCACCTGAATTAATTCCATTCTAGCTATAACTTTAGCACTAGAGTGAGTTCATAAAAATGGAGACTGATCACTTGTGGAAGATTAGCCTAAGAAGGCATCTTTAACCCTCCTTACCGAGTCCAGCAACTCAGTACCAGTGCTGGATTCACAAATCCCACGCCGTGTTACTCGATCCATGACCCGGGACCGTAACAAGTCCTGAAAATCAACACTTCTATCTCTTTTATATCCAATGTATATTATAATGAAGGGTTAATGTATGATTTATTAAGCATAAGCCAACTTTATGACAAAGGTAACATTGTATCCTTTGAAAATGATTAATGCATTATGAATAATGAAAATGATGAGATTGTGTTAAAGGGTTATAGGAACAAAAAAAATGTTTGTTGTCAATAATTTAGATTTACCCTTAACAAGCCATATATTTGGCTGCTAACTTAGATGAGTATTGGTTATGAAATAAATGATTAGGACATAGACATGGATTATTTGAACAAATTGACAAATAAATTTTTTGGTGCGAGGAATATCTAATAGGAAATTTGTGAGGGAAAACCTTGTTAAGTTGTGGACCTTATCTTAAGAAAATTTAAGTCACAAGTGTTTCAAAGGACAATGAAAGGAGAAAATGGTGTGCAAACTTCAAAAGAGCTTGTATGGTCTTAAACAAGCTCCAAGACAATGGTATAAGAAGTTTGACACTACTATCAAGTTTTCTCAAGATATCCAGGGAGGAGATTGGAAGATACATATTTTGAGGATTGGCCAAGTGCAAGCTGAAAATTTGAGAGCTCATTGTTTCATTGAAGACCCAAGTATATATTTTTTTAATTTATCATTTATCGATATGTTATATAACAAGTTGAAGTTATAAACTCTAGCTTGACAGTCATGTTAGAAGATTTAATATGTGTTTACTGAGATTTCTAGAAAGTATTTTTTTATATAAACAAAGACATTAATGTCTTTTATCATAGTTAGAGGATGGACCCAAGCCTACATGAGTATGGAGAAGGCCCACTCGCCCAAGAGGGGTGGCATGATTATAAATAAGGTGTCATCTCATAAAGATGGCACAAGGGTGTAATTAGTCAAGGTGAACATGCCTACTTATGTCCTTTCTCATGTAAAGCTTGTAGCCCTAAGGAAAGTGTAGGCATTATAAATTCCTCTAACAAACTATAAACAGAGGCCCTTGGCTTGGGGTAGGCTCTCTCCCTTTTCTCTCTTTCTTGCTTCTTTACTCGAGCTCCCTCTCTTCTTCTCTTCTCTCCCCTTGTTTCTCTGCTTGAGGTTCTAATCATGGGGTCCTAAATTCAGCATAGTATCAGAGCAATGAATTTATGATCCCCACATCAAGTCGATGCTCTGAAGTTTCTATGATCAAAGCCACTCACACAAGGCTATTTGTGAAGCAAAATTGAAGCTTGTTGAGATTAGTTTATTGTTCTCGTTATTAATATCTATTGATGGCTTCTCGATCTCGGTTTTTTATCTTTGGAAGATGGTTTAGAGGTTATCCCACTCATCCAATGAGAATATTGAGATTAATATCTCTCGTTTTGGAAGAAGCATTTAAAGGATACATTTTTCAGTCGGTTTGCAAGTTTTTTACTAAAATTGGTTATGTTGAGATTTTTTTTTGCATGAGAAGCTACTATTCCTGCATGAAATCTTTGTCTATTGAAATTAATTATCTTGCTTTATATGATCCAAGTTTGATATTATTTTTTTATTTTAGAAGTTTTGAGGAAAAGCGTGATACTTCTTCCTTCCTCAACGCTCCTTAGAAGAGCTATTTTTTGAAGAAGCAAGATTTTTTTTATTCAAAACTATTGGTAAAGCCACAATTTTTTTTCTTCTCCTTGAATAGACTCCCATGTGAAGCTAAGGTTTGGATATCTATTTACACACAAAAAATAAGAAGCAAGGAACAAGGAATTCAAGTTTTTATCTTATCAATCTTCTCAAATCAAGCATGAAGGTTGGTCTTTCTGGTTTGCCGTGTATGAACAACAGTGATTGATAATTTTTATTTTTAGAATTTCTCTCCTTTATCTCCCTCCCACTTTAGAGATCCTAGAAGATTTACTTTTCCAAGAATTTCAAGGAAAAAAGGTAAGAAAAGTTATTTTTTGACTATTAAGTTTGGAGCCAGTCAAGGAAGGAAACTTCCTCTTTTAGAACCTCCTTTGGCCAGCCACGAACTTTGTGAGATTTTTTGGTTTTTTGAAAGATTGCAAGAATCTAATTTTATATCCTTGAGTATTAAGATCAAGGAAATATTTATTTTTTGGTAAATCGTAGAGAGGTCTCTGATTGGTTGCTTCTCTTGCCTGTTCGAGCCAGTGTCGACTGTGGCAGCCCTCTTAATTGTAGAAACTTCAATTGCAGCAATTTCAATGGAAGATTCATACGATGCATGTATTTCTCCCATATCTTTGCATACATTTTCCATTAAATAGTATACGTCGTCCAAAATAATCCATCCTTTTGGGGAAAATGAATAGACCATTGTGTTCATGCTCTGATACCAGTTGTTACGGTCCCGGATCTGACACAAGGATTCTTTGGGAGGATCTGGGATCTACCATAGGTTACGGTCTTCCAGGCATTACCGTAGGGATAGTAGGAAGACATGGGAAAGACGAAGATCAATGGAGGATGAGAGAATACGTGGGTTTTTGAGGAAACCCTACCCTTGAGATCAAGAAGGAGGATCTCAAGCCTCTTTACGCTAGATTTAACCTAATTCTTAATACTTCAATGTTTTTATTTTTCATTACTCTTACCCCTTAAATAGGGTTCACCCTGTTAGGGTTTAATATAAAATATTCCAAAAATACCCCTGTAAATAAAATATTCCAAAAATACCCCTATAAATAAAATATTCCCAAAATACCCATGAGGCCTAAACTGAAATAAAATAAATTAAATAAAATAAAAACAATAAAATAATAATGTTATTGTGTTCATAACAAAAGTTTCCTCATTTATATTTGGAAGTGGCTGATTTGTGAAAGATATTCTAAAGATCATGTTTGGTGGATAATTTGATTCTCACTTTTTTAAGAAAGATATGATTTTTTGTCTAGCCAAGAGTTTTCTTAATTCAGTGCATGATTAGTTGACTAATGCCAATCATTAAGTTCTGATTGAAATTGGAAGATTGGGGTCAGGTTCTTCCTTGAACCAAGTTGGTTCAAGTTGACACTTACATGGGCTATTTGATTTGTTCAGTTTGGCTGAAAAATAAGTTTCTCCCTTCATACTTTATAAGTTTTACTTGCCTCCCATGGCTGAAGAACATATTGGAATAAGAACAATGTTCTTAGGCTTACCACCATACCCTTAAGAGTGTTATACAATTATTCAAGCTGGTCCAAATAAGTTAAAAGGTTTCTTATTACTCGAGACCTACTAGGTCACATAACCAAGCTTGGACCACCTATTGATGAAGAAGATATCATTTACAATAATTGGTTGAAAAATGATACCCTTGTGGTTGGTTGGCTCATCAATAGCATGTAAAAGCAAGTAGCCAAGGATAAAGCCAAACATGTTTGGGACACATGTTCTAAATCATACTCTAACTTTGACAACCTACAAAGGCCATATGATATCCTCCAAAGTATACTTAATACTGAACATAGAGAAAATCTACATGAATACTTGGCATGATTCAGAGGTCTTCTTCAAGAATGGAAACTAGCTCAGCATAGCTCGGCTGATATTTCTATCCAAGAAAAGCAAAAGCAAGCCTTAGTAACTGCTATCTATTTAGAAAATATTAAGTTGTATCTTGGGCTTGCTAAAACTCAACTCCTTAGCTCTTCTGCTATTCCGACTTTTCACGATGTATGTGCCACCTTACTCTGCATTCCAGACACTTCATTCCCCTCTCCTACTGAAGTATCATCAACTACGTACTGCAGTAATCTGGGCACACAAACTGACCGAGGCCGAGACCATTGTAGAAATTATAGAGGAGGACAAGGAAGACTTATAAAGTATGAAGGGATCCACCTCTATTACACCATCACTTCTGCTCATAAATATCCTCTTTGTTCTAACCTTTTTCTTGAACCTCATATCTATTAGTCAACTTTCTAAGATTTTGAATTGCTCCATCACCTTCTCTCCGACTTCATGTGTGTTTTAGGATCTTACATCAAATTTGGTGATTGGTGGAGGTTGTGAACAAGGAGGGATTTACAACCTAGACGTGCTTCAAATAAATGTTGTCTCAACCAAGCACACCAAGTGAGTCTATGGCACAATCGGCTGAGAAATACATTCGCACAATCTCTTCATCTTCTTTTTCCTCCATTCAAGAATATGTCCAATTTAAACTATGAAGTGTGTCAACTGAGCAAACACCAGAGGAACACATATTCTCCTCAGTTGGAACATAAAGGTGTTGCTCCCTTTTCTTTGATCCAAAAAGATGTATGGAGACCTTTGAGCGACTCGAACATTTCCCGAGTTAAGTACTTTATTACCTGTATTGATGATTTTACTCATGCCACATTGATATTTCTTTTTAAAGAGAGATATGAAATTCTATCTTTAAGTCATTTCATGCTATGGTGATCACTAAATTATGTAAAAAATAAAAAAATATTCACTCTGATAATGCCAAGAATATCTCTCTAGTGACCTTGACTCCTTTTATCAAGAAAACGACATTATCCATTAGATGTCTTGTGTCTACATCCCTCAATAGAATGGTGTAGTAGAATGGAAGAATGATCATCTACTATAGGTAGTTTGTGGCTTATTATCTACCATGAAAGTACCATACTTCTACCGGCCACATACCATATTATTGTGTGCTTTCTTATTAATAGGCTACCTTCATCCATTCTCGGTCATAAATCCTCATATTCATTATTTTTTCCAAATGATGACCCTTTTTCACTTCCCTTGAAAGTCTTTGAGAATGGTTATATTTGTTATAATCCTACTCTCAAAGGGTTACTTGTGTCTAGGGATGTGACCTTTTTTTGGATAGGAGATGGGGGCAGCGAAAAATAACAATGACTCACACAATCCTATTCATACAGCCCTATTCATACATTCCTATCATTTCACCATTAATATTACCACTAGTTCCTACCACATGTCACTGCTATTTACTCTTTTGTCTATTTTTAATAGCTATCTAATAGGCCCAACATGACTTCTGCTACTACTCAGAACTTTTTCGGGGTTTGACCCTATTCCTGCCGGCTTTCCACCACGTGGGCAATCATTTTTACGTCCTCATGATTTTCAGAGGTCCCCAAGCAGTGCATGTCAATCGTTTCGGCTCCATGGTTGCTTCAATAGGCTAGAGCACAACTTTGTTTCATTTTCAACCTCGGAGCGTAGCTGAATAATTCCAAGTCTCTAGCTTCTATCCTATTTGGCACTATTTCGATACTATTACTATTTACGAGTGAACAGTAAACATGAACAGTAAAAAATGAACAGTAACTTTAGAATAGTAAAAACAAACACTGTGGAGAATCATATGCGGAAGATGAACAGTATAAACATTCATTGTATGAATTGAAATATTACAAACATTCATAAATATAAAATATTGTTTGGCAAAAAATAAAAACAATACATATCCTTAAAAAATGAAAAATAAAAACTACATAGCTACATAACTCCCAAAGTTACTAATTGTGCTACCGATTGATTCCCTCTTTACTACTCAGCCATTACGGCAATTTTGCACATACTGTGCTTTGCGGAACTTGCAGGAGGATGCTCGTCGGAAATCGCCTTCTTCTTCTTCTTCGAATGAAAGAGTGGAGTGTTTTTCGAATGTCTCAACCTCTGGAAGAGCCTCGAATTTATAGTTGAGGGTTTCTTTTTCTTTCCCTCTTTACCTTTAAATGAATGGTGTGTGTTTAAAGACAATTAGTAACTTTTGTCTTTTTGGCTTTTCATTTTTGCCCATGCATTATTACCTTTCGGCGCCAAAAGCAGAGGTAGAAATGACTTTGTTTCTTGTGACACCATCATGCTGACGTACATGAATCTTTTGTAGCCGCCTTTGCTGACCTTTGTGTAACTATTAGGTTCTTCCCTTGCCATGGATCGAGTCACCCTTCTTTCCTCTCTTTCCTCCATGGATGATCTTGACGTTGGAAGAAAATTCTTGTTTCTTGAACGAGTAATGGTGGAACTCAATTAGAACGAAGGAGCTTTGGAGGAAGCTCAACCTTGGACCTCAAAGGGAGAAATCTGACCTAGACCTCTGAGGGAGAATCTGGCCTGTAAAATATAATTTTCTCAATACTTGCCTCTCTTCTCCTTCACGTCCCCTTAAATAGGGTTGAGGACGAAAATACAAAGATGACCCATAGGTCAAGTGGTTCACGCCACATTACACTGAACCAACCCAAAGTAAACCAAACCGAATTGAAATTACATGAAAAGTAAATTGACATAATTTAATTCATATGCCTATGGATAACTCGTGATGCTATGGAGTCCATAACATCACCCCCCTGGAGAAAGAGCTTGTCCTCAAGCTCAAAGTATGGGTAGAGGGTGTGAAACGCAGCTAATGGCTCCCATGTCGTGTCACTGGGGTCAGCATCTGCCCATTACACTAAGATCTCCCAATCACCCTGAATATGGCGAGTTTGTAATACCTGTGCCGGGGTAGAAAGTACACGTCCCTCATGGAGTGGGGGCAGCGGGGTGTGCAGCAAAGGCGAATCACCTTGGAAGGCCTTTAATAGTGAGACATGAAAGACGTTGTGAATTCTGGCCTCTAGCAGAAGCTGCAATCTATAGGGTATTGTCCCAATGCGGTCCATCACCTAAAAGGGACCATAATATTTAGGAGAGAGCTTGTGATGTTTGGAGGCTGTGAAAGACAGCTACCTGTAGTGTTGGAGACGCAACCAAACATAATCTCCAAGAGAAAAGAAGACTTCCCAGTGCTTCCTGTCATAATATTTTTTCATAGAATGTTGTGCCTCCTGTAGATAAGTGCGCACCTCAGTGATGAATGTGTCTCTTTCAGCTAATGCTTGGTCCAAAGTGCCGACTTTAGAGGCCTCTGGTTCATAGGCTAAAAGACGGGGAGGTTCTCTACCATATACCACCTTGAATGGGGTTGTGCCGAGTGCGCTGTGGTAGGAGGTGTTGTAACAGAACTTAGCCCAGGCGAGCCACTTAACCCACCTCTTAGGTGAGTCCCCCACGAAACAGCGGAGATACATTTCAATGGTTTTGTTGATGACCTCTATCTGACCATCAGTCTACGGATGGTAGGCTAAAGAAAAGGCTAACGTTGTGCCCAGTAACTTGAAGAGTTCTTTCCAGAAGGTACTTGTAAAGATTGCATCCCTATCACTAGTAATTGAATTAGGCATCCCATGTAAGTAGACAATGTTATCCATAAAAAGTTGAGCGGCCTGAGTTGCAGTGTAAGGATGCGCCAGAGGAATGAAATCCCCATACTTAGAGAAATGATCCACCACTACAAGGATAACAGATTTATCCGACGAAGAGGGAAGTCCATCTATGAAGTCCATAGATATATCAGACCAGACCTGTGACGGAAGCTGAAGTGGTTGGAGCAACCCAGCTGGACTTAATGTTTTAGCTTTATTTCGTTGACAAGTCTGACAAGCCGCCACATAATAAGCTATACTGTGCTTCATGCCCCTCCAATAAAATTCCCTACAGATCCGAAAATATGTTTTTTGTCGGCCCTCATGGGTACTGTCATGGAAGGAGGCTAAAATGCTGTTAATCAGAGGGGATGTGTGGTGTAGAAAAATTCTGTTTTTGTAGAGGACGAGATTGTCCTGAACCCTCCAATGGTTTGCCGCTGTCCCCTGCTGAATGTCCTGGCATAAGGAGATAATATTCGGGTACTGTTGTGCCTCTTCCCGAATAGAATCCAACAAGAGAGCTCTGGGCTGACTGATGGCATTTAATTGTGGCTCTGGAACTTCCTGGCGAGATAAGGCATCAGCCCCTACATTCAAACTTCCTGGTTTATACTCGAAAGAAAAGTCAAACCCCATAAGCTTACTTAACCAATGCTGCTGTGGTGAAGTAGTGAGACGTTGCTCAATAAGATACTTGAGGTTGCAATGATCAGTGCGAATCAAAAAAGAACATCCCCATAGATAAGGGCGCTAATGCTGTATAGCTTTCGCCAATTCGATCAATTCCCTCTCATAAGCTGCCAACTTGTGGTGGTGTTGGCCCAGTTGACGGCTAAAATAAGCAATCAGGTGGCCCTGTTGGTGCAACAATGCGCCAATACTGCCCCCCGAAGCATCACATTCCACTACAAACGACTCCTCAAAGTCGGGGAGTTGCAAAACTAGGGCTGATGATAAGGCGTCTTTCAATTGCTTAAAGGAATGAGCTGCTGTCTCGGACTAGGTAAAAGCTTTTTTCTTGAGGAGATTGTTGAGTGGAGCTGCAAGCTGGCCATAGCTGCGAATAAATTTTCTATAATATCCAGCTAGGCCCAAAAATCTTCTTAATGCTGTAATAGATGTAGGAATAGGCCAATCTATGACCGCCTGTATCTTACTCTGGTCTAACTTCACCCCCGTTGCTGAAATAACGTGGCCCAAGTATGCCACTTTTGATGTGCCCATAGAACATTTTGACCGATTTAAAACCAAATGATGTGAACGTATAAGAGAAAATACCTGGTGAAGGTGTTGAAGATGTTCTTCCCAGCTGTTGCTATAGACCAAAATATCGTCAAAAAATACCAATACATATTTTCTCAAGAGAGAGGAAAATATCACATTCATGAGGGCCTGGAAGGTGGAAGGCGCATTTGATAGACCAAATGGTATTACGAGGAATTCAAAATGGCTGTGATGCATGCGGAACGCTGTTTTCTCCACATCTGATGGATGAACTCAGATTTGATGATAGCCAAATTTCAAATCGAGTTTAGTAAAAATAGTAGCTCCATATAGCTTGTCTAACAGCTCGTCCACCATTGGAATAGAAAATTTATCTTTAATCGTATGGGCATTGAGTTGTCGGTAATCCACACAGAACCTCCATGACTTATCATGCTTGCGGATGAGTAATACCGGTGAAGAAAAAGGAGACCTACTGGGCTGAATAATACCCAGTGCTAACATCTGCTAGCACTGCCTTTCAATCTCATCCTTCTGTAAGTGAGGGTAATGATACGGAAACACCACTACCTGCTCGGTACCCGTTTTCAAACGGATACAGTGATCACAGTGCCTAAGTGGCGGTAAGGCAGTAGGGTCTTGAAAGATATCTTCAAATTCTGTAAGTGAGATAACTTACATGTGTTTGTGGACTGGACCTGGGCAACCTGTAGTGTGTAGGTGAGTGGTGCTTGTGTGCCATGCAATATAATCTGTTGTTGGTCCGCTATAAAAGACATGGTCAGAGCTTGGAAATCCCATAGTATTGGTCCCAACAATTGTAGCCATTTAATTCCTAGCACCAAATCGAATCCTGATAGTGGAATCACCTAAAAATCTGCAACAAATGCATATCCCTCAATATCAAAGTGTGTGGCTGGTGATATGCCTACACTAGTAATTTTAGCCCCATTGGCTACTGATATAGAAAGACCAGTCTGTTGCTGTACTACTAACCCAAGTTGTTCTGCCGCCTGCTGACTGATGAAATTATGTGTACTGCCCGAGTCAACTAAAGCCAGTAACTGTAAATGATGTAATTGGGCTTTAACCTACATTGTGCTTGCACTGCGTAGACCAGTCATAGCATGAAGGGAAATCTCTGGACCTTCTTAGTCAGTTTCCACAATTTTCTCCTCTGGTGGTATTTCTTCTCCATCCTCCCACAGACATATATTGAATAATCGTTTGCAGGGGTGTCCAATGACATATTGTTCATCACTGTTAAAACAGAGGCCCTTGGCCTTTCTCTGGTCCATTTCCTGTCTAGTAAGTTTTTTGAAGTAAGGAGCAGGAGGAGCCGAATTAGAGATGTCTGGGCGTGGGGCTGTACTGTCTCTAAATCTTGGAGGTCCATAGGAAGGGTTTGGTGCTGAGGCATTGTGCCTCCCTGGCCAAGCTGGTTTTCTGACCAGTGACTCCTTTAGAACACGCTGCTTGTGCTCAATTGCCTTGGCTAAATTCATAGCGTGGTCTAAATATGTAGGAGCATGTAATTCAACTTCTAATCGTAGAGCTTCTGTCAAACCAACAGTAAAAATATGAACATACTGTGTGTGGCTAACAAACTGGTTTGCTCAGGCTAACCTTTCCTGGAAGGTCTTTTGGTACACCTCTAGTGTTCCAGTTTGTTTGTAATTGATTAATTCTCCCAATGGATTGCTACTAGCTGGAGGACAAAATCTCATCATGCAAGACTGTCTAAAAGTTGCCCAATCCTGAACCACTTGGTCATTTCGGAATTGGTGGTACCATAGAAGTGCTTCATCGAGCATGTGGTAGGCGGCCAAATACACTTTCTCATCCACATGTGTTTTTTGATGATAAAAGAACTGATCACACTTGGCTAACCAAATCAAAGGGTCCTTAGACCCATCATACGTAGGAAAGTCAAGTTTTAAATACCTGGGCACAGTGTTTGGTCCTTGAACGGCAGGCCTCAGATGGGGATGGTGTTGACACATTGGTGGTTGTGGGGGAGGTGGTGGGTGGAATTGATGGTGGTCGGCCGGTGGAGAGTAGGCAGCTGGTGGTTGGGCTCGTGTATCATGGTCCTCTTGTCACTGGAGGAGAGCTTGGATGGCAGCATCCATTGATTTTATTGCCTCACGCAAATCAGAGGTTGTTTGAAGCACCTCTTCCAGGGCATGAGCCTGGTTATCTGTCCTCTGCCTAGTATCTTCCACTAATTGTTTCAAATCGTAAGGGGAAGAGGAATCCCCAAGGGTGGACCTATCTGATACCAAGATGTTAGGTTCTTCCCTTGCCATGGATTGAATCACCCTTCTTTCCTCTCTTCCCTCCATGGATGATGTTGACGTTGGAAGAGAATTCTTGTTTCTTGAACGAGTAATGGTGGAACTCAATTAGAATGAAGGAGCTTTGGAGGAAGCTCAACCTTGGACCTCAAAGGGAGAAATCTGACCTAGACCTCTGAGGGAGAATCTGACCTGTAAAATATAGTTTTCTCAATACTTGCCTCTCTTCTCCTTCACGTCCCCCTAAATAGGGTTGAGGACGAAAATACAAAGATGACCCATAGGTCAAGTGGTTCACGCCACATTACACTGAACCAACCCAAAGTAAACCAAACCAAATCAAGTAAACCAAACCGAATTGAAATTACATGAAAAGTAAATTGACATAATTTAATTCCTATGCCTATGGATAACTCGTGATGCTATGTAGTCCATAACAGTAACCGCCTTTGCTGACTTTTGTAGCCGCCTTTGCTAACCTTTGTGTAGCCGCCTTTGCTAACTTTTGTAGCCGCTTTTGCTGACTTTGATTTTGTCTTCTGCCTTAGTGGCTACTGACTTGTCGGCTGTTGTGTCTTCTGATATGGCTGCTGACTGTTCATTCGAACAACTGCCCTTCTGTGCACAATCTATAGGTGTGCTCTTTTGGAAAAGTCTTCTGGGTCATCTTGCAGAAGCCTTCCTTTGTATTTTTGATGAAGGGAATATTACCTCTGAGGAATTTCTTCAGTGTTACTTCGAGACTGGTCTGAACAGGTGCAGGAGTCTCTTTATAGCTCTTCGAGATGATTGTCAGTGGGACGAATGTCTCGTAGATAAAGTTTTTCTTCTTCTGAACCAGCTGTTGTATGTATTGTGTTAGAAGTTTGAGCCCTTGTATTCTTCTGGTTGGCCAGACTGCTTCAGGGCATGGCTTCACCTTTGGAATATGTCAGGGATCATATTCCAGTGTAGCTTTAACTTCTTTGATGCCTTCAAGAGTTATGACAAAAATGCTTGGAAACATCTTGATGTCAGTAACAATCTCAGCTGTGCAGGAAACGAAATTAATCTTGATTCCTTTGCTTTTTGTTATGGAGATAAAACTTTTGCAAGCCTCCATAATCTCTTTTTGAAAATTCTCTAATACCGATAAATCGGAAGTGTGAAGCACTACTTCTTTATGAATCCATAGGAATAAAGTATGGATGCATATTTAGAGTCTATATCTTGACTCAACTCCACATGGTTCCAACTGTTGCTGGATTAAGTGGTGAAGAAGGGAGTATTCATCCCTTGTCCGATTTGCTCATTCCATCGCTGGAATTGAATGGTATGATCGGATTCAATTTTTGAATAAATGTTGTCCACCTTTTGAGGGCGTAGCGAGGGTTCTTCAGACATGATGTTCAATAGTTTCAAAGGTTGAATTTTCTTCAAAAACTCAAACTTATTAAAACTTGTTTTGTCTGGCTTATTATGGCTTTTCAATCCTGTAAACTCAGACGGGGTAACCAATTTTGTCTTGAATGAAAATTCATTCTTAGACAAGTCCGTTTCCATCATAGATGGAACTATTGTGACTTCCTTTCCAGCTCTAGACTGGCAAGTAGAAATCCCTGATTCCCCTGTCTTCAAAGAAGACTGGGTTGTGGTTTCCTTCTCATGCATGACATGACTGGTAGAAATCCTGGGTCGACCTGTGTTTATCAAAACACTAAAGTCATCTGTCTGCTTATTAGCTGATGTTGAAGCTTCCTTTTCTCATGATGGAGATCTGGTAGAAGTCCCAGAGGAACTTGGCATATCATGCCTTTTAGTGAGTTCTTTTAACTCTTCGGTTAATTCCTTAACCTTGAGTTGTAAGACGTCGCCACTTAGCCCATAACGGGCATAGTGTTCGGATAAGTCTCCTCGTCCAGAGAGAACTAAGAGACTGTCGAAGAGTGGCTATAGGGTTGAGAGAAATACCATAAGTGTGGCAATTGCTGCTGTTAGGTCCGTCAGTGTGCTGTTGAAGGGATCTATTTTTACCTGTCTGTAGCACAAGAAAATTCTCGAGTAAGAGTATCAGGTAAATAATTTTTATCTCCTTTAATATGTTAAATAGTGAAAGAGAATTGGAAGAACCATTGCTGCCAGCGTAGTAATCTACCGCGACAAAGTGAATCTTCTAAATTTCTTGTCATAAAACCAACAAAAATTTTACAGTTAGTTCTTACCCCCATTTTTTACTGCTAAAATTTCTTTTTCATAAGAATGATAATCTATTTCAGCAGATGAAAATGTTCCTGAGGTATATTTACATATTCTCGCAGAATCATTGGTTTTACGTTCTAGTACTGCTGCCCAAGTATGATCTAAGGCGGTCTAAAATTAGTTTTGCATCTGGATTTGGTAGAGTTAACATGGGGAGGCGTTTCATCATTTGTTTTATCCAGATAACTCTTGAACTATCAGTGGGAGTCCATTCCCATTTGACATCTTTCTTTAACTTTGGTTGAAATGCTTTCCTAATTTCTGCTAAATTCTTTCTGAATTTGTCAGCATATGTTAGGCATCCTAAGAAACATTGAAGTTGTTTTACATCTTCTATCTCATTTGGAAAAGCTGCTAGTTTTTCCAGAAAATGATTTTGGAGAATGATTTCTCCTTTAGAGATGTTTAATCTTAAGAAATCTATCTAAGTTTTAAACAATGCTGATTTCTTTTTGTTAAGTGCTATCCCAAAATTTTTTAAGGCATTTAATTTCTTAGGTAATTGCTCTTTATGTTGATCCTTTGTTTCCGAAAAGACTAGGATGTGATCAACATAAACTAAGCAAAATTTAAAGAATGGTTTGAGGATGTCGTCCATTCTTCTTTGGATTATATTGGGTGCTGGTTTTAACCCGAAGGGCATAACAAGCTACTCATAGTGTCCCGAAGGACAGCTAAATGTAGTAAGGGGAATAACTCTTTCGGTTAAACAAATTTGCCAAAACCCTGATTTGCAATCAAACTTGGAAAACCATTGTTTTCCTCGTATTGCAACTATTAACCTTTCTTTGTTAGGAAGGCAGTAGTCGTCCGTTTTTGTGGCTTCATTAACCTTTTTATAGTTAATGACCATTCTTGCTTTTCCACGTTTTATCTCTGCATGATTCCGTACCAGGAAACCAGGAGATGTATGTGGAGAATAACTTGCACGGATTAATCCGAGAGTGAGCAAGTCATTGATCTGTGTTGAGAATTCTTCAACATCAAAAGGAGTGTAAACCATAGGTTTTTCTCGAATTTCGTTTTTTAGGATCAAGAAGTTCGCGGTCGGCATATGGTTTTTGTTTGTTCCACCATTCTAATGGTTTCTTAGAACA
Organism: Aristolochia californica; assembly: GCF_029961685.1. Taxonomy (NCBI): domain Eukaryota; kingdom Viridiplantae; phylum Streptophyta; class Magnoliopsida; order Piperales; family Aristolochiaceae; genus Aristolochia; species Aristolochia californica. The sequence goes on from NW_027182257.1 coordinate 7,670,042, forward strand.
AGTGGAATCCAGAAGCTGTTGAACTTCTGATTCGCATGATTCTTTGAGGAGAAGAGATTCCAGGGGGGAACCTCATCATCACACTTGTTGCGTTATTTGAAGACCTAATAGAGAACGTCTCCATAGCCAGAAATGGCAAAGGCTTCAGGGGGTTTACTGCATAAACAAAGATAGCAGAATTATCTATCTCGCGTCGTGTACGACAACGAAGTTTATAGTAGGCTGGTGTTTGTTCTACATGGGCGTGGAACATAAGCCATTCATTTCCTAGGACTAAATCAGGTCCTAAGTTTATATTTGGTCCTAAACTAATGAGTTTTGGGATAAAAAATATTTCACCTCCAATGTCGAGATGAATGGTTCTGGCTTTGGCAGGGAGAGGAATAGTATCTCTTGAGCCAATTGTTACTTCAAGGGGTACTTCAAGTGTTTTCCATAAAGTTGTCGGAAGTAGATTTTGTCGGGCTAGACAATATGAACTTCCTGTATCGACAAGAGCGTGTATGTGGAATTTGATATATCCAGGTAGCTTAAGCATGACTATGATATAAGAATTTCCAGAAGCTACATGCTCTACATTTATGCGGATACTCATTCAGAGAAAGTGCCTGAAGAGTCCAACATATTTTCTAAGTTTTCCGAGGTGGAAGACTCTGTTTGTAGATGAAGTTCATATACTTCGTCTTTAGACTGGATTTCATCATAATGAATGATTTCCAATACTTTTTGTTTGGCTAGTAACATGTAGGTATTGTACTGCCATTTTTTCTTGTCATTTGGACAATCTCGAGCAAGATGTCCTTCTTTCTAGCATATCCGGCATTTGCATTTGCTTCGTGGTTTCTCCTTTGGGCAATATTCATTTGACCCTTTACTGGATGGGATAGGGCCAGAGTTCGTTCTTTTTCTAAAGTATCTCTTTCTGGGACTATACTTTTTTAGAACATTTTTGTATCCTAAATTTTTTCTTATGATATTTTCTTTGCTTATGAGAGTTGGTTTTACAACCATAAGCTCCTACATTTTTGTTTTAGTTAGAACAACATAATGTTTGTTTAAGTGCCTTACTACTTTTCTTTTATAGTTTTTGGCCTTCACAAATATTTGCCAACATGTCTTATACAAATCTATGTCTTCTTCCTAAAGTATCAATATTTAGGAAATTATCCATGGTTAAAGTACCAAATTCTGGATTGTTTTGCCAATATTTCATAATGTAGTCCTTTTCATCTATAGTTACAAAAGGTTCTGGCAATTTTGAATAAAAGATGGGCAGGTAAGGTTTTTGATCATCTTTTTGCAATTTGTAAAAGTAGCTTGAAAATTTGCAAAAATACTTCTCATAAAAACAAATGTTGCATATTTTTAACTTGTTTAATTTCTAAAGAGTTTTTAAACGTTTTCGTTGTTTAGTACTCTCATTGTAACCTTCTAGGGTTGGATGTATTCCTAGGAATTCTTTTGATATCTTAGCCACTAATCCTTTTAAGATTGAAGCGATAGATGTCGATGTTGCTCATTTTTGGTCTTCGGGAAGGTTGTCCTACCAATGAGCTACATTTCCCTGTAAAGAATGGGTAAAGAAATTAAATGCAGAATCCTTATCCCAAGATTCATGCATGTTTGTAACATTGCTCATGCTTCTTTCCCATTCTTTAAGGACTTTTTCTCCATCCTTGGGGCAATCCAAGTTGATATAAATTCAAAAGGGTTTATGCTATCTATGGTTTGGTGTCTAGTAGCATGTGATGGATCGACATTTGTGTATTTTGTCGAATACCTTTGTCCTCCCAGAGATATTTTGGAGTGGGAGAAACTCTCTCTTTCTTGAGAGTAAACCATTGCGTGGTTTCAGAAGTTATCTTGGGTATCGCGTACCCTTGAAGTTTCTACTGCATGTTGGTTACTACTACGAAACATTCAAAATCTTTTACCAAGATGATCCGCCTTTTTGTCTTTAGCAAAGCAGTCTTTTTTCTTGGTATTTTCTATTGCAACTTCATAATATTCCTGGGCCTCTAGGTCACTTTCTTGTTGCTCTTTTTGTTTACTAGAGTAGGGTTTTTCCTCTTGAACATAATAAATCTGTTGGCGACCAAAAGCAGTATATTCTGTCTAAACTTAATCATCGGTAGAGGATGATGTTTTTTATGCGATCCTAAAGTCCAAAGGTTTGGGATCTTATTTCCTAGGTGCTAGGCACGACACTAGGTTTTTAATCCATCTGGTTATGTCACGAAGGCCTAATGGTAATGGGGTTTGAATATCTATTAGATAGAAAAACTCATTCATTTTATATAGCTAATTGGTTTAGCTATTGGTTAATAGTTTTGATTTTGCATCTAAATCTGTAGATGCGATCATTATATCCTGCTAAAATGAAATAGTACATTTCCATTGCTAGGATTGAGTCATCTTCAGGTTGAAGCATTTTCTTTAGTAAAAGAATCCAGGCAAGGCCATCTCTTTTAATTTGTCAACGATCTAAAAGTTTTTGCCTATAGATCATTTATTTCGGGATACTTTCCAAGCTTGTTCAACATCTTTCCATGTCCGGAATTTTCTATGAGAATTTTTGGGGAATCCTATGACTTGTGCTTGAGCTTCTTTCTAGCTGTCATATATTCTTGTTTGTCTTTCAATGAAGACAACATACCAGTACTTTTGTTTTTGTTCTGGTATTCCGTATGTACTTGTAGAGGCTTCTCCAATCGAAGTTGTTTCTACATGGGGATATACGGTTTCCTCTTGGTTCATCCTATATATTTCTCTTTATAGACTGAGAACCAAATCTTCTAAGAATTTCTTAGATAACATATTCTTGAAGTTCGAGTTGTTCAATCCTGATTTGATGTTTCAGGCCTTTGATAACTCGTTTTAATCCTACTGGACTGAGTCCTAAGAATCATCCAACTCGGATTATTCTTCTTCCTTCATTGTTGTATTCTACAACTAAAGGATTTTCTTCTAACTCTTTGAGTCTGGCTTGAACTCGTAAAAGCCGATCTTTTAATTGAAAATCCAGACCTTCAAGAATTCAATCTGATTATCATACCTTCTTGGCATGATATTTGCTCACAGTTGCGAGTAATTGATAAGTGCTATCACTGGATTAGACCTAATTTGTTCCATATTAGAACTCTTGGTTTTAGGTACATTTGTGAATTACAAATGTTACTTAGAATGTGATCAGCTTTGGGTCGTATCATATTAGGCCTATAGTCTTTGTCTCTTCTGGTATCATTTTAAACACAACGACTACAACAACCTAATATGATAACAAAAGCACTATTGCTCTGATACCATTTTAAACACAATGACTACAACAGCCTAATATGATACCAAAAGTACTATTGCTCTGATACTATTTTAAAGCAATGAGACTATAACAGCCTAATATGATATCATAATCACTATTGCTTTGATACCAATTTCAAACAACGGTACACACTGACATTTATGATAGGAGATGGGGGATGCAGAAAATAACATTGACTCACACAATACTATTCATATAGTCCTATTCATACATACCTATCATTTCACCAATAATTATACCGCTAGTTCCTACCACATGTCACTGCTATTTACTCATTTGTGTCTATTTTTAATAGCTATGGAATAGGCCCAACATAACTTCTACTGCTACTCAGAACTTCTTCGGGGTTTAACCCTATTCCTGTCGGCTTGCCACCTCGTGGGCAATCATGTATACATCCTCACGGTTTTGAAAGGTCCCAAGCCGTGCATGTCCACCATTGCGGCTCCATGGATGCTTCAGTAGGGTAGAGCACAATTCCATTTCGTTTTCTACCTCGTTGCGTAGCCGAATAATTTCAAGTCTCTAGCTTCTATCCTATTTGGCACTATTTTGATACTATTACTATTTATGAGTGAACAGTAAACATGAATAGTATTCATGAACAGTAAAAATGAAGAGTACTTTAGAATAGTAAAAACAAACACTGTGGAGATTCATATGTGGAAGATGAACAATATCAACATTCACTATACGAATTGAAATATTACAAATATGGGGAAATATAAAATATTGTTTGACAAAATATAAAAATATTACATATCCTTAAAAAAGGATACCATTTTTAAACAACGACTATAATAGCCTAATATGATACCAAAAACACTATTGCTTTGATACCATTTTAAAACAACGGGACTATAACAACATAATATGATACCAAAAGCACTATTGCTTTGATACCATTTTTAAAAACAATGGGACTACAACAGCCTAATATGATACCAAAAGCACTATTGCTCTTATACCATTTTAAACAATATAAACTACAATAGCCTAATATGATACCAAAAGCAATATTTCTCTGATACCATTTTTAAACACAACACCTATAACAGCGGAAATACACGAATGCACACTGACAACTATTGGTGCAACAGGGAAGGGGGCAACAGAAAACAACTATAATTCTCACAATACTATTCATACAGTCCTATTCATACATTCCTATCATTTAACCATTAATATTACCGCTAGTTCCTACCACATGTCACTGCTATTTACTCGTTTATGTCTATTTTTAATAGTTATTTAATAGGCCCAACATGACTTCTGCTGTTACTCAGAACTTCTTCGGGGTTTGACCCTATTCCTACTGGCTTACCACCACGTGGGCAATCATTATACATCCTCATAGTTTTCAAAGGTCTCCAAGCCGTGCATGTCAACCGTTGTAGTTCCATGGTTGCTTCAGTAGGGCAGAATACAACTCCATTTCATTTTCTACCTAGGAGCGTAGCCGAATAATTTCAAGTCTCTAGGTTCTGTCCTATTTGGCACTATTTCGATACTTTTACTATTGACGAGTGAACAGTAAACATAAATAGTAAACATGAACAATAATCATAAACAGTAAAAATGAATAGTACTTTGGCACAGTAACTTTTGAATAGTAAAAACAAACACTATGGAGATTTATATATATATATATGCAGAACATGAACAGTAACAACAAATACTATACGAATTGAAATATTACAAACATGCGGAAATATAAAATATAGTTAAACAAAAAAAACATACATATCCTTAAAAAAGGAAAATAAAAACTACATATCTACATAACTCCCGAAGTTGCCAACCGTTCTACCAGACGATTCCCTCTTTACTACATAGCCATTACGGCTGTTTTGCACATACCGTGCTTTAAGGAACTTGCAGGAGGATGCTCGCTGGAAATCACCTTCTTCTTCTTTGAATGAAAGAGTGAAGTATTTTTCGAATGTCTCAACCATTGGTAGAGCTTCGGTTTTATAGTCGCGGGGGATTTTTTCTTTCCTCTTCTACCCATAATTGAAGGGGCTGTGTTTAAAGACAAAGGGTAACTTTGGTCCTTTGGATTTTTCTTTTCTGCCCTTGCATTATTACCTTTCGGGACTGAAACCAGGGTAGTAAAGACTTTTCTTCTTGTGACATCATCATGTTGACGTACAGGAATCTTTTGTAGCCACCTTTGCTGACCTTTGATTTTGTCTTTTGCCTGAGTGGATGCTGATTTGTTGGCAGTAGTGTCTGCTGACATGGCTGCTGAATATTCATTCAGACAGTTGCCTTTTTGTGCACAATCTACAGGTGTGCTCTTTTGGAAACGTCTTCCATGCCATCTTGTTGATGCTTTTCTTTGTATTTTTGTTGAAGGGAATATTTTCTCTGAGGAGTTTCTTCAGCGTTTCTTTCGAGAATTTTCTGAATAGGTGCAGGAGTCTCCTTTTAGCTTTTCACAACAATCGTAATTGGGATGGATGTCTTGTAGTTAAGCTTTTCTTTTTCTGAACCAGCTGTTGTATGAACTATGTCAGATTCTTGAGCCCTTGGATACTCCATGTTGGCCAGACTGCTTTGGGGTATGGCTTCGCCTTTGGAATATGTCTAGGATCATATTCCTTTGTAGCTTCACCTTCTTTGATGCCTTCATGTGTCACGACAGAAATGCTTGGGAACATTTTGATGTCAGTAACAATTTCAGCAATACAGGAAATGAAATTAATTCAAATTACTTTATTTTTTTTATGGAGATAAAACTTTTGCAAGCCTCCATAATCTCTTTTGGCATCTTCTCCAAAACCAATAAATCGGTGAAATGAATCATTATCTGAGTTATGAATCCATAGGTGTAAAGTATGGACACATATTTTGAGTCTATCTCATGACTCAGTTTCACTTGATTCCAACTGTTGCTAGATTCAGTGGAGAAAAAGGGAGTGTTCATCCCTTGTCCGATTTGCTCATTCCATCGCTAGAATTGAACGGTATGATCGAATTCAATTTTTGAATGAATGCTTTCTCTAGCTTATTTAGACTTTGCAACCTTGTAAACTCAGACGTGGTAACCAATTTTTTCTTGAATGAAAATTCATTCGCAGACAAGTCCATTTCCTTCAAAGATGGATCCATTGTGACTTCCTTTCCAGCTCGAGACAAGCAGGTAGAAGTCCCTGATTCCGATTTTGATGAAATCATTAGGTTTCATTTCTAGCTCTAGACTGGCAGGTAGAAATCCCTTATTCCCCTATCTTCAAAGAAGATTGGGTTGTGGGTTCCTTCTCATGCCTGGCATGACCGGTAGAAATCCCGAGTCGACCTGTGTTTATCAAAACACTACAGTCATCCGTCTGCTTGTTAGCGGACGTTGTTGCTTCCTTTTCTCGTGATGGAGATCTAGTAGAAGTCCCAGAGGAGCTTGGCATATCATGTCGTTTGGTGAGTTCTTTTAACTCTACGGTTAATTCCTTAACCTTGACTTCTAAAAGTTCTCCACTTAACCTGTAATGGGCACGGTTCTCGAATATGTCTCCTCATTGAGAGCGAACTAAAAGACTATCAAATAGAGATTGTAAAGTTCAAAAAAATACCTTGAGAGTGGCAATTGCTGCTGCTAGGTCCTTCAATGTGTTGCTAAGGGAATCCATTTTTAACTGTCTGTAACACAAGAAAATTCTCGAGTAAGAGTATCAGGTAAATCAATTATTTCTCCTTAACATAAAGGACATAATTTATTACGACTATGACAAAGTGGAAAATCACCACGCTGGCTGCATCATTGTATACTTGGAAAAATAAAGCATTTTTGGATATGTTAAGTTTGTAGAGGCTACATGCTCTATTTTTAGGTGCAGACACAGTTAGTGCCTGAAGAGTCCGACATATTTTTTGAGTTTTTTGTGGTGGAGGACTCAGTCTCTGGATGAAGTTCATATACTTCATCTTCTGACTGGATGTCATCGTAATCGATGATTTCCAATCTGTTCTTCGGCTAGTATCATGTAGGTATTATATTGCCATTTTTTATTATCATTTGGAGAATCGCGTGCGAGATGTCATTCTTTCTGGCATATCCAGCATTTACAATTGTTTGGGGTTTCCCCTATGGGCAATATTCATTTGACCCTTTACTGGATGTGGTGGGGCCAGAGATTGTTCTTTTTCTAAAGTATCTCTTTCGGGGAGTATACCTAGATTTTGAACATGGTTGTATCCTAAAGTTTTTCTTATGAAATTTCTCAGGATATTTTATTTGCTTAAGATAGTTTGTTTTACAACTATAAGCTCTTACATTTTTGTTATGGTTAGAACAACATAATGTTTGTTTGTGTGCCTTACTAATTTTCTTTTGTAGTTTTTGGGCTTCACAGACATTTGCCAACATGTCTTGTAAAAATCTGTCTTCTTCCAAGAGTATCAAAATTTAGGAAGTTATCCCTGGTTAAAGTACCAAGTTTTGGATTATTTTGCCAATATTTTGTAATGTAGTATTTTTCAACTACATGTGCAAAAGGTTCTGGAAATTTTGAATAAAAGATAGACAGTTAAGTTTTTTTATCATCCTTTTGCAATTTATAGAAGTAACTTGCCAATTTGCAGTAATACTTCTCATAAAAACAAATGTTACAAATAAGTAACTTGTTTAGTTTTTGAAGAGTTTCTAAACGTTTTATTTGTTTAGTACTCTCATTGTGACCTTCTAGGGTTGGATGTATTCTTAGAAATTCTTTTGATATCTTAGCCACTAATCCTATTAGCATTGAGGCTATAGATGTTGATGTTGCTCTTTTTTCGTCTTCGGGAAGGTTGTTCCACGAATGAGCTACATTACCCTGTAAAGCATGGGTAAACAAATTAAATTCAGAATCCTTATCCCAAGATTCATGCATGTTTGCAGCATTGCTGATGCTTCTTTCCCATTCTTTAAGGACCTTTTCTCCATCCTTGGGGCAATCCAAGTTGAGATAAAATCCAAAAGGGTTTATGCTATCTATGGTTTGGTGTCCCTTAGTAGCATGTGATGGATTGACATTTGTGTATTTTGTAGAATACCTTTGTCCTCCCAAAGATATTTTGGAGTGGGAGAAACTCTCTCTTTCTTGAGAGTGAACCGTTGTGCGGTTTCAGAAGTTATCTAGAAAGCTATCTTCCATGTGGGTATCGCGTACCCTTGAAGTTTCTACTTTATGTTGGTTATTATAGTGAAGCATTCGAAATTTTTTACCAAGATCATACGCCTTTTTGTTTTTAGCAGAGTAGTCTATTTTCTTAGTATTTTCTATTGCAACTTCATCAGATTCCCATGCCTCTGGTTCACTATCTTTTTGCTCTTTTTGTTTACTAGAGGAAGGTTTTTCCTCTTGAACAAAAGAAATCAGTTGGCGACCAAAAGTATTATATTCTGTGTAAACTGCATCATCTGCAGAGGATGATGCTTTTGAAGCGATCCTAAAAGAAGATTGTTCTGGATCTTTTTTCCTAGGTGCAAAGGAGATTGTTCTTGTCATGAGATAGACTCCAAATATGCATCCATACTTTACACATATGGATTCATAAAGTAGATAATGATTCACTCCACCTATTTATCAGTTTTGGAGAAGATGCCAAAAGAGATTATCGAAAGTTTTATCTCCATAACAAAAAGTAAAGGAATTTGAATTAATTTTGTTTCTTGTATTGTTGAAATTGTTACTGACATCAAAATGTTCCCAGGCATTTCTGTCATGAAATTTGAAGGCATCAAAGGAGGCGAAGCTACAAAATAATATGATCCCAAACATATTCCAAAGGCAAAGCCATGCCCTGAAGCAGTCTGGCCAACTAGGCGTATCCAATGGCTCAAGAATCTGACATAGCTCATACAACACCTGGTTCATAAAAGGAAAAACTTTATCTACAAGACATCCATCCCACTGACGATTGTCGAGAAAAGCTACAAGGAGACTCCTGCACCTGTTCAGAAAAGTCTGAAAGAAACGCTGAAGAAACTCTTCAAAGGAAATATTCCCTTCAACAAAAATACAAAGGAAAGCTTCTGCAAGATGGCACAGAAGATGTTTCCAAAAGAGCACACCTGTAGATTGTGCACAGAAAGACAGTTGTCCTAATGAATAGTCAACAGCCATATCAGTAGACACTACAGCCGACAAATCAGCAGCCACTCAGGCAAAAGACAAAATCAAAGGTCAGCATAGGCGGCTACAAAAGATTCATGTACGTCAGCATGATGATGTCACAAGAAGAAAAGTTTTTACTACCCCTGCTTTCGGCGTTGAAAGGAAATAATGCAAGGGCAGGAAAGAAAAACCAAAAAGGCAAAAGTTACCCTTTGTCCTTAAACACAGACCATTCAATTAAGGGTAGAAGAGGAAAGAAAAAATCTGCCACGGCTATAAAACCGAAGCTCTCCCAATGGTTGAGACATTCGAAAAATACTCCACTCTTTCATTCAAAGAAGAAGAAGAAGAAGGAAATTTCCGGTGAGCATCCTCTGGAAAAGTCCTTAAAGCACGGTATGTACAAAACAACCGTAATGGATGAGTAGTAAAGAGGGAGCCAACTGGTAGCACGGTCAGTAACTTTGGGAGTTATGTAGATATGTAGTTTTTTTTCCTTTTTTAAGGATATTTATTGTTTTTTGTTTTGTTTGAAAACATTTTAAATTTCCTTTTTTTAAAATATTTTATATTTCTGCATGTTTGTAATATTTTAATTTGTACAATGAATTTTGTTACTGTTCATCTTCTGCATCTATATATGAATCTCCACAGTGTTTGTTTTTACTATTCTAAAGTTACTGTTCATAATTACTATTCATGTTTACTGTTCACTCATAAATAGTAATAGTATCAAAATAGTGCCAAATAGGACAGAAGTTAGAGACTTGGAATTGTTCGGCTACGCTCCGAGGTAGAAAATGAAACGGATTTGTGCTCTACACTACTGAAGCAGCCATGAAGCCACAACGGTTGACAAGCACGACTTGAGGACCTTTGAAAACCATAAGGATGTATAATGATTGCCCACGTGGTGGTAAGACGGCAGGAATAGGGTCATACCCTGAAGAAGTTCTGAGTAGTAGTAGAAGTCATTTTGGGCTTATTAAATAGCTATTAAAAATAGACACAAACTAGTAAATAGCTATGACATGTGGTAGGAACTAGCGGTAATATTAATGGTAAAATGATAGGAATGTATGAATAGGACTGTATGAATTGTGTGAGTTAGTCGTTGTTTTCTGATGCCTCCTTCCATGTTGCACCAATAGTTTTTAGTGTGCATTCGTGTATTTTCGCTGTTATAGGTGTTGTGTTTAAAAATGGTATTAGAGAAATAGTGCTTTTGGTATCATATTAGGCTATTGTAGTTTGTATTGTTTAAAATGGTATCAAAGCAATAGTGCTTTTGGTATTATATTAGGCTGTTGTAGTCCCGTTGGTTTTTAAAAATAGTATCAGAGCAATAGTACTTTTGGTATCATATTAGGCTTTATAGGGTAATGTAGCTCATTGGTGGGATAACCTTCCCGAAGACCAAAAGTGAGCTACCTCAACATCTATAGCCAATACCTTGAAAGGATTAGTGGCAAAGATATCAAAAGAATTTCTAGGAATACATCCAATCCTAGAAGCTGACAATGAGAGTACTAAACAAAGAAAACGTTTAGAAACTCTTCAAAAATTAAACAAGTTACAAATTTGTAACATTTTTTTATGAGTAGTATTTTTCCGAACTTTCAAGTTACTTCTACAAACTGACAAAAGATGAACATAAACTTTACCTGCCCATATTTTATTCAAAATTGCCAAAACCTTTTGCAAATGTAGCTGAAAAAGACTACATTATAAAATATTGGCAAAATAATCCAGGTTACGGTACTGTAACCATGGATAGTTTCCTAAACTTTGATACTTTAGGAAGAGACCGATTCGGGTATTGCATCCATTGGGAACTATCGCTTGTGATGTGTGTAGCGAAGCAAGACTCTCCGTCCTTGGGTCTTGGCATCCCTTAGGTAAGGATGGCCAGTCAGGCTGGTTGGTACCATTTGCTACTGCACTATCGTGCCCTCCTTTGTGACCTCATTGGAGCATTTATGGCAGCCCCAACCTGTGTCATAGAATTGGTAGTATCTAGGTGAAATGGATAGTCGTAGAGGCTTTTTTCTTTCCTCTTTTATCCTTAAATTGAAGGGTTTGTGTTTAAAGACAAAGGGTAACTTTTGTCTTTTTACTTTTCTTTTTCTGCCCTTGCATTATTATCTTTCGATGCTGAAAGTAGGGCTCGTAACGACTTTTCTTCTTGTGACATCATGTTGTTGACATATAGGAATCTTTTGTAGCTGCCTTTGCTGACCTTTGTGTGGCCGCCTTTGCTCACTTTAGTAGCCACCTTTGCTGACTTTGATTTTGTCTTTTGCCTAAGAGGTTGTTGACTTGTTGATTGTGGTGTCTACTGACATGCCTGCAGACTATTCATTCAAACAACTACTTTTCTGTGCACAATCTACAGGTGTGCTCTTTTGGAAACGTCTTCTGTGCCATCTTGCAAAAGGCTTCCTTTGTATTTTTGCTAAAGGGGAGATTTCCCCTGAGGATTTTCTTCAACGTTACTATGAGACTGGTCTGAATAGGTGCAAGAGTCTCTTTATAACTCTTCTAGATGAACGTTGATGGGATGGATGTCTTGTAGATAAAGCTTTTCTTCTACAGAACCAGTTGTTGTATGAACTGTGTCCAAAGTTTGAGTCCTTGTATTCATCTGGTTTGCCAGACTGCTTTGGGGCATGGCTTCGCCTTTGGAATATGTCTGGGATCATATTCCAGTGTAGCTTCACCTTCTTTGATGCCTTCAAGAGTTATGACAGAAATGTTTAGAAACATCTTGATGTCAGTAACCATCTCAGCTATGCAGGAAACGAAATTAATTTTGATTCCTTTTCTTTTTGTTATGGAGATTGAACTTTTGCTAGCCTCCATAATCTCTTTTGGCAACTTCTCCAAAACTGATAAATCGGTGGAGTGAAGCACTATTTGCTTTATGAATCCATAGGAATAAAGTTTGGATGCATATTTCGAGTCTATGTCTTGACTCAGTTTCACTTTATTCCAACTGTTACTGGACTCGGTCGTGAAGAAGGGAGTGTTCATCTGATTTACTCGTTCCATCTTTGGAATTGAACGGTGTGGTTGGACTCTATTTTTGAACGAACACTGTCCTCCTTTAGAGGGCACAGCGAGGGTTCCTTAGACATGATGTCCGAAAGGTTCAAAGGTTTAAATTTCTTTAGAACATTGTCCTCCTTTAGGGGGCGTAGCGAGGGTTCCTCAAACATGATGTCCGAAAGGTTCAAAGGTTTAAATCTCTTTAAAAACTCAAACTCATCAAAACTTGTTTTGCATGGTTTATTTAGGCTTTGCAACCTTGTAAACTCAGACGGGGTAACCAATTTTGTCTTGAATAAAAATTCATTACTTGACAAGTCCATTTCTATCAGAGATGGATCCGTTATGACTTCCTTTCCAGCTTGAGACTGCCAGGTAGAAGTCCCTGATTCTGATTTCGACGAAATCGTTAAGGTTTCCATTCCAGCTCTGGACTAGCAAGTAGAAATCCCTGATTCCCCTATCTTCAAAGAAGACTAGGTTGTGGTTTCCTTCTCATGCATGGCATGACCAATAGAAATCCCGGGTCGACCTGTGTTTATCAAAACACTACAGTCATTCGTCTGCTTGTTAGCGGACGTTGTTGCTTCCTTTTCTCGCGATGGAGATCCGGTAGAAGTCCCAGAGGAGCTTGGCATATCATGCCTTTTGCTGAGTTATTTTAACTCTTTGGTTAATTCCTTAACCTTGAGTTGTAAGATTTCTCCACTTAACCTTTAACGGGCACAATTCTCAGATATGTCTCCTCATTCAGAAAGAACTAAAAGTTCAAGAGTGGTTGTAGGATTGAGAGCAATACTGTGAGTGTGGCAATTGCTACTGCTAGGTTTGTCAGTGTGTTGCTGAGGGGATCCATTCTCGACTAAGAGTTTTAGGTAAATAACTTTTATCTCCTTTACTATGTTCAATAATAAAAGAGAATCTGAAGAATCAGTGCTACCAACGAAGTAATCTACCTCATCAAAGTGAATCTTCTAAATTTCTTGTCATAAAACCGACAAAATTTTTACAGTCAGTTCTAACCAGAAATTCTTTTGGGGCAAGATAAATGTAAAATTTCTTTATCCCATTTTTTACTGCTAAAATTTCCTTTTCATAAGAATGATAGTTTATTTCAGCAGAAGAAAATGTTCCTAAGGTATATTTACATTTTTTTCTCATAATCATTGGTTTTACATTTTAGTATTGCTGCCCAAGTATGATCTGATGTGTCAGTTTCTAAAAATTATTTTTGGATCTAGATCTGGTAGAGTTAATGCTGGTAGGCATTTCATCATTTGTTTGATCTGAATAACTTCTGAACTGTCTGTGGGAGTCCATTCCCATTTGACATCTTTCTTTAACTTCGGTTGAAAGGGTTTCCTAATATCTGCTAAATTCTTTATGAATTGTTCAGCATATGTTAGGCATCCTAAGAATCATTAAAGGTTTTTTACATCTTCTATCTCATTTGAAAAAGCTGCTAATTTTTCCAGAATATGATTTTGAAGAATGATTTCTCCTTTTGAGATGTTTAATCCATAGAAATCTATCTTAGTTTTAAAAATTCTGATTTATTTTTGCTGAGTGCTATCCCTGCATTTTTAAGGCATTTAATACCTTAAGTAATTTCTTTTTATGTAGATCCTTTGTTTCCGAAAAGACTAGAATGTCATCAACATAAACTAAGCATAATTTAAAGAATGGTTTGAGGATGTGATCCATTCTTCTTTGAAATATGTTGGTTGCTTGTTTTAACCCAAAGGGCATAACAAGCCACTCATAATGTCCCGAAGGACAACTGAATGCAATAAGGGGAATAGCTCTTTCAGTGAGATGAATTTACCAAAACCCTGACTTGCAATCGAACTTGGAAAAACATCATTTTCCTCGTATTGAATCTATGAACCTTTCTTTGTTGGGAAGGTAGTAGCCGTCCTTTTTTGTGGCTTCATTAACCTTTTTATGGTTAATGACCATTCTTGCTTTTCCACGTTTTATCTCTGCATGATTCCTAACAAGGAAAGTTGGAGAAGTATATGGTGAATAACTTGCACTTATTAATCCTAGAGTGAGCAAGTCATTTATCTGTGTTGAAAATTTTTCAACATCAGAAGGAGTGTACACCATAGGTTTTTCTCGAATTTCTTTTTCAGGATTAAGAAGTTCAAGGTCGGCATATGGTTTTTGTTTACTCCACCATTCTAAAGGTTTCTCAGAACAAGTGGAATCTAAAAGTTGCTAAACTTCTGAGTCGCAGGATTCTGCGAGTAGGAGAGATTCCAATGGGGGAACCTCATCACCACGCTTGCTGCATTTTTTGAAGACCTAATGGAGAACGTCTCCATATCCAGAAATGGCAAAGGCTTCAGAGGGTTTTACTGCGTAAACAAATACGGAAAAATTATCTATTTTGCATCGAGTACGCCAATGAAGTTTATAGTATGCTGGCATTTGTTCAACATGGGCATGGAACATGAGCCATTCATTTCCGAGGACTAAATCTGCTCTTGAGTTTATGTTTGGTCCTAAACTAATGAATTTTGGGATCATAAAATTTTCACCTCCAATGTCGAGATGAATGTTTTGGGCCTCTGCTGGAAGAGAAATATTTTCTCTTGAGCCGACTATTACTTGAAGGGGCACTTCAAGTGGTTTCCATAGATCTGTGTGAAGAAATTTTTTCTGGCTAGACAATATGAACTTCATGTGTCTACGAGAGCATGTATATGGAATTTGATATATCCGGTAGCTTAAGCATGACCAGGATATAAGAATTTCCAGAAGCTACATGGTCTGTGTTTATTCGGATACTCATTCAGAGAAGGTGCCTGAAGAGTCCGACTTGTTTTCTGAGTTCTTCAAGGGGGAAGACTTAGTTTCAAGATGAAGTTCATATACTTCATCATCGGACCGGATTTCATCATGATGGATGATTTCCAAGCCTTTGTCTTCGACAAGTAACATGTAAGGATTGTACTGCCGTGTTTTTTGAGTATTTGGACAATCTTGATCGAAATGTCCTTCTTTTTGGCATATTCAGTATTTGCATTTGCTTGGGGGTTTCCCTTTTGAGCAATATGCATTTGACCCTTTACCTGATGTGGTGGGGCCAGAGTTTGTTCTTTTTCTGAAGTATCTCTTTTGGGGAGTATACCTAGATGTTGAACTTGGTGGTATCCTAATTTTTTTATTATGAAATTTCTTAGGATATTTTCTTTGCTTATGATAGTTGGTTTTACAACCATAAGCTCCTACATTTTTGTTCTGGTCACAACAACATAATGTTTGTTTGTGTGCCTTACTACTTTTCTTTTGTATTTTTTGGGCTTCACAGAGATTTGCCAAAATGTCTTGTACAAAATTGTGTCTTCTTCCTAAAGTATCAAGGTTTAGGAAACTATCTATGGTTATGGTACCGTAATCTGAATTATTTTTCCAATATTTTATAATGTAGTCTTTTTCAGCTACATTTGCAAAAGGTTTTGGCAATTTTAAATACAAGATGGGTAGGTAAGGTTTTTGATCATCTTTTGTCTCATAAAATAAATGTTATAAATTTGTAACTTGTTTAATTTTTGAAGAGTTTCTAAACTTTTTCTTTGTTTAGGACTCTCATTGTGAACTTCTAGGGTTGGATGTATTCCTAGAAATTCTTTTGATATATTAGCCACTAATCCTTTCAAGATATTAGCTATATATGTTGAGGTAGCTCGCTTTTGGTCTTCAGGAAGGTTGTCCTACCAATGAGCTACATTACCTTGTAAAGCATGGATAAAGAAATTAAATGCAAAATCCTTATCCCAAGATTCAAGCATGTTTGCAGCATTGCTCATGCTTCTTTCCCATTCTTTAAGGATTTTTTTCTCCATCTGTGGGGCAGTCCGAGTTGAGATAAAATCCAAAAGGGTTTATGCTATCTATGGTTTGGTGTCCCTTAGTAGCATGTGATGGATCGACATGTGTATTTTGTCAAATACCTTTGTCCTCCCTGAGATATTTTGGGGTGGGAGAAACTCTCTTTCTTGAGAGTGAACCGCAGTGCGGTTTCAGAAGTTATCTTGAAAGCTATCTTCCATGTGGGTATTGTGTACCCTTGAAGTTTCTGCTTCATGTTGCTTACTACCGCGAAGCATTCGAAATATTTTACCAATATCATCTGCCTTTTTCTTTATCAGAGTAGTTTATTTTCTTGGTATTTTATATTGCAACTTCATCAGATTCCCATGCCTCTGGGTCACTTTCTTGTTGCCCTTTTTGTTTACTAGAGGACTGTATTTCCTCTTGACATTAATTGATCAGTTGGCGACCGAAAATATTATATTCTGCGTAAAATTCATCATCGGCAGAGGATGATGTTTTTTATGCGATGCTAAAGTTCGAAAGTTTGGGATTTTTTTTCCGAGGTGCTAGGTACGACACTTTTTAAGCCATCCAGTAATGTCAGGAAGGCTTAATGGTAATTGGGTTTCCATATCTGTTAGATAGAAAAAATCATTCATTTTATAAAGCTAATTGGTTTAGCTTTTGTTTAATTCTTTTGATTTTACATCTAAATCTGTAGATGCGATCATTATATCCTGCTAAAATGAAATAGTACATTTCCATTGCTAGGATTGAGTCATCTTCAGGTGGAAGCATTTTTTTTAGTAAAAGAATCCAGGAAAGGCCATCTCTTTTACTTTGTAAACGATCTAAAAGTTTTTGCCTATAGATCATTTATTTCGGGATGATGTCCAAGCTTGTTTAGCATCTTTCTATGTCCGAAATTTTCTATGAGAATTTTCGGGGAATCATATGACTTATGCTTGAGCTTCTTCCCATCTGTCATATATTCCTATTTGTCTTCCAATGAAGACATCATACCAGTACTTTGTACCGGCCTCTCCTCAAACAATTGTACCCTATACTGTGGAAACTCTTCAACCCCCTGAAGCATTGGCCAATACACACCTATGGTGTTTATGGATCCCATCAAGGTAAGTCCATCACTCCATGTTACATTTGGACCACAAAATGATACTTGACCTATCGCCTTAAGGAAAGAACCCAGAACTTGCACTAGGCCCTCTACTTCTCACCCCATATCCAATTTGTTGTCTCACCATCATTTGTTTTCTTCATCTTAGAAGATGGGCTCAAGCCCACACGTCCAAGAGGTGACATCTTGGTAAATAAAAAGATTTCTCATAAAGATGACTTGAAGATATAGAGGCCCTTGGCTATATATGTCTCTTCTCTTGTAAAGGTTGTAGCCCTAACGGCATTGTAGTCAATGTAACATACACTCAACAAACAAAAAATAGAGGCCCTTGGCTAAGAGGTAGAGCATTAAGTTCTCTCTTCTCTTCTCAAATTCGTCCAAGTTGTCCTCTCCCTCTATTGGAATTAAAGCTCTAAACTATCTTTCTTTCTCTCATCTTCTCTTATTCTTCTCCTTCTTCTTCTTCTCCTCTCCCTCCTTGGCTGAAGATCAATATGAAGGAGTCCTAAATTCTATATGGCATCAAAGCTTAGGATTTAGGATTCCCACGTTTATGTGATGCTCAAGTACCTTTGAAGGTCTCATGCAAGGTTCTCTTGAAGGAAGAGATTCAAACATAGAAAGATAAGTGATTTCTGGTTATTGTTTTCATACATTCATGCTATGTACCAAGCCTTTATTCTCCATATTACATCAAGAAACAATGTGTTCGAAGATAAGCTCAAGCCCAAACGACCAAGGAAGGCCCACATATATAAGAGTATTATAATATGGGCCACACAACCAAAGAAGGCCTACAAGATGGGCCCAAACCCATCACAATGATTACCATGAGCTGGCATCCTTTTCACATCAGTTGGAAGATCAAGAAGGACTCACAAAAGTATCTTTATCTTAGGGTCACGACCGAGGAGAGTTTTAGTTTGAGTTATGTTTGTCTTTTATTAATATTGAGTTACTTAATTATGCTAGGACTTATCTTTAAGTGTTAGAGTTTGGATGTAATTGGGACAATGGTAGTTTTATTGTAACTGGACTCTACTACCTTCCTCTATTATAAATAGAGGTTCATGTACTTTGATTACAACAAGTTATTGAAGTCAATAAAGTATTTCACTTTTCCATAAATTCAAAATGGCATCAGATCAGGTTCTGTGAGTTGACTTGGTCAACTCATGGAGGTAATTTGATCCTTTTCTCTAAATCCTAAACCCTAGGTCTAGGTTTGAAGTTATTTTTTTTCAATCCCTATAGCCGTATTTGTTTTTACGATTTTCACCTCTATAAGTAGTTTTTTCATATTGCAAGTTATATATGGACGGAAATATATTTGAGTCTACTTTCCAACAAAGAATGATTTGTTCCAATAGGAGTTATCTACAGAGATATATCTATATTTTAATGAGCAAAGGTCAGATTGCAAAAAGGTTCGAGCACCATCAGCAATCTTCAGATTCCGAGGTAATTTTTTACTATCAAGAACTAGACTTTATATGGAAAAATATATATATCAAAATAAATATTTTTAAGTCTATTATTTTACCTATTCAACCAATTTTTTATCTGAGTTATCTACAAAGAGAAATCGATATTTGAAGTAGCAAAGGTTAGATTGAAAAAGATGTTTGAGCGGCAACAGAAAGCATCAACTTCCAAGGTATATTTTATTCTATCAAGAAAGAGAGTTTATATGAAGAATTAGATATAAAAAGAAATATACGTAAGTCTATTTTCTTAACTATTCAACCAATTCTCGGTATGATTTTTTTATAAGGAGATATTGATCTTGAAAGAGTCAATGGTTATTATGGAAAAACAGAAGAAACAAAACTTAGTTCGGCCAAATGACAAAGACCAAAACCTATCAGATTATTTATCTTCTGATAATTATATCTTATGAAGAGATGTTAAAATTTGATGAAATTTATTTAAGTCTACTTTCAGAAGGAAAAAATTTCATGTCAATCTGATCAATTTTGAACGATATATTCGAATTGGAAGAATCAAATGTCATGCTGGCATTCTATTGTATTAAAAAATCTGAATTTATGCCAATTGTTTACGTCACTTTTTAAGTTGATATATCAGGAAAATATCTCACTTCTCCATGGTTTAAGGGCTTATTTATACATATTTTTTATTTGGGCTTATTGCTACATCTATGATATTTGGTTCACACTGGGATCACTACCATTACCTCCCAGCTTGAGGGGGAGAAGTAGAACAAGTACAAGAAAGAGGTATTTTATTCCTTGTGTTGTGGATAAATTTATATGACCAAAATATTCAAGAAAGGTGGAGTACAAAAGATGAAGCTTGTGCATCAATGAAGAAAATTTTATATCAAATTATTTCATGAGTTCTTTTACAAAGTTTATTATTTGGTTCGTGTTATATGTGTTGGAAGATGGTCGTGTTATATTCAGCTGCAGCTATTATGTCTCTTTGGGGACATTATTATTGAATAAGAGGTGGCCTCATGTCATCATTTATTTTACTTCGTCAAAAAAGATCAGAAGTGTTTGTGGTTGGGAGTCCATGACGAAGAAACTTCAACCCCATCAAAAAGATTAAAATTTTTGTGGTTGGAAGTCCATGACGGAGGAATTTCATCCCCTTCAAAAAGATGAAAATTATTTGTGGTTGGAAATCCATGATGGAGGAACTTATGATTACATCTATGTTATCCCCCCTTGTAATGGCTTTTATGACTCCTACGACTTGAGAGTCGTTGTCCTGTAGAGGGACCCGGTGGTGGACACTTCAAAGCAATGTCGATAGATACACTACCGATAGCAGTGGAGTGTTCCTTACTTCCAACATTAATACTAGAGTATGAAGCAATGGCTTACTGGCTAGGAGTGAGTTTTACTGTTATAGACTCAATAGCCGAACGAGTCATCCAAAGGCGTCGCAGTTGAAGTGTTTATGGAAGTGTTTTGTATTGGAATTAATTCAGCATTCTCAGCAACTATTTCAGCAGCTCATCATATTCAGCATGCTGAGCGTGTAAGACAAGATGGCTATTTTTGTAATTCTGATTGATGTAGCAACTTAGCTCAATTTGTTTGTTTCAGCTTTAGACATGTAAGCCATATAATGGCAATGTATGTAATTATTTTGCCTCCTCTTCGAACAACTTAAGAAAGGGCAAGTGGGAATGAAAGCCATCGAACATTTGAACCCAGAAACAGAACACGAATAGGGAGGTTCCCCTCTTGATGAACCAGGTTGCTGTCTCCCTTCACGAGCAGTAGGTTACGGTCTCCCTCAGAGGACCCTTTAATTTGGATCTACCGAAGCGAGAACTTTTTTCTCCATCAACGTATTGTTGTAGTGGACAGAGTGGCGTTGGCCACCTTCCACATGCTCGACGAAGCGCAGTTGTGGGGCCAACAACTGGAAAGAGAGCACCCGGGCATCGGTTGGCAAGAATTTACAGAACAATGCACTATCAGGTTTGGGCCTTCCACCCACGCCAACCCATTGAGTGATCTCATCTTCTTAAAACAGACCGACAGTGTTGCTTAGTACCCGAAAAATTTTCGGGAGAAGTTATCCCGAGCTAGCAATGTGGTCCAAGTAGATCAGCAAGTTAGCTTCTTCACAAGAGGATTAAATGAGGCCTTGTGGTTGGAAGCAGAACTCATGGCCCCCCCCCCCCCCCCCCCCCGATTTGGCCCGAGCTATGAATTTCAGTCGCACTTTGGAAGCCAAAAACAAATTTCAAAACAAGAACCCCATCGGGGAAAACCACCTCGGGAGGGTCATCCAACCCCTCTCATTGGCGCAGAAGTCCTCCCTCCCACCCAAAACCCCCTTAAGCCCAGCAACCAGCAATAAAAAAACTCACCGGAATAGAAATTGAAGCCCTGAAAGAACAAGGTTTATGCTTCAATTGTGATGAACAGTATACCAGCGGTCACCGCTGCAAGAAACGTTTTTGGGTGGAAATGGAAGAAGAAGAAGAAGAGGAAGCACCGCCGGTGGAAGAGGTTGCTACTGACAAACCAGAGGTCTCCATCCGTGCCATTACCATCCTTTAGACCACCACCACAATGAAGCTCTGTGTGCTGGTTGATACCCAGCCACTGGTGGGTCTAGTGGACTCCGGCAGCACCCACAATTTCATTAGCCTTACCACCACCAAGTATTTGAAACTTCCAGTGCAATCCCAGCCAACCACTTCAATGTCCATTGCCAATGGGGACAAGGTACCAAGCTATGGGGTCAGCAAGTCTGTCCAGTTCGCCACTGATGGACATTGGTTTTTAGCAGATTTTTATATCATATCATTCACTAGTTTTGATCTCGTACTCGGCGTGAGGTGGCTCCAGACATTAGGGCCAATTTTATGGGGCTTTGCTGCCCTTACCATGAGCTTTGAATGGCAGCACCTCAGAGTCACACTACAAGGCCCTCCTACCGATGGTGCAGCACAACTGCATACCATCCAGCAGTAGAAGCCCACTGTCCACACGTTGGACTCACTGCTAGAAGCATTTGCTGATCTATTCCTCCCACCCAGCAGCCTACCTCCCTTGCGCCACTGTGATCACATAATCCATTTGAAGGCTGGCTCCAAAGTTGTGGTGGTGCGGCCCTATTGATACCCCCACCTTCAAAAAGATGAGATTGAAAGGCAATGTGCTGTCATGCTTGACCAGCGCCTCATAAGGCTGAGCACTTCTCCATTCTCGTCCCATGTCTTGCTGGTGAAGAAAAAGGACCACACATGGCGGTTTTGTGTTGATTACCGGGAATTAAATGCCAAGACAGTTAAGGACAAGTTTCCCATTTCAGTGGTGGATGAACTCCTAGATGAACTCCATGGGGCAAAAATTTTCACCAAGCTCGACTTGCTGTCCGGCTATCATCAGGTCTGCATAGCTTTGGAATTTTATAAGAAAGAGATTTCTAATTGATCCTGCACATGTGCATTTGTGCATTTCAAATTTAGATGTATACCTTTTTTATAAATCAAAACCTGAGGTTTCACTTTTCCCTTTATCTCGAAAACAAAGAGATAAAAAGGCAAATAGATAACAACATAATGAAAATTTTAGAGTTTATGTACGCAAAAAATTTAAAACGACAACAAATGTAAGAAAAAAAAAATTCACACACCACAAATGAAGACAACTTTTGACATCCAAGTTTGAGAACTACCACTAGTTCAACCCTAGTAGCTTGGAATTTTATAAGAAAGAGATTTCTAATTGATCTTACGCATGTTTTAAATATGGTTATGCATGCTTGAAATATGTTAAAGATGCAAAAGACTTATAAGATCCAAACCTCATTAAATTCTCAAGTGAACGTGCGATGGGATATTTACTTGAGTCAAACAAGCTATTATTTTTCCCATTTATAGAAAAGCTGACCAAACAATCATAAATGATTGTAAAGTGTTTTATTGGTCAATCGTACGTAACGAGGTATCTTTTTATAAAAAAATGAGTTATGGATATGGAGTCAACACTCAGTTAAAAATCCCCCGCTTCCCCCTTTTATCGACAATTGCAAAACCTAATATATAAAAACAAGAAAGAGTTTGCAATCCCTAAAAATTACGGGCACTTTTTGGAATTATCACTCTCTTCATTTCTGAATTTTCATTTTAGATGTATACTTTTTTGTTAAATCAAAACTTGAGTTTTCACTTTTCCCTTTATTTCGTAAACAAAGAGATAAAAAGGCAAATAGATCACAAAAAAATCAAAATTTTATAGTTTATGTACGCAAAAAATTTAAAACAACAACAAATGTAAGTAAGGAAAATTTATTCTCACACCACAAATGAATACAAAAGTTTTGATATCCAACTTTGGGAAATTCCACTAGTTCAACCCTAATAGTTTGGAATTTTAGAAGAAAAAGATTTCTAATTGATCCTACACATGTTTGAAATATGGATATGCTTGCTTGAAAAATGTTAAAGATGAAAATGACCTATGGGATCCAAAGCTCATTAAATTCTCAAGTGAACGTGCGGTTGGATAGTTACCTGAGTCAAACAAGCAATTATTTTACCCATTTAAAAAAAAAATCTGCCCTATCAATCATTGATGATTGTAAAGTGATTCATCGGTCAATCAAGCGTAACGAGCTATATTTTTTTAAGAAATGACTTATGGATTGGGAGTCAACATTCAGTTACATATTGCCCACCTCCCCCTTTCCCTGACGATTGCGAAACCTAATACATAAAAAAAAGAAAGAGTTTGCAATCCTGAAAAATTACAAGCACCTTTTGGAATTATTTCTCTCTAAAATTCTACATTTCTATTTTAGATGTATACTTTTTTCTTAAAACAAAACTTAAGTTTTCACTTTTCCCTTTATCTCGTAAACAAAGAGATAAAAAGGCAAATAGGTCACAACAAAATGAAAATTTTAGAGTTTATGTATGCTAAATATTTAAAACAACAACAAATGTAAGTAAAGAAAATTTATTCACACAGCACAAATGAACACAAATTTTTTTATATCCAAGTTTGGGAATTTCCACTAGTTCAACCCTAATAGCTTGAAATTTTATTAGAAAGAAATTTCTAATTGTTCCTACACATGTTTTAAATATGGATAAGCATGTTTGAAACATGTTAAAGATGCAAATGACTTATGGGATCCAAACCTCATTAAATACTCAAGTGAACATGCGGTGGTACATTTACCCTAGTCAAATAAGCCATTATTTTGCCCATTTACAAAAAACCTAACCTAACAATCATAGATGATTGTAAAGTGATTTATTGGTCAATCATGCGTAAAGGAAAATTGTTTTGTTAGAAATGACTTGTGGATTGGGAGTCAACACTCAGTCAAAAATCCCCTGCCTCCCCCTTTTTTCGACGATTGCAAAACCTAATATATAAAAAATAGAAAGAGTTAGCAAACCCTAAAACTTACGAAAACTTCTTGAGATTATCTCTCTCTACATTAGTGCATTTCCATTTTAGAAGTATTCTTTTTCCATAAATCAAAACGTGAGTTTTCACTTTTCCCTTTATCTCGTAAACAAAGATAAAAAGGCAAATAGATCACAACAAAATGAAAATTTTAGAGTTTATGTATGCAAAAAAACTAAAACAACAGCAAATGTAAGTAAAGAAAGTTCAACCCTAATAGCTAGAAATTTTATAAGAAAGAGATTTCTAATTGACCCTACAGATGTTTTAAATATGGATATGCATGCTTGAAACATGTTAAAGATGCAAATGACCTATGGGATCCAGACCTCATGAAATTCTCAAGTGAACGTGCGATGTGTTATTTACCTGAGTCAAATAAGAGATTTTTATGCCCATTTACAAAAAAAGTTGACCTAAAAATCATAGATGATTGTCATGTGATTTATCAGTCAATCATGCATAATGGTCTATATTTTTGTAAGAAATGACTTATCGATTAGGAGTCAACACTCAATTAGAAATCCTCCGCCACCCCCTTTTCCCGACGATTGTGAAACCTAATATATAAAAATTAGAAAGAGTTTGCAATACCCAAAAAATACAGACACTTTTTTGAATTATCTCTCTCAACATTTGTGCATTTCCAATTTAGATGTATACTTTTTTCTTAAATCAAAACCTGAGTTTTCACTTTTCCCTTTATCTCGAAACAAAGAGATAAAAAGGCACATAGATCACAAAAAAATAAAAAATTTAGAGTTTGTGTATGCAAAAAATTTAAAACAATAACAAATGTAAGTAAAGAAAATTTATTCACACCCCACAAATGAACACAAAAATTTTGATATCCAAGTTTGGGAAATTCCACTAGTTCAACCCTAAGAGATTTCTAATGGTTCCTACACATGTTTTACATATGGATATATATGCTTGAAACATGTTAAAGATGCAAATGACTTATGGGATCCATACCTCATTAAATTCTCAAGTCAACGTGCAGTGGTATATTTACCCTAGTCAAACAAGCCATTATTTTTCCCATTTATAGAAAAGCTAACTTGGACCGGCCAACTCGAAAAAAAAAAGATCCAGTTTTGGACGTCCAGAAGGTTGACATAGGTATCACAAATGCTATTTGGGCACAGGTGGAGATGTCGGCATACAGACCCTACTTTTCAGCATGAGGACAAGCTCATTCTTCCAGGGGGTGTAATGTTATGAATACAATAATATTATTATTTTAATTATTTTTCTTTAATTTACTTTATTTTATTTCAGTTTTAGGCCACATGGGTATTTTTAGAATATTTTATTATAGGGGTAATTTTGTAATATTTTATTTATAGGGGTATTATTGTAATAATTGATCTTAAGCCCTAACAGGTGAACCCTATTTAAGGGGTAAGAGTAATGAGAAGGACAAGCATTGATTTTACATCAATTTTAGGTTAAACAGGCTGAGAGATCTCCTCAACGAGCTCTAAGGTTTTCAAGTTTCCCTTTGGTATGATCTTCGTTCTCTGTCTCCCTACGAATCCACCATGTTATTCAACAAATCCCCAAGGCCGAACCGGAACGTCAACAATGAATCCTTGTGTCAGATCCAGGACCGTAATATATCCTAACAATCATAGATGATTGTAAAGTGATTTATCGATCAATCATGCGTAACAGGATATATTTTTGTTAGAAATGAATTGTTGATTGGGAGTCAACACTCAATTACCCTAATTGCTTGGAATTTTATAATAAAGAGATTTCTAATTGACCCTACACGTGTTTTAAATATGGATACGCATACTTGAAACTTGTTAAAGATAGAAATGACCTATGGGATCCAGACCTCATGAAATTCTCAAGTGAACGTACAGTGGGATATTTACCCGAGTCAAACAAACCATTATTTTCACCATTTACAAAAAAGTTGACCTATCAATCATAGATGATTGTCATGTGATTTATCGGTCAATCATGTGTAATGGGCTATATTTTTGTGAGAAATGCCTTATGGATTGGGAGTCAACATAGTTAAAAATCCCCCGCCTCCCCTTTTCCTAACGATTGTGAAACCTAATATATAAAAACTAGAAAGAGTTTGAAATCCCTAAAAATTACCAACACTTTTGGAATTATCTTTCTCAACATTTTTTTATTTCCATTTTAGATGTAAACTTTTTTCTTAAATCAAAAATTGAGTTTTCACTTTTCCCTATTTCTCGTAAATAAAGAGATAAAAAGAAAATAGATCACAACAAAATGAAAATTTTAGAGTTTATGTAAGTAAAACATTAAAAACAACAACAAATGTTAGTAAAGAAAAATTATTCACACACCACAAATGAACACAAAAGTTTTGATATCCATGTTTGGGAAATTCCACTAGTTCAACCCTAATAACTTTAAATTTTATAAGAAAGATATTTCTAATTCTTCCTACACATGTTTTAAATATGGATATGCATGCTTGAAACATGTTAAAGATGCAAATGACTTATGGGATCCAATCCTCATTAAATTCTCAAGTGAACATGCGGTGGTATATTTACCCTAGTCAAGCAAGCCATTATTTTACCCATTTACAAAAAAGCTAACCTAACAATCATAGATGATTGTAAAGTGATTTATCGGTCATTCATGCGTAATGGTCAATATTTTTGTAAGAAATGACTTATCGATTAGGAGTCAACACTCAGTTAGAAATCCTCTGCCACCCCCTTTTCCAGACAATTGCAAAACCTAATATATAAAATTAGAAAAAGGTTGCAATCCCTAAAAATTACAGACACTTTTTTGAATTATCTCTTTCAACATTTGTGCATTTCCAATTTAGATGTATACTTTTTTCGTAAATCAAAACCTAAGTTTTCACTTTTCCATTTATCTCAAAACAAAGAGATAAAAAGGCAAATAGATCACAATAAAATGAAAATTTTAGAGTTTATATATGCAAAAAATTTAAAACAAAAACAAATGTAAGTAAAGAAAATTTATTCACACACCACAAATGAACACAAAAGTTTTGATATCCAAGTTTGTGAAATTCTACTTGTTCAACCCTAATAGTTTGGAATTTTAGAAGAAAGAGATTTCTAAATGATCCAACACATATTTTAAATATGGATATACATGTTTGAAACATGTTAAAGATGCAAATTACCTATGGTATCCAAACCTCATTAAGTTCTCAAGTGAACGTGCGGTGGGATATTTACCCGAGTCAAACAAGTCATTATTTTGCCCTTATATATAAAAGCTAACCTAGCAATCATTGATCCCTAAATATTTCGGCCACTTTTTGGAATTATCTCTCTCTATAATTGTGTATTTCCATTTTAGATGTATAATTTTTTCTTAAATCAAAACTTTAGTTTTCACTTTCCGTTTATCTCATAAACTAAAAAATAAAAAGGCAAATAGATCACAACATAATGAAAATTTTAAAGTTTATGTCTACAAAAAATTTAAAACAACAACAAATTTAAGTAAATAAAATTTATTCACACACCACAAATGAACACAAAATTTTTTATATCCAAGTCTGGATAATTCCACTAGTTCATCCCTAATAGCTTGGAATTTTATAAGAAAGAGATTTCTAATTGATCCTTCACATATTTTAAATATGGAAATACATGGTTGAAACATGTTAAAGATGCAAATGACCTATGGGATCCAAAACTCATTGAATTCTCAAGTGAACATGCAGTGGGATATTTACCTGAGTCAAACAAGTCATTATTTTGCCCATTTAAATAAAAGCAGACCTAACAATCATAAATGATTGGCATGTGCTTTATCTGTCAATCATGCATAATGGGATATATTTTTGTAAGAAATGACTGATGGATTGGGAGTCAACACTCAGTTAAAAATCCCCCCCCCCCCCCCCCCTCCCCCTTTTTTCGACGATTGTGAAACCGAATACATAAAAACAAGAAAGAGTTCGCAATCCCTAAACATTTCGAGCACTTTTTGGAATTATCCCTCTCTACAATTGTGCATTTCCATTTAAGATGTATACATTTTTCTTAAATAAAAACTAGAGTCTTCATTTTTCCCTTTATCTCGTAAAAAATAAAATAAAAAGGCAAATAGATCACAGAAAAACGAAAATTTTAGAGTTTATGTATGCAAAAAATTTAAAAAACAACAAATTTAAGTAAAGAAATTTTAGTTCACACACCACAAATGAACTCAAAAGTTTTGATATAGAAGTTTTGGAAATTCCACTCATTCAACCCTAATAGCTTGGAATTTTATAAGAAAGAGATTTCTAAATGATCCTACACATGTTTTAAATATGGATATGTATGCTTGAAGCATATTAAAGATGCAAATAACTTATTGGATCCATACCTCATTAAATTCTCAAGTGAACGTGTGGTGGTATATTAACCTAGTCAAACAAGCCATTATTTCGCCCATTTACAAAAAAAGCTAACCTAACAATCATATATGATTGTATAGTGATTTATCGGTCAATCATACGTAACGGGATATATTTTTGCAAGAAATGACTTCTGGATTGGGAGTCAACATTTAGTTAAAAATCCCCTGCCACCTCCTTTTCCTAACAATTGCCAAACCTAATATATAAAAACTAGAAAGAGTTTGCAAACCCTAAAAATTACAGAATTTTTTTGGAATTATCTCTCTCTATATTTGTGCATTTCCATTTTAGATGTATACTTTTTTCATAAATCAAAACGTGAGTTTTCATTTTTCCCTTTATCTAGTAAATATAGATAAAAAGGCAAAAAGATCTAAACAAAAAGAAAATTTTAGAGTTTATTTATGCAAAAAATTTAAAACAACAGCAAATATAAGTAGAGAAAGTTCAACCCTAATAACTTGGAATTTTATAAGAAAGAGATTTGTAATTGACCCTACACATGTTTTAAATATGGATATGCATGCTTGAAACAGGTTAAAGAAACAAATGACCTATGGGATCCAGACCTCATGAAATTCTTAAGTGAAAGTGCAGTGGGATATTTACCCGTATCAAACAAGCCATTATTATGCCCATTTACACAAACACAAACCTAACAATCAAAGATGATTGTCATGTGATTTATCGGTCAATCTTGAGTAATGGGCTATATTTTTGTAAGAAATGAATTAGAAATCCTGCACCTCCCCCATTTCCTAACGATTGCGAAACCTAATATATAAAAATTAGAAAGAGTTTGCAATCCCTAAAAGTTACAGACACTTTTTGGAATTATCTCACTCTACATTTGTGCTATTCATATTTAGATGTATACATATTTCTAAAATCAAAACCTGACTTTTCAATTTTCCCTTTATCTCTAAACAAATAGATAAAAAGGCAAATAGATCACAATAAAATAAAAATTTTGGATTTTATGTATGCAAAAAATTTAAAACAACAACTAAGTAAAAAAAAATTTATTCACACACCACAAATGAAGACAAAAGTTTTGATATCCAAGTTTGGGAAATTCGACTAGTTCAACCCTAATAGCTTGCAATTTTTGAAGAAAGAGATTTATAATTGATCCTACACATGTTTTAAATATGGATATGCATGCTTGAATCATGTTAAAGATGCAAATGACCTATGGGATCCAAACCTCATTAAATTCGCAAGTGAACGTGCGGTGGTATATTTACCCTAGTCAAACAAGCCATTATTTTGCCCATTTAAAAAAAACTAGCCTAACAATCATAGATGATTGTAAAGTGATTTATTGGTCAATCATGCGTAATGGGATATATTTTTGTTAGAAATGACTTGAGGATTGGGAGTCAACACTCAGTTTAAAATCCCCCGCCTCCCCCTTTTCCTGATGATTGTGAAACCGAATATATAAAAACTAGAAAGAGTTAGCAATCCCTAAAAATTATAGAAAGTTTTTGGAATTTATATCTCTCTCCATTTGTGTATTTCCATTTTTTATGTATACTTTTTTCATAAATAAAAATGTGAGTTTTCACTTTTCGCTTTATCTCGTAAACAGAGATAAAAAGGCAAATAGATCACAACAAAATGAAAAGTTTAGAGTTTATGAATGCAAAAAATTAAAACAAAAAAAAATGTATGTAAAGAAAGTTCAACCCTAATAGCTTGAAATTTATAAGAAAGAGATTTCTAATTGACCCTACACGTGTTTTAAATATGGATATGCATGTTTGGAACATGTTAAAGATGCAAATGACCTATGGGATCCAGACCTCATGAAATTCTAAAGTGAACGTGTGGTGGGATATTTATCCGAGTCAAACAAGCCATAATTATGCCGATTTTAAAAAAAAGATGACCTAACAATCATTGATGATTGTCATGTAATTTATCGGTCAATCATGCGTACTGGTCTATATTTTGGTTATAAATAACTTATCAATTAGAAGTCAACACTCACTTAGAAATCCTCCGCCTCCCCCATTTCCCGACGATTGCAAAACCTAATATATAAAAATTAGAAAGAGTTTGAAATCCCTAAAAAATACTGACACTTATTGGAATTATCTATCTCAACATTTGTGCATTTCCCATTTTTATGTATAGTTTTTTATTAAATCAAAACATGAGTTTTCACTTTTCCCTTTATCTCGAAACAAAGAGATTAAAAGGCAAATAGATTACAACAAAATAAAATTTTAGAGTTTATATATGCAAAAATTTTACAAAAACCAACAAATGTTAGTAAAGAAAATTTATTCACACAACACAAATGAACGCAAAAGTTTTGATATCCAAGTTTTGGAAATTCCACTTGTTCAACCCTAATAGCATGGAATTTTAGAAGAAAGAGATTTCTAATTGATTCTTCACATATTTTAAGTATGGATATATATGTTTGAAACATGTTAAAGATGGAAATGACCTATGGGATCCAAACCTCATTAAATTCTCAAGTGAATGTGCGGTGGGCTTTTTACCCGAGTCAAAGGTGTCATTATTTTGCCCATTTAAATAAAAGTTGACCAAATAATCATAGATGATTGTAATGTGATTTATCAGTTAATCATGCATAATGGGCTATATTTTTATAAGAAATGACTTATGGATTGGGAGTCAACACTCAGTTAAAAATCCTTCGCCTCCCCTTTTTCCCGACGATGGTGAAACCAAATACATAAAAACAAGAAAAAGTTTGCAATCCCTAAAAATTTCGGGCATTTTTTGGAATTACCTCTCTCTACAATTGTGCATTTCCATTTTAGATGTAAACTTTTTTCTTAAATCAAAACTAGAGTTTGCACTTTTCCCTTTATCTTGTAAATAAAAAAGGAAAAAGTCAAATATATCACAGCAAAATGAAAATTTTAGATTTTATGTATGGAAAAAATTTAAAACAACATCAAATGTAAGTAAAGAAAATTTTTCCACACACCACATATGAACACAAAAGTTTTGATATTTAGGTTTTTGAAATCCACTAGTTTTTGATATCCACTAGTTCAACCCTAATTGCTTGAACTTTTTTAAGAAAGAGATTTCTAATTGTTCCTACACATGTTTTAAATATGGGTATGCATGCTTGAAACATGTTAAAGATGAAAATAACTTATGGGATCCAATCCTCGTTAAATTCTCAAGTGAGTGCGGTGGTATATTTACCCTAGTCAAACAAGCCATTATTTTGCCCATTTACAAAAATGCTAACCTAACAATCATAGTTGATCCTAAAGTGATTTCTCGGTCAATCATGCGTAACGAGATATATTTTTGTTTGGAATGACTTGTGGATTAGGAGTCAACACTCAGTTAAAAATCCCTTGCCTCCCCCTTTTTCTGACGATTATGAAACCTAATATATAAAAACTAGAGAGAATTAGCAATCCCTAAAAATTACGAAAACTTTTTGGAATTATCTCTCTCTACATTTGTGTATTTCCATTTTAGATGTATACTTTTTTCATAAATCAAAACGTGAGTTTTCACATTTTCCTATATCTCGTAAACAGAGATAGAAAGGAAAATAGATCACAACAAAATGAAAATTTTAGAGTTTATGTATGTAAAAATATTTAAACAACAACAAATGTAAGTAAAGAAAGTTCAACCCTAATTGCTTGGAATTTTATAAGAAAAAGATTTCTAATTGACCCTACACAAATTTTAAATATGGATATGCATGTTTGACACGTGTTAAAGATACAAATGACCTACCGGATCCGGACCTCATGAAATTCTCAAGTGAACGTATGGTGGGATATTTACCCGAGTCAAACAAGCCATTATTTTCACCATTTACAAAAAAACTGACCTAACAATCATAGATGATTGTAAAGTGATTTGGTCAATCATGTGCAAGGGGCTATATTTTTTTAAGAAAAGACTTAGGGAATTGGAGTCAACACTCGGTTAAATATCTCCCGCCTCCCCCTTTTCCCGACAATTGCGGAACCTAATATATAAAAAGTTGAAATATTTTGCAATCCATAAAAATTACGAAAATATTTTAGAATTATCTCTGTTTAAATTTGTGCTTTTCCATTTTAGATGTATTATTTTTTCTGAAATCAAAACTAGAGTTTTCACTTTTCCCTTTATCTCGAAAACAAAGAGATAAAAAGGCAATTAGATCACAACAAAATTAAAATTTTAGAGTTTATGTATGCAAAAAATTTCAAACAACAACAAATGTAGATAAAGAAAATTTACTCACATACCACAAATGAACACAAAAGTTTTGATATACAAGTTTTGGAAATTCTACTCGTTCAACCCTAATAGCTTGGAATTTTATAAGAAAGAGATTTCTAATTGATCGTACAAATGCTTTAAATATGGATATGTATGCTTGAAACATATTAAAGATGCAAATGACTTATCGGATCCATACCTCTTTAAATTCTCAAGTGAACGTTTGGTGGTATATTAACCTAGTCAAACAAGCCATTATTTTTCCATTAAAAAAAGCTAACCTAACAATCATATTTGATTGTATAGCGATTTATCAGTCAATCATACGTAAAGGGATATATTTTTGTAAGAAATGACTTTTGGATTGGGAGTCAACACTTAGTTAAAAATCCCCAGCCACCCCCTTTTTCCCGACGATTGCGAAACCTAATATATAAAAACTAGAAAGAGTTTGCAATCCCTGAAAATTACGGAAACATTTTGGAATTATCTCTCTCAACATTTGACCATTTCCATTTTAGTTGCATAATTTTTTCATAAATCAAAACGTGAGTTTTCACATTTCCCTTTATCTCTTAAACAGAGATAAAAAGGCAAAAAGATCTCATCAAAATGAAAGTTTTAGAGTTTATTTATGCAAAAAAATTAAAACAACAACAAATGTAAGTAAAGAAAGTTCAACCCTAATAACTTGGAATTTTATAAGAAAGAGATTTGTAATTGACCCTACACATGTTTTAAATATGGATATGCATGCTTGAAACAGGTTAAAACAACAAATGACCTATGGGATCTAGACCTCATCAAATTCTGAAGTGAACGTGTGGTGGGATATTTACCTGAGTCAAAAGCCATTGTTATGCCCATTTACACAAACGCCGACCTAACAATCATAGATGATTGTCATGTGATTTATCTGTCAATCTTGAGTAATGGCCTATATTTTTGTAAGAAATGACTTATGGATTGGGAGTCAACACTTAATTAGAAATCCTGCACCTCCCCATTTCCTGACGATTCCGAAACCTAATATATAAAAATTAGAAAGAGTTTGCAATCCCTAAAAGTAACGGACACTTTTTGGAATTATCTCTCTCTACATTTGTGCAATTCCAATTTAGATGTATACATTTTTCTAAAAATCAAAACTTGGCTTTCCACTTTTCCCTTTATCTCGAAACAAATAAATAAAAAGGCAAATAGATCACAATAAAAAGAAAATTTTAGAGTTTATGTATGGAAAAACATTAATACAACAACAAATGTAAGTAAAAAAATTTTATTCACACACCAAAAATGAACACTAAAGTTTTGATATCCAAGTTTGGGAAATTCGGCTAGTTCAACCCTAATAGCTTGGAGTTTTTTAAGAAAGATATTTCTAATTGATTGTACACATGTTTTAAATATGGATTTTCATGATTGAATCATGTTAAAGATGCAAATGACCTATGGGATCCAAACCTCATTAAATTCTCAAGTGAATGTGCGGTGGTATATTTACCCTAGTCAAACAAGCAATTATTTTTGTTAGAAATGACTTGTGGATTGGGAGTCAACACTCAGTTAAAAATCCCCCGCCTCCCCCTTTTCCCGACGATTGTGAAACCTAATATATAAAAACTAGAAAGAGTTAGCAATCCCTAAAAATTACAGAATTTTTTTGGAATTATATCTCTCTACATTTGTGTATTTCCATTTTTTATTCATACTTTTTTCATAAATCAATATGTGAGTTTTCAGTTTTCCCTTTATCTCGTAAACGGAGATACAACGGCAAATAGATCACAAAAAAATGAAAAGTTTAGAGTTTATGAATGAAAAAAAAAAAAAAAAACAACAACAAATGTATGTAAAGAAAGTTCAACCCTAATAGCTTGGAATTTATAAGAAAGAGATTTCTAAATGAACCTAGACATGTTTTAAATATGGCTATGCATGCTTGAAACATGTTAAAGATGCAAATGACCTATGGGATCCACACCTCATGAAATTCTAAAGTGAACGTGCGTTGGGATTTTTACCCATCAAACAAGCCATAATTATGCCGATTTAAAAAAAAGATGACCTAACATTCATAGGTGATTGTCATGTAATTTATCGGTCAATCATGTGTAATGGTCTATATTTTTGTTAGAAATAACTTATCAATTAGAAGTCAACACTTAGTTAAAATCCTCTGCTCCCCCATTTCCCGACGATTGCAAAACCTAATATATAAAAATAAGAAAGAGTTTGAAATCCCTCAAAATTACTGACACTTTTTGGAATTATCTCTCTCAACATTTGTGCATTTCCAATTTACATGTAAACTTTTTTCTTAAATCAAAACGTGAGTTTTCACTTTTCCTATTATCTCGAAACAAAGAGATTAAAAGGCAAATAGATTACAACAAAATGAAAATTTTAGAGTTTATATATGTAAAAATTTTAAAACAACAACAAATGTAAGTAAAGAAAATTTATTCACACACCACAAATGAAAAAAAAAGTTTTGATATCCAAGTTTGGAAATTCCACTTGTTCAACCATAATAGGTTGGAATTTTAGAAGAAAAAGATTTCTAATTGATCCTTCACATATTTTAAATATGGATATACATGCTTGAAACATGTTAAAGATGGAAATAACCTACGGGATCCAAACCTCAATAAATTCTCAAGTGAACATGCGGTGGGATATTTACCCGATTCAAACAAGTCATTATTTTGCCAATTTAAATAAAAGCTGACCAAACAATCATAGATGATTGTAATGTGATTTATCGGTCAATCATGCGTAAGGGGCTATATTTTTATAAGAAATGACTTATGGATTGGGAGTCAACACTCAGCTAAAAATCCCTTGCCTCCCCCTTTTCCTGACAATTAAGAAATCGTATACATAAAAAAGAGAAAGAGTTTGCAATCTCTATAAATTTCGAGTACTTTTTGGAATTATCTCCCTCTTCAATTGTGGATTTCCATTTTAGATGTATACTTTTTTCTTAAATCAAAACTAGAGTTTGCACTTTTCCCTTTATCTCATAAACCAAAAAGTAAAAAGTCAAATAGATCATTGCAAATTGAAAATTATAGAGTTTATGTATGCAACAAATTTAAAACAACAACAAATGTAAGTAATAAAAATTTATTCACACACCACAAATGAACACAAAATTTTTGATATCCAAGTTTGGGAAATTCCACTAGTTCAACCTTAATTGCTTGAATGTTTTTAAGAAAGAGATTTCTAATTGTTCCTACACATGTTTTAAATATGCATATGCATGCTTGAAACATGTTAAAGATGAAAATGACTTATGGGATCTAAACCTCATTAAATTATCAAGTGAACGTGCGGTGGTATATTTACCCTAGTCAAACAAGCCATTATTTTTCCCATTTAAAAAAATGCTAACCTAACAATCATAGATGATTCTAAGGGGGGGTTAGTGCACATGACTCAGGACATGATCTTCATGCGCATTATGCAGTTCATGTCCTGGTGTCGTTAGGGAGCGCCAAAATTCATGTCATGTACATGAACATACATGACTCAGGAGTTCATGTCCCAAGAGTAAATGGTGGAAAGTGCTTTCCGCCCGATTTTGAGAATCATCAACATGACTCTCGCGCGGGGCTCTCTCTGTTGCACAACCTCTCTGCCATTTCATTCCCGCAGCCCTCTCTCGTTCTCTGCTCCCTCTCTCGTCTCCACCTTCCCTCTCCGGTCTCCCTCTCTACGACATCCATCTTGCTGCGAACATCCTTTCGGCGTCTTGCTCTCCATCTCGGACTCGCTCTCCCTCTGAACCTCCTACTCGATTTTGACATTTGGGCTTCAATTTTTTTAATTTCTACTTTCATTCATCATCGATTTCCCCATTCGGCTTTGATTTCAGCCATCAGCTTTGGTTTAACAGCCATCCTCCCTCTCCTCTCCCTCTTGACCTCCGTCGCAGAGCACGGGAGGTCAAGCATCTATTGCAGAGCTTCTAGGCCTCCCTCTCTTCTCCCTCTCGGCGTACCGTCAGAGCACCGCCTCTGTCGGCATTGCCCACCGCCATCGCCGACCATCGCCTTTGCCTACTAGCCCGTCCCCGTCGCCATCGCTGTTGCCCGCTGGCTCGCCGCTGAGGAAGACGAAGATGGTTTAATTTTTCCTAAGTTAGGAAAATTAAACTATCTTCATAAAAAATCATTAATTTATAATTTATTTATAAAATAATTATTTTTATTTTAAAATTACTATATTAAAATAGTGATTTAATAGTCATAATTAAAATATTATTAAAATAAATATTTGATAAATTATTTTGGCATAATTATCCGATTGCTATAGTTAATTAAACCAATGGTTTTAAATTTTGTGATAATATATTATTAATTAATAATACATAAAATATATTATGTACAAATATATAGTGTGTTAAAGTTCTGATTAGATCAATTTTTTCTCTTAAATTATTCATTTTTAGGTTAAAGTATATCATATGTTATTAATAAATTAATAACTCAACATATTACTTTCATTTTTTTATTTATAACGTTATTTATTTATTATTTTTACTTAATCATATACGTATTTCATTGGCTCATGTAATTACCATATTAATGCACAATAAAATATCTAATTCAATTAATAAATATATTAATATATTTAATTATACATTAAATAATTTATTCGTGTAGTAATAATGGTTGTTTTACCTAATTTGGGGTTTAAGGATTATGTTGTAATTAAGTGCACTGTAAAGGTTTAGAGATTCTCTTGTTGTTTATGTTTTTCTCAAGTTGGGGCACTAACACTGGAAACTGTTTTCCAGTGCACATGAAGTCGTCAACACTGACACCAAGTGCGAAGATGATCTTCATGTACATGACTGACATGATCTTCATGTTGGACATGAACTTGAACTTGAAAAATCTATTTAGGGGACTAACCCCCCCTAAAGTGAATTCTTGGTCAATCATACATAATGGGATATATTTTTCTTTTAAACGACTTGTGGATAGGGAGTCAACACTCAGTTAAAAATCCCCTGCCTCCCCCTTTTCTCAACGATTACGAAACCTAATATATAAAAACTAGAGACAGTTAGCAATCCCTAAAATTTACTGAAACTTTTTGGTATTATCTCTCTCTACTTTTTTTCATTTCCATTTTAGACGTATACTTTTTTCATAGATCAAAACGTGAGTTTTAAGTTTTCCTTTTATCTCGTAAACAGAGATAAATAGGCAAATAGATCACAACAAAATGAAAATTTTGAAGTTTATGTATGCAAAAAAATTATAACAACAACAAATGTAAGTAAAGAAAGTATAACCCTTTTAGCTTGGAATTTTATAAGAAAGAGATTTCAAATTGACCCTACACATGTTTTAAATATGGATGAAACATGTTTAAGATACAAATGACCTATGGGATGCAGACCTCACAAAATTCTCAAGTGAACGTGCGGTGGGATATTTACCCGAGTCAAACAAACCATTATTTTGCCAATTTACAAAAAAAGCTAACCTAACAATAATAGATGATTGTAAAGTGATTTATCGGTCAATCAAGCGTAATGGGATATATTTTTTTTAGAAATGACTTGTGGATTGGGAGTCAACACTCAGTTAAAAATCCCCTGCCTCCCCCTTTTCTCGACGATTACGAAACCTAATATATAAAAACTTGAAAGAGTTAGCAAACCCTAAAAATTATAGAAGGCTTTTGGAATTATCTCTCTCCACATTTTTGTATTTCCATTTTTTATGTATACGTTTTTCATAAATCAAAACGTGAGTTTTCACTTGTCCCTTTTTCTCATAAAAAGAGATAAAAAGGCAAATAGATCACAGCCAAATGAAAATTTTAGAGTTTATGTATGCAAAAAACTTAAAATAACTAAAAATGTATGTAAAGAAAGTTCAACCCTAATAACTTGGAATTTATATGAAAGAGATTTCTAATTGACCCTACACATGTTTTAAAAGTGGATATGCATGCTTGAAACATGTTAAAGATGCAAATGACCTATGGGATCCAGACCTCATGAAATTCTCAATTGAACGTGCAGTGGGAAATTTACCTGAGTCAAACAAGCCATAATTACGCCGATTGAAAAAAAAGTTGACCTAACAATCATAGATGATTGACATATAATTTATCAGTCAATCATTCGTAATGGTCTATATTTTTGTTAAAAATAACTTATCTATTAGAAATCAACACTCAGTTAGAAATCCTCTGCCTCCCCCATTTCCTGACGATTGCAAAACCTAATATATAAAAATTAGAAAGAGTTTGAAATCCCTAAAAATTACAGACACTTTTTGGAATTATCTCTATCAAGATTTGAGCATTTCCAATTTATATGTATACTTTTTTCTTAAATCAAACATGAGTTTTCACTTTTCCCTTTATCTCGAAACAAAGAGATTAAAAGGCAAATAGATTACAACAAAATGAAAATTTTAGAGTTTATATATGCCAAAATTTTAGAACAACAACAAATGTAAGTAAAGAAAATTTATTCACACACCACAAATAAACACAAAAGTTTTGATATCCAAGTTTGGAAAATTCCAATTGTTCAACCCTTATAGCTTGGAACTTTAGAAGAAAGAGATTTCTAATTTCTCCTTCACATATTTTAAATATAGATATACATGCTTGAAACATGTTAAAGATGGAAATGACCTGTGGGATCCAAACCTCATTAAATTCTCTGGTGAACGTGCGGTGGGATATTTACCCGAGTCAAAGAAGTCATTATTTTGCCCATTTAAATAAAAGCTGACCAAACAATCATAGATGATTGTAATGCGATTTATTGGTCAATCATGTGTAACAAGCTATATTTTTATAAAAAAAGATTTATAGATTGGGAGTCTACACTCAGTTAAAAATCCCTTGCCTCCCCCTTTTCCTGACTATTGCGAAACCGAATACATAAAAACAAGAAAGAGTTTGCAATCTATAAAAATATTGGGCACTTATTGGAATTATCTCTCTCTACAATTGTGAATTTCCATTTTAGACGTATACTTTTTCTGAAATCAAAACTAGAGTTAGCACTTTTCCCTTTATCTCATAAACAAAAAAGTAAAAAGTCAAATAGATCACAACAAAATGAAAATTTTAGAGTTTATGTATGCAAAAAATTTAAATAAACAACAAATGTAAGCAAAGAAAATTTATTCAGACACCTCAAATGAACACAAAAGTTTTGATATCCAAGTTTTGGAAATTCCACTATTTCAACCCTAATTGCTTGAATTTTTTTAAGAAAGAGATTTCGAATTGTTCCTACACATGTTTTAAATATGAATATGCATGCTTGAAACAAGCTAAAGATGAAAATGACTTATGGGATCCAAACCTCATTAAATTCTCAAGTGAACATGCGGTGGTATATTTACCTTAGTCAAACAAGCCATTTTTTTGCCTGTTTTCCAAAATGCTAACCTAACAATCATAGATGATTCTAAAGTGATTTCTCGGTCAATCATGCATAACGGGATATATTTTTGTTTGAAATGACTTGTGGATTGGGAGTCAACACTCAGTTAAAAATCCCCTGCCTCCCCCTTTTCCCAATGATTACGAAATCGAATATATAAAAACTAGAGAGAGTTAGCAATCCCTAAAATTTACGGAAAATTTTTGGTATTATCTTTCTCTACTTTTTTGCATTTTCATTTTTTATTAATACTTTTTTCATAAATCAAAACGTGAGTTTTCACTTTTCCCTTTATCTCGTAAACATGGATAAATAGGCAAATAGATCACAACAAAATGAAAATTTTAGAGTTTATGTATGCAAAAAAATTATAACAACAACAAATGTATATAAAGAAAGTTTAACCCTTTTAGCTTGGAATTTTATAAGAAAGAGATTTCAAATTGACCCTAAACATGTTTTAAATATGTATATGCATGATTGAAACATGTTTAAGATACAAATGACCTATGGGATCTAGACCTCACGAAATTCTCAAGTGAACGTGCGGTGGGATATTTACTTGAGTCAAACAAGCCATTATTTTCACCGTTTACAAAAAAGCTGACCTAAAAATCATAGATGATTGTCAAGTGATTTATCGGTCAGTCATGCGTAATGGGCTATATTTTTGTAAGAAATGCCTTACTGATTTGGAGTCAACACTCAGTTAGAAATCCTGCACCTCCCCCATTTCCTGATGATTGCGAAACCTAATATATAAAAATTAGAAGGAGTTTGCAATCCCTAAAAGTTACAAACATTTTTTAGAATTATCTCTCTCTACATTTATGCAATTCTAATTTACGTGTATACATTTTTCTTAAATCAAAACCTGACTTTTCATTTTTCCCTTTATCTCGAAACAAATAGATAAAAAGGCAAAAAGATCACAATAAAATGAAAATTTTAGAGTTTATGTATGCAAAAAATTTAAAACAACAACTAATGTAAGTAAAGAAAATTTATTCACATACCACAAATGAAGACAAAAGTTTTGATATCCAAGTTTGGGAAATTCGACTACTTCAACCCTAATAGCTTGAAATTTTTTAAGAAAGAGATTTCTAATTGATCCTACACGTGTTTTAAATATGGATATGCATGCTTGAATCATGTAAAAGATGCAAATGACCTATGGGATCCAAACCTCATTAAATTTTCAAGTGAACGTGCAGTGGTATATTTACCCTAGTCAAACATGCCATTATTTTGCCCATTTTAAAAAAAACGCTAACCTAACAATCATAGAGGATTGTACAGTGATTTATCAGTCAATCAAGCGTAATGGGATATATTTTTGTTAGAAATGACTTGTGGATTGAGAGTCAACACTCAGTTAAAAAGCCCCCGCCTCCCCCCTTTTCCCGACGATTGCGAAACCTAATACATAAAAACTTGAAAGAGTTAGCAAACCCTAAACATTACATAAATTTTTAGGAATTATCTCTCTCTACATTTGTGTATTTCCATTTTTTATGTATACTTTTTTCATAAATCAAAACGTGAGTTTTCACTTTTCCCTTTATCTCGTAAACAAAAATAAAAAGGTAAATAGATCACAACAAAATGAAAATTTTAGAGTTTATGAATGCAAAAAACTTAAAACAACTACAAATGTATGTAAAGAAAGTTCAACCCTAATAGCTTGAAATTTATAAGAAAGAGATTTCTAATTGACCCTACACATGTTTTAAAAATGGATATGCATGCTTGAAACATGTTAAAGAGGCAAATGACCAATGGGATCCAGACCTCATGAAATTCTCAAGTGAACGTGCGGTGGGATATTTACCCGAGTCAAACAAGCCATAATTATGACGATTGAAAAAAAAGATGACCTAACAATCATAGATGATTGACATGTAATATATCGGTCAATCATGCGCAATGGTCTATATTCTTGTTAGAAATAACTGATCTATTAGAAGTCAACACTCAATTAGAAATCATCCGCCTCCCCCATTTCCCGATGATTGCAAAACCTAATATATAAAAATTAGAAAGAGTTTGAAATCCCTAAAAATTACTGACACTTTTTGGAATTATCTCTCTCAACATTTGTGCATTTCCTATTTATATGTATACTTTTTTCTTAAAACAAAATGTGAGTTTTCACTTTTCCCTTATCTCAAAACAAAGAGATTAAAAGGCAAATAGATTACAACAAAATGAAAATTTTAGATTTTATAAATGCCAAAATTTTAAAACAATAACAAATGTAAGTAAAGAAAATTTATTCACACACCACAAATGAACACAAAAGTTTTGATATCCAAGTTTGGGAAATTCCTCTTGTTCAACCCTTATAGCTTGGAATTTTAAAAGAAAGAGATTTCTGATTGATCCTTCACATATTTTAAATATAGATATACATGATTGAAACATGTTAAATATGGAAATGACCAATGGGATCCAAACTTCATTAAATTCTCAAGTGAACGTGTGGTGGGATATTTACCCGAGTCAAACAAGTCATTATTTTGCCCATTTAAATAAAAGCAGATGAAACAATCATAGATGATTGTAATGTGATTTATTGGTCAATCATGCATAACGGGCTATACTTTTATAAGAAATGACTTATGGATTGGGAGTCAACACTCAGTTAAAAATCCCTCGCCTCCCCCTTTTCCCGACGATTGCGAAACCGAATACATAAAAACAAGAAAGAGTTTGCAATCTCTAAAAATTTCGGGAACTTTTTGGAATTATATCTCTCTATAATTGTGCATTTCCATTTTAGATGTATACTTTTTTCTTAAGTCAAAATTGGAGTTTGCACTTTTCCCTTTATCTCGTAAACAAAAAAATAAAAAGTCAAATAGATCACAACAAAATGAAAATTTTAGAGTTTATGTATGCAAAAAATTTAAAACAACAACAAATGTAAGTAAAGAAAATTTATTCACACACCACAAATGAACACAAAAGTTTTGATATCCAAGTTTGGGAAATTCCACTATGACGTCACAAGAGGAAAAGTCATTTCTACCCCTCTTTTGGTACTAAAAGGTAATAATGGAAGGGCAAAAATGAAAAGCCAAAAAGACAAAAGTTACCCTTTATCTTTAAACACACACCTTTCAATAAAGTGTTAAGGCGGAAGAAATGAAATATCTTCAGCTATAAATTCGATGCTCCTCCAAAGGTGGAGACATTCGGAAAACGGAGAAGCATTAGCTAATTCGAAAACCAGCATTCAAGAAGAAGAAGGCGATTTTTGGCGATCTTCCTTCGGCAAGTTCCTTAAAGCACGGTATGTGCTTAATAGCCGTAATGGCTGAGTAGAATAGAGGGAAC
The DNA here is from genome assembly GCF_029961685.1 of Aristolochia californica. Classification (NCBI taxonomy): domain Eukaryota; kingdom Viridiplantae; phylum Streptophyta; class Magnoliopsida; order Piperales; family Aristolochiaceae; genus Aristolochia; species Aristolochia californica. The sequence continues at coordinate 7,713,778 of NW_027182257.1, forward strand.
CGACTGATGGCACGGTCGGTAACTTTGGGAGTTATGTAGATAAGTAATTTTTCTTTCCCTTTTTTAAGGATATGTATTTAGTTGTTTTATTTTGTTTGAACAATGTTTTTATATTTTCCACATGTTTGTAATATTGTGATTCGTACAGTTGTTGTTATCACTGTTCATGATCCACATCTATATATATGATCTCCACAGTGTTTGTTTTTACTGTTCCAAAGTTACTATTCAAAAGTATTGTTCCTTTTTACTATTCATGGTTCTATTCATGTTTACTATTCACTCGTCAAAAAGAAATAGTATCAAAATAGTGCCAAATAGGACAGAAGCTAGAGACTTGGAATTATTCGGCTACGCTCTGAGGTAGAAAATGAAATAGAGCTGTGCACTACCCTGCTGAAGCAGCCATGGAGCCGCAACGGTTAATAGGAATGGCTTGGGCCCTTCTGGAGACCATGAGGACTGCATTGACGGATTGCCCACGTGGTGGTAAGCTGGCAGGAATAGGGTCAAACCCCGAAGAAGTTTTAAGTAGCAACAGAAGTCATGTTGGGCCTATTAGATAGCTATGAATAGACACAAACAAGTACACAGCAGTGACATGTGGTAGGAAGCAGTAGAAATATGATGGTGAAATGATAGGATGTATGAAGTGTGACTGTAGGAAAAGTATTGTGTGAGTCATCGTTGTTTTTCGCTGCCTATAGACAGTGTGTAGGTAGAAATTCCTCGGATTCTACTTCCACTGCCCTCATACCTAGGTTCACTCTGTCATCTGCTATTGAGGCTGTTGAGTCTTCTAGAGACTCATTGTGTGTTTTTTATGGTATCTGGCAATAGTGCTTTCGGTACCATAATCCGTTGTGTCTCTATGTTGAAGTCTAATAGAGACTCAGTATGTTTTTAAATTGGAATCAAAGCCAAGTATTAAACTTGGTCCATAAGAAGCCATGGAATCAGTTTCCTGGCATTAATGTGTCAAAGAAGTCAAAGGTTAACTTTACTACTTTCTGTTTAGGTATACATACTCCCAAATAGTCACGACCTAAACCGGTCAGATCCCATGTAACATTTGTAAGGAACAAATGTACAAACACTTAAAACTTCTTATATGGAACAAAATAGGTCTAATCCAGTGATAAGACTTATAAACTATTCGTGATTGTGAGAAAAAATCATGCCCAGAAGGTATGATAATCAAATCCAATTCCAGAAGGTCTGGATTCGACAATTAAAAGATCGGCTCTTACGAGTTCAAGCCAAACTCAAAGAGTTAGAAGAAAATCCCTTAGTTGTAGATTATAACAACGAAGGAAGAAGGATAATCCGAGATGGACGATTCTTAGGACTCGGTCCAGTAGGTTTAAAACAAGTTATCAAAGACCTGAAACACCAAATCAGGATTGAACAACTTGAACTTCAAGAATATGCTATCTAAGCAATTCTTAGAAGATTTGGTAATCATTTTGCAAAGAGAAATCTACAGAATGACCCCAAGAAGAAACTGTATCACAACCTGTAGACACCGCTTCAATAGGAGAAACCTCTACAAGTATATACGGAAAACCAGAAAAAATAAAATACTGGTATGTTGTCTTCATAGGAAAAGAAATAGGAATATATGACAGCTGGGAAGAAGCCCAAGCACAAGTCATAGGATTTCCTGGAAATTCTCATAGGAAATTTCGGACAAAGGAAGATGATGAACAAGCATGGATAGTATCTTGAAATGGATGATCTATAGGCAAAAACTTTTAGATCGTTTACAAAGAAAGAGAGATGGCCTTGCCTTCACTCTCTTACTAAGAAACATGTTTCAACCTGAAGATGATACAATGTACTCCATGGAAATGTACTATTTCCATTGGGAAAGATATACGAATCGCATCCATAGACTACAATGCAAGATCGAAAAAATTAAACAAAAGCTAAACCTCTTACCTTTGTAAAAATGGATGATTTTTTCTATTTAATGGATATGGAAACTCCATTACCATTAGGTCTTCCTGACATCACCGGATGGCTTAAAAACCTAATGTACTTTGCAACACCTTGCATAGCACCTAGAAAAAGGATCCAACACCACCTACTTTTAGGATCACTTCCAAAGCATCATCCTCCACCGATGATGAAGTTTACGCAGAATATATTACTTTCGGTCTCCAACCGATTTGTTATGTTCAAGAAGAAAAACCTTCTTCAAGTAAACAACAAGATGTTATGGACTCCATAGCATCACGAGTTATCCATAGGCATAGGAATTAAATTATGTCAATTTAATTTTCATGTAATTTCAATTTGGTTTGGTTTACTTTGGGTTGGTTCAGTGTAATGTGGCATGAACCACTTGAGCTAATGGGTCATCTTTGTATTTTCGTCCTCAACCCTATTTAGGGGGACGTGAAGGAAAAGAGAGGCAAGTATTGAGAAAATTATATTTTACAAGTCTGATTCTCCCTCAGAGGTCAAGGTCGGATTCTCCCTTTGAGGTCCAAGGTTGAGCTTCCTCCAAAGCTCCTTCATTCTAAATTGACTTCCACCATTACTCGTTCAAGAAACAAGGTTTCTCTTCCAATGTCAAGATCATCCATAGAGGGAAGAGAGGAAAGAAGGGTGACTCGATCCATGGCAAGGGAAGAACCTAACATCTTGGTATCAGACAGGTCCACCCTTGGGGATTCCTCTTCCCCTGACGATTTGAGACAGTTAGTGGAAGATAATAAGCAAAGGACAGATAACCAGGCTCAGGCCCTGGAAGAGGTGCGTCAAACAACCTCTGATTTGCATGAGGCAATAAAATCAATGGATGCTGCCATCCAAGCTCTCCTCCGACGACAAGAGGAGGACCATGATACACGAGCCCACCCTCCAGCTGCCTACTCTCCACTGGCCGAACACCATCCATTCCACCCACCACCTCCCCCACAACCACCAATGCGTCAACACCATTCCCATCTGGGGCCTACCATTCAAGGACCAAATATTGTGCCCAGGTATTTAAAACTTGACTTTCCTACGTATGATGGGTCTAAGGACCCTTTGATTTGGTTAGCAAAGTGTGATCAGTTCTTTTACCATAAAAAAACACCTGCGGATGAGAAAGTGTATTTGGCCGCCTACCTCATGCTTGATGAAGCGCTTCTATGGTACCACCAATTCCGAAATGACCAAGTGGTTCAGGATTGGGCAACTTTTAGATAGTCTTGCATGATGAGATTTGGTCCTCCTGCTAGTAGCAATCCATTTGGCGAATTAATCAATTACAAACAAACTGGAACACTAGAGGTGTACCAAAAGACCTTCCAGGAAAGGTTAGCCTGAGCAAACCAGTTTGTTAGCCACACACAGTATGTTCATATTTTTACTGCTGGTTTGACAGAAGCTCTACGTTTAGAAGTTGAATTACATGCTCCTATAGATTTAGACCACGCTATGAATTTAGCCAGGGTAATTGAGCACAAGCAGCGTGTTCTAAAGGAGTCACTGGTCAGAAAACCAGCTTGGCCAGGGAGGCACAATGCCTCTGCGCTAAACCTATCCTATGGACCAACAAGATTTAGAGACAGTGCAGCCCCACGCCCAGACATCTCTAATTTGGCTCCACCTGCTCCTTACTTCAAAAAACTTACTAGACAGGAAATGGACCAGAGAAAGGCCAAAGGCCTCTGTTTTAATTGTGATGAACAGTATGTCTTTGGGCACCACTACAAACGATTATTCAGTATATGTCTGTGGGAAGATGGAGAAGAAATACCACCAGAGGAAGAAATTGTGGAAACTGACCAAGAAGGTCCAGAGATTTTCCTTCATGCTATGACAGGTCTAAGCAGTGCAAGCACCATGCAGGTTAAAGCCCAATTACATCATTTACAGTTACTGGCTTTAGTTGACTCGGGTAGTACACATAATTTCATCAGTCAGCAGGCGGCAGAACAACTTGGGTTAGTAGTACAGCAACAGAATGGTCTTTTTGTGTCAGTAGCCAATGGGGCTAAAATTACTAGTGTAGGCATCTCACCAGCCACACACTTTGATATTGAGGGATATGAATTTGTTGCAGATTTTCTGATGATTCCACTATCAGGATTCGATTTGGTGCTAGGAATTAAATGACTACAATTGTTGGGACCAATACTATGGGATTTCCAAGCTCTGACCATGTCTTTTATAGAGGACCAATATCAGATTATATTGCATGGCACACAAGCACCACTCACCTGCGCACTACAGGTTGCCCAGGTGCAGTCCACAAACACATGTCAGTTATCTCACTTACTTACAGAATTTGAGGATATCTTTCAAGACCCTACTGCCTTACCGCCACTGAGGCACTGTGATCACCGTATCCGTTTGAAAATGGGTACAGAGCCGGTAGTGGTACGTCCATATCGTTACCCTCACTTATAGAAGGATGAGATTGAAAGGCAGTGCCAGCAGATGTTAGCACATGGTATTATTCAGCCCAGCAGGTCTCCTTTTTCTTCACCAGTATTACTAGTCCGCAAGCATGATAAGTCATGGAGGTTTTGTGTGGATTACCAACAACTCAATGCCCATACAATTAAAGATAAATTTCCTATTCCAGTGGTGGACGAGCTGTTAGACGAGCTACATGGAGCTACAATTTTTACTAAACTCAATTTGAAATCTGGCTATCATCAAATTCGAGTTCATCCATCAGATGTAGATAAAATAGCGTTCCGCACGCATCACGGCCATTTTGAATTCCTCGTCATGCCATTTGGTCTATCAAATGCGCCTTCCACCTTCCAGGCCCTCATGAATGAGGTATTTTCTCCTCTCTTGAGAAAATATGTATTGGTCTTTTTCGACGATATTTTGGTCTATAGCAATAGCTGGGAAGAACATCTTCAGCACCTTCACCAGGTATTTTCTCTTATACGTTCCCATCATTTGGTTTTAAATCGGTCAAAATGTTCTATGGGCACATCAGAAGTGGCATATTTGGGCCACGTTATTTCAGCATCAGGGGTGAAGGTAGACCAGAGTAAGATACAAGCGGTCACAGATTGGCCTATTCCTACATCTATTACAGCCTTAAGAGGATTTTTGGGCCTAGCTGGATATTATAGAAAATTTATTCATAGCTATGGCCAGCTAGTAGCTCCACTCAACAATCTCCTCAAGAAAAATGCTTTTACCTGGTCAGAGACAACAGCTCAATCCTTTTAGCAATTGAAAGACGCCTTATCATCAACCCCAGTTTTTTAGCTCCCCGACTTTGAGGAGTCCTTTGTAGTGGAATGTGATGCTTCGGGGATCGGTATTGGAGCAGTGTTGCACCAACAGGCCAACCCGATTGCTTATTTTAGCCGTCAACTGGGCCAACACAACCACAAGTTGGCAGCTTATGAGAGGGAATTGATTGGATTGGCGAAAGCTATACAACATTGGCGCCCTTATCTTTGGGGACGTTCTTTTTTGATTCGCACTGATCATTGCAGCCTCAAGTATCTTCTTGAGCAACGTCTCACTACTTCACCACAACAGCATTGGTTAAGTAAGCTTATGGGGTTTGACTTTTCTGTCGAGTATAAACTGGGAAGTTTGAATGTAGGGGCTGATGCCTTATCTCGCCGGGACGTTCAGAGCCGCAATTAAACGCCATCAGTCAGCCCAGAGCTCTCTTGTTGGATTCTATACAGGAAGAGGCACAACAGTACCCGGATATTATCTCCTTATGCCAGGATATCCAGTAGGGCACAACGGCACCACATTGGACGATTCAGGACAATCTCGTCCTCTACAAAAACAGAATTTTTCTACACCACACATTCCCTCTGATTCACAGCATTTTAGCCTCCTTCCATGATAGTACATATGAGGGCCGACAGAAAACATATTTCCGGATCAGTAGGGAATTTTATTGGAGGGGCATGAAGCGCAGTATAGCTGATTATGTGACGGCTTGTCAGACTTGTCAACGTAATAAAGCTGAAACATTAAGTCCAGCGGGGTTGCTCCAACCACTTCAGCTTCCGTTACAGGTTTGGTCTGATATTTCTATGGACTTCATAGATGGACTTCCCTCTTCGTTGGGTAAATCTATTATCCTTGTAGTGGTGGATCGTTTCTCTAAATATGGGCATTTTATTCCTCTGGCACATCCTTACACTGCAACTCAGGTAGCTCAATTTTTTATGGATAACATTGTACGATTACATGGGATGCCTAATTCAATTACCAGTGATAGGGATGCAATCTTTACAAGTACCTTTTGGAAAGAACTCTTCAAGTTACAAGGCACAACGTTAGCCTTTTCTTCAGCCTACCATCCACAGACTGATGGTCAGACAGAGGTCGTCAACATAACCATTGAAATGTATCTCCGTTGTTTCGTGGGTGACTCACCTAAGAGGTGGGTTAAGTGGCTCACCTGGGCTGAGTTCTGTTACAACACCTCCTACCATAGCGCACTCGACACAACCCCATTCAAGGTGGTATATGGTCGAGAACCTCCCCGTTTTTTAGCCTATGAACCAGGGGCCTCTAAAGTCACCACTTTGGACCAAGCATTAGCTGAAAGAGATATATTCATCACTGAGGTGTGCACTCATCTACAGAAGGCACAAAATTCTACAAAACAATATTATGACAAGAAGCACTGGGAAGTCTTATTTTCTCCTGGAGATTATGTTTGGTTGCGTCTCCAACACTACAGGCAGCTGTCGTTGACAGCCTCCAAACGTCAGAAGCTCTCTCCAAAATGTTATGGTCCCTTTCAGGTGATGGACCGCATTGGGACAGTGGCCTACAGATTGCAGCTTCCGCCAGAGGCCAGAATTCACAACGTCTTTCATGTCTCACAATTAAAGGCCTTCCACGGAGATTCGCCTTTGCTGCACACCCCACTGCCACCACTCCATGAGGGACGTGTACTTTCTACCCCGGCACAGGTATTACAAACTCGTCGTATTAAGGGTGATTGGGAGATCTTAATGCAATGGGTAGATGCTGACCCCAGTGACACGACATGGGAGCCATTAGCGGCGTTTCACACCCTCTACCCACTTGACCTAACGGGTCATCTTTGTATTTTCGTCCTCAACCCTATTTAGGGGGATGTGAAGGAAAAGAGAGGCAAGTATTGAGAAAATTATATTTTACAGGTTTGATTCTCCCTCAGAGGTCAAGGTCGGATTCTCCCTTTGAGGTCCAAGGTTGAGCTTCCTCCAAAGCTTCTTCATTCTAAATTGACTTCCACCATTACTCGTTCAAGAAACAAGGTTTCTCTTCCAACGTCAAAATCATCCATGGAGAGAAGAGAGGAAAGAAGGGTGACTCGATCCATGGAAAGGGAAGAACCTAACACAAGAGCAAAGAGATAATGAACTAGACTCCTGGGAATCTGATGAAGTTGCAGAAGAAAATACCAAGAAAATAGACTACTCTGCTAAAGTCAAAAAGGCAGATGATAAAAGATTTAGAATGCTTCATGGTAGCGACCATTTTGAAGTAGAAACATCAAGGGTACAAGACACCCACATGGAAGATAGCTTTCAAGATAACTTCTGAAACCATACTGCGGTTGACCCGCAAGAACGAGAAAGTTTCTCCCACTCCAAAATATCCCTGAGGGGACAAAGGTATTCAACAAAATACACAAATGTCGATCCTTCAAATACTACTATGGGATACCAACCCATAGATAGCATAAACCCTTTTGGATTTTATCTCAACTTGGATTGCCCCAAGGAGGGAGAAAAGGTCTTTAAAGAATGGGAAACATGCATGAGCTATGCTGCAAATATGCATGAATCTTGGGACAAAGATTCAGCATTTAATTTCTTTACCCATTCTTTATAAGGTAATGTAGCTCATTGGTGGGACAACCTTCCCGAAGACCAAAAATGAGTTAATACCTCAATATCTATAGCCAATATCTTGAAAGGAATGGTGGCTAAGATATCAAAGGAATTTCTAGGAATACATCCAACCCTATAAGCTTATAATGAAAGTACTAAACAACGAAAACGTTTAGAAACTCTTCAAAAATTGAATAAGTTACAAATCTGTAACATCTGTTTTCATGAGAAGTATTGTTGCGAATTTGCAAGTTACTTCTATAAACTGAAAAAAGACGATCAGAAACCTTATCTGTCTATCTTTTATGCAAAATTGCCAGAACCTTTTGCACATGTAGCTGAAAAAGACTACATTACAAAATATTGGCAAAATAATCTAGAACTTGGTATTTTAACCATGGATAATTTCCTATACTTTGACACTTTAGGAAGAAGACATAGATTTGTACAAGACATGTTGGCAAATCTTTGAGAAGCCCAAAAACTACAAAAGAAAACTAGTAAGGAAAATAAACAAACATTATGTTGTTCAAACCAGAACAAAAATGTAGGAGCTTATGGTTGTAAAACCACCTACCATAAGCAACGAAAATATCCTAAGAAATTTCAACAGAAAAAATTTAGGATACAAAAAAGTTCTACAACTAGGTATACTCCTAAGAAGAGATACTTTAGAAAAAGAACAAATTCTGGCCCTACCACATCCAGTAAAGGGTCAGATGCATATTGCCCAAAGGGGAAAACCCCAACCAAATGCAAATGCTGGATATGCCAGAAAGAAGGATATTTTGCAAAAGATTGTCCAAATGATAAACAACAACGGCGGTACAGTACTTATATGTTACTAGCCAAAGAAAATGGATTGGAAATTATCCATTATGTTGACATCCAGTCAGAAGATGAAGTATATGAATTTCATCTAGAAACTGAGTCCTCCTCCTCGAAAAACTCAGAGAACAAGTCGGACTCTTCAGGCACCTTCTCAGAATGAGTATCCGCATAAACGCAGAGCATGTAGCATCTGGAAATTCTTATATCACGGTCATGCTTAAACTACCCGAATATATCAAATTCCATAAACACGCTCTCGTAGATACAGGAAGTTCATATAGCCTAGCCAGACAAAATCTACTTCCCATGGATCTAAGGAAAGCACTTGACGTACCCCTTCAAGTAACAGTTGGCTCAGGACAAAATGTATCTCTTCCTTTAGAAGCCCGGAACATTCATCTTGACATTGGAGGTAAAAAGTTTATGATCCCAAAACTCATTAGTTTATGACCAAACATAAACTCAGGGCCAGATTTAGTCCTAGGAAATGAATGGCTCATGTTTCATGCTCCTGTAGAGCAAACACCAGCCTACTATAAACTTCGATGTCGCACTCGGCACGAAATCGATAATTCTGCTGTATTTGTCTATGCAGTAAAACCCACTGAAGCCTATGCCATTTTTGGTAATGGAGATGTTCTCCATCAGGTCTTCAAAAAATGCAACAAGCGTGGTGATGAGATTCCTCCCATAGAAACTCTACTCCTCGCTGAATCTTGCGAAACTGAAGTTCAACAAGTTCAACAACTTCTAGAATCCACTTGTTCTGAGAAACCCTTAGAATGGTGACATAAACAAAAACCAAAAACCATATGCCGACCTCGAACTTCTTGATCCTGAAAAAGAAATCCAAAAAAAACCTATGGTTTACACTCCTTCTGATGTTGAAGAATTCTCAACACAGATAAATGACTTGCTAACTCAACGTTTAATCCGTGCAAGTTATTCTCCACATACATCTCCTGCTTTCCTGGTTCGGAATCATGCAGAGATAAAACGTGGGAAAGATAGAATGGTCATTAACTATAAAAGGGTTAGTGAAGCCACAAATATGGATGGCTACTATCTTCCTAACAAAGAAAGATTAATAGCTGCCTTAAGAGGAAAACAATGGTTTTCTAAATTTGATTGCAAATCCGGGTTTTGGCAAATTCGTCTAACCCAACGAGTCATTCCCCTTACTGCATTCAGTTGTCCTTCAGGACATTATGAGTGGTTTGTAATGCCCTTCGGGTTAAAACAAGCACCCAACATATTTCAAAGAAGAATGGATGATATCCTCAAACCATTCTTTAAATTTTGCTTAGTTTATGTTGATGATATCCTAGTCTTTTCAGAAACCAAGGATCAACATAAAGAGCAATTACTTAAGGTATTAAATTCCTTAAAAATGTTGGGATAGCACTCAGCAAAAAGTAATAAGAGTTGTTTAAAACCAAGATAGATTTCTTAGGTCTAAACATCTCAAAAGAAGAAATCATTCTCCAAAATCATATTCTAGAAAAACTAGCAGCTTTTCCGAATGAAATTGAAGATATAAAACAAGTTCAACGTTTCTTAGGATGCCTAACATATGTTGAAAAATTCATAAAGAATTTAGCATAAATTAGGAAACCCTTTCAAAAGAAACTAAAGAAAGACGTCAAATGGGAATGGACACTCACTAATTGTTTAGAAGTAATCCAGATCAAACAAATGATGAAAACCTCCCAGTGTTAACTCTACTAGATCCAGATGCAAAAATGATTTTAGAAACTGACGCTTCGGATCATACTTGGGTAGCAGTCCTAAAAAGCAAAATAAATGATTCTAAAAGAATATGAAAATATACATCAGGAACATTTTCATCTGCTGAAACAAACTATCATTCTTATGAAAAAAAAAATTTTAGCAGTAAAAAATGGGATAAAAAAGTATATTTATCTTGCTCCCAAAGAATTTCTGGTAAGAACTGACTGTAAAAATTTTGTCAATTTTATGACAAGAAATTTAAAAGATTCACTTTGTCGCAGTAGATTACTCCGTTAGTAGCAATGGTTCTTCCAATTCTCTTTTACTGTTGAACACATAAAAGGAGATGAAAATTATTTACTGATACTCTTACTAGAGAATTTTCTTGTGTTCCAAACAGGTAAAATAGATCCCCTTAGTAGCACCTTGACGGACCTAGCAGCAACAATTGCCACACTCAAGGTATGGCTCTCAACCCTACAGTCACTATTCGATAGTCTTTTAGTTCTCTATGAACGAGGAGACACAGCAGAATTGTGCCTGTTATGGGATAAGTGGAGAAGTCTTACAACTCAAGGTTAAGGAATTAACTGAAGAGTTAAAAGAACTCAGCAAACGGCATGAAAAGCCAAGCTCCTCCGGGACTTCTACCGAATCTCCATCGCGAGAAAAGGAAGCCACAACATCAGCAAATTAGCAGACGGATGACTTTAGTGTTTTGATAAACACAAGTCGACCCGGGATTTCTACCGGTCATGCCAGGCATGAGAACGAAATCACAACCCAGTCTTTTTTGAAGATAGGGGAATCAGGGATTTCTACTTGCCAGTCTAGAGCTGGAAAGGAAACCTTAACGATTTCGATGAAATCAGAATCAAGGACTTCTACCTGTTAGTCTCGAGCTGAAAATGAAGTCTTAACGGATCCATCCCTGATGGAAACGGACTTGTCTAGTAATGAGAAATCATTCAAGACAAAATTGGTTACCCCGTCTGAGTTTACAAGGTTGAAAAGCCTAAATAAACCAGATAAAACAAGTTTTAATGAGTTAGAGTTTTTAAAGAAATTTAAACCTTTAAAACTTTCGAACATTATGTCTGAGGAACACTCTCTACACCGTCAAAAGGTGGACATCGTTCGTTCAAAGATTGAATCCGATCATACTGTTCAATTCCAAAGATGGAATAAACAAATTGGACAAGTGATGAACACTCCTTTTTTCACCACTGAGTCCAGCAACAATTGGAATCAAGTGAAGCTGAGTCATGAAATAGACTCAAAATATGCATCCATGCTTTATTCATATGGATTCATAAAACAGATGGTACTTCACTCCACCGACTTATCAGTTTTGGAGAAAATGCCAAAAGAGATTATGGAGGCTTGCAAAAGTTTCATCTCCATAACAAAGAGTAAAGAAATTCGACTTCATTTTGTTTCCTGTATTGCTGAAATTGTAACTGACACAAAGATATTTCCGAGCATTTCTGTCGTCACACTTAAAGGCATCAAAGAAGGTGACGCGAAGATGGAATATGATCCCAGACATATTCCAAAAGCCAAGCCTTGCCCAGAAGCAGTCTGGCCAACCAGGCGTATTCACGGGCTCAAGAACCTGATACAACTCATACAACAACTGATTTAGAAAAAGAAAAGCTTTGTCTACAAGACTTCCATCCCACTGACGATCGTCTCGAAAAGCTATAAAGAGACTCTGACACTTGTCCAGACCAGTCTCGAAGCAACGCTAAAGAAATTCCTCAAAGGAAATATCCCCTTCAGCAAAGTAACCAAGGAAAGCTTCTGCAAGATGGCCTAGAAGACTTTTCAAAAGGAGCACACCTGTAGGTTGTGCACAGAAAGGCAGTTGTCCGAATGAGCAGTCAGTAGCCATGTCAGTAGACAAGTCAGCAGCCATTAAGGCCCAAGACGAAATCAAAGTCAGCAAAGGCGGCTACAAAAGTCATCAAAGGCAGCTACACAAAGTCAACAATGGTGGCTCAAAAGATTCCTGCACGTTAGCATCAAACTCATTAGTTTGGGACCAAACATAAACTCATGACCAGATTTAGTCCTAGGAAATGAATGGCTCATGTTTCATGCTCCTGTAGAGCAAACACCAGCCTACTATAAACTTCGATGTTTCACTCAACGCGAAATCGATAATTCTGTTGTATTTGTCTATGCAGTAAAACCCACTGAAGCCTATGCCATTTCTGGTAATGGAGATGTTCTCCGTCAGGTCTTCAAAAAATCCAGCAAGCATGGTGATGAGATTTCTCCCTTAGAAACTCTACTCCTCGCTGAATCCTACGAAACTGAAGTTCAGCAAGTTCAACAACTTCTAGAATCGACTTGTTATGAGAAACCCTTAGAATGATGGCATAAACAAAAACCATATGCCGACCTCGAACTTCTTGATCCTGAAAAAGAAATTCGAGAAATACCTATGGTTTACACTCCTTCTGATGTTGAAGAATTCTCAACATAGATAAATGACTTGCTAACTCAAGGTTTAATCCGTGCAAGTTATTCTCCACATACATCTCCTGCTTTCCTAGTTCGGAATCATGTAGAGATAAAATGTGGAAAAGCTAGAATGGTCATTAACTATAAAAGGGTTGATGAAGCCACAAAAATGGATGGCTACTATCTTCCTAACAAAGAAAGATTAATAGCTATCATAAGAGGAGAACAATGGTTTTCTAAATTTGATTGCAAATCTGGGTTTTGCCAAATTCATCTAACCGAAAGAGCTATTCCCCTTACTGCATTCAGTTGTCCTTCAGGACATTATGACCGTCTTGTAATGCCCTTTGGGTTAAAACAAGCACCCAACATATTTCAAAGAAGAATGGATGATATCCTCAAACCATTCTTTAATTTTTGCTTAGTTTATGTTGATGACATCCTAGTCTTTTCAGAAACCAAGGATCAACATAAAGAGCAATTACTTAAGGTATTAAATGCCTTAAAAAATGTTGGGATAGCACTCAGCAAAAAGAAATCAGAGTTGTTTAAAACCAAGATAGATTTCTTAGGTCTAAACATCTCAAAAGGAGAAATCATTCTCCAAAATCATATTCTGGAAAAACTAGTAGTTTTTCCGAATGAAATTGAAGATATAAAACAACTTCAACGTTTCTTAGGATGCCTAACATATGCTGAACAATTCATAAAGAATTTAGCAGAAATTAGGAAACCCTTTCAAAAGAAACTAAAGAAAAACGTCAATTGGGAATGGACACCCACTGATAGTCTAGAAGTAATCCGGATCAAACAAATGATGAAACACCTCCTAATGTTAACTCTACCAGATCCAGATGCAAAACTGATTTTAGAAACTGATGCCTCGGATCATACTTGGGCAGCAGTCCTAAAATGCAAAATAAATGATTCTGAAAGAATATGCAAATATACATCTGAAACATTTTCATCTGCTGAAACAAACTAACATTCTTATGAAAGAGAAATTTTAGCAGTAAAAAATGAGATTAAAAATTTTTATATTTATCTTGCTCCCAAAGAATTTCTGGTAAGAACTGACTGTAAAAATTTTGTCGGTTTTATGAAAAGAAATTTAGAAGATTCAATTTAGCGCGGTAGATTACTCCGTTGGCAGCAATGGTTCTTCAAATTCTCTTTTACTATTGAACACATAAAAGGAGATAAAAATTATTTACCTAATACTCTAACTAGAGAATTTTCTTGTGTTCCAAACAGGTAAAATGGATCCCCTCAGCCACACCTTGACGAACCTAGCAGTAGCAATTGCCACACTCACAGTATTGCTTTCAATCCTACAGTTACTATTTGACAGTATTTTAGTTCTCTTTGAACGAGGAGACATACAACAGAATTGTGCCCGTTACGGGTTATGTGGAGAAGTCTTACAACTCATGGTTAAGGAATTATTCGAATAGTTAAAAGAACTCACCAAACAACATGATATGCCAAGCTCCTCCAGGACTTCTACCGGACCTCCATCGCGAGAAAAGGAAGCCACAACGTCAGCTAATTAGCAGACGGATGACTTTAGTGTTTTGATAAACACAAGTCGACCGGGATTTCTACCGGTCATGCTAGGCATGAGAAGGAAATCACAACCCAGTCTTCTTGAAGATAGGGGAATCAGTGATTTCTACCTGCCAGTCTAGAGCTGGAAAGGAAACCTTAACAATTTCGATAAAATCGGAATCAGGGACTTCTACCTGTTAGTCTCGAGCCAAAAAGGAAGTCTTAACGGATCCATCCCTGATGGAAACGGACTTGTCTAGTAATGAGAAATCATTCAAGACAAAATTGGTTACCCCGTCTTAGTTTACAAGGTTGAAAGACCTAAATAAACCAGATAAAACAAGTTTTAATGAGTTTGAGTTTTTAAAGAAATTTAAACCTTTAAAACTTTCGGACATTATGTCTGAGGAACCCTCGCTACGCCCTCAAAAGGTGGACAACGCTCGTTCAAACATCAAATCTGATCATATTGTTCAATTCCAGAGATTGAATGAACAAATTGGACAAGGGATGAACACTCCCTATTTCACCATTGAGTCCAGCAACAGTTGGAATCAAGTGAAGCTGAGTCATGAAATAGACTCAAAATATGCATCCATGCTTTATTCATATGGATTCATAAAATAGATGGTACTTCACTCCACCGACTTATCAGTTTTGGAGAAAATGCCAAAAGAGATTATGGAGGCTTGCAAAAAATTTTATCTCCATAACAAAGACTAAAGGAATTTGACTTCAATTTGTTTCCTGCATTGCTAAAATTGTTACTGACACAAAGATGTTTCCGAGCTTTTCTGTTGTGACACTTGAAGGCATCAAAGAAGGTGACGCGAAGATGGAATATGATCCCAGACATGTTCCAAAAGCCAAGCCTTGCCCAGAAGCAGTCTGGCCAATGAGGCGTATTCACGGGCTCAAGAACCTGATACAACTCATACAACAGCTTATTCAAAAAAAGAAAAGCTTGGTCTACAAGACCTCCATCCCACTGACTATCGTCTCGAAAAGCTATAAAGAGACTCCGACACCTGTCCAGACCTGTCTCGAAGCAACGCTAAAGAAATTCCTCAGAGGAAATATCCCCTTCAGCAAAGCAACCAAGGAAAGCTTCTGTCAGATGGCCCAGAATAATTTTCCAAAGGACCACACCTGTAGATTGTGCACAGAAAGGCAGTTGTCCGAATAAGTAGTCAGTAGCTATGTCAGCAACCAAGTCAGCAACCATTAAGGCCCAAGACGAAATCAAATTCATCAAAGGTGGCTATAAAAGTCCGCAATGGCGGCTACAAAAGTCATCAAAGGCGGCTACACAAAGTAGACAATGGTGGCTTAAAAGATCCATGCACGTCAACATCATGACGTCACAAGAGGAAAAGTCATTACTACCCCTGCTTTCGGTGCCGAAAGGTAATAATGCAAGGGCAAAAATGAAAAGCCAAAAAGACAAAAGTTACCCTTTGTCTTTAAACACACACCTTTCAATAAAGGGTAAAGGTGGAAGAAATGAAAGGTCTTCAGCTATAAATTCGACGCTCCTCCAGAGGTTTAGACATTCGAAAAATGGAGAAGCATTAGCTAATTAGAAAACCAGCATTCAAGAAGAAGAAGGCGATTTGTGGCGATCTTCCTCCGGCAAGTTCCTTAAAGCACGGTATGTGCTTAACAGCTGTAATGGCTAAGTATAAAAGAGGGAACTGACCGGTGGCACGGTCAGTAATTTTGGGAGTTATGTAGATAAGTAGTTTTTCTTTCCCTTTCTTAAGGGTATGTATTGTTGTTTTATTTTGTTTGAACAATGTTTTTATATTTTCCACTTGTTTGTAATATTGTGATTCGTACAGTTGTTATCACTATTTATGTTCCGCATCTATATATATGATTTCCATAGTGTTTGTTTATACTGTTCCAAAGTTACTATTCAAAAGTACTATTCATTTTTACTATTCATGTTTGCTGTTCACTCGTCAAAAAGAAATAGTATCAAAATAGTGCCAAAAAGAACAGAAGCTAGAGACTTGGAATTATTCGGCTACACTCCGAGGTAGAAAATGAAACGGAGTTGTGCTCTACCTTGCTGAAGGAGCCATGAAGCCGCAACGGTTAATAGGAACGGCTTGGGGCCCTCTGGAGACCATGAGGACCGCATTGACGGATTGCCCACGTGGTGGTAAGCCGACAGGAATAGGGTCAAACCCCAAAGAAGTTCTAAGTAGCAACAGAAGTCATGTTGGGCCTATTAGATAGCTATGAAATAGACACAAACGAGTACATAGCAGTGACATGTGGTAGAAAGCAGGAGTAATATGATGGTGAAATGATAGGATGTATGAAGTGTGACTGTAGGAATAGTATTGTGTGAGTCATCGTTGTTTTTTGCTGCCTGTAGAAAGTGTGTAGGTAGAAATCCCTAGAATTATAATTTTGTTGCCCTCATCCCTAGGTTCACTCTGTCATACGATGTTTAAGTTGTTTGGTCTGTTAGAGACTCGTTGTGTGTTTTTTATGGTATCTGGCAATAGTGCTTTCGGTACCATAATCCGCTGTGTATTTGTGTTGAAGTCTAGTAGAGACTCGGTATATTTTTAAATTGGTATCAGAGCCAAGTATTAGACTTGGTCCATACAAAGCCATGGAATCAGTTTCCTGGCATTAATATGTGTCAAAGAAGTCAAAGCTTAACTTTACTTCTTTCTATACAGGTATACAAACTCCCAAACAGTTACGACCCAAACCGCTCACATCCAATGTAACATTTGTAAGGAACAAATGTACAAAAACATAAAACTTCCTATATGAAACAAAATAGGTCTAATCCAGCGATAAGACTTATAAACTATTCACGATTGCGAGAACAAATAATACCCAGAAGGTATGATAATCAAATCAAATTCCAGAAGGTCTGGATTCGACAATTAAAAGATCGGCTCTTACGAGTTCAAGCCAAACTCAAAGAGTTAGAAGAAAATCCCTTAGTTTTGGATTATAACAACGAAGGAAGAAGGATAATCCGAGATGGACAATTCTTAGGACTCGGTCGAGTAGGATTAAAACAAGTTATCAAAGACCTGAAACACCAAATCAGGATTGAACAACTTGAACTTCAAGAATATGCTATCTAAGCAATTCTTAGAAGATTTGGTAGTCATTCTGCAAAGAGAGATCTACAGAATGACCCAAGAAGAAACCGTATCTCAACCTGTAGACACCGCTTCTACAGGAGAAGCCTCTACAAGTATATATGGAAAACCAAAAAAAAACAAAATACTGATATGTTGTCTTCATAGGAAGAGAAACAGGAATATATGACAGTTGGGAAGAACCCCAAGCACAAGTCATAGGATTTGCTGGAAATTCTCACAGGAAATTCCGGACAAAGGAAGATGTTGGACAAGCATGGACAGCATCTCGAAATAGATGATCTATAGGCAAAAATTTTTAGATCGTTTACAAAGAAAGAGAAATGGCCTTGCCTTCACTCTCTTACTAAGAAACATGCTTCAACCTGAAGATGATGCAATCTACTCCATGGAAATGTACTATTTCCATTGGAAAAGATATACGAATCACATCCATAGACTACGATGCAAGAATGAAAAAATTAAACAAAAGCTAAACCTCTTACCTTTGTAAAAATGGATGAGTTTTTCTATTTAATGGATATGGAAACTCCATTACCATTAGGCCTTCCTGACATCACCGGATGGCTTAAAAACCTAGTGTACTTTGTAACACCTTGCATAGCATCTAGAAAAAAGGATCCAACACCACCTACTTTTAGGATCGCTTCCAAAGCATCATACTCCACCGATGATGAAGTTTACGCAGAATATAATACTTTCGGTCTCCAACCGATTTATTATGTTCAAGAAGAAAAACCTTCTTCAAGTAAACAACAACAGCAACAAGACAGTGAACCAGCGGCCTGGGAATCTGATGAAGTTGCAAAAGAAAATACCAAGAAAATAGACTACTCTGCTAAAGACAAAAAGGCAGATGATCTTGGTAAAAGATTTAGAATGCTTCGTGGTAGCAACCATATTGAAGCAGAAACATCAAGGGTTCGAGACACCCACATGGAAGATAGCTTTCAAGATAACTTCCGAAATTGTACTGCGGTTGACCCGCAAGAACGAGAAAGTTTTTCCCACTCCAAAATATCCCTGGGAGGACAAAGGTATTCAAAAAAATACACAAATGTCGATCCTTCAAATGGTACTAAGGGACACCAACCCATAGATAGCATAAACCCTTTTGGATTTTATCTCAACTTGGCTTGCCCCAAGGAGGGAGAAAAGGTCCTTAAAGAATGGGAAAGAAGTATGAGCAATGCTGCAAATATGCATGAATCTTGGGACAAAGATTCAACATTTAATTTCTTTACCCATGCTTTACAGGGTAATGTAGCTCATTGGTGGGACAACCTTCTCGAAGACCAAAAATGAGCTAATACCTCAATATCTATAGCCAATATCTTGAAAGGAGTGGTGGCTAAGATATCAAAGGAATTTCTAGGAATACATCCAACCCTAGAAGCTTATAATGAAAGTACTTAACAATGAAAACGTTTAGAAACTCTTCAAAAATTGAACAAGTTACAAATCTGTAACATCTATTTTTATGAGAAGTATTATTGCGAATTTGCAAGTTACTTCTATAAACTACAAGAAAAAAATTAGAAACCTTATCTGTCTATCTTTTATGCAAAATTGCTAGAACCTTTTGCACATGTAGCTGAAATAGACTGCATTACAAAATATTGGCAAAATAATCCAGAACTAGGTACTTTAACCATGGATAATTTCCTAAACTTTGACACTTTTGGAAGAAGACATAGATTTGTAGAAGACATGTTGGAAAATCTTTGTGAAGCCAAAAAACTATAAAAGAAAAGTAGTAAGGCAAATAAACAAACATTATGTTGTTCAAACCAGAACAAAAATGTAGGAGCTTATGGTTGTGAAATCACCTCCCATAAGCAACGAAAATGTCCTAAGAAATTTCAACAGAAAAAAATTAGGATACAAAAAAGTTCTACAACTAGGTATACTCCTAAGAAGAGATACTTTAGAAAAAGAACAAATTCTGGCCCTACCACATCCAGTAAAGGGTCAAATGCATATTGCCCAAAGGGGAAAACCCCAAGCAAATGCAAATGCGGGATATTCCATAAAGAAGGACATTTTGCAAAAGATTGTCCAAATGATAAACAACAACGGTGGTACAGTACTTATATGTTACTAGCCGAAGAAAATGGACTGGAAATCATCCATTATGATGACATCCAATCAGAAGATGAAGTATATGAACTTCATCTAAAAAATGAGTCGTCCTCCTCAAAAAACTCAGAGAACATGTCGGACTCTTCAGGCACCTTCTCTGAATGAGTATCCGCATAAACGCAGAGCATGTAGCATCTAGAAATTCTTATATCACGATCATGCTTAAACTACCCGAATATATCAAATTCCATATACATGCTCTCGTAGATACAGGAAGTTCATATTGCCCAGCCAGACAAAATCTACTTCCCACGGATCTATGGAAAGCACTTGAAGTACCCCTTCAAGTAACAATTGGCTCAGGAGAAAATATATCTCTTCCTGCAGAAGCCCGAAACATTCATCTCGACTGGATACCAATTTCTTTTGGAACTCAATCTAATCTTTGTTGTAGACTTCAGTTATCCTAGGGATACTTATTGTCCCTTTTTGTCCATCATTCATAAGATTAGGATGTTCATCATATCCTCCCTGTGTTTCATGATGTACATGAACACTGTTTTGATGAGAAGTACATTCTACTCTTATTTGTTCAGACACTTAGGATTTTTAGATGAGTTGAGGTCTCTTCTAATTTTTGGAACAAGATTTCGATCAGTCGTTCCAATTGATACAAAGTGATGAAAGGGGAGATGTGTTGTATAACTAGTTCTCTCAATTCTTCATTTTGAGTTATAGCACAGATGTCTCGTATAAGATGATCTCTATCTGTTCCTTGATGAGATTTTACAGTAGCTATTTTGCAAATAACTTCATGTAATTCTTTTTTACATGGTTTGTTGTTAACCATTTTAATTTTCGCTTGTCAGATAGGTTCTAAGATCCTAGAAGGATTTATTTCTAGATCTATATAGCTTTGTAGATCTGTAAGGAAACGTATTGTTTCTTCAGTATTTCCTGGTTTAAGTACCTCAAGATGGGCATTAATTCTTCTCTTGAGTTTCTGTACTTGTTCATTGACATCACTCTCTATTCCTACGCATAGGAAAACATAGTTTTCTGCGGTGTATTTTTCCCAACATCTTTTCATAAAGAAGCTGTGATGCATATCACCAACTAAATCCATTATATTATTTAATATTGGATTATTCTTATCATGCCATCCATGTGGATAGCCTATTATTGGACAAACATTTGTGTGTCCAGTTTTCAACACGGTGTCATAAGAAGGACCGTTGAGTTCCTTCTGACCTACCAGTTGGGGTCTTTGGTACATTAGTACATTTTTAGTATACCAATGGTATATGGGATGTGACCGGTTTGGGACGTAACTGTTTGAGAGTTTGTATACCTAACAGAAAGAAGTAAAGTTAAGCTTTGACTTCTTTGACACATATTAATGCCAGGAAACTGATTCCATGGCTCTGTATGGACCAAGTCTAATACTTGGCTTTGATACCAATTTAAAAATATAAAGTCTCTACTAGACTTCAACACAGACACACATCGAATTATGGTACCGAAAGCACTATTGCCAGATACCATAAAAAACACACAACGAGTCTCTAGCAGACTCAACAGCCAAAATTGCTGATGACAGAGTGAACCTAGGGATGAGGGCAACGAAACTACAATCCTAGGGATTTCTACCTACACACTGTCTACAGGCAGTGGAAAACAATGATGACTCACATAATACTATTCCTACAGTCACACTTCATACATCCTATCATTTCACCATCATATTACTCCAGCTTCCTACCACATGTCACTACTATGTACTCGTTTGTGTCTATTTCATAGCTATCTAATAGGCCCAACATGAATTTTGCTACTACTTAGAACTTCTTCGGGGTTTGACCCTATTCCTGCCAGCTTACCACCACGTGGGCAATCCATCAATGCGGTCCTCACGGTCTCTAGAGGGCCCCAAGTCATTCCTATTAACCGTTGCGGCTCCATGGCTGCTTCAGCAGGGTGGAGCACAACTCCGTTTCATTTTCTACCTCGGAGCGTAGCCGAATAATTCCAAGTCTAAAGCTTCTGTCCTATCTGGCACTATTTCAATACTATTTCTTTTTAACGAGTGAACAGTAAACATGAATAGTAAAAAGGAACAGTACTTTGAATAGTAACTTTGGAACGGTAAAAACAAACACTGTGGATATCATATATATAGACGCAGAACATGAACAGTGATAACAACAACTGTACGAATCACAATATTACAAACATGCGGAAAATATAAAAATATTGTTCAAACAAAATAAAACAACTAAATACTTACCCTTAAAAAAGGGAAAAAAAACTACTTATCTATATAACTCCCGAAGTTACCAACCGTGCCACTGGTCGGTTCCCTCTTTTCTACTCAGCCATTTCGGCTGTTAAGCACATACCATGCTTTAAGGAACTTGCCGAAGGAAGATCGCCAAAAATCGCCTTCTTCTTCTTGAATGCTGGTTTTCGAATTAGCTAATGCTTCTCCTTTTTTCGAATGTCTCAACCTCTGGAGGAGCATCAAATTTATAGCTGAAGATCTTTCATTTCTTCCATCTTTACCCTTAATTGAAATGTGTGTGTTTAAAGACAAAGGGTAAATTTTGTCTTTTTGGCTTTTCATTTTTTGCCCTTGCATTATTACCATTCGGCATCGAAAGCAGGGGTAGAAATGACTTTTCCTCTTGTGACGGCATGATGCTGACGTGCAAGAATCTTTTGAGCCACCATTGTTGACTTTGTGTAGCCGCCTTTGATGACTTTGATTTCTTCTTGGGCCTAAATGGTTGTTGCCTTGTCTGCTGACATGGCTGCTGACCGCTCATTTGGATAGCTGCCTTTCTGTGCACAATCTACAGGTGTGCTCCTTTGGAAAAGTCTTCTGGGCCATTTGGCAGAAGCTTTCCTTGGTTGCTTTGCTGAAGGGGATATTTCCTCTGAGGTGTTTCTTCAGCGTTGCTTCGAGTCTGGTCCTGATAGGTGCCGGAGTCTCTTTATAGCTTTTGGAGACGATCGTCAGTGGGACGGAGGTCTTGTAGAAAAAGCTTTTCTATGTCTGAATTTGCTGTTGTATGAGCTGTATCAGGTTCTTGAGAGCGTGAATACGCCTGGTTGGCCAGACTGCTTCTGGGCAAGGCTTGGCTTTTGGAACATGTCTGGGATCTTATTCCATCTTCGCGTCACCTTCTTTGATGCCTTCAAGTGTCACGACAGAAATGCTCGGAAACATCTTTGTGTCAGTAACAATTTCAGCAATACAGGAAATGAAATGAAGTCAAATTCCTTTACTCTTTGTTATGGAGATGAAACTTTTGCAAGCCTTCATAATCTCTTTTGGCATTTTCTCCAAAACTGATAAGTCGGTGGAGTCAAGTACCATCTGTTTTATGAATCCATATGAATAAAGCATGGATGCATATTTTGAGTCTATCTCATGACTCAGCTTCACTTGATTCCAACTGTTGCTAGACTCAGTGGTGAAAAAGGGAGTGTTCATCCCTTGTCCAATTTGTTCATTCCATCTATGGAATTGAACAGTATGATCGGATTCAACACCTTTTGTGGGCTAGTTCAACCCTAATTGCTTGAATTTTTTTAAAAAAGAGATTTCTAATTGTTCCTACACATGTTTTAAATATGAATATGCATGCTTGAAACATGATTGGTCAATCATGCCTACGGGCTATATTTTTGTATGAAATCATGTATGGATTGGGAGTCAACACTCAGTTAAAAATCCCTCGCCTCCCCCTTTTCCCGATGATTACGAAACCTAATATATAAAAACTAGAAAGAGTTTAAAATCCTTAAAAATTACGGACACTTTTTGGAATTATCATTCTCTACATTTGTGCGTTTCCATTTTAGATGTATAACTTTTTCTTAAATTAAAACTTGAGTTTTCAGCTTTCCCTTTATCGGGTAAACAAAAGTCATGTTGGGCCTATTAGATAGCTATGAATAGACACAAACGAGTACATAGCAGTGACATGTGGCAGGAAGCAGTAGAAATATGATGGTGAAATGATAGGATGTATGAAGTGTGACTGTAGGAAAAGTATTATGTGAGTCATCGTTGTTTTTCGCTACTTCTAGACAGTGTGTAGGTAGAAATTCCTCGGATTCTAGTTCCACTGCCCTCATCCCTAGGTTCACTCTGTCATCCACTGTTTAGGCTGTTGAGTCTGCTAGAGACTCGTTGTGTGTTTTTTATGGTATCTGGCAATAGTGCTTTCGGTACCATAATCCGTTGTGTCTCTATGTTGAAGTCTAGTAGAGACTCAGTATGTTTTTAAATTGGAATCAAAGCCAAGTATTAGACTTGGTCCATACAGAGCCATGGAATCAGTTTCCTAGCATTAATGTGTCAAAGAAGTCAAAGTTTAACTTTACTACTTTCTGTTTAGGTATACATACTCCCAAATAGTTACGACCCAAACCGGTCATATCCCATGTAACATTTGTAAGGAGCAAATGTACAAACACTTAAAACTTCTTATATGGAACAAAAGAGGTCTAATCCAGAGATAAGACTTATAAACTATTCGCGATTGCGAGAAAAAATCATGCCCAGAAGGTATGATATTCAAATCCAATTCCAAAAGGTCTGGATTCGACAATTAAAAGATCGCCTCTTACGAGTTCAAGCCAAACTCAAAGAGTTAGAAGAAAATCCCTTAGTTGTAGATTATAACAACGAAGGAAGAAGGATAATCTGAGATGGACGATTCATAGGACTTAGTCCAGTAGGTTTAAAACAAGTTATCAAAGACTTGAAACACCAAATCAGGATTGAACAACTTAAACTTCAAGAATATGCTATCTAAGCAATTCTTAGAAGATTTGGTAATCATTCTGCAAAGAGAAATCTACAGAATGACCCAAGAAGAAACCGTATCTCAACCTGTAGACACTGCTTCAATAGGAGAAGCATCTACAAGTATATACGGAAAACCAGAAAAAATAAAATACTGGTATGTTGTCTTCATAGGAAAAGAAATAGGAATATATGACAGCTGGGAAGAAGCCCAAGCACAAGTCATAGGATTTCCTGGAAATTCTCACAGAAAATTCCGAACAAAGGAAGATGATGAACAAGCATGGACAATATCTCAAAATAAATGATCAATAGGCAAAAACTTTTAGAACGTTTACAAAGAAAGAGAGATGGCCTTGCCTTCACTCTCTTACTAAGAAACATGCTTCAACCTGAAGATGATACAATGTACTCCATGGAAATGTACTATTTCCATTGGGAAAGATATACGAATCGCATCCATAGATTACAATGCAAGATCGAAAAAATTAAGAAAAAGCTAAACCTCTTACCTTGTAAAAATGGATGATTTTTTCTATTTAATGGATATGAAAACTCCATTACCTTTAGGCCTTCCTGACATCACCGGTTGGCTTAAAAAGCTAATGTACTTTGCAACACCTTGCATAGCACCTAGAAAAAAGGATCCAACACCACCTACTTTTAGGACCACTTCCAAAGCATCATCCTCCACCAATGATGAAGTTTACACAGAATATAATACTTTCGATCTCCAACCGATTTATTATGTTCAAGAAGAAAAACCTTCTTCAAGTAAACAACAAGAGCAAAGAGATAGTGAACTAGAGGCCTGGGAATCTGATGAAGTTGCAGAAGAAAATACCAAGAAAACATAGTACTCTGCTAAAGACAAAAAGGCAGATGATCTTGGTAAAAGATTTAGAATGCTTCGTGGTAGCGACCATTTTGAAGTAGAAACATCAAGGGTACAAGACACCCACATGGAAGATAGCTTTCAAGATAACTTCCGAAACTGTATTGCGGTTGACCCGCAAGAATGAGAAAGTTTCTTTCACTCCAAAATATCCCTGGGGGGACAAAGGTATTCAACAAAATACACAAATGTCGATCCTTCAAATACTACTATGGGATACCAACCCAGAGATAGCATAAACCCTTTTGGATTTTATCTCAACTTGGATTGCCCCAAGGAGGGAGAAAAGGTCTTTAAAGAATGGGAAACAAGCATGAGCTATGCTACAAATATGCATGAATCTTGGGACAAAGATTTAGCATTTAATTTCTTTACCCATTCTTTACAGGGTAATGTAGCTCATTGGTGGGACAACCTTCCTGAAGACCAAAACCGAGCTAATACCTCAATATCTATAGCCAATATCTTGAAAGGAGTGGTGGCTAAGATATCAAAGGAATTTCTAGGAATACATCCAACCCTAGAAGCTTATAATGAAAGTACTAAACAACGAAAACGTTTAGAAACTCTTCAAAAATTGAATAAGTTACAAATCTGTAACATCTGTTTTTATGAGAAGTATTGTTGCGAATTTGCAAGTTACTTCTATAAACTGCAAAAAGACGATCAGAAACCTTATCTGTCTATCTTTTATGCAAAATTGCCAGAACCTTTTGCACATGTAGCTGAAAAAACTACATTACAAAATATTGGCAAAATAATCCAGAACTTGGTACTTTAACCATGAATAATTTCCTAAAATTTGACACTTTAGGAAGAAGACATAGATTTGTACAAGACATGTTGGCAAATCTTTGAGAAGCCCAAAAACTACAAAAGTAAACTAGTAAGGAAAATAAACAAACATTATGTTGTTCAAACCAGAACAAAAATATAGGAGCTTATGGTTGTAAAACCACCTACCATAAGCAACGAAAATTTCCTAAGAAATTTCAACAGAAAAAATTTAGGATACAAAAAAGTTCTACAACTAGGTATACTCCTAAGAAGAGATACTTTAGAAAAAGAACAAATTCTGTCCCTACCACATCCAGTAAAGGGTCAAATGCATATTGCCCTAAGGGGAAAACCCCAAGCAAATGCAAATGCTAGATATGCCAGAAAGAAGGACATTTTGCAAAAGATTGTCCAAATGATAAACAACAACGGCGGTACAGTACTTATATGTTACTAGCCGAAGAAAATGGATTGAAAATTATCCATTATGATGACATCCAGTCAGAAGATGAATTCTATGAACTTCATCTAGAAACTGAGTCCTCCTCCTCGGAAAACTCAGAGAACAAGTCAGACTCTTCAGGCACCTTCTCTGAATGAGTATCCGCATAAACGTAGAGCATGTAGCATCTGGAAATTCTTATATCACGGTCATGCTTAAACTACCCAAATATATCAAATTCCATATACACGTTCTCGTAGATACAGGAAGTTCATATAGCCTAGCCAAACAAAATCTACTTCCCACGGATCTAAGGAAAGCACTTGAAGTACCCCTTCAAGTAACTGTTGGCTTAGGACAAAATGTATCTCTTCCTGTAGAAGCCTGAAACATTCATCTCGACATTGGAGGTGAAAAGTTTATGATCCCAAAACTCATTAGTTTATGACCAAACATAAACTCAGGACCAGATTTAGTCCTAGGAAGTGAATGGCTCATGTTTCGTGCTCCTATAGAGCAAACACCAGCCTACTATAAACTTCGATGTCGCACTCGACGCGAAATCGATAATTCTGCTGTATTTGTCTTTGCAGTAAAACCCACAAAAGCCTATGCCATTCCTGGTAATGGAGATGTTCTCCATCAGGTCTTCAAAAAACGCAACAAGTGTGGTGATGAGATTCCTCCCTTAGAAACTCTACTCCTCGCTGAATCCTGCGAAACTGAAGTTCAACAAGTTCAGCAACTTCTAGAATCCACTTGTTCTGAGAAACCCTTAGAATGGTGGCATAAACAAAAACCATATGCCGACCTCAAAATTCTTGATCCTGAAAAATAAATCCAAAAAAAACCTATGGTTTACACTCCTTCTGATGTTGAAGAATTCTCAACACGGATAAATGAATTGCTAACTCAAGGTTTAATCCGTGCAAGTTATTCTCCACATACATCTCTTGCTTTCCTGGTTCGGAATCATGCAGAGATAAAATGTGGGAAAGCTAGAATGGTCATTAACTATAAAAGGGTTAATGAAGCCACAAATATGGATGGCTACTATCTTCCTAACAAAGAAAGATTAATAGCTGCCTTAAGAAGAAAACAATGGTTTTCTAAATTTGATTGCAAATCCGGGTTTGGGAAAATTCATCTAACCGAACGAGTCATTCCCCTTACTGCATTCAGTTGTCCTTCAGGACATTATGAGTGGTTTATAATGTCCTTCGGGTTAAAACAAGCACCCAACATATTTCAAAGAAGAATGGATTATATCCTCAAACCATTCTTTAAATTTTGCTTAGTTTATGTTGATGACATCCTAGTCTTTTCAGAAACCAAGGATCAACATAAAGAGCAATTACTTAAGGTATTAAATGCCTTAAAAAATGTTGGGATAGCACTCAGCAAAAAGTAATCAGAGTTGTTTAAAACCAAGATAAATTTCTTCAGTCTAAACATCTCAAAAGGAGAAATCATTCTCCAAAATCATATTCTAGAAAAACTAGCAACTTTTCCGAATGAAATTGAAGGTATAAAATAGGTTCAGCGTTTCTTAGGATGCCTAACATATGTTGAACAATTCATAAAGCATTTAGCAGAAATTAGGAAACCCTTTCAAAAGAAACTAAAGAAAGACGTCAAATGGGAATGGACACCCACTGATAGTTTAGAAGTAATCCGAATCAAACAAATGATGAAAACCTCCGAGTGTTAACTCTACTAGATCCAAATGCAAAAATGATTTTAGAAACTGACGCCTCGTATCATACTTGGGCAGCAGTCCTAAAATGCAAAATAAATGATTCTGAAAGAATATGAAAATATACATCAGGAACATTTTCATCTCCTGAAAAAAACTATCATTCTTAGGAAAAAGAAATTTTAGCAGTAAAAAATGGGATAAAAAAGTATATTTATCTTGCTCCCAAAGAATTTCTGGTAAGAACTGACTGTAAAAATTTTGTTGATTTTATGACAAGAAATTTAGAAAATTCACTTTGTCGCGGTAGATTACTCCGTTGATAGCAATGGTTCTTCCAATTCTCTTTTACTGTTAAACACATAAAAGGAGATAAAAATTATTTACCTGTTACTCTTACTAGAGAATTTTCTTGTGTTCCAAACAGGTAAAATGGATCCCCTCAGTAGCACCTTGACGGACCTAGCAGCAACAATTGCCACACTCAAGGTATTGTTCTCAACCCTACAGTCACTATTTGACAGTCTTTTAGTTCTCTCTGAACGAGGAGACATACAACAGAATTGTGCCTGTTACGGGTTAACTGGAGAAGTCTTACAACTCAAGGTTAAGGAATTAACTGAAGAGTTAAAAGAACTCACCAAACAGCATGAAATGCCAAGCTCCTCCGGGACTTCTACCAGATCTCCATCGCGAGAAAAGGAAGCCACAACATCAGCTAATTAGCAGACGGATGACTTTAGTGTTTTGATAAACACAAGTCGACCCGGGATTTCTACCGGTCATGCCAGGCATGAGAACGAAATCACAACCCAGTCTTTTTTGAAGATAGGGGATTCAGGGATTTCTACTTGCTAGTCTAGAGCTGGAAAGGAAACCTTAACGATTTCGATGAAATCGGAATCAAGGACTTCTACCTGTTAGTCTCGAGCTAAAAAGGAAGTCTTAACGGATCCATCCCTGATGGAAACGGACTTGTCTAGTAATGAGAAATCATTCAAGACAAAAATGGTTACCCCGTCTGAGTTTACAAGGTTGAAAAGCCTAAATAAACCAGATAAAACAAGTTTTAATGAGTTAGAGTTTTTAAAGAAATTTAAACCTTTAAAACTTTCGGACATTATGTCTGAGGAACACTCTCTACACCCTCAAAAGGTGGATATCGTTCGTTCAAAGATCGAATCCGATCATACTATTCAATTCCAAAGATGGAATGAACAAATTGGACAAGTGATGAACACTCCCTTTTTCACCACTGAGTCCAGCAACATTTGGAATCAAGTGAAGCTGAGTCATGAAATAGACTCAAAATATGCATCCATGCTTTATTCATATGGATTCATAAAACAGATGGTACTTCACTCCACCGACTTATCAGTTTTGGAGAAAATGCCAAAAGAGAATATGGAGGCTTGCAAAAGTTTCATCTCCATAGCAAAGAGTAAAGGAATTCGACTTCATTTCGTTTCCTGTATTGCTGAAATTTCAACTGACACAAAGATATTTCCGAGCATTTCTGTCGTGACACTTAAAGGCATCAAAGAAGGTGACGCGAAGATGGAATATGATCCCAGACATATACCAAAAGCCAAGCCTTACCCAGAAGTAGTCTGGCCAACCAGGCGTATCCACGGGCTCAAGAACCTGATACAACTCATACAACAACTGATTTAGAAAAAGAAAAGCTTTGTCTACAAGACCTCCGTCCCACTGACGATCATCTCGAAAAGCTATAAAGAGACTCTGGCACTTGATCAAACCAGTCTGGAAGCAACGCTGAAGAAATTCCTCAGAGGAAATATCCCCTTTAGCAAAGCAACCAAGGAAAACTTCTGCAAGATGGCCTAGAAGACTTTTCCAAAGGAGCACACCTGTAGATTGTGCACAGAAAGGCAGTTGTCGGAATGAGCAGTCAATAGCCATGTCAGTAGACACGTCAGCAGCCATTAAGGCCCAAGATGAAATCAAAGTCAGCAAAGGCGGCTATAAAAGTCCGCAACGGCGGCTACAAAGTCATCAAAGGCGGCTACACAAAGTCAACAATGGTGGCTCAAAAGATTCCTGCATGTCAGCATCAAACTCATTAGTTTGGGACCAAACATAAACTCAGGACCAGATTTAGTCCTAGGAAATGAATGGCTCATGTTTCATGCTCCTGTAGAGCAAACACCAGCCTACTATATAAACTTCGATGTTTCACTTGACGTGAAATCAATAATTCTGCTGTATTTGTCTATGCAGTAAAACCCACTGAAGCCTATGCCATTTCTGGTAATGGAGATGTTCTCCATCAGGTCTTCAAAAAATACAGCAAGCATGGTGATGAGATTTCTCCCTTAGAAACTCTACTCCTCGCTGAATCCTACGAAACTGAAGTTCAGCAAGTTCAGCAACTTCTAGAATCTACTTGTTCTGAGAAACCCTTAGAATGATGGCATAAAAAAAAACCGTATGCCGACCTCAAACTTCTTGATCCTGAAAAAGAAATCCGAGAAAAACCTATGGTTTACACTCCTTCTGATGTTGAAGAATTCTCAACATAGATAAATGACTTGCTAACTCAAGGTTTAATCCGTGCAAGTTATTCTCCACATACATCTCCAGCTTTCCTGGTTCGGAATCATGTAGAAATAAAACGTGGAAAAGGTTGAATGGTCATTAACTATAAAAGGGTTAATGAAGCCACAAAAATGGATGGTTACTATCTTCCTAACAAAGAAAGATTAATAACTGTCATAAGAGGAAAACAATGGTTTTCTAAATTTGATTGCAAATCTGGGTTTTGCCAAATTCATCTAACCGAAAGAGCTATTCCCCTTACTGCATTCAGGTGTCCTTCAGGACATTATGAGCGTCTTGTAATGCCCTTTGGGTTAAAACAAGCACCCAACATATTTCAAAGAAGAATGGATGATATCCTCAAACCATTCTTTAAATTTTGCTTAGTTTATGTTGATGACAACCTAGTCTTTTCAGAAACCAAGGATCAACATAAAGAGCAATTACTTAAGGTATTAAATGCCTTAAAAATGTTGGGATAGCACTCAGTAAAAAGAAATCAGAGTTGTTTAAAACCAAGATAGATTTCTTAGGTCTAAACATCTCAAAAGGAGAAATCATTCTCCAAAATCATATTCTGGAAAAACTAGCAGTTTTTTCAAATGAAATTGAAGATATAAAACTGCTTCAACGTTTCTTAGGATGCCTAACATATGCTGAACAATTCATAAAGAATTTAGTAGAAATTAGGAAACCCTTTCAAAAGAAACTAAAGAAAGACGTCAAATGGGAATGGACACCTACTGATAGTCTAGAAGTAATCCGGATCAAACAAATGATGAAACACCTCCTAGTGTTAACTCTACCAGATCCAGATGCAAAACTGATTTTAGAAACTGATGCCTCGGATCATACTTGGGCAGCAGTCCTAAAATGCTAAATCAATGATTTTGAAAGAATATGCAAATATACATCTGGAAAATTTTCATCTGCTGAAACAAACTAACATTCTTATGAAAAAGAAATTTTAGCAGTAAAGAATGGGATTAAAAATTTTTATATTTATCTTGCTCCCAAAGAATTTCTGGTTAGAACTGACTGTAAAAATTTTGTCGATTTTATGGCAAGAAATTTAGAAGATTCAATTTAGTGCGGTAGATTACTCCGTTGGTAGCAATGGTTCTTCCAATTCTCTTTTACTATTGAACACATAAAAGGAGATAAAAATTATTTACCTAATACTCTAACTAGAGAATTTTCTTGTGATCCAAACAGGTAAAATGGATCCCCTCAGCCGCACCTTGACGGACCTAGCAGCAGCAATTGCCACACTCACGGTATTGCTCTCAACCCTACAGTCACTATTCGACAGTCTTTTAGTTCTCTTTGAACAAGGAGACATACAGCAGAATTGTGCCCATTACGGGTTAAGTGGAGAAGTCTTACAACTCAAGGTTAAGGAATTATTCGAAGAGTTAAAATAACTCACCAAACGGCATGATATGCCAAGCTCCTCCAGGACTTCTACTGGATCTCCATCGCAAGAAAAGGAAGCCACAGCGTCAGCTAATTAGCAGAAGGATGACTTTAGTATTTTGATAAACACAAGTCGACCGGGGATTTCTACCGGTCATGCTAGGCATGAGAAGGAAATCACAACTCAGTCTTCTTTGAAGATAGGGGAATCAGGGATTTCTACCTACCACTCTAGAGCTGGAAAGGAAACCTTAATGATTTCGATGAAATCGGAATCAGGACTTCTACCTGTTAGTCTCTAGCTGAAAAGGAAGTCTTAACGGATCCATCCCTGATGGAAATGGACTTGTCTAGTAATGAGAAATCATTCAAGACAAAATTGGTTACCCCGTTTGAGTTTACAAGGTTGAAAAGCCTAAATAAACCAGATAAAACAAGTTTTAATGAGTTCGAGTTTTTAAAGAAATTTAAACCTTTAAAACTTTCGGATATTATGTCTAAGGAACCCTTGCTACGCCCTCCAAAGGTGGACAACGCTCGTTCAAACATCGAATCCGATCATACTGTTCAATTCCAGAGATTGAATGAACAAATTGGACAAGGGATGAACACTCCCTTTTTCACCATTGAGTCCAGCAACAGTTGGAATCAAGTGAGCTGAGTCATGAAATAGACTCAAAATATGCATCCATGCTTTAATCATATGGATTCATCAAACAGATGGTACTTCACTCCACCGACTTATCAGTTTTGGAGAAAATGCCAAAAGAGATTATGGAGGCTTGCAAAAGTTTCATCTCCATAACAAAGAGTGAAGGAATTTGACTTCATTTTGTTTCCTGCATTGCTAAAATTGTTACTGACACAAAGATGTTTCCGAGCTTTTCTGTCGTGACACTTGAAGGCATCAAAGAAGGTGACACGAAGATGGAATATGATCCCAGACATGTTCCAAAAGCCAAGCCTTGCCCAGAAGCAGTCTGGCCAACGAGGCGTATTCACGGGCTCAAGAACCTGATACAGCTCATACAACAGCTTATTCAGAAAAAGAAAAGCTTGGTCTACAAGACCTCCGTCTCACTGACAATCGTCTCGAAAAGCTATAAAGAGACTCCGGCACCTGTCCAGACCTGTCTCGAAGCAACGCTGAAGAAATTCCTCAGAGGAAATATCCCCTTTAGCAAAGCAACCAAGGAAAACTTCTGCCAGATGGCCCAAAATAATTTTCCAAAGGAGCACACCTGTAGATTGTGCACAAAAAGGCAGCTGTCTGAATGAGTAGTCAGTAGCCATGTCAGCAAACAAGTCAGCAGCCATTAAGGCCCAAGACAAAATCAAATTCATCAAAGGCGGCTATAAAAGTCCGCAATGGCGGCTAAAAAAGTCATCAAAGGCGGCTACACAAAGTAGACAATGGTGGCTCAAAAGATTCTTGCACATCAGCATCATGACGTCACAAGAGGAAAAGTCATTTCTACCCCTGCTTTCGGTGCCAAAAGGTACTAATGCAAGGGCAAAAATGAAAAGCCAAAAAGACAAAAGTTACCCTTTGTCTTTAAACACACACCTTTCAATAAAGGGTAAAGGCGGAAGAAATGAAAGATCTTCAGCTATAAATTCGACGCTCCTCCAGAGGTTGAGACATTCGAAAAAAGGAGAAGCATTACCTAATTAGAAAACCAACATTCAAGAAGAAGAAGGCGATTTTTGGCGATCTTCCTCTGACAAGTTCCTTAAAGCACGGTATGTGCTTAACAGCCGTAATGGCTGAGTAGAAAAGAGGGAACCGATCGGTGGCATGGTCGATAATTTTGGGAGTTATGTAGATAAGTAGTTTTTCTTTCCATTTTTTAAGGGTATGTATTTAGTTGTTTTATTTTGTTTGAACAATGTTTTTATATTTTTCGCTTGTTTGTAATATTGTGATTCGTACAGTTGTTGTTATCACTGTTTATGTTTCGCATCTATATA
Organism: Aristolochia californica; assembly: GCF_029961685.1. Classification (NCBI taxonomy): domain Eukaryota; kingdom Viridiplantae; phylum Streptophyta; class Magnoliopsida; order Piperales; family Aristolochiaceae; genus Aristolochia; species Aristolochia californica. The sequence continues at coordinate 7,747,974 of NW_027182257.1, forward strand.
TATGATTTCCATAGTGTTTGTTTTTACTGTTCCAAAGTTACTATTCAAAAGTACTGTTCATTTTTACTATTCATGTTTACTGTTCACTCGTCAAAAAGAAATAGTATCAAAATAGTGCCAAATAGAACAGAAGCTAGAGACTTGGAATTATTTGGCTACACTCCGAGGTAGAAAACGAACCGGAATTGTGCTCTACCTTGCTGAAGGAGCCATGAAGCCGCAACGGTTAATAGGAATGGATTGGGGCCCTCTGGAGACCATGAGGACCGCATTGACGGATTGCCCACATGGTGGTAAGCCGACAGGAATAGGGTTAAACCCCGAAGAAGTTCTAAGTAGTAGCAGATGTCATGTTGGACCTATTAGATAGCTATGAAATAGACATAAACGAGTACATAGCAGTGACATGTGGTAGAAAGCAGGCGTAATATGATGGTGAAATGATAGGATGTAAGAAGTGTGACTGTAGGAATAGTATTGTGTGAGTCATCGTTGTTTTCCGCTGCCTGTAGACAGTGTGTAGGTAGAAATCCCTAGGATTATAGTTTTGTTGCCCTCATCCCTAGGTTCACTCTGTCATACGCTGTTTAAGCTGTTTGGTCTGTTAGAGACTCGTTGTGGGTTTTTTATGGTATCTGGCAATAGTGCTTTCGGTACCATAATCCGCTGTGTGTCTGTGTTGAAGTCTAGTAGAGACTCTACATGTTTTTAAATTGGTATCAGAGCCAAGTATTAGACTTGGTCCATACAGAGCCCTGGAATCAGTTTCCTGGCATTAATATGTGTCAAAGAAGTCAAAGCTTAACTTTACTTCTTTCTATATAGGTATACAAAGTCCCAAACAGTTACGACCCAAACCGCTCACATCCAATGTAAAATTTGTAAGGAACAAATGTACAAAAATATAAAACCTCCTATATGAAACAAAATAGGTCTAATCCAACGATAAGACTTATAAACTATTCGCGATTGCGAGAACAAATCATGCTCAGAAGGTATGATAATCAAATCGAATTCCATAAGGTATGGATTCGACAATTAAAAGATTGGCTCTTACAAGTTCAAGCCAAACTCAAAGAGTTAAAAGAAAATCCCTTAGTTGTAGATTATAACAACGAAGGAAGAAGGATAATCCGAGATGGACGATTCTTAGGACTTGGTCGAGTAGGATTAAAACAAGTTATCAAAGACCTGAAACACCAAATCAGGATTGAACAACTTCAACTTCAAGAATATGCTATCTAAGCAATTCTTAGAAGATTTGGTAGTCATTCTGCAAAGAGAGATCTACAGAATGACCCAAGAAGAAACCGTATCTCAACCTGTAGACACCGCTTCTACAGAAGAAGCCTCTACAAGTATATATGGAAAACCAGAAAAAACAAAATACTGGTATGTTGTCTTCATAGGAAGAGAAACAAGAATATATGACAGTTGGGAAGAAGCCCAAGCACAAGTCATAGGATTTTCTGGAAATTCTCACAGGAAATTCCGGACAAAGGAAGATGTTGAACCAGCATGGACATCATCTCGAAATAGATGATCTATAGGCAAAAAATTTTAGATCGTTTACAAAGAAAGAGAGATGGCCTTGCCTTCACTCTCTTACTAAGAAACATGCTTCAACTTGAAGATGATGCAATCAACTCCATGGAAATGTACTATTTCCATTGGGGAAGATATACGAATCACATCCATAGACTACGATGCAAGAATGAAAAAATTAAACAAACGCTAAACCTCTTAGCTTTGTAAAAATGCATGAGTTTTTCTATTTAATGGATATGGAAACTTCATTACCATTAAGCCTTCCTGACATCACCGGATGGCTTAAAAACGTAGTGTACTTTGTAACACCTTGCATAGCACCTAGAAAAAAGGATCCAGCACCACCTACTTTTAGGATCGCTTCCAAAGCATCATCCTCCACCGATGATGAAGTTTACGCAAAATATAATACTTTCGGTCTCCAACCGATTTATTATGTTCAAGAAGAAAAACCTTCTTAAAGTAAACAACAACAGCAACAAGACAGTGAACCAGCGGCCTGGGAATCTGATGAAGTTGCAGAAGAAAATACCAAGAAAACAGACTACTCTGCTAAAGACAAAAAGGCAGATGATCTTGGTAAAAGATTTAGAATGCTTCGTGGTAGCAACCATTTTGAGTAGATTGCGGTTCGAGACACCCACATGGAAGATAGCTTTCAAGATAACTTCCGAAACCGTACTGCGGTTCACCCGCAAGAACGAGAAAGTTTCTCCCACTCCAAAATATCCCTGGGAGGACAAAGGTATTCGAAAAAATACACAAATGTCGATCCTTCAAATGCTACTAAGGGACACCAACCCATAGATAGCTTAAACCCTTTTGGATTTTATCTCAACTTGGATTGCCCCAAGGAGGGAGAAAAGGTCCTTAAAGAATGGGAAAGAAGCAGGAGCAATGCTGCAAATATGCATGAATCTTGGGACAAAGATTCAACATTTAATTTCTTTACCCATTCTTTACAGGGTAATGTAGCTCATTCGTGGGACAACCTTCCCGAAGACCAAAAATGAGCTAATACCTCAATATCTATAGCCAATATCTTGAAAGGAGTGGTGCCTAAGATTTCAAAGGAATTTCTAGGAATACATCCAACCCTAGAAGCTTATAATGAAAGTACTGAACAATGAAAACGTTTAGAAACTCTTAAAAAATTGAACAAGTTACAAATCTGTAACATCTATTTTTATGAGAAGTATTATTGCGAATTTTCAAGTCACTTCTATAAACTGCAAGAAAAAAAATCAGAAACCTTATCTGTCTATCTTTTATGCAAAATTTCTAGAACCTTTTGCACATGTAGCTGAAATAGACTACATTACAAAATATTGGCAAAATAATCCAGAACTTGGTACTTTAACCATGGATAATTTCCTAAACTTTGACAATTTAGGAAGAAGACATAGATTTGTACAAGACATGTTGGCAAATCTTTGTGAAGCCAAAAAACTACAAAAGAAAAGTAGTAAGGCAAATAAACAAACATTATGTTGTTCAAACCAGAACAAAAATGTAGGAGCTTATGGTTGTAAAATCACCTCCCATAAGCAACGAAAATATCCTAAGAAATTTCAACAGAAAAAATTTAGGATACAAAAGAGTTCTACAAATAGGTATACTCCTAAGAAGAGATACTTTAGAAAAAAAACAAATTCTGGCCCTACCACATCCAGTAAAGGGTCAAATGCATATTGCCCAAAGGGGAAAACCCCAAGCAAATGCAAATGCTGGATATGCCAGAAAGAAGGACATTTTGTAAACCATTGTCCAAATGATAAACAATAATAGCGGTACAATACTTATATGTTACTAGCCGAAGAAAATGGATTGGAAATCATCCATTATGATGACATCCAGTCAGAAGATGAAGTATATGAACTTCATCTAGAAAATGAGTCCTCCTCCTCGGAAAACTCAGAGAACATGTCGGACTCTTCAGGCACCTTCTCTGAATGAGTATCCGCATAAACGCAGAGCATGTAGCATCTGGAAATTTTTATATCACGGTCATGCTTAAACTACCCGGATATATCAAATTCCATATACACGCTCTCGTAGATACAAAAAGTTCATATTGCCCAGCCAAACAAAATCTACTTCCCATGGATCTTATGAAAGCACTTGAAGTACCCCTTAAAGTAACAATTGGCTCAAGAGAAAATATATCTCTTCCTGCAGAAGCACGAAACATTCATCTCGACTGGATACCAATTTCTTTTGGAACTCAATCCAATCTTTGTTGTAGACTTCAGTTATCCTAGGCATACTTATTGTCCCTTTTTGTCCATCATGCATAAGATTAGGATGTTCATCATATCCTCCATGTGTTTCATGATGTACATGAACACTGTTTTGACGAGAAGTACATTCTATTCTTATTTGTTCAGACATTTAGGATTTTTAGATGAGTTGAGGTCTCTTCTAATTTTTGGAACAAGATTTTGATCAGTCGTTCCAATTGATACAAATTGATGAAAGGAGAGATGTGTTGTATAACTAGTTCTCTCAATTCTTCATTTTGAGTTATAGCACAGATGTCTCGTATAAGATGATCTCTATCTGTTCCTTGATGAGATTTTACAGTAGCTATTTTGCAAGTAACTTCGTGTAATTCTTTTTTACATGGTTTGTTGTTAACCATTTTAATTTTCACTTGTCGGATAGGTTCTAAGATCCTAGAAGGATTTATTTCTAGATCTACATACCTTTGTAGATCTGTAAGGAAACGTACTGTTTCTTCAGTATTTCCTGTTTTAAGTACCTCAAGATGGGCATTAATTCTTCTCTTGAGTTTTTGTACTTGTTCATTGACATCACTCTCTATTCCTACGCATAGGAAAGCAACATTTTCTGCGGAGTATTTTTCCCAACATCTAATCATAAAGAAGCTGTGATGCATATAATCCATTATATTATTTAATAATGGATTATTCTTATCATGCCATCCATGTGGATAGCCTATTATTGGACAAACATTTGTGTGTACAGTTTTCAACACGGTGTCATAAGAAGGACCATTGAGTTCATTCTGACCTACCAGTTGGGTCTTTGGTACATTAGCACATTTGTAGTATACCAATGGTACATGGGATGTGACCGGTTTGGGTCGTAACTGTTTGGGAGTTTGTATACCTAACAGAAAGAAGTAAAGTTAAGCTTTGACTTCTTTGACACATATTAATGCCAGGAACCTGATTCCATGGCTCTATATGGACCAAGTCTAATACTTGGCTTTGATACCAAATTTATAAACATAAAGTCTCTACTAGACTTCAACACAGACACACAGCGGATTATGGTACCGAAAGCACTATTGCCAGATACCATAAAAAACACACAACGAGTCTCTAGCAGACTCAACAGCCAAAACTGCTGATGACAGAGTGAACCTAGGGATGAGGGCAACGAAACTACAATCCTAGGGATTTCTACCTACACACTGTCTACAGGCAACGGAAAACAATGATGACTCACACAATACTATTCCTACAGTCACACTTCATACATCCTATTATTTCACCATCATATTACTCCTGCTTCCTAACACATGTCACTGCTATGTACTCGTTTGTGTCTATTTCATAGCTATCTAATAGGCCCAACATGACTTTTGCTACTACTTAGAACTTCTTCAGGGTTTAACCCTATTCCTGCCAACTTACCTCCACGTGGGCAATCCGTTAATGCGGTCCTCACGGTCTCTAGAGGGCCCCAAGCCGTTCTTATTAACCGTTGCGGCTCCATGGCTGCTTCAGCAGGGTGGAGCACAGTTCCGTTTCGTTTTCTACCTCGGAGCGTAGCCGAATAATTCCAAGTCTAAAGTTTTTGTCCTATTTGGCACTATTTCAATACTATTTCTTTTTTACGAGTGAACAATAAACATGAATAGTAAAAAAGGAATAGTACTTTGAATAGTAACTTTGGAACGGTAAAAACAAACACTGTGGATATCATATATATAGATGCGGAACATGAACAGTGATAACAACAACTGTACGAATCACAATATTACAAACATGCGGAAAATATAAAAACATTGTTCAAACAAAATAAAACAACTAAATACTTACCCTTAAAAAAGGGAAAGAAAAACTACTTATCTATATAACTCCCGAAGTTACCAACCGTGCCACCGGTCAGTTCCCTCTTCTACTCAGCCATTTCGGCTGTTAAGCACATACCATGCTTTAAGAAAATTGCAGGAGGAAGATCATCGAAAATCGTCTTCTTCTTCTTGAATGCTGGTTTTCGAATTAGCTAATGCTTCTCCTTTTTTCAAATGTCTCAACCTCTGGAGGAGCGTCGAATTTATAGCTGAAGATCTTTCATTTCTTCCGCCTTTACCCTTAATTGAAATGTGTGTATTTAAAAGGGTAAATTTTGACTTTTTGGCTTTTCATTTTTTGCCCTTGCATTATTACCATTCGGCACCGAAAGCAGGGGTAGAAATGACTTTTCCTCTTGTGACATAATGATGTTGACGTGCAAGAATCTTTTGAGCCACCATTGTTGACTTTGTGTAGCCACCTTTGATGACTTTGATTTCGTCTTGGGCCTAAATGGCTGCTGCGTTGTCTGCTGACATGGCTGCTGACCGCTCATTTGGATAGCTACCTTTCTGTGCACAATCTATAGGTGTGCTCCTTTGGAAAAGTCTTCTGGGCCATCTGGCAGAAGCTTTCCTTGGTTGCTTTGCTGAAGGGGATATTTCCTCTGAGGAGTTTCTTCAGCGTTGCTTCGAGTCTGGTCTGGATAGGTGCCAAAATCACTTTATAGCTTTTGGAGACGATCGTCAGTGGGACAGAGGTCTTGTAGAAAAAGCTTTTCTTTTTCTGAATCAGCTGTTGTATGAGCTGTATTAGGTTCTTGAGAACGTGAATACGCCTGGTTGGCCAGATTGCTTCTGGGCAAGGCTTGGCTTTTGGAACATGTCTGGGATCTTATTCCATCTTCGCGTCACCTTCTTTGATGCCTTCAAGTGTCACGACAGAAATGCTCGGAAACATCTTTGTGTCAGTAACAATTTCAGCAATACAGGAAACGAAATAAAGTCGAATTCCTTTACTCTTTGTTATGGAGATGAAACTTTTGCAAGCCTCCATAATCTCTTTTGGCATTTTCTCTAAAACTGATAAGTCGGTGGAGTGAGGTACCATTTGTTTTATGAATCCATATGAATAAAGCATGGATGCATATTTTGTGTCTATCTCATGACTCAGCTTCACTTGATTCCAACTGTTGCTAGACTCAGTGGTGAAAAAGGGAGTGTTCATCCCTAGTCCAATTTGTTCATTCCATCTATGGAATTGAACAGTATGATCTGATTCGATCTTTGAACGAACGTTGTCCACCTTTTGTAGGCTAGTTCAACCCTAATTGCTTGAATTTTTTTAAAAAAGAGATTTTTAATTGTTCCTACACATGTTTTAAATATGAATATGCATGCTTGAAACATGATTGGTCAATCATGCGTACATTTTTGGAATTATCTCTCTCTACATTTGTGTATTTCCATTTTAGATGTATACTTTTTTCTTAAATGAAAACTAGAGTTTTCACTTTTCCCTTTATCTCATAAAAAAGAGATAAAAAAGCAAATAGATCGCAACAAAATGATAATTTAGAGTTGATGTATGCAAAAAATAAAAACAACAACAAATGTAAGTAAAGAAAAATTATTCATAGCACAAATGAAGACAAAAGCTTTGATATCCAAGTTTGGGAAATTCCACTAGTTCAACCCTAATAGCTTGGAATTTTATCAGAAAGAGATTTCTTATAGATCCTACACATGGTTTAAATATTTATATGCATGCTTGAAAGATGTTAAAGAGGCAAGTGACCTATGGGATCCAAAAAAGTTTCAAAAAAGCTTTATATTTTCAAAAAAGTTGACCTAACAATCATAGATGATTGTAAAGTGATTTATTGGTCAATCATGTGTAACGGGCTATATTTTTGTCAGCAATGACTTATGGATTAGGAGTCAACACTCAGTTAAAAATCCCCCACCTCTCCCTTTTCCCGATGATTGTGAAACCTAATATATAAAAACTAGAAAGTGTTTGAAATCCCTAAAAATTGCGGACACGTTTTGGAATTATCTCTCTCTACATTTGTGCATTTCCATTTTAGAAGTATACTTTTTCATTAAATTAAAAATTGAGTTTTTACTTTTCCCTTTATATCATAAAAAAGAGTTAGACAGGCAAATAGATTACAACAAAAATAAAATTTTAGAGTTTATTTATGCAAAAAAAATTTTAAACAACATCAAATGTAAGTAACAAAAATTTATTTACACACCACAAATGATCACAAATTTTTTTATATCCAAGTTTGTCAAATTCCACTAGTTCAACTCTAATAGCTTGGAATTTTATAAGAAAGAGATTTCTAATTAGTCATACACATATTTTAAATATGGATATGCATGCTTGAAATATGTTAAAGATGCAAATGACCAATGGGATCCAAACCTAATTAAATTTTCAAGTGAACATGCGTTGGGATATTTACCGGGGTCTAACAAGCCACTATTTTGCCCATTTACAAAAACGTTGGCCAAACAATCTCAAATGATTGTAAAGTTATTTATTGGTCAATCATCCGTACGGGTTATATTTTTGTATGAAATGACTTATGGATAGGGAGTCAACACTCTGTTAAAAATCTCTAGCCTCCCCCTTTTCCCGAAAATTAAGAAACATAATATATAAAAACTAAAAAGAGTTTGGAGTCCCTAAAAATTACAGACACTTTTTGAAATTATCATTCTCTACATTTGCGCATTTCCATTTTAGATGTATACTTTTTTCTTAAATTAAAACTTGAGTTTTCACCTTTCCCTTTATCTCGTAAACAAAGAGATAAAAAGGAAAATAGATCACAACAAAATGAAAATTTTAGAGTTTATGTATGCTTAAAATTTTAAAAAACAAAAAATGTAAGTAAAGAAAATTTATTCACACACCACATATGAACACAAAAGTTTTGATCTCCAAGTTTTGGAAATTCAACTAGTTCAACCCTAATTGCATGGAATTTTATAAGAAAGAGATTTCTAATTGATCCTACACATGTTTTTAATATGGATATGCATGCTTGAAATATGTTAAAGATGCAAATGACCTATGGGATCCAAACCTTATTAAATTCTCAAGTGAACGTGTGTTGGAATCTTTACCCGAGTCAAACAAGCCACCATTTTGCCCATTTACAAAAAAGTTGACCTAACATTCATTGATGATTGTAAGGTGATTTATCGGTTAATCATGTGTAACGGGCTATATTTTTGTAAGAAATGACTTATTGATTGGGAGTCAATACTCAGTTAAACATCCCCCGCCTCCCCCTTTTCCCAACGATTGTGAAACCTAATATATAAAAACTAGATTACAATCCCTAAAAATTGTGGGCACTTTTTGGAATTATCTCTCTCTACATTTGTTCATTTCCAATTTAGATGTATACTTTTTTCTTGAATCAAAACTGGAGTTTTCACTTTTCCCTTTATCTCATAAACAAAGCGATAAAAAGGCAAATAGATCAAAACAAAATAAAAATTTAGAGTTGATGTATGCAAAAAAATTAAAAAAACAACAAATGTAAGTAAAGAAAATTTACTCACACATGAAAAATGAACACAAAAGTTTTGATATCCAAGTTTGAGAAATTCCACTAGTTCAACCCTAATTGCTTGGAATTTTATTAGAAAGATATTTCTAATAGATCCTACTCATGGTTTTAATATTGATATGCATGCTTGAAAGATGTTAAAGAGGCAAGTGACCTATAGGATCCAAACCTCATTAAATTCTCAAGTGAACGTGCGTTGGGATATTTACTTGAGTCTAACAAGCCACTATTTTGCCCATTTACAGAAAAGCTGACCTAACAATCATAAATGATTATAAAGTGATTTATCGGTCAATCATGCATAATGGGTTGTAGTTTTTTAATAAATGACTTATGGATTGGGACTCAACACTCAGTTAAAAATCCCCCGCCTCCCCCTTTTTCCGATGATTGCAAAACCTAATATATAAAAACTAGAAAGTGTTTGCTATCCCTAAAAATTACAGATACTTTTTGTAAATCACACTCTCTCTACATTTGTGCATTTCCATTTTAGATGTATACTTTTTTCTTAAATAAAAAATTGAGTTTTTACTTTTCTTTTTATCTCATAAAAAAAGAGATAAAAAGACAAATAGATCAAAACAAAAAGAAAATTTAAGAGTTTATTTATGCAAAAAAAATTAAAACAACATCAAATGTAAGTAACAAAAATTTATTTAAACACCACAAATGAACACAAAAGTTTTGATATCCAAGTTTTGGAAATTCCACTAGTTCAAACCTAATAGCTTGGAATTTTATAAGAAAGAGATTTCTAATTGATCCTACACATGTTTTAAATATGGATATGCATCCTTGAAACATGTTAAAGATGCAAATGACCTATGGGATCCAAACCTCATTAAATTCTCAAGTGAATGTGCATTGGGATATTTACCCGAGTCAAACAAGCTAGTATTTTTGTCCATTTATAAAAAAGTTGACCTTACAATCTGTTATGGTCCTGGGGTTAAGTACTTATGCCTTCCGCTCCTACTAGGACGATCTTTTGGGTAGTATTGGCTATGTTCTTTACACCTTGGTATTAGACCAGGTCAATATGGGAGAATTATCCACCAACGCCGAGTTTCTTGCTAGCTTCAGAGAATTGATGCACGCTAAAAGAGAATAGAGCTACGCCAGAGCAGCAACAGCGAGAGAGAAATCCGAAGAGCATTTGGTTACATTGCTGGATAGTAGAGTCGCCCAAAAAGTAAAATTACAATTTGAAAATTTGTCTCATTGATTATATGACATAGTTGGGGAAGAAGGCCCAACCCACGGGATTGGTAAAGGGGCCCTACGTATAGATATGGGTACCAGTATGTTGGGCGCACAGAGCCTCCAGTGACAGGGGGAATTTTAGTCAGGAAGAAGGGACAATCCCGAGATAAACTAAATTGGAATTTTCAATTTTTAAGGGATCAGAGGACCCACTGATATGGCTCTACAGATGTGAGAAATGTTTTTCTCACCAACAAACTGCAAACAGTGACAATGTGGTTAATGCTCGACGAAGTGCAGCTATTGGGCCATTTGGTAGAATTGGAGTATCCAGATTTGAATTGGAAGGAATTCAAGGATTTTTGCTCCATCCAGTTTGGGCCTCTTGCTAAAAACAATCCCCTAAGGGACTTGGCATTGCTACGTGGAACGGGCACGGTCGAATAGTACCAAAAGGCCTTCCATGAAAAATTGGCCAGGGTTAGCAAGGTAGTAAGAGTGGACTAGAAAGTCAGCTTGTTCACAGCGGGCTTGACAGAGGCCCTCTGCCTAGAAGTGGATCTCGCTCCGACCAATCTGGCTAGAGCAATGAATTTGGCCAGACCACTTGAAGCCAAGAAAAAAATTTCAGGCACGAAGACCTCCGTGGCAGGGAGGAAGACAGCCTACAAGCACTCCACACACAACACTATCATGGCGCAATTCAGACACTTCAAGTTCTCCTCAAGCTCCCAAGACAAGTCCATCTCAACCGACATTCATCAGGAAATTGAACAGGGCAGAGATGGAAGACAGAAGGTCCCGAGGCTTATGCTATAACTGTGATGAAAAATATATCTTTTGACATCAATGTCAGAAACAATTTTGGTTAGAAGTGGATAATATGAGGAGGAAGCTTCTGAAAGCCCAGAGCCTGTGGAAGAAGAAAAAGAAGCTGAAATTTCTCTCCACGCCATTACAGGTCTATAATCCACCAAGACTATGCAACGGTGTGCCCACGTCAATGATCAACCACTCCTCATCATCAAATGTAAAGTGATTTATCGGTCAATCATGCGTAATTAGCTATATTTTTGTAAGGAATAACTTATGGATTGGGAGTCAACACTCAGTTAAAAATCCCCCGCGACGATTGTGAAACCTCATATATAAAAACTAGAAAAAGTTTGCAATCCATAAAACTTACAGACACTTTTTGGAATTATCAATCTCTACATTTGTGCACTTTAATTTTAGATGCATACTTTTTTCTTAAATCAAAACATGAGTTTTCACTCTTCCTTTTATCTCATAGAGAAAGAGATAAAAAGACAAATAGATCAGAAAAAAAAGAAAATTTTAGAGTTTATGTATGCAAAAAATTTAAAACAACAACAAAAGTAAGTAAATAAAATTTATTCACACACCACAAATGAACACAAAAGTTTTCATATTCAAGTTTGGGAAATTCCACTAGTTCAACCCTAATAGTTTGGAATTTTATAAGAAATAGATTTCAAATTGATCCTACACATGTTTTAATTAAGGATATGCATGCTTGGAACATGTTAAAGATGCAAATGACCCATAGGATCCAAACCTCATTAAATTCTCAAGTGAACGTGTGTTGGGATATTTACCTGAGTCCAACAAGTCATTATTTTGCTCATTTACAAAAAAGCTGACCTAACAATCATAGATTATGGTAAAGTGACTTATCATTAAATCATGCATAATGGGCAATATTTTTGTAAGAAATGACTTATGGATTGGGAGTCAACACTCAGTTAAAAATCCCCCACTTCCCCTTTTTGCCAATGCTTGTGAAACCTAATATATAAAAACCAAAAAAAATTAGAAATCCCTAAAAATTACGAACACTTTTGGGAATTATCTCTCTCTATATTTGTGCATTTCCATTTTAGATGTATAATTTTTTCTTAAATCAAAACTTGAGTTTTCAATTTTCCCTTTATCTCGTAAAAAAAGATATAAAAAGGCCAATAGATCTCAACAAAATGAAAATTTTAGAGTTTATGTATGCAAAAAATTTAAAACAACAACAAATGTAATAAAATAAAATTTATTCACACACCACAAATGAACACAAAAGTTTTGATATCCAAGTTTGGGAAATTCCACTAGTTCGACCGAAATAGCTTGGAATTTTATTGGAAAGAGATTTCTAATTGATCCTACACATGTTTTAAATATATATATATATATATATATATGCATGCTTGAAACATGTTAATGATGCAAATGACCTACGGGATCAAACTTTATTAAATTATGAAGTGAACGTGTGTTGGGATATTTACCTGAGTCAAACAAGCCACTATTTTGTCCATTTACAAAAAAGTTTACCTAACAATCATAGATGATTGTAAAATGATTTATCGGTCAATCATGCGTAATGGGCTATATTTTTATATGAAATGACTTATGGATTGGGAGTCAACACTCAGTTAAAAATCCCCCACCTCCCCCTTTTCCCAATGATTGCGAAACCTAATATATAAAAACTAGAAAGTGTTTTCATTCCTTAAAAATTACGGACACTTTTAGGAATTATCTGTCTCTACATTTGTGCATTTCCATTGTAGATGTATACTTTTCTCTTAAATGAAAACTTGAGTTTTCACTTTTCCCTTTATCTTGTAAACATAGAGATAAAAAGGCAAAAAGATCACAACATAATGAAAATTTTAGAGTTCAAGTATGCAAAAAATTTAAGACAACAACAAATGTAAGTAAAGAAAATTTATTCACACACCACAAATGAACACAGAAGTTTTGATATCCATGTTTGGGAAATTCCACTAGTTCAACCCTAATAGCTTGGAATTTTATAAGAAAGAGATTTCTAATTGATCCTACTCATGTGTTAAATATGGATATGCATGCTTGAAATATGTTAAAGTTGAAAATGACCTATGGGATCCAAACCTCATTAAATTCTCAAGTGAACGTGTGTTGGGATATTTACCTAAGTTAAAAAAGCCACTATTTTACCTATTTAAAAAAAAAACTTGACCTAACAATCATTGATGACTATAAAGTGATTTATCGGTCAATTATGTGTAACGGGCTATATTTTTGTAAGAAATGACTTATGGATTGGGAGTCAACACTCTGTTAAAAATCCCTCGCCTCCCCCTTTTCCCGACAATTGCGAAACCTAATATATTAAAACTAGAAAGAGTTTGGAATCCCTAAAAATTACGGACACATTTTGGAATTATCTCTCTCTACATTTGTGCATTTCCATTTTATATGTATATTTTTTTCTTAAATCAAAACTTGAGGTTTCACTTTTCCCTTTATCTCGTAAACAAAGAGATAAAAAGGAAAATAGATCACAACAAAAAGAAAAATTTAGAGTTTAAGTATGCAAAAAATTAAAAACAACAACAAAAATAAGTAAAGAAAATTTAGTCACACACCACAAATGAACAAAAAAGTTTTGATATCCAAATTTGGGAAATTCCACTAGTTCAACCGAAATAGCTTGGAATTTTATAAGAAAGAGATTTCTAATTGATCCTACACATGTTTTAAATATGGATATGCATGCTTGAAACATGTTAAAGATGCAAATGGCCTATGGGATCCAAACCTCATTAAATTCTCTAGTGAACGAGCGTCGGGATATTTACCCTAGTCAAACAAGCCATTATTTTGACCATTTACAAAAAAAAAGTTGTCCTAACAATCATAGATAATTGTAAAGTGATTTATCGGTCAATCATGTGTTGTGAACTCCATAGTACAACAAGTAGTCCAGAGGCAACGCGGACGAGTCTGGACTAAGTGGAGTAGTTCAATAGCTTAGCCAGTTTAGGTCATTTTAATTGATTATTGTTAAACACTAGGCCATCTGATGGTAGAATTGTAATAATTCAAAACTATTGTTCGAGCCTTGATTTATTAGGCGTCGGGAATGAATGGAAAGAGAAATAAGAAATTTTCATGGGATCTGTGTTCTCCTTCAATGAACTAGGGTCAGTGTTCCTTTGGAACCCACTGTGTAGACTCCCGTCGACGAGTCTAAATCCCCATTCCGGAAACCCTTTCTCATTTCTCCCTTCCGTAATCCATTTCCGTCGCATTTCTGACCATCGTACTTCCCTAATCGACAACATAGGTCGACCAAAGAGGTCTCAGCGACCAGTTTCTGGTCCTAAAATGCAAGGCGAGTTCTCCTTTCAATGTGTGACTCGATCTATGCTCCGGGACCATAAAATCTTGGTATCAGAGCAGGCCAAAATGGGAGACCCATCAAACAACGAGGATTGGGTATCTGCCGTCAGGGGCATGATACAATCCAGCTAGGAAGAAACCGAAGCACGTATGGCGATTTTGATGGAGAGTAGAGCGTCTCAAGTAAATGTCCAAATCCAACAAATTTCGGGTAAACTTGATGAATTGTTGGGGTGAAGAAAGCCCTCCGGCTATGCAAGGCAACCACTTTGTGGGTCGAACATAATACGTTTTAAATGGCATGAGCTCGGGTTCTGGTGGTGGGACCATCCTGAGGTACACAAAGTTGTATTTTACGCTGTATAAGGGATCCGAGGACCCCTTAATTTGGTTATATAGGTGCAATAAAAAAATTTTCTCATCAAAGAACAGTGGAAAATGACAAAGTACGGTTGGCCGCCTTCCACATGCTCAATGAAGAGAAACTATGGGGCCGCCAACTAGAAATGGAGAACCCGCACATAGACTGGGACGAATTTAAAGATTTGTGCACAATTCGGTTTGGACCTCCGGCTCAAAGCAGTCCGTTAGGGGATTTAGTATTTCTGCACCAAACCGACACGATTGAGCAATATCAGAAGGCCTTCCAAGAGAAATTAGCCAGAGCCAGCAAGGTGTTTCGGGTAGATCAACCAGTAGGGTTATTTACTGCCAGCTTAACAGAGTCTCTTCGGTTAGAGGTGGAACTACTTGCTCCCTCTAATTTAACCAGAGCAATGAACTTGGCCAGAACACTAGAGGCCAAACAAAAATTTCAGAACTGTAGGCTGACTTGGCAAAATATCAGGCCCACTGCTGGGACCACATCCACATCCACATGGCATTCAAGTGCCTCTGCCAATCCCTCCCCAGCTCCCAAGCCCAGTCCGTCTCAACCAGCATTAATCAAAAAATTGACCAAGGCCAAGATGGAAGAAAGAAGATCACAAGGCTTATGCTATAATTGTGATGAAAAGTACACCTTTGGACATCAATGTCAGAAATTATTTTGGTTAGAAGTGGATGATGACGAAGAGGAAGCTCCATAGAGGCCCAACCAGTGGAAGAAGCATCTGAAATTTCTCTCCATGCCATTACTGGCCTCCAATCCACCAATACGATGCAACTTGGGGCTCTCGTCAATGAGAAACCTCTCCTAAGTCTGGTTGACTCAGGAAGTACCCATAATTTTATAAGTCTCATGGTGGCAGCACAGTTACAACTTCAAGTACTGCCTCGTCCAGTCGCTTCAGTGTCATTGGCGAATGGAGAAAAACATCCAAGCTATGGAATCAGCACCACCGTGATATTTTCCATTGAAGGTCACCAGTTCGAGACCAAATTTCTTATTACCTCTCTAGCGGGATTTGAGATGGTTCTCGGAATTCAATGGCTCCGCACGTTAGGACCGATTGTGGGATTTTGCCGCTTTGACTATGAGTTTTAAGTTCGCAGGCCACCTCTTAACGTTCCAAGGGCGCAAGGCTGAAGTTAGTCTGGAATTGCACAACAAGTTGGACGCAAAGCATGACCATACTGTTGCCACTGAGAGGGCTTCCGTTGAGCAGCAAACAGCAGCCATTCAAATTACGCCTCCACATCTCTGGACCGCCTGGTCCTCCCCAACCTTTACTTCCAAAGGCAATGGCCAATTCCACATCTGCCACTGAACTGCAAGTAACCACATATGATCCCATAAATGCAATATGCACAACAAATATGGTACTAGTTCAGCATCTGAAGTTCGATTCCAACAACTGGTTATCTGGAATTCATTACAGCACTGCTGCCTCGGACTACACTGGAAAATCAACACTTGTATACACCTTTTGAAATATGGGACCAAGCCCAGAATGCATCCAACGAAGCACCTCCTGAATCTGCAGCACAGAGGTTCTGCAGAGAGCCACTCGCAGTTGGCTTTGCTGTTACCTCTACGACCGATGGGGCATTGCTCAGCCAGATTCAGACAAGTGTGGGGTATCAGCACTCATGGAGCCGTCTTCCACTTGCTCCAGCAATGCCATTTCCCGGTCTCACACAAATCAGTGCTCTTGCCACACAAAAGAACTATGTGGTCAACGAATCCGATGCTATGACATTCGCCATTCTGGTTGAGTGGGTGGCTGGAAAAGTGCCTACAGGGTCTAACATCCTCTATGCCCTTGACTGTATTGATGTGCTAAGTTCAATTGCTGTTACTACCATTGTTCTTTGCAGCTGGAATTCTGAAGAGTTAGGCAGGCTTGGATCAACTGAATAGCTTAAGGAGAATCTTGAGAAGTTAAAATCTAAGGCTGTAGCCTACCTGAATGTTGATTGTGCTGTGAGGTGGACTTTTCCTAATAACGGCACCCATATTGACAGGTTTATTGAGGTCGACTCCGACTTTGCTGTTTTTGATCAACATGTTGGGGTTCCTTCTGTTGGTTTGTATTATGAACAAGATTTTCCAGTCTATAAAACGGCATTTGACACTTTTGAATGGATGCCGAAATCTGAAAATCCATTGTTTCACCATCCTGTGGCAGTTGCAGAAATTTGGGGACTTTTAACTCTTCACTTGGCGGATAGTTCAATTTTACCTTTCAATTCTCTTTCCTATGCAGCGCAATTGCAGGAACAGAGGCAGCAGCTGAGTTCAAACTTGGAGTGTGGAATTTCTTTATATCCCATAGATATGGCCTTTGAGGACCTGGTAGGTGCAGCACATGAAACAGAGACGAAGGCTTCCACTCTAGGACAGCGACAGGCATTGTCTGATTTCTCTGAGCTGAGCACACGGCTGCTTAATGACCAGATGCTGCTTTCTGCTAGAGGCTTTGTGGATGCAGATGACCTTAATGGACGATTGTGGTTCAAGCACTTGATTTACGGTCCTCCTGGTGACTCTAACAGTGAGCTTTCTCTCTTCCCTGGAATACCTGATGCCCAATCTCAAGCCACGGAGATGTCAAACCGAGAAAGGCCAACAACACTTGAACACGCCATTTGGAGGGTTGCCAGCGCCTATTAGGGGGCAGCCATTTCTCTCAGGGGCAATATCCCATGACCCAGAACTTGCGTGGTGTACCGAAATTTTGCTTTCTATCAGTTGTTCATGATTTACAGTTCAGAAAGTTAGATAAAAAAAACTACTTGTTTTGTTTCCTCCTTGCAGGTGGAACCTACGGATCCCGGTGATACTTTCGAGCTCGAGGACAAGCTCGTTTTCCAGGAGGGGAGTGATGTTGTGGACTCCATAGTACAAAAAGTAGTCCAGAGGCAACGCGGACGAGTCAGGACTCAGTGGAGTAGTTCAGTAACTTATCCAGTTTAGGTCATTTGAATTGATTATTGTTAAACACATAGGCCGTCTGATGGCAGAATTGTAATAATTGAAACTATTGCTCGTTTATTAGGCGTCGGGAAGGAATGGAAAGAGAAAGAAGAAACTTTCACTGGATCTACGTTCTCCTTCAATGAACAAGGGTTGGTGTTCCCCTGGAACCCACGGTGTTGACCCCCATCCGACGAGTCTAAATCCCCATTCCGGTAACCCTTTCTCATTTCCCCCTTCTGTAATCCATTTCCAACCATCGTACTTCCCTAATCGATAATATAGGTCAACCAAAGAGGTCTTGGTGACCAGTCTCTATTCCAGAAACGCAAGGCGAGTTCTCCCTTTGATGTGTAACTCGATCAATGGTCTGGGACCACAACATTATTTATAACGGGCTATTTTTTTTAAGAAATAACTTATGGATTGGGAGTTAACACTATGTTAAAAATCCCATGCTTCCCCATTTTCCTAATGATTGCTAAACCTAATATATAAAAACTAGAAAGATTTTGCAATCCCTAAAAATTATGGACACTTTTTTGAATTATCTCTCTCTACATATGTGCATTTCCATCTTAGATGTATACTTTTTTCTTGAATAAAAACCTGAGTTTTCCCTTTTCCTTTTATCTCATAAACAAAGAGATAAAAAGGCTAATAGATCACAACAAAATGAAAAATTTAGTGTTTAAGTATGCAAAAAATTGAAAATAACAACAAATGTTAGTAAAAAAAATTTATTCACACACCACAATTGAAGACAAAAGTTTTGATATCCAAGTTTAGGAAATTCCACTAGTTCAACCATAAAAGCTTGGAATTTTATAAGAAAGAGATTTCTAATTGATCCTACACATGTTTTCAATTTGGATATTCATGCTTGAAACATATTAAAGAAGTAAATGACTTATGGGATCCAAACCTCTTTCAATTCGGATATTTACTCGAGTCAAACAAGCCATTATTTTGCCCATATACAAAAAAGTTGACCTAACAATCATATACAATTGTAAAGTGATTTATCGGTAAATCATGAGTAAGGGGCTATATTTTTGTAAGAAATGACTTATGGATTGGTAGTCAACACTAAAATAAAAATCCCCCGCCTCCCCCTTTTCTCGATGATTGCGAAACCTAATATATAAAAACTAGAAAGAGTTTGCAATCCCTTAAAATTATGAACACTTTTTGGAATTATCTCTCTCTACATTTGTGCAGTTCCATTTTAAATGTCTACTTTTTTCATAAATCAAAACTTCAGTTTTCATTTTTTCCCTTTATCTCGTAAATAAAGAGATAAAAAAGCAAGTAGATCACAACAAAATGAAAATTTTAGAGTTTATTTATGCAAAAAAATTAAAACCAGAATGAAAGTAAGTAAAGAAAACTTATTCACACACCACAAATGAACACAAAAGTTTGGATATCCAAGTTTTGGAAATTTCACTAGTTTGACCCTAATAGCTTGGAATTTTATAAGAAATAGATTTTTAATTGATCCTATACATGTTTTAAATATGGATATGCACGCTTGAAACATGTTAAAGATGCAAATGACCTATGTGATCGAAACCTCATTAAATTCTCAAGTGAACGTACAGTAGGATATTTACCTGAGTCAAACAAGTCATTATTTTGCCCATTTAAAAAATAAAGTTGACCTAACAATCATAGATGATTGTGAAGTGATTTATCGGTCAATCATGTGCAATGGGCTATATTTTTGTCAAAAAAGACTTATGCCTCTCCCCCTTTTCCTGACGATTGCGAAACCTAATATATAAAAACTAGAAAGAGTTAGCAATCCCTAAAAATTTCTGGTACTTTTTGGAATTATCACTCTCAACATTTGTGCATTTGCATTTTAGATGTATACTTTTTTCTTAAATCAAAACCTAAGTTTTCACTTTTCCCTTTATCTCATAAACAAAGAGATAAAAAAGGCAAATAGATCACAACAAAATGAAAATGTTAGAGCTGATGTATGCAAAAAATTTAAAACAACAACAAATGTAAGTAAAGAAAATTTATTCACACACCCAAATGAACACAAAAGTTTTGATATCCAAGTTTGGGAAATTCTACTAGTTAAACCCTAATAGCTTGGAATTTTATAAGAAAGAGATTTATAATTGCTCCTATACATGTTTTAAATATGGATATGCATGCTTGAAACATGTTAAAATGCAAATGACCTGTGGGATCGAAACCTCAATAAATTCTCAATTGAAAGTGCGGTAGGATATTTATCCGAGTAACACAAGCCATTATTTTGCTCGTTTAAAAAAATATTGACCTAACAATCATAGATGATTGTAAAGTGATTTATCGGTCAATCATGCGTAACGGGCTATATTTTTGTAAGAATGTCTCATGGATTGGGAGTCAACACTCAATTAAAAATCCCCGCCTCCCCCTTTTCCCGACGATTGCAAAACCTAATATATAAAAACTAGAAAGACTTTTCAATCCCTAAAAATTACGGACACTTTTTGGAATTTACTCTCTCTACATTTGTACATTTCCATTTTAGATGTATATTTTTTCTTAAATCAAAACTTGAGTTTTCACTTTTTCCTTTATCTCGTAAACAAAGAGATAAAAAAAGGCAAATAGATCACAACAAAATGAAAATTTTAAGTTTATGTATACAAAAAATGGAAAACAACAATAAATATAAGTAAAGAAAATTTATTCACATACCACAAATGAACATAAAGGTTTTGATATCCAAGTTTGGGAAATTCCACTAGTTCAACCCTCATAGCTTGGAATTTATAAGAAAGAGATTTCTAATTGATCCTATGCATGCTTTCAATATGGATATGCATGCTTGACACATGTTAAAGATCCAAACCTCATTAAATTCTCAAGTGAACGTTTGGTGGGATATTTACCCAAATCAAACATGCCATTAATTTGCCCATTTATCAAGAAGTTGAACTAACAATCATAGATGATTTTAAAGTGATGGACCGGTGAATCATGCGTAACAGGCTATATTTGTGTCAGAAATGACTTATGGATTGGCAGTCAACACTTAGTTGAAAATGCCCCTCCTGCCCCTTTTCCGGACGATTACGAAACCGAATATATAAAAAATAGAAAGAGTTTGCAATTCCTAAAAATTATGGACATTTTTTTAAATTATCTCTCTCTACATTTGTGCATTTCCATTTTAGATGTATACTTTTTTTCTTAAATCAAAACCTAAGTTTTCACTTTTCCCTTTATCCCGTAAACAAAGAGAAAAAAAGGCAAATAGATCACAAAAAAATGAAAATTATAGAGTTTATGTATGTAAAAAAATTAAAACAGCAACAAATGTAAGTAAAGAAAATTTATTCACACACCACAATTAAAGACAAAAGTTTTGATATCCAAGTTTGGGAAATTCCACTAGTTCAACCCTAGTAGCTTGGAATTTTATAAGAAAGAGATTTCTAATTGATCCTACACAAGTTTTAAATATGGATAAGCATGCTTGAAACATGTTAAAGATACAAATGATCTATGGGATCCAAACCTCATTAAATTCTCAATTGAATGTGCAGTGGGATATTTACTCGAGTCAAACAAGCCATTATTTTGTCCATTGAAAAAAAAGCTGACCTAATAATCATAGATGATTGTCAAGTGATTTATCGGTCAATCATGCGTAATAGGCTACATTTTTTAGAAAATGACTTATGGATTGGGAGTCAACACTCAGTTAACCCCCAACCCCCCCCCCCCCCCCCCTTTTCTAGACAATTTCAAAACCTAATATATAAAATCTAGAAAGAGTTCGCAATCCCTAAAAATTATGGACACTTTTTGGAATTATCTCTCTCTAATTTTGTGTATTTCCATTTTAGATATATACATTTTCCTAAATCAAAACTTGAGTTTTCACTTTTCCTTTTATCTCGTAAACAAAGACATAAACAACTAAATAGATCATAACAAAATAAAAATTTTAGAGTTTATATATGCAAAATATTTAAAACAGCCAGAAATGTAAGTAAAGAAAACTTATTCACACAATACAAATGAAGACAAAAATGTTGATATGCAAGTTTGGGAAATTCCACTAGTTCAACCTTAATTGCTTGGAATTTTATAAGAAAGAAATTTCTAATTCATCCAACACATGTTTTAAATATGGATATGTATGCTAGAAGCATGTTAAAGATGCAAATGACCTATGGGATCCAAACCTCATTAAATTTTCAAGTGAACATCCGGTGGGATATTTACCTGAGTCAAACAAGCCAATATTTTGCCCTTTTAAAAAAAAAAGTTGACCAAAAAATCATAGATGATTTTAAAGTGATTTATCGGTCAATCATGCGTAACGGGCAATATTTTTGTCAGAAATGACTTATGGATTGGGAGTCAACACTCAGTTAAAAATCCCCCACCTCCCCCTTTTCCCGACGATTGCGAAATCTAATATATAAAAACATGAAAGATTTTGCAATCCATAAAAATTACAAACACTTTTTCAAATTATCTCTCCCTACAATTGTGCATTTCCATTTTAGATGTCTACTTTTTTCTTGAATCAAAACCGGAATTTTCAGTTTTTCCTATATCTCGTAAACCAAGAGATAAAAAGGTATATAGATCACAACAAAATGAAAATTTTAGAGTTTATGAATGCAAAAAATTTAAAACAACAACAAATGTAAGCAAAGAAAATTTATTCACACAGCACAAATGAACTCAAAAGTTTTGATATCCAAGTTTGGGAAATTCCACAAGTTCAACCCTGATAGCATGTAATTTTAAAAGAAAGAGATTTCTAATTGCTCCTACACATGTTTTAAATATAGATATGCATGCTTGAAATATTTTAAAGATGCAAATGACGTATGGGATCGAAACCTCATTAAATTCTCAATTGAACGTGCGGTGGGATATTTGTCCGAGTAACACAAGCCATTATTTTGCCCATTTACAAAAAAGCTGACCTAACAATCATAGATAATTTTAAAGTGATTTATTGGTCAATCATGCGTAACGGGCTATATTTTTATAAAAAATGTCTTATGGATTGGGAGTCAACACTCAGTTAAGAATCCCTCGCCTCCCCCTTTTCCCGATGATTGTGAAACCTAATATATAAAAAAAAGAAAGAGTTTGCAATCCCTAAAAATTATGTGCACTTTTTTCGAATTATCTCTCTCTATATTTTTGCATTTCCATTTTAGATGTATTCTTTTTTCATAAATCAAAACCGGAGTTTTGACTTTTCCGTTTATCTCGTAAACAAAGAGATAAAATGGCAAATAGATCAAAACAAAATGAAAATTTTAGAGTTTATGTATGCAAAAAATTTAAAACAACAAAAAATGTAAGAAAAGAAATTTTATTAATACACTAAAAATGAACACAAAAGTTTTGATATCTAAGTTTGGGAAATTCCACTAGTTCAATCCTAATTGCATGGAAATAGAAAAGAAAGATATTTCTAATTGATCCTACACATGTTTTAAATATGGATATGCATGCTTGAAACAAGTTAAATTTGCAAATGACCTATGGGATCCAAACCTCATTAAATTCGCAAGTGAACATGCGGTGGGCTATTTACCCGAGTCAAACAAACCATTATTTTGCCCATTTACAAGAAAGCTGACCTAACAATCATAGATAATTGTAAAGTGATTTATCGCTCAAACATGTATAAGGGGCTATATTTTTGTAAGAAATGACTTATGGATTGGTAGTCAACACTGAAATAAAAATCCCCCGCCTCACCCTTTTCCCGATGATTGCGAAACCTAATATATAAAAACTAGAAAGAAAGAATTTGCAATCCCTTAAAATTACGAACATATTTTGGAATTATCTCTTTCTACATTTGAGCATTTCCAGTTTAGATGTCTAGTTTTTTATTAAATCAAACTTGAGTTTTCACTTTTTCCTTTATCTTGTAAATAAAGATATAAAAAGGCATGTAGATCACAATAAAATGTAAATATTAGAGTTTATGTATGAAAAAAAATTTAAAACAACAACAAATGTAAGTAAAGAAAATTTATTCACACAATACAAATGAACGCAAAAGTTTTTATATCCAAGTTTGGGAAATTCCACTTGTTCAACCCTAATAGCTTGGAATTTTATAAGAAAGAAATTTCTAATTGATCTTACACTTTCTTTAAATATGGATATGCATGCTTGAAACATATTAAAGATGCAAATGACCTATGGGATCTAAACCTCATTAAATTCTCAAGTGAACGTGCGGTGGGATATGTACCGAGTCAAACAAGCCATTATTTTGCCCATTTAAAAAACAGCTGACCCAACAATCATAGATGACTGTGAAGTGATTTATCGGTCAATCATGCGTAATGGGCTATATTTTTGGAAGAAATGACTTATGCTCCCCCTTTTTACCGACGATTGCAAAACCTAATATATAAAAACTAGGAAGAGTTTTTAATCACTAAAAATTTCTGGCACTTTTTGGAATTATCACTCTCTACATTTGTGCATTTCCATTTTAGTTGTATACTTTTTTCTTAAATCAAAACCGGGGATTTCACTTTTCCTTGTATCTCGTAAACAAAGACATGAAAAGGCAAAAAGATCACAAAAAAATGAAAATTTTAGAGTTTATATATGCAAAAAATTTAAAACAACAACAAATTAAAGTAAAAAAAATTTATTCACACAATACAAATGAAGACAAAAGTTTTGATTTCCAAGTTTGGGAAATACCACTAGTTCAAACCTAATAGCTTGGAATTTTATAAGAAAGAAATTTCTAATTGATCCTACACATGTTTTAAATATGGATATACATGTTTGAATAGTGTTAAAGATTAGAATGACCTATGGGATCCAAACCTCATTAAATTCTCAAGTAAATGTGTGGTGGGATATTTACTCGAGTCAAACATGCCAATATTTTTCACATTTAAAAAAGCTGACCTAACATTCATAGATGACTTTAAAGTGATTTATCGGTCACTCATGCATAACGAGCTATATTTTTTAAAGAAATGACTTATGGATGGGGAGTCAACACTCAGTTAAAAAGCCCCCACCTCCCCCTTTTCCTGACGATTGCGAATCCTAATATATGAAAAACTAGAAAGAGTTTGCAATCCCTAGAAATTATGGGAACTTTTTGGAATTTTCTCTCTACATTTGTGCATTTCAATTTTAGTTGTATATTTTTTTCTTAAATCAAAACCTGAGTTTTCACTTTTCCTTTTATCTCGTAAACAAAGACATAAAAAGGTAAATAGAACACAACAAAATAAAAATTTTAGAGTTTATATATGCAAAATATTTAAAACAACCAGAAATGTAAGTAAAGAAAATTTATTCACACAATGCAAGTGAAGACAAAAGTTTTGATATGCAAGTTTGGGAAATTCCACTAGTTCAACCCTAATAGTTACGTATTTTATAAGAAAGAGATTTCTAATTGATCCAACACATGTTTTAAATATGGATATGTATGCTTGAAACATGTTAAAGATGCAAATGACCGATGGAATCCAAACCTCATTAAATTCTCCAGTGAACATGCGGTGGGATATTTACCAGAGTCAAACAAGCCAATATTTTGCCTATTTAAAAAAAAAGCCTGACCAAACAATCATAGATGATTTTAAAGTGATTTATCGGTCATCCATGTGTAACGGGCAATATTTTTGTCAGAAATGACATATGGATTGGGAGTCAACACACAGTTAAAAATCCCCCACCTCCCCCTATTCCCAACGAATGCTAAACCTAATATATAAAAACATGAAAGAGTTTGCAATCCATAAAAATTACAGGCACTTTTTCAAATTATCTCTCTCTACAATTGAGCATTTCTATTTTAGATGTAGATTTTTTTCTAAAATCAAACCGGAGTTTTCAGTTTTTCCTTTATCTCGTAAACAAAGAGGTAAAAAGGCAAATAGATCACAAAAAAATGAAAATTTTAGAATTTATGTATGCAAAAAATTTAAAACAACAACAAATGTAAGTAAAGAAAATTTATTCACACACTACAAAGACACTCAAAAGTTTTGATATCCGAGTTTGGGAAATTCCACGAGTTCAACCCTAATAGCATGGAATTTTAAAAGAAAGAGATTTCTAATTGCTCCTTCACATGTTTTAAATATGGATATGCATGCTTGAAATATGTTAAAGATGTTAATTACCTATGGGATCGAAACCTCATCAAATTCTCAATTGAACTTGTGGTGGGATATTTGTCCAAGTAAAAAAAGCCATTATTTTGCCCATTTACAAAAAAGCTAACCTAACAATTATAGATAATTGTAAAGTGATTTATCGGTCAATCATGTGTAATGGGCTATATTTTTTTTTAAAATGTCTTATGGATTGGGAGTCAACACTCAGTTAAAAATCCCCCACCTCCCCCTTTTCCCGATGTTTGAGAAACCTAATATATAAAAACAAGAAAGAGTTTGCAATCCCTAAAAATTATGTGCACTTTTTCGAATTATCTCTCCCTACATTTTTGCATTTCCATTTTTGATGTATTCTTTTTTCATAAATCAAAACCTGAGTTTGACTTTTCCGTTTATCTCGTAAACAAAGAGATAAAATGGCAAATAGATCACAACAAAAGGAAAATTTTAGAGTTTATGTATGCAAAAAATTTAAAACTACAACAAATGTAAGAAAAGAAAATTTATTCACACACTACAAATGAACACAAAAGTTTCGATATCCAAGTTTGGGAAATTCCACTAGTTCAACCGTAATAGCATGGAATTTTAAAAGAAATATATTTCTAATTGATCCTACACATGTTTTAAATATGGATATGCATGCTTGAAAAAAGTTAAATATGCAAATGACCTAGGTGATCGAAACCTCATTAAATTAGCAAGTGAACGTGCGGTGGGATATTTACCTGAGTCAAACAAGCCATTATTTTGCCCATTTACAAGAAAGTTGATCTAACAATCATAGATAATTTTAAAGTGATTTATCGATCAATCATGCGTAAGGGGCTCTATTTTTGTAAGAAATGACTTATGGATTGGGAGTCAACACTGAAATAAAAATCCCCCGCCTCCCCCTTTTCCTCATGATTGTGAAACCTAATATATAAAAAAAAAGAATTTGCAATCCCTTAAAATTACAGATATTTTTTGGAATTATCTCTATCTACATTTGAGCATTTCCATTTTAGATGTCTAGTTTTTTCTTAAATCAAACTTGCGATTTCACTTTTTCCTTTATCTTGTAAGTAAAGAGATAAAAAGGCAAGTAGATCACAAAAAAATGAAAATTTTAGAGTTTATGTACAATTTTTTTTTTAAAACGACAACAAATGTAAGTAAAGAAAATTTATTCACACAATAAAAATGAACGCAAAAATTTTTATATCCAAGTTTGGGAAATTCCACTATTTCAACCCTCATAGCTTGGAATTTTATAAGAAAGAAATTTCTAATTGATCTTACACTTGCTTTAAATATGGATATGCATGCTTGAAACATATTAAAGATGCAAAAGACCTATGGAATCCAAACCTCGTTAAATTTTCAAGTGAACGTGCAGTGGGATATGTACCCGAGTCAAATAAGCCATTATTTTGCCCATTTTAAAAAAAACTGACCTAACAATCACAAATGATTGTGAAGTGATTTATCGGTTAGTCATGCGTAACGGGATATATTTTTTTAAGAAATGACTTAGGCTTCCCCTTTTTCCCGACGATTGTGAAACCTAATATATAAAAACTAGAAAGAGTTTGCAATCACTAAAAATTTCTGGCACTTTTTGGAATTATCACTCTCTACATTTGTGCATTTTCATTTTAGTTGTATATTTTTTTGTTAAATCAAAACCTGGGATTTCAGTTTTCCTTTTATCTCGTAAACAAAGACATAAAAAGGTAAATATATCACAAAAATAAGAAAATTTTAGAGTTTATATTTGCAAAATATTTAAAAAAACCAGAAATGTTAGTAAAGAAAATTTATTCACACAATAGAAATGAAGACAAAAGTTTTGATATGCAAGTTTGGGAAATTCCACTAGTTCAACCCTAATAGCTTGGAATTGTATAAGAAAGAGATTTCTAATTGATCCAACACATGTTTTAATTATGGATATGTATGCTTGAAGCATGTTAAAGATGCAAATGACCTATGGGTTCCAAACCTCATTAAATTCTCTAGTGAACATGCGATGGGATATTTACCTGAGTTAAACAAGCCAATATTTTGCCCATTTAAAAATAAAAGCTGACCAAACAATCATAGATGATTTTAAAGTGATTTATCGGTCTATCATGCATAACGGGCAATATTTTTGTCAGAAATCACTTATGGATTGGGAGTCAACACTCAGTTAAAAATCCCCCACCTCCCCCTTTTCCTGACGATTGTGAAACTTAATATATAAAAACATGAAAGAGTTTGCAATCCATAAAAATTACAGACACTTTTTCAAATTATCTCTCTGTACAATTGTGCTTTTCCATTTTAGATGTATACTTTTTTCTTAAATCAAAACCAGAGTTTTCAGTTTTTCCTTTTATCTCGTAAACAAAGACATAAAAAGGTAAATAGATCACAAGAAAATGAAAATTTTAGAGTTTATATATGCAAAATATTTAAAACAACCAGAAATGTAAGTAAAGAAAATTTATTCACACAATACAAATGAAGACAAAAGTTTTGGTAAGCAAGTTTGGAAAATTCCACTAGTTCAACCCGAATAGATAGGGATTTTATAAGAAAGCAAATTCAAATTGATCCTACACATGTTTTAAAGAAGGATATGCATGCTTGAAACATGTTAAAGATGCAAATGACCTATGGGGTACAAACCTCATTAAATTCTCAAGTGAACGTGCGGTGGAATATTTACCCCAGTAAAACAAGCCATTATTTTGCCCATTTACAAAATAGCTGACCAAACAATCATAGATGAATTTAAAGTGATTTATCGGTCAATCATGCATAACAGGCAGTATTTTTGTGAGAAAAGACTTATGGATTGGGAGCATTTTTCCCTACGATTGCGAAACCCAATATGCTAACACTTGAAAGAGTTTACAATCCCTAAAAATAACGAACACTTTTTCGAAATATCTCTTTCTACATTTGTGCATTTCCATTTTAGATGTATACTTTTTTCTTAAATCAAAACTTGTGTTTTCAATTTTCCCTTTTCTTGTAAACAAAGAGATAAAAAGGCAAATATATCACAACAAAATAAAATATTTCTAATTTATGTATGCAAAAAAATTTAAACAACAAAAAACGTAAATAAAGAAAATTTATTCACACACTACAAATTAATACAAAAGTTTTGATATCCAAGTTTGGGAAATTCCACTAGTTCAACCCTAATAGCTTGGAATTATATAAGAACGAGATTTGAAAATGTTCCTACACATGTTTTAAATATGGATATGGATGCTTGAAACATGTTAAAGATGCAAATGACCTCTGGGATCCATACCTCATTAAATTCTCAAGTGAACGTGCGGTAAGATATTTACCCGAGTCAAACAAGCCATTACTTCGCCCATATACAAAAAACCTGACCTAATATTAATTGATGATTGTAAAGTGATTTATCGGTCAATCATACATAACGGGCTATATTTTTGTAAGAAATGACTTATGGATTGGGTGTCAACCCTCCTCCCCCTTTTCCTGATGATAGCGAAACCTAATATATAAAAATTTGAATGATTTTGTAATCCCTAAAAACTGTGGACACTTTTTGGAATTATCTCTCTCTACATTTGTGCATATCCTTTTTAGATGTATAATTTTTTCTTAATTCCAAACTTAAGTTTTCAATTTTCCCTATATCTAGTAAACAAAGAGATAAAAAGGCAAATGGATCACAACAAAATAAAATTTTTTGAATTTATGTATGCAAAAAATTTAAATCAACAACAAACATATGTACAGAAAATATATTCACGCACAACAATTGAACACAAAAGTTTTGATATCCGAGTTTGGGAAATTTCTCTAGTTCGACCCTAATAGCTTGGAACTTTATAAAAAAGAAATTTCTAATTGATCCTACACATGTTTTAAATATGGATATGCATGCTTGAAACATGTTAAAGATGCAAATGACCTATGGGATCCAAACCACATTAAATTCTTAAGTGACCGTGCAGTGGGATATTTACTTGAGTCAAACAAGCCTTTATTTTTCCCATTTACAAAAAAACTTACCTAACAATCATAGTTGAATGTAAAGTGATTTATCGGTTAATCATGCCTAATGAGCTATAATTTTAGTAAGAAAAGACTTATGGATTGGGAATCAAAGCTCAGTTAAAAATCTCCCACCTCGCCCTTTTCTTGACAATAACGAAACCTAATTTATAAAAACTAGAAAGAGTTTGCAATCCCTAAAAAGTAATCACAGTTTTTGGATTTATCTCTCTCTACATTTGTGCATTTCCATTTTAGATGTATACGTTTTTCTTAAACCAAACTTGAATTTTCACTTTTCCCTTGATCTCATAAACAACGAGATAAAAAGGCAAATAGATCACAATAGTATGAAAATTTTAGAGTTTATGTATGCTAAAAATTTAAAACAACAAGAAAAGTTCGTCAAGAAAATTTATTCACACACAAATGAACACAAAAGTTTGGAAAATTCCACTAGTTGAACCCTAATAGCTTGGAATTTTATAAGAAAGAGAGTTCTCATTGGTCCTACCCATGTTTTAAATATGGATATGCATGCCTGAAACATGTTAAAGATGCAAATGACCTATGGGATCCAAACCTTATTAAATTCTTAAGTAAACGTGCAATGGGATATTTACTCGAGTCGAACATGCCATTATTTTTCCCATTTACAAAAAAGCTGACTTAACAATCATATTTGATTGTAAAATGATTTATCGGTCAATCATGCGTAACGGGATATATTTTTGTAGGAAATCACTTATGGGTTGGGAGTCTACACTCAGTTAAAAATCCCCACCTCCCTTTATTCCCGACGATTGTGAAACCTAATTTATAAAAACTACAAAGAGTTTGCGATCCCTAAAAATTATAGACACTTTCTGGAATTATCTCTCTCTACATTTGTGCATTTACATTTGAGATGCATACTATTAAGTAAAAAAATTATTCACACACCACAATTGAGCACAAAATTTTGGATATCTAAGTTTGGGAAATTCCAATAGTTCAACCCTAATAGCTTGGAATTTTATAAGAAAGAGATTTCTACTTGATCCTACACATGTTTTAAATATGGATATGTATGCTTGATACATGTTAAAGATGCAAATGACCTATGGGATCCAAACCTCATTAAATTCTCAAGTGAACATGCGGTTGGATATTTACCTGATTGAAACAAGCCATTTTTTTCCCATTTACAAAAAACCTTACCTAACAATCATATATGATTGTAAAGTGATTTATCGGTTAATCATGCGTAACGGGATATATTTTTGTAAGAAATGACTTTTTGGAATATATGATGTAATTGGGGTGGCACTCATGTAATTAGTTTAAGTTTCCTCTCTCTTCTTCACTCTTATTAGGGTGAAGGGTTTATTTGTAATATTGCTAGTTTTGATATATAAAAATATACCTTATGGGGGGAGGGTTTGGATCAAGTCCATAACCTCCCATTTTCTCCCAATGGTGTCTCTCTTATTTTTCTCCATGACCTAAATCATGGAGTCCTGAAAATCAACATGGTATCAAAGCATAGATTTTCAGGACTCACATCTATGGTTTTCAGGATTGGAAAAAACAAATCATTTTTTTATTGATTTCATATTCCTGTTTTGTTTTTCGTCATTAATGTAAGTCCCTTTTTGTTGCTCAGTTTTTCATATTTCTGGCGAGTTACTGCTGTTTGTGGCGATTTTTTAATTTTACTGGTTCCGTTGTCGGGATAATCTTTCTTTTACTGGTTCCATTGGTAACAGACTGTTACGGGCACAAATCATTTTACACTGCACGGAAGAAAGTGCACTGAGATTGGGATTTTATTTTTGTTTCAGACTCTGTTTATCATTGTTCTTCCGCTGATGGGAGTTTATCATCGATCAGAAAGTTTCCTAAGTTTTTATTTTGTTGCTGCTTTTTCGGGATATCACTGCTAGCACTGTTGCATGTGGAAGTTTCGTCATCATTCCACATTATTTTAAGATTGTCTTATCTGAGTCTCTCTCTGATCGAAAGAGAAAGGGGAAGAAGGACGACTCTCTGATGTTAATCTGCTTAACAAAAGATTTTGGAAACACCTCTCATTGCCATCTCTATTTTTCTACTGCCGCCGACATTTTGTTACAAATCCGAAGATCGTGATTGCCTTTCCTTGATTTTCACTGCTCGTCGCTCTCTAGTTTTGTGTGGCACCGTGGTGAAGAATCACAATTACCGAATTAATATTTCTTCCTAAGTTTGGAAGCGCTGATTAAATCCAGGCCAAGCCTATTCTAGCCAACCCGGACCATGATGAGTTAATCTGGGTCAACCCAGACCGTATCATCGTCTCTCCCGACGCTGCTACCCATCGCCATCGAAAACCACAACCACCATCGATGCTTTCTTCGTCGTCACCACAATTCACCTTGACGGCCACAATGTCGACCGTCTCCAGCCAACCGGCGTCGTAGTACAGAACCCCCTTATCAGAGCAGGGGCTCCGCCTCTACTGATTTCGCTCCCGTGTTCAGCCAAGAGGTTGAGCAGGGGCTTTGCTGCCATTTGCGCAAAATAATCTCGCGGATTTGTGAAAATCTCAGTCCCGTTGCCATTGTCAGAGAAGACAACCCCAGACACCGCCGAGTCATCTTGCTGCGGCGCTGACTCTCTGCAATCAACGACACCATGAGGAGGAAGACGAAGACGTCTATCTGTCGATGATTTATTTCAGGCCCTATTGATTTTTCTTTCTGAAACTATTTCCCTCAACTGGCGACGCGACGATCTTTCCTTGTGGTTTGCTGTCGTTCCCCTTTACCGAAGGAAGATCAGGAAAAATCAGATTTCTAAGTTAGAGAACCGAGATGTCTATCTAGATGTTGTCGAGCAGCACCAGTTTACCGAACCACACCAGATTTTGTTGGGTTAACTCGAGCCAACTCTGTCAAGGTCAACCCTACTTGACCCACTTGTTTATTGCCTCTATTATATGGGTCTGGGTCGCGAGTTTCATATATTTTTCTTCTACGACTCGGCTATATTAGTTTGATATTTATCTTGGCGCAATTCAATTCTTTTTCTCCGACTGGATTATTATTTTGGATTATTACCTGGATTTGGTGTAACTTCCTTATTTACTAATGGATTCGCTGCATACTATTTCATATGTCCTTATTACTCTTTAAGGACTTCTATTATTTACCGCTATACAACTGCACATATGGTGTTTGTTATCTAGGCATTGGCCTATTTCCGTTGCTGCTATTATGTCTCTTTGATTGAGACATTATTTTTTAAGAAGAACTCCTCGGTTGCTTGCCTTGACTTCATTATTTGCTGACTGTCGTTGGCATTGGTTTGTTTGATGCAAAATTTGAATTTCTTAGAAAAGTAAATCACATGGTTGCCCTAGCATTGTATATTCCTCTTTGCCCATTACCCATTACCTTGTGGCAGCCTTCATCCTATATTTGACTCACACTTACCCTTATTGGCCAACCCACTTTAAAGCATTGCTTTGGTTGTCCCTTTTATTCATATGGGTGTTTAAGTCCATTGAGACATCTTATTGGTACCCGGGGTCTTTTTATCGCCGTCTTGTGAATGACCGGCATTACCCACTCTTGTGATTATTGTCACTATATTCGTTTGAAATCCTTCAAGTTTGGTTTCGACTTATGTGTCATCACCTATTTTTTACCTTTTGAGAGTTCGTGTCCAGTTTCATACTTATCCTTGGGATACAATGATGGATGAGATTATTATTACATTTACATTATTTGGTTCAGGGTGGCACTCATGTAATTAGTTTACCTTTCCTGTCTCTTTTTCACTCTTATTATGGTGAAGGGTATATTTTTAATATTGGCAGTTTTGATATCTATAAATATACCTTATGGGGGAGGGTTTGGATCAAGTCCATAACCTCCCATTTTCTCTCAATGGTGTCTCTCTTATTTTTCTCCATGACCTAAATCATGGAGTCCTGAAAATCAACATGACTTATGGATTGGGAGTCAACACTGAGTTAAAAATCCCATGCCTCCCCCTTTTCCCGACGATTGCGAAACCTAATATATAAAAACTAGAAAGATTTTGAAATCCCTAAAAATTATGGACACTTTTTGGAATTATCTCTTTCTACATGTGTTCATTTCCATTTGAGATGTATACTTTTTTCTTAAATCAAAACTTGAGTTTTCACTTTTCCCTTTATCTCGTAAACAAAAAGATAAAAACCCAAATAGATCACATCAAAAATGAAAATTTTACAGTTTATGTATGTAAAAAAATTTAAAACAACAACAAATGTACGTAAAGAAAATTTATTCGCACACCACAAATGAACACAAAAGTTTGGATATCCAAGTTTGGGAAATTCCAATAGTTCAACCCTAATAGCTTGGAATTTTATAAGAAATAAATTTCTAATTGGTCCTACACTTGTTTTAAATATGGATATCCATGCTTGAAACATGTTAAAGATGCAAATGGCCAGTGGGATCCAAACCTCATTAAATTCTCAAGTGAAAGTGGGGTGAGATATTTACACGAGTCAAACAAGCCATTATTATGCCCATTTAAAAAATAGATTACCTAACAATCATAGATGATTATAAAGTGATTTATCGGTCAATCATGTGTAACAAGCTATAGTTTTGGAAGAAATTGCTTATGGATTTTGAGTAAACACTCACTTAAAAATCCCCCACCTCCCGTTTTTCCCGATGATTGCGAAACCTAATATATAAAAACTAGAAAGAGTCTTCAATCCCTATAAATTATGGACACTTTTATGAATTATCTCTCTCTACATTTGTGCATTTCCATTTTAGATGTATAATTTTTTCTTAAATCAAAACTTGAGTTTTCACTTTTCCCTTTATCTCGTAAACAAAGAGATAAAAAGGCAAATAGATCACAACAAAAGAATTTTTTTTTAATTTATGTATGCAACAAATTTAAAACATCAACAAATGTAAGTAAAGAAAATTTATTCACACACCACAAATAAACACAAAATTTTTGATATCCAAGTTTTGGAAATTCCTCTAGTTCAACCCTAATAGCTTGGATTCTTATAAGAAAGAGATTTCTAATTGATCCTACAAAAATTTTAAATATGGATATGCATGCTTGAAACATGTTAAAGATGCAAATGTCCTATAGGATTCAAAGCTCAATAAATTATCATGTGAACATGCGGTGGGATATTTACTCGAGTCAAGCAAGCCAATATTTTGCCTATTTAAAAAAAACTGACCTAATATTCATAGATGATTGTAAAGTGATTTATCGGTCCATCATGCGGAACGGGGTATGTGTTTATAAGAAATCACTTATGGATTGGGAGTCAACCCTTAGTAAAAATTCCCTTGCCTCCCCCTTTTCCCGAGGATTGCGACACCCAATATATAAAAATTAGAAAGAGTTTGCAATCCCTAAAAATTACGAACACTTTTTGGAATTATCTCTCTCTACATTTGTGAATTTCCATTTTAAATGTATGCTTTTTTCTTAAATCAAAACTTGAGTTTTCACTTTTTCTTTTATCTCGTAAACAAAGAGATAAAAAGGCAAATAAATCACAAAAAAATAAAAAAATTTAGACTTTATGTATGCAAAAATATTTAAACAACAAAAAATGTAAGTAAAGAAAATTTATTCAAATGAACACAAAAGCTTTTCTATCCATGTTTGGGCAATTCCACTAGCTGAAACCTAATAACTTTGAATTTTATAAGAAAGAGATTTCTAATTCACCCTACACATGTTTTAAATATGGATATGCATGTTGGAAACATGTTAATTTATTCACACACCACAAATGAAAACAAAAGTTTTGATATCCAAGTTTGCGAAATTCCACTAGTTCAACCCTAATAGCTTGGAATTTTATAAGATACAGATTTCTAATTGATGCTACACATGTTTTAAATATGGATATGCATGCTTGAAACATGTTAAAGATGAAAATGACCTATGGGATCCAAACCTCATTAAATTCTCAAGTGAACGAATGATGGGATATTTACTCGAGTCAAACAAGCCATTATTTTGCCATTTACAAAAAAACTGACCTAATATTCATAGATGATTGTAAAGTGATTTATCAGTCAATCATGGGTAGTGGGCTATATTTTTGTAAGAAATGACTTATGGATTGGGAGTCAACTCTCAATAAAAATTTCCTTGCCTCCCCCTTTTCCCGACTATTGCAAAACCTAATATATTAACACTAGAAAAACTTTACAATCGCTAAAAATAACAGACACTTTTTCGAATTATCACTCTCTACATTTGTGCATTTCCATTTTAGATGTAAATTTTTTTCCTAAATCAAAACTTGAGTTTTCACTTTTCCCTTTATCTCGTAAATAAAGAGATAAAAAGGCAAATAGATCACAAAAAAATAAAAAAATTTGAATTTATGTATGCAAAAAATTTAAAACAACAACAAACGTAAATTATGAAAATTTATTCTCTCACCACAAATTAACACAAAAGTTTTGATATCCAATTTTGGGAAATTCCACTAGTTCAACCCTAATAGCTTGGAATTATAGAAGAAAGAGATTTGAAAATGGTCCTACACATGTTTTAAATATGGATATGGATGCTTGAAACATGTTAAAGATGCAAATGACCAGTGGGATCCATACCTCAATAAATTCTCAAGTGAACGTGCGGTAGGATATTTACCCAAGTCAAACAAGCCTTTATTTTGCCCATATACAAAAAAGTTGACCTAATATTAATAGATGATTGTAAAGTGATTTATCGGTCAATCATGCATAACAGGCTATATTTTTGTAAGAAATGACTTATGGATTGGGAGTCAACCATCCTCCCCCTTTTCCCGACGATTGCGAAACCTAATATATAAAAACTAAAAAGAGTTTTCAATCCCTAAAAATTACGGACAATTTTTGGAATTATCTCTCTCAACATTTTTGCATTTCCATTTTAGATCTATACTTTTTTCTTAAATCAAAACTTGACTTTTCACTTTTCCCTTTATCTCGTAGAAAAAATGATAAAAAGGTAAAAAGATCACAACAAAATAAATATTTTTTAATTTATTTATGCAAAAAATTTAAAACAACAACAAAAATAAGTAAAAAAAATTTATTCACACACCATAAATGAACACGAAAGTTTTGATATCCAAGTTTGGGAAATTCAACTAGTTCAACCCTAATAGCTTGAAATTTGATAAGAAAGAGATTTCTAATTGATCCTACACATGTTTTAAATATGGATATGCATGCTTTAAACATGGATATGCATGCTTTAAACATGTTAAAGATGCAAATGACCTATGGGATCCAAGCCTCATTAAATTCTCAAGTGAACGTGCGGTGAGATATTTACCCTAGTCAATTAAGCCATTATGTTGCCCATTTACAAAAACGCTTACCTAAAAATCATATATGATTGTAAATTGATACGCCTCCCCCTATTCCCGACGATTGCGAAACCTAATATATAAAAACTAGAAAGATTTTGCAATCCCTAAAAATTTTGGACTATTTTTTTACATATCTCTCTCTACATTTGTGTATTTCCTTTTGAGATGTATACTTTTTTCTTAAATCAAAACTTGAGTTCTCACTTTTCCCTTTATCTCTTAAACAAAAAGATAAAAAGGCAAATAGATCACAACAAAATGAAAATTTTACAGTTTATGTGTGCAAAAAAATTTAAAACAACAACAAATGTAAGTAAATGAAATTTATTCACACACCACAATTGTACACAAAAGTTTGGATATCCAAGTTTGGGAAATTCCACTAGTTCAACCCTAATAGCTTGGAATTTTATACGAAAGAGATTTTTAATTGATCCCACACATGTTTTAAATAAGGATATCAATGCTTGAAACATATTAAAGATGAAAATGGCCTGTGGGATCCAAACCCCATTAAATTCTCAAGTGAACGTGGGGTAGGATATTTACCCG
This sequence comes from Aristolochia californica, assembly GCF_029961685.1. Taxonomy (NCBI): domain Eukaryota; kingdom Viridiplantae; phylum Streptophyta; class Magnoliopsida; order Piperales; family Aristolochiaceae; genus Aristolochia; species Aristolochia californica. The sequence goes on from NW_027182257.1 coordinate 7,786,012, forward strand.
AGTCAAACAGGCCATTATTTTGCCCATTTACAAAAAAGCTTACCTAAAAATCATAGATGTTTGTAAAGTGATTTATTGGTCAATCATGCATAATGAGCTATAGTTTTGGAAGAAATTACTTATGGATTTTGAGTAAACACTCAGTTAAAAATCCCTCGCCTCTCCTTTTTCCCGACAATTTTGAAACCTAATATATTAAAATTAGGAAGAGATTGCAATCCCTAAAAATTATGTACACTTTTATAAATTATCTCTCTAAAAATTTATGCATTTAAATTTTAGATGTATACTTTTTTCTTAAGCCGAACTTGAGTTTTCACTTTTTCCTTTATCTCGAATACAAAGAGATTAAAAGGCAAATAGTCACTACAAAATAAAAAATTTTGAATTGATGTATGCAAAAAATTTAAAACAAAAACAAATGTTAGTAAAGAAAATGTATTCCCACACCACAAATGAACACAAAAGCTTTGATATCCAAGTTTGGGAAATTCCACTAGTTCAACCTTAATAGCTTGGAATTTTATAAGAAAGAGATTTCTAATTGATCCTACACATATTTTAAATATGGATATGCATTCTTGAAACACATTAAAGATGAAAATGACCTATGGGATCCAAACCTCATTAAATTCTCAAGTGAACGTGCGGTGGGATATTTACTCGAGTCAAACAAGCCATTATTTTGCCAATTTACAACAAAATGACCTAACAATCATAGATGATTGTAAAGTGGTTTACCGGACAATCATAGATGATTGTAATCATTCGTAGCGGGATATATTTTTGTAAGAAATAACTTATGGATTGGGAGTCAACACTCAGTTAAAAATCCTCCGCCTCTCCCTTTTCCTAACAATTGCGAAACCGAAAATATAAAAACTTGAAAGAGTTTACAATCCCTAAAAAATACGGACACCTTTTGGATTTATCTCTCTCTACATTTGTGCATTTCCATTTGAGATGTATACATTTTTGTTAAATCAAAACTTGAGGTTTCACTTTTCCCTTTATCTCATAAACAAAAAGATAAAAAGGCAAATAGATCATAACAAAGTGAAGATTTTACAGTTTATGTATGCAAAAAAATTTTAGAACAAAAACATATGTAAGTAAAGAAATATTTTCACCCACCAATATTGAACACAAAAGTTTGGATATCCAAGTTTTGGAAATTCCACTAGTTCAACCCTAATTGCTTGGAATTTTATGAGAAAGTGATTTCTAATTGCTCCTACACATGTTTTAAATATGGATATGCATGCTTAAAACATGTTAAAGATGCAAATGCCCTATGAGATGCAAACTACATTAAATTCTCAAGTGAACGTGCGGTGGGATATTTACCCGAGTCAAACAAGCCATTATTTTTCCCATTTACAAAAAGCTTACCTAACAATCATAGATGATTGTAAAGTGATTTATTGGTCAATCATTCATACCGGGCTATTTTTTTTGTAAGAAATGACTTATGGATTGGGAATCAACATGCAATTAAAAATCCCCCAACTCCCCCTTTTCTCGACGATTGCGAAACCTAATATATAAAAAGTAGTAAGAGTTTGCAATCCCTAAAAAATACTGACAATTTTTGGAATTATCACTCTCTACATTTGTGCATTTCCATTTTTTATGTATGCTTTTTTCTTAAACCTAACTTGAGTTTTCACTTTTCCCTTTATCGCGTAAACAAAGAGATAAAAAGGCAAATAGATCACAAAAAAATGAAAATTTTAGAGTTTATGCTTGTAAAAATTTTAAAACAACAACAAAAGTATGTAAAGAATTTATTCACACACCACAAATGAACAAAAATTTTGATATCCAAGTTTGGGAAATTCCACTAGGTTAACCATAATAGCTTGGAATTTTATAAGATAGAGATTTCTAATTGACCCTACTTGTGTTTTAAATATGGATATGGATGCTTGAAACATGTTAAAGATGCAAATGGCCCATAGGATTCAAACCTCAATAAATTCTCAAGTGAACGTGCGGTGGGATATTTACCTAAGTCAAACAAGCCATTATTTTGCCTTTTCATAGATGATTGTAAAGTGATTTCTCGGTCAATCATGCGTAACGGGGTGTATTTTTATAAGAAATGACTTATGGATTGGGAGTCAACCCTCGGTAAAAATTCCGTTGCCTCCTCTTTTTCCCAACGATTGCGACACCTAATATATAAAAACTAGAAAGTGTCTGCAATCCCTAAAAAGTACAGACACTTTTTTGAATTCTCTCTCTTTACATTTGTGAATTTCTATTTTAGATGTATACTTTTTTTTGAAATTAAAACTTGATTTTTCTCTTTTTTTTTTTAATCTCATAAACAAAGAGATTAAAAGGCAAATAGATCACAACAAAATAAAAATTTTAATGTTTATGTTTGCAAGAAAATTTAAAACAACAACAAATGTAAGTAAAGAAAATTTATTCCAACACCACAAATGAACACAAAAGTTTTTCTATCCAAGTTTTGGAAATTCCGCTTGCTCAAACCTAATGGCTTTGAACTTTATCAGAAAAATATTTCTAATTGACCCTACACATGTTTTAAATATGGATATGCATGCTGGAAACATGTTAAAGATGCAAATGACTTATGGGATCCAAACCTCATTAAATTCTCAAGTGAACATGCGGTGGGATATTTACATGAGTCGAACAAGCCGTTATTTGGAAAATTTACAACTAAAAGACCTAACAATCATTGATGATTATAAAATGGTTTATCGGACAATCATTCATAATGGGATATATTTTTATAAGAAATGACTTATGGATTAGGAGTCAACGCTCAGTTAAAAATCCCATGCCTCCCTCTCTTACTGATGATTGCAAAACCTAATATGTTAAAAATAGAAAGATTTTGCAATCCCAAAAAATTACAGACACTTTTTGGAATTATCTCTCTCTAAATTTGTGCGTTTCCATTTTATATGTATATTTTTTTCTTAAATCAAAACTTGAGTTTTCACTTTTAACTTTATCTCATAAACAAAGAGATAAAAAGGCAAATAGATCACAACAAAACAAGAATTTTAGAGTTTATGTATGAAAAAAATTTAAAACAACTACAAATGTCAGTAAATAAAATTTTTTCACTCACCACAAATGAACTCAAAAGTTTTTATATCCAAGTTTGGAATTTCCACTAGTTCAACCCTAATAGCTTGGAATTTTATTACATGTTTGAAGTATGTTAAAGATGCAAATGACCTATGGGATCCAAACCTCATTAAATTCTCAAGTGAACGTGCAGTGGGATATATACCCGAGTCAAACAAACCATTATTTTTCCCATTTATAAAAAAGATGACCTAAAAATCATAGAAGATTGTAAAGTGATTTATCAGTCAATCATGCGTAACATGACATATTTTTTTAAGAAATGACTTATGGATTCGGATTGACACTCAATTAAAAATCCCTCGCTTCCTCCTTTTTCCGACGATAGCGAAACCAAATATATAAAAATAAGAAAGAGTTTGCAATCCAAAAAAATTATGGACGCTTTTTGGAATTATCTCTCTATGCATTTGTGCATTTCCATTTTACATGTATCCTTTTTTCTTAAATCAAAACTTGAGTTTCCACTTTTCCCTTTATCTCGTAAACAAAGATATTAAAAGGAAAATAGATCACAACAAAATGATAATTTTAGAGTTTATGTATGCAAAAAAATTTAAAACAATAAAAAATTTAAGTAAAGAAAACTTATTACACACCACAAATGAACACAAAAGTTTTGATATCCAAGTTTGGGATATTCCACTAGTTCAACTCTAATAACTTGGAATTTTATAAGAAAGAGATTTCTAAATCATCCTCCACATGTTTTAAATATGGATATGCATCTTTGAAACATGACCTATGGGATCCAAACCTCATTAAATTCTCAAGTGAACGTGCGATGAGATAATTACCCAAGTCAAACAAGCCATTGTTTTGCCTATTTACAAAAAAACTTACCTAACAATCATAGATGATTATAAAATGATTTATCTGTCAATCATGCGTAATGGAATATATTTTTGTAAGAAATGACTTATGGATTGGGAGTCACCACTCAGTTAAAAATCCCCCGCCTCCCCCTTTTCCCGACGTTTGTGAAACCTAATATATAAAAACTAGAAAGAGTCACTATTTTCCAGACACTTTTTGGAATTATCTCTCTCTACATTTGGGCATTTCCATTTTAGATGTATATTTTTTTCTTAACTCAAAACTTGTGCCTTCACTTTTCCCTTTATCTCGAAAACAAAGAGATAAAAGGGCAAATAGATCAAAAAAAATTATATTTTAGAGTTTATGCATGCAAAAAAATTTAAAACAACAAAAAATTTTAAGTTGAGAAAATTTATTCACACACCACAAATGAACACAAAAGTTTTGAAATCCAAGTTTGGGAAATTCCACTAGTTCAACCTAATAGCTTGGAATTTTATAAGAAAGAGATTTCTAATTGACCCTATAGTTGTTTTAAATATAGATATGCAAACTTCAAAAATGTTAAAGATGCAAATGACCTATGGGATCCAAACCTCATTAAATTCTCAAGTGAAGGTGCGGTGGGATATTAACCAGAGTCAAACAAGCCATTATTTTTCCCATTTAAAAAAAAAATATGACCTACCAATCATAGATGATTATAAAGTGATTTATCAGTCAATCATGCATATCGGGCTATATTTTTGTAAGAAGTGAGTTATGGATTGGGAGTCAAAACTAGGTTAAAACTCCTCTCCCTCCCCCTTTTCTCGACGATTGCAAAACCTAATATATAAAAACTGGAAAGAGTTTGCTATCCCTAAAAATTAAAAACACTTTTTGGAATTATCTCTCTCAAATTTGTGCATTTCCATTTTAGATGTATACTTTTTTTTAAGTCAAAACTTGTGTTTTCACTTTCCCCTTTATCTACTTAGCAAAAAGATAAAAAGGCAAATAGATCACAACAAAATGAAAATTTTAGAGTTTATGTATGTAAAAAAATTTAAAACAACAACAAATGTCAGTAAAGAAAATTTATTCACACACCACAAATGAACACAAAAGTATTGATATCAGAGTTTAAGAAATTCCACTAGTTCAACCCTAATTGCTTGAAATTTTATAAGAAAGATATTTTTAATTGGTCCTGCACATGTTTTAAATATGAATATGCATGTTTGAAACATATTAAATATGCAAATGACCTAAGGGATCGAAACCTCTTTAAATTCTCAATTGAACCTGCGTAGGGATATTTACCCGAGTCAAACAAGTCATTATTTTACCCATTTACAAAAAAGCTGACCTAACAATCTAAGATGATTGTAAATTGATATATCGGTCAATAAAACGTAATGGGATATATTTTTGTATGAAATGACTTATGTATTGGGTGTCAACACTCAGTTAAAAATCCCTTGCCTCCACCTTTTCCCGACGTTTGTGAAATCTTATATATAAAAACTAGAAATAGTCCCAAAAATTACTGAGATTTTTTGGAATTATCTCTCTCTACATTTTTGCATTTCCATTTTAGATGTCTATTTTTTTCTTAAATAAAAACTTGATTTTTTACTTTTCCCTTCATCTCGTAAACAAAGAGATAAAAAGGTAAATAGATTACAACAAAATGAAAATTTTAGATTTTAAGTACGAAAAAAATGAAAACTACAACAAATGTAAGTAAAGAAAATTTATTCACACACCACAAATTAACACAAAATGTTTTATATTTAAGTTTGAGAAATTCCAATAGTTCAACCCTAATAGCTTTGAATTTTATACGAAAGAGATTTCTAATTGATCCTACACAAGATTTAAATATGGGTATGCATGCTTCAAACATGTTAAAGATGCAAATGACCAACAGGATCCAAACCTCATTACGTGCGGTGGGATATTTACTCGAATCAAACAAGCAATTATTTTTCACATTTAAAAAAAGTTTACTTAACAATCATGATGATTGTAAAGTGAATTATCGGTCTATCATGCCTAACAGGCCATATTTTTGTGTGAAATGGATTGAGAGTCAACACTCAGTTAAAAATCGGTCGCCTCCCCCTTCCGAGTCAAACAAGCCATTATTTTACCCAATTACAAAAAAGCTAACCTAACAATCATACATGATTGTAAAGTGATTTATTGTTCAATCACGGGTAACGGGGTGTATTTTTATGGATTGGGAGTCAACCCTCAGTAAAAATTCCCTTACCTCCCCCTTTTCCTGATGATTGCGACACCTAATATATAAAAAAGGGAAAAAATTTGCAATCCCTAAAAATTACAGATACTTTTTTGAATTCTCTCTCTCTATATTTGTGAATTTCCATTTTAGATGTATACTTTTTTCTTAAATCAAAACTTGAGTTTTCTCTTTTTCCTTTATCTCGTAAACAAAGACATAAAAAAGCAAATAGATCACAACCAAAAAAAAATTTCAGAGTTTATGAATGTAAAAAAATTTAAAACAACAACAAATGTAAGTAAAGAATTTTTTTTCAAACACCACAAATGAACACAAAAGTTTTTATATCCAAGTTTTGGAAATTCCACATGCTCAAACCTAATGGCTTTGAACTTTATAAGAAAAAGATTTCTAATTGACCCTACGCATGTTTTAAATATGGATATGCATTCTAGAAACATGTTAAAGATGCAAATGACCTATGGGATTCAAACCTCATTAAATTCTCAAGTGAACTTGCGGTGGGATATTTACCCGAGTCGAACAAGCCATTATTTTGAAAATTTACAACAAAATTACCTAACAATCATAGATGATTGTAAAGTGGTTTAACAGACAATCATTTGTAACGGGCTATATTTTTGTACGAATTGACTTATCGATTGGGAGTCAACACTCAGTTAAAAATCTCATGCCTCCCCCTCTTACCGACAATTGCAAAACATAATATATAAAAAATAGAAAGATTTTGCAATCCCAAAAAATTACAATCACTTTTGGAATTATCTCTCTCTAAATTTGTGCGTTTCCATTCTATATGTATATTATTTTCTTAAATCAAAACTTGAGTTTTCACTTTTAACTTTATCTCGTAAACAAAGAGATAAAAAGGCAAATAGATCACAACAAAACGAGAATTTTAGAGTTTATGTATGCAAAAAAAATTAAAACAACAACAAATGTCAGTATAGAAATTTTTTTCACACACTACAAATGAACACAAAAATTTTTATATCCAAGTTGGAAAATTCCACTTGTTCAACCCTAATAGCTTGAAATTTTATTACATGCGTGAAACATGTTAAAGATGCAAATGACCTATGGGCTCCAAACCTCATTAAATTCTCAAGTGAACGTGCAGTGGGATATATCCCTTAGTCAAACAAACCATTATTTTTCCCATTTACAAAAAAAATGACCTAACAATCATAGAAGATTTTGAAGTGATTTATCAGTCAATCATGCATAATGTGACATATTTTTGTCTGAAATGACTTATGGATTCGGATTGACACTCAGTTAAAAATCCCCCGCCTCCCCCTTTTCCCAACAATAGCGAAACCAAATATATAAAAACTAGAAAGATTTTGCAATCCCATAACATTATGGACGCTATTTGGAATTATCTCTCTATACATTTGTGCATTTCCATTTTACATGTATCCTTTTTTCTTAAATCAAAACTTGAGTTTTCACTTTTCCTTTTATCTTGTAAACAAAGAGATTAAAAGGAAAAAATATCACAACAAAATGATAATTTTAGAGTTTATGTATGCAAAAAAAATTTAAAACAACAACAAATGTAAGTAAAGAAAATTTATTACACACCACAAATGAACACAAAAGTGTTGATATCCAAGTTTGGGATATTCCACTAGTTCAACCCTAACAACTTGGAATTTTATAAGAAAGAGATTTCTAAATGATCCTACACATGTTTTAAATATGGATATGCATCTTTGAAACATGACCTATGGGATCCAAACCTCATTAAATTCTCAAGTGAACGTGCGGTGAGATATTTACGCAAGTCAAACAAGCCATTATTTTGCATATTTACAAAAAAAACTTTTGTAACAATCATAGATGATTATAAAATGATTTATCTATCAATAATGCGTAATGGAATATATTTTTGTAAGAAATGACTAATGGATTGGGAGTCAACACTCAGTTAAAAATCCCCCGCCTCCCCTTTTCCTGACATTTGTGAAACCTAATATGTAAAAACTAGAAAGAGTCCCTATTTTGCAAACACTTTTTGGAATTACCTCTCTCTATATTTGTGCATTTCTATTTTAGATGTATATCTTTTTCTTAAATCAAAACTTGTGCTTTCACTTTTCCCTTTATCTCATAAACAAAGAGATAAAAGGGCAAATAGATCAAAACAAAATGAATATTTAAGATTTTATGCATGCAAAAACATTTAAAACAACAACAAATTTAAGTTGAGAAAATTTATTCAAACACTACAAAGGAACACAAAAGTTTTGAAATCCAAGTTTGGGAAATTCCACTAGTTCAACCCTAATAGCTTGGAACTTTATAAGAAAGAGATTTCTAATTGACCATACACATGTATTAAATATAGATATGCAAGCTTGAAAAATGTTAAAGATGCAAATGACCTATGGGATCCAAACCTCATTAAATTCTCAAGTGAACGTGCAGTGGGATATTTACCCGAGTCAAACAAGCCATTATTTTGCCCATTTACAAGAAAGCTGACCTCACAATCATAGATGATTATAAAGTGATTTATCGCTCAATCATACGTATCGGGCTATATTTTTGTATGAAATAACTTCCGGATTAGGTGTCAAAACTCAGTTAAAACTTCTCTGCCTCCCCCTTTTCTCGACAATTGTGAAACCTAATATATAAAAACTAAAAAGAGTTTGCAATCCCTAAAAATTAAGGATATTTTTTGGAATTATATCTCTCAAATATTTGCATTTCCATTTAGATTTATACTTTTTCTTAAATCAAAACTTGAGTTTTCACTTTCCTTTATCTCTCCTAAGCAAAAAGAGAAAAAGGCAAATAGATCACAACAAAATGAAAATTTTAGAGTTTATGTATGCAAAAAAATTTATAACAACAAAAAATGTGAGTAAAGAAAATTTATTCACACACCACAAATGAACACAAAAGTATTGATATCAGAGTTTAGGAAATTTACTAGGTCAACCCTAATTGCTTGAAATTTTATAAGAAAGATATTTTTAATTGATCCTACACATGTTTTAAATATGAATATGCATGTTTGAAACATATTAAAGATGCAAATGACCTATGGGATCGAAACCCCTTTAAATTCTCAATTGAACCTACGCAGGGATATTTACCCGAGTCAAACAAGTGATTATTTAACCCATTTACAAAAAAGTTGACATTACAATCTTAGATGATTGTAAATTGATATATCGGTCAATAAAGTTTAACAAAATATATTTTTGTAAGAAATGAATAATGTATTGGGAGTCAACACTCGGTTAAAAATCCCCCGCCTCCCCCTTTTCCCGACGTTTGCGAAACCTTATATATAAAAAATAGAAATATTCCCTAAAAATTACTAACACGTTTTGGAATTATCTCTCTAGATATTTGTGCATTTCCATTTTAGATGTAAATTTTTTTCTCAAATAAAAACTTGAGTTTTTACTCTTCCCTTCATCTCGTAATCAAAGAGATAAAAAGGCAAAAAGATTACAACAAAATGAAAATTTTAGAGTTTAAGTACGCAAAAAAATTCAAAACAACAAAAAATGCAAGTAAAGAAAAATTATTCACACACCACAAATTAACACAAAAGTTTTGATATCCATGTTTGGGAAATCCACTAGTTCAACCCTAATAGCTAGGAATTTTATACGAAAGAGATTTCTAATTGATTATACACAAGTTTTAAATATGGGTATGCATGCTTGAAACATGTTAAAGATGCAAATGACCTACGGGATCCAAACCTCATTAAATTCTCAAGTGAACGTGCGTTGAGATATTTACCTGAGTCAAACAAGCCATTTTTTTGCACATTTAAAAAAAAATTACCTAACAATCATGATGATTGTAAAGTGAAATATCGGTCAATCATGCCTAACGGGCTATATTTTGTGTGAAATGACTTATGGATTGAGAGTCAACACTCAGTTAAAAGTCCCCCGCCTCCCCCTTTTCTCGACAATTGTGAAACCTAATATATAAAAACATGAAAGAGTTTACAATCCCTAAAAATTATGAACACTTTTATGAATTATCTCTCTCTACATTTGTGCAATTTCATTTTAGATGTATACTTTTTTCTTAATCAAATTTTGAGTTTTCACTTTTCCCTTTTTTCTCATAAACAAAAAGATAAAAAGGCAAGTAGATCAAAACTAAAAGAATATTTTAGAGTTTATATATGCAAAAAATTTAAAACAACAACAAATGTAAGTAAATAAAATTTATTCCCACACCACCAATGAACACAAAAGTTTTGATATCCAAATTTGGTAAATTCCACTACTTCAACCCTAATTGCTTAGAATTTTATAAGAAAGAGATTTCTAATTGATCCTACACATGTTAAAGATGCAAATGACCTATGGGATCCAAACCTCATTAAATTCTCAAGTGAACGTGTGGTGAGATATTTACCTGAGTCAAACAAGCCATTATTTTTCCCATTTACAAAAAAGCTTACTAACAATCATAGATGACTATAAAGTGATTTATCTGTCAATCACGAGTAATGGGCTATATTTTCGTAATAAATAACTTATTGATCGAGAGAAAACACTCAGTTAAAAATCCCCAGCCTCCCCCTTTTCCCGAATATTGCTAAACCTAATATATATAAAATAGAAAGAGTTTGCGATCGCAAAAAATTATGGACACTTTTTTCAATTATCTCTCTCTACATTTGTGTATTTCCATTTTTGATGTATACATTTTTCTTAAATCAAAACTTGAGTTTTCACTTTTCCATGTATCTCATAAATAAAGAGATAAAAAGGCATATAGATCACATCAAAATGAAAGTTTTAGAGTTTATATACGCAAAACATTTAAAACAATAACATATATAAGTAAAGAAAATTTATTCACACACCACAAATGAACACAAAAGTTTTTATATCCAAGTTAGGGAAGTTCTACTAGTTCAACTCTAATAGCTTGACATTTTATAAGAAAGAGATTTCTAATTGATCCTACACATGTTTTAAATATGGATATGCACGATTGAAACATCTTACTGATGGAAATGACCTATGGGATCCAAACCTCATTAATTTCTCATGTGAACAAGCGGTGGGATAGTTACCTGTGTCAAACAATCCATTATTTTGCCCATTTACAAAAAAAACTGACCTAACAATCATAGATGATTGAAAAATGATTTATTGGTCAATCATGCATAACGGGCTATATTTTTGTAAGAAATGAATTAAGGATTGGGAGTTAACACTCAGATAAAAATCCCCCGCCTCCCCCTTTTCCCGACAATTGCAAAACCTAATATATAAAAACAAGAAAGAGTTTGTAATCCCTAAAAATTACAGACACATTTTGGAATTATCTCTCTCTACATTTGTGCATTTCCTTTTTAGATATATACTTTTTTCTTAAATCAAATCTTGAGTTTTCCATTTTCCATTTATCTCGTAAACAAAGAGATAAAAAGGCAAATAGATTACAACAAAATCAAAATTTTAGAGTTTATCTATGCAAAAAAATATAAAATAACAAAAAATGTAAGCAAAAGAAAATTTATTCACACACCACAAATGAACACAAAAGTTTTGGAATTCAAATTTGGTAAATTCCACTACTTCAACCCTAATAGCTTGGAATTTTATAAGAAAAAGATTTCTAATTGATCCTACACATGTTCTAAATATGGATATGCAAGCTTGAAACATGTTAAAGATGCAAATGACCTATGGGATCCAAACCTCATTAAATTCTAAGGTGCAAGTGTGGTGGGATATTTACCAGAGTCAAACAAGCAATTATTTTGCCCATTTACAAAAAAGCTGACCTAACAATCATAGATGATAGTAAAGTGATTTATCGGTCAAGGATGCGTAAGGGTCTTTATTTTTTTGAGAAAGGACTTATCAATTGGGAGTCAACACCCAGTTAAAAATACCCGCCTCCCCCTTTTCGCGACGATTGCGAAACCTCAAATATAAAAAAAAGAAATAGTTTGCAATCCCTAAAAATTATGGACACATTTTGGAATTATCTCTCTCTGCATTTGTGCAATTCCATTTTAGATGTATACTTTTTTCTTAAATCAAAACTTGAGTTTTCAGTTTTCCCATTATCTTGTAAACAAAGAGATAAAAAGACAAATAGATCACAATAAACAGAAAATTTTAGAGTTTATGGATGCTAAAAATTTAAAACAACAAGAAATGTACGTAAAAAAAATTTATTCAGACACCACAAATGAACATAAAAGTTTTGATATCCAAGTTTGGTAAATTCCACTAGTTCAACCGTAATACTTTGGAATTTTATAAGGAAGAGATTTTGAATTGATCCTACGCATGTTTTAAATATGGATATGCATGTTTGAAATATGTTAAGGATGCAAATAACGTATGGAATCCAAACCTCATTAAATTCTTAAGTGAACGTGCGGTGGAATATTTACCCGTGTCAAACAAGCCATTATTTTGCCCATTTACAAAAAAGCAGACCTAACAATCACAGATGATTGGAAAGTGATTTATCGGTCAATCATGCGTAACAGGCTATAAATTTGAAGGAAATGACTTATGGATTGGGAGTCATCACTCAATTAAATATCCCCCACCTCCCCCTTTTTCTCGATGATTGTGACACCTAATAAATAAAAAATAGAAAGAGTTTGCAATCCCTAAAATTTACAGACACTTTTTTGACTTACCTCTCTCTACATTTGCGCATTTCCATTTTATATATATAATTTTTTGTTAAAGCAAAACTTGAGTTTTCACTTTTCCCCTTATCACGTAAACGAAGAGATAAAAAGGCAAATAGATCACAACAAAATTAAAATTTTATAGTTTATGTATGCAAAAAATTTTAAAAACAAAAATTATAAGTAAAGAAAATTTATTCACGCACCACCAATGAACACAAAAGTTTTGATATACAGGTTATGGAAATTCCACTAGTTCAACCCTAATAACTGAGAATTTGATAAGAAAGTGATTTCTAAATAATCCTACACATGTTTTAAATATAGATATGCATGCTTGAAACATGTTGAGATGCAAATGACCTATGGGATCCAAACCACATTAAATTCACAAGTGAACGTGAGTTGGAATATTTACCCAAGTCAAACAAACCATTATTTTGCCCATTCACAAAAAAGCTGACCTAACAATCATAGATTCGTGTAAAGTGATTTATCAGACAATCATGCATCACAAGCTATATTTTTGTAAGAAATGACTGATGGATCTGGAGTCAACACTCAGATAAAAATCCCCCGCCTCCCCCTTCTTCCAACGATTGCGAAACCTAATATATAAAAATTAGAAAGAATTTGCAATCCCTAAAAATTAAAGACACTTTTTGGAATTATCACTCTCTACTTTTGTGCATGCTTAAAACATGTTAAAGATGAAATGACCAATGGGATCCAAACCTCAATAAATTCTCAAGTAAACATGCCGTGGGATATTTACCCGAGTTAAACAAGCCATTATTTTGCCCATTTGAAGAAAAGATGACCTCACAATCATAGAAGATTGTAAAGTTATTTATCGGTCAATCATGCATAACAGGCTATATTTTTTTAAAGAAATGACTTATGGATCGGGAGTCAACCCTCAGAAAAAAAAAATGCCCCTCATCCCCCTTTTCCCGACAATTGCGAAACCTAATATAAAAAAACTAGAAAAGAGTTTGCAATCCCTAAAAATTATGGAAACTTTTTGGAATTATCTCTCTCTACATTTGTAAAATTCCATTTTAAATGTATTCTTTTTTCTTAAATCAAAAGTTGAGTTTTCACATTTCCCTTTAACTCGTAAACAAAGAGGTAAAAAGGCAAATAGATCACAAAAAAATGAAAATTATAGAATTTATGTATGCTAAAAATTTTAAAAAACAACAATGTAAGTGACGATAGTTTATTCACATGCCACAAATGAACACAAAATTTTTTATGACCAAGTTTGGGAAGTTCCACTAGTTCAACCCTAATAGCTTGGAATTTTATACGAAAGAGATTTCTAATTGATCCTACTCATGTTTTAAATATGGATAAGCATGCTTGAAAGATGATAAAGATGCAAATGACCTATGGGATCCAAACCTCATTAAATTCTAAAGTGCAAGTGCGGTGGGATATTTACCCGAGTCAAACAAGCCATTATTTTGCCCATTTACTAAAAAGCTGACCCAACAAGCATAGATGATTGTAAAGTGATTTATCGGTCAAGGATGCGTAAGGGTCTTTATTTTTTTGAGAAATGACTTATCTATTGGGAATCAACACCCAATTAAAAATACCCGCCTCCCCCTTTTTGCGACGATTGCGAAACCTCAAATATAAAAACAAGAAACAGTTTGAAATCCCTAAATATTATGGACACATTTTGGAATTATCTCTCTCTACATTTGTGCAATTCCATTTTAGATGTATACTTTTTTCTTAAATCGAAACTTGAGTTTTCACTTTTCCCTTTATCTTGTAAACAAAGAGATAAAATGGCAAATAGATCACAATAAACAGAAAATTTTAGAGTTTATGGATGCTAAAAATTTAAAACAACAAGGAATGTACGTAAAGAAAATTTATTCAGACACCACAAATGAACACAAAAGTTTTGATATCCAAGTTTGGGAAATTCCACTAGTTCAACCCTAATAGCTTGGAATTTTATATAGAAGAGATTTCGAATTGATCCTACTCATGTTTTAAATATGGATATGCATGCTTGAAACATGTTAAAGATGCAAATGACGTATGGGATCCAAACCTCATTAAATTCTCAAGTGAACGTGCAATGGAATATTTACCCGTGTCAAAGAAGCTATTATTTTGCCCATTTACAAAAAATCAGACCTAACAATCATAGATGATTGGAAAGTGATTTATAGGTCAATCATGCGTAACAGGCTATATATTTGAAGGAAATGACTTATGGATTGAGAGTCAACACTCAATTAAAAATCCCCGCCTCCCCCTTTTTCTTGATGATTGTGACACCTAATAAATAAAAAATCGAAAGAGTTTGCAATCCCTAAAATTTATAGACACTTTTTTGAATTACCTCTCTCTACATTTGTTCATGTCCATTTTTTATATATACTTTTATGTTAAAGAAAAACTTGAGTTTTCGCTTTTCCCCTTATCTCGTAAACGAAGAGATAAAAAGGTAAATAGATCACAACAAAATTAAAATTTTAGAGTTTAAGTATGCAAAACATTTAAAAAAACAAAAAATATAAGTAAAGAAAAGTTATTCACGCAGCACAAATGAACACAAAAGTTTTGATATACAGGTTATGGAAATTCCACTAGTTCAACCCTAATAGCTTATAATTTTATAAGAAAGTGATTTCTAAATGATCCTACACATGTTTTAAATATGGTTATGCATGTTTGAAACATGTTAAAATGCAAATGACCTAGGGGATCCAAACCACATTAAATTCACAAGTGAACGTGAGGTGAAATATTTACATGAGTCAAACAAGCCATTATTTTGCCCATTTACAATAAAGCTGAACTAACAGTCATAGATTCGTGTAAAGTGATTTATCAGACAATCATGCATCACAAGCTATATTTTTGTAAGAAATGACTGATGGATCTGGAGTCAACACTCAGATAAAAATCCCCCGCCTCCCCCTTCTCCCAACGGTTGAGAAACCTAATATATAAAAATTAGAAAGAGTTTTCAATCCCTAAAAATTACAGACACTTTTTGGAATTATCTCTCTCTACTTTTGTGCATGCATAAAACATGTTAAAGATGAAATGACCAATGGGATCCAAACCCCAATAAATTCTCAAGTGAGCGTGCGGTGGGATATTTACCCGAGTTAAACAAGCCATTATTTTGCCCATTTGAAAAAAAGATGACCTCACAATCATAGATGATTTTAAAGTTATTTATCGGTCAATCATGCATAACAGGCTATATTTTTTGAAGAAATGACTTATGGATCAGGAGTCAACCCTCAGTAAAAAATGCCCATCGTCCCCGTTTTCCTGACGATTGCGAAACCTAATATAAAAAAACTAGAAAGAGTTTGCAATCCCTAAAAATTACGGACACTTTTTGGAATTATCTCTCTCTACATTTGTACAATTCCATTTTAATTGTATTCTTTTTTCTTAAAACAAAACTTGAGTTTTCACATTTCTCTTTAACTCGTAAACAAATATGTAAAAAGGCAAATAGATCACAACAAAATGAAAATTTTAGAATTGATGTATGCTAAAAATTTAAAAAAAAAAACAAATGTAAGTGACGATAGTTTATTCACACACCACATATGAACACAAAATTTTTTATGTCCAAGTTCGGGAAGTTCCACTTGTTCAACCCCAATAGCATGGAATTTTATAAGAAAGAGATTTCTAATTGATCCTACTCATGTTTTAAATATGGATATGCATGCTTGAAAGATGTTAAAGATGCAAATGCCCTATGGGATCCAAACCTCATTAAATTCTAAAGTGAAAGTGCGGTGGGATATTTACCCGAGTCAAACAAGCCATTATTTTGCCCATTTACTAAAAAGCTGACCCAACAAGCATAGATGATTGTAAAGTGATTTATCCGTCAAGGATGCGTAAGGGTCTTTATTTTTTTTGAGAATGAACTTATCTATTTGGAGTCAACACCCAGTTAAAAATACCCGCCTCCCCCTTTTCGCGACGATTGCAAAACCTCAAATATAAAAACAAGAAACATTTTGAAATCCCTAAAAATTATGGACACATTTTGGAATTATCTCTCTCTACATCTGTGCAATTCCATTTTAGATGTATACTTTTTTCTTAAATTAAAACATGAGTTTTCAGTTTTCCCTTTATCTTGTAAACAAAGAGATAAAAAGGCAAATAGATCACAGTAAACAGAAAATTTTAGAGTTTACGGATGCTAAAAATTTAAAACAACAAGGAATATACGTAAAGAAAATTTATTCAGACACCACAAATGAACATAAAAGTTTTGATATCCGAGTTTGGGAAATTCCACTAGTTCAACCCTAGTAGCTTGGAATTTTATAAGGTAGATATTTCAAATTGATCCTACGCATATTTTAAAGATGGATATGAATGCTTGAAACATGTTAAAGATGCAAATGACCTATGGGATCCAAACCACATTAAATTCTCAAGTTAACGTGAGGTGGAATATTTACCCGTGTCAAACAAGCCATTATTTTGCCCATTTAAAAAAAAGCAGACCTAACAATCATAGATGATTGGAAAGTGATTTATCGGTCAATCATGCATAACAGGCTATATTTTTGTAAGAAATGACTTATGGATTGGGAGTCAACACTCAATTAAAAATCCCCCGCCTCCCCTTTTTTCTCGATGATTGTGACACCTAATAAATAAAAAATAGAAAGAGTTTGCAATCTCTAAAATTTACTGACACTTTTTTGACTTACCTTTCTCTACATTTGTGCATTTCCATTTTAGATATATACTTTTTTGTTAAAGCAAAATTTGAGTTTTCACTTTTCCCCTTATCTCGTCAATGAAGAGATAAAAAGGAAAATAGATCACACAAAAATTTAAATTTTAGAGTTTATGTATGCAAAACATTTAAAAAAACAACAAATATAAGTAAAGAAAATTTATTCACACGCCACAAATGAACACAAAATTTTTGATATCCAAGTTATGGAAATTCCACTAATTCAACCCTAAGAGCTTAGAATTTTATAAGAAATTGATTTCTAAATGATCCTACACATGTTTTAAATATGAATATGCAAGCTTGAAACATGTTAAGATGCAAATGACCTATGGGATCCAAACCACATTAAATTCACAAGTGAACGTGAGGTGGAATATTTACCCGAGTCAAACATGCCATTATTTTGCCCATTTACAAAAAAGCTAGCCTAACAATCATTGATTCGTGTAAAGTGATTTATCAGATAATCATGCATCACAGGCTATATTTTTGTAAGAAATGACTGATGGATCAGGAGTCAAAACTCAGTTAAAAATCCACCGCCTCCCCCTTTTCCCGACGATTGCGAAACCTAATATATACAAATTAGAAAGAGTTTGCAATCCCTAAAAATTACAGACACTTTTTGGAATGATCTTTCTCTACATTTGTGCATGCTTAAAACATGTTAAATATGCAAATGACCTATGGGATCCAAACCTCAATAAATTCTCAAGTGAGCATGTGGTGGGATATTTACCCGAGTTAAACAATCCATTATTTTGCCCATTTGAAAAAAAGCTGACCTCACTATCATAGATGATTGTAAATTTATTTATCGGTCAATCATGCATAACAAGCTATATTTTTTAAAGAAATGACGTATGGATCGGGAGTCAACCCTCAGTAAAAAATGTCCCGCCTTCCCTTTTTCTCGACTATTGCGAAACCTAATAAAAAAATAGAAAGAGTTTGCAATCCCTAAAAATTACGGACACTTTTTGGAATTATCTCTCTCCACATTTGTGCATTTCCATTTTAAACGTATTCTTTTTTCTTAAATCAAAACTTGGGTTTTCACATTTCCATTTAACTCGTAAACAAAGAGGTAAAAAGGCAAATAGATCACAACAAAATGAAAATTATAGAATTGATGTATGCTAAAAATTAAAAAAAACAACAAATGTAAGTGACGATAGTTTATTCACACAATACAAATGAACACAAAATTTTTAATATCAAAGTTCGGGAAGTTCCACTAGTTCAACCCTAATAGCTTGGAATTTTATAAGAAAGAGATTTCTAAATTATCCTACTCATGTTTTAAATATGGATATGCATGCTTGAAATATGTTAAAGATCCAAATGACCAATGGGATCCAAACCTCATTAAATTCTAAAGTGCAAGTGTGGTGGGATATTTACCCGAGTCAAACAAGTCAAACAAGCCATTATTTTGCCCATTTACTAAAAAGCTGACCTAAAAATATTAAATAATTGTAAGTGATTTATCGGTCAAGGATACATAAGGGTCTTTTTTTTTTAGAAATGACTTATATTGGGAATCAACACCCAGTTAAAAATACCCGCCTCCCCCTTTTCGCGACGATTGCGAAACCTCAAATATAAAAACAAGAAACAGTTTGAAATCCCTATAAATTATGGACACATTTTGGAATTATCTCTCTCTACATTTGTGGAATTCCATTTTAGATGTATACTTTTTTCTTAAATCGAAACTTGAGTTTTCACTTTTCCCTTTATCTTGTAAACAAAGAGATAAAAAGGCAAATAGATCACAATAAACAGAAAATTTTAGAGTTTATGGATGTCAATAATTTAAAACAATAAGAAATGCAAGTTTATAAAGAAAATTTATTCAGACACCACAAATGAACACAAAATTTTTGATATTCAAGTTTGGGAAATTCCACAACCCTAATAGCTTGGAATTTTATAAGGAAGAGATTTTGAATTGATCCTACGCATGTTTTAAATATGGATATGCATGCTTGAAACATGTTAAAGATGCACCTGACTGATGGGATCTAAACCTCGTTAAATTCTCAAGTGATCGTGTGGTGGGATATTTACCCGAGTCAAACAAGCTATTATTTTGCCTTTTTACAAAAAATAGAAAGAGTTTGCAGTCCCAAAAAATTATGGAAACTTTTATGGAATTATCTGTCTCTATATTTTTGCATTTCTATTTTTTATCTATATTTTTTCTTAAATCAAAACTTGAGTTTTCACTTTTCCCTTTGTCTCGTAAATAAAGAGATAAAACGGAAAATAGATCACATGACCTGTGGGATCCAAACCTCATTAAATTCTCAAGTGGACATGCGGTGGGATATTTACCCGTGTCAAACAAGCCATTACTTTTCCCATTTACAAAAAAGCTGACCTAACAATCATAGATGATTGTAAAGTGATTTTCGGTCAATCATACCTAACATGCTATATTTTTATACAAAATGACTTATGGATTGGGATTTAACACTTATTTAAAAATCCTCTGCCTCCCCATTTTCCCGACGATTGGGAAACCTAATATCTAAAAACAAGACAGAGTTTGCAATCCCTTAAAATTACGAACAGATTTTGGAATTATCTCTCTCTACATTTGTGCATTCCCATTTTAGATGTCTACTTTTTTCTAAAATGAAAACTTGAGTTTTCACATTTCCATTTATCTCATAAACAAATAGAAGAAAAGGCAAATAGATAACAAAAAATGAAAATTTTAGAGTTTATGTATGCAAAAAATTCATTCACACACCACAAATGAACACAAAAGTTTCGATATCTAAGTTTGGAAAATCCTACTAGTACAACCCTAATAGGTTGGAATTTTATAAGAAAGAGATTTCTAATTGATCCTACACATATTTTAAATATGGATATGCTTGCTTGAAATATTTTAAAGATGAAAATGAACTATGGGATCCAAACCTCATTAAATTCTAAAGTAAACGTGTTGTAGGATATTTACCCAAGTCAACAAGCCATTATTTTGCCCATTTACAAAATCGGTGACCTAACAATCATAGATGATTGTAAATAGATTTATCGGTCAATCATGCGTAACGGGCTATTTTTTTGTAAGAAATGACATATGGATTGGGAGTGAACACTCAGTTAAAAATCCCTTGCCTCTCCCTTTTCCCAACGATTACGAAACCTAATATATAAAAACTAGAAAGAGTTGGCCAACCTAAAAATTACGGACACTTTTTGGAATTATCTCTCTCTAAATTTGTGCATTTCCATTTTAGATGTATAATTTTTTCTTAAATCAAAACTTGAGTTCTCACTTTTCCCTTTATTTCGTAAACAAAGAGATAAAAAGGTAAATAGATCACAACAAAATGAAAATTTTAGAGTTTATGTAAGCAAAAAAATTTAAAACAACAACAAATGTCAGTCAAGAAAATTTATTCACACACCACAAATGAACAAAAAAGTTTTGACATCCAACTTTGGGAAATTCCACTAGTTCAACCCTAATATCTTGGAATTTTATCTTGAAATTTTATAAGAAAGAGATTTTAATTGATCCTACATAATTTTTTAAATATGTATATACATGTTTGAAACATGTTAAAGATACAAATGACCTCTGGGATCTAAACCTCATTGAATTCTCAAGTGAACGTGCGGTGGGATTTTTACCCGAGTCAAACAAGCCATTATTTTACAGTTTTACAAAAAAGCTGACCTAACAACCATAGATGATTGTAAAGTGATTAATCGATCAATAAAGCGTAACAGGCTATATTTTTGTAATAAATGACTTATGGATCGGGAGTCAACACTCAGTTAAAAACACTCTGCCTCCCCCTTTTCCCTAAGTTTGCAATCCCTAAAAATTATGGACACTTTTTGGAATTATCTCTCTCTACTTTTGTGCATTTCCATTTTTGAAGTATACTTTTTTCTTAAATAAAAAATTGAGTATTCACTTTTCCCTTTATCTTGTAAATAAAGTGATAAAAAGGCATATAGATCACAACAAAATGAAAATTTTGAGAGTTTATATATGCAAAAAATTTTAAAACACAAATATAAGTTAAGAAAATTTATTCTTAGTCCACAAATGAACACAAAAGTTTTGATATCCAAGTTTTGGAAATTATACTAGTTCAACCCTAATAACTTGGAATTTATAAGAAAGAAATTTCTAATTGATTGTACACATGTTTTAAATATGGATATGCATGCTTGAAACATGTTAAAGTTGAAAATGACCTATGGGATCAAAACCACATTAAATTCTCAAGTGAACTTGCGATGGGATATTTACTCAAGTCAAACAAGCCATTATTTTGCCCATTTACAAAAAAAGCAGACCAAACCATCATAGATGATTGTAAAGTGATTTATTGGTCAATCATGCATAACGGGCTACATTTTTGTAAGAAACGACTTATGGATTGGGAGTTAATACTCATTTAAAAATCCCCCGCCTCCCCCTTTTCCCGACGATTGCGAAACCTAATATATAAAAACTAGAAAGTGTTTGCAATCCCTAAAAATATGGACACATTTTGGAATTATCTCTCTACATTTTTGCATTTCCATTGTAGAAGTATACTTTTTTCTTAAATCAAAACTTGAGTTTTCACTTTTCCATTTATCCATCAACAAATAGATGAAAAGGCAAATAGATCACAAAAAAATAAAATTTTAGAGTTTATGTATGCAAAAAATTTAAAACAACTACAAATGTAAGTAAAGAAAATTTATTCAAACACCACAAATGAACGCAAA
The DNA here is from genome assembly GCF_029961685.1 of Aristolochia californica. Taxonomy (NCBI): domain Eukaryota; kingdom Viridiplantae; phylum Streptophyta; class Magnoliopsida; order Piperales; family Aristolochiaceae; genus Aristolochia; species Aristolochia californica. The sequence continues at coordinate 7,808,389 of NW_027182257.1, forward strand.
AGTTTCTACATCCAAGTTTTGGAAATTCTACTTGTTCAACCCTAATAGCTTGTAATTTTATTAGAAAGAGATTTCAAATTTATCCTACACATGTTTTAAATATGGATATACTTGATAGAAACATTGTAAAGATGAAAATGACATATGGGATCCAAACCTCATTAAATTCTCGAGTAAACGTGTTGTGGGATATTTACCCGAGTCAAACAAGCCATTATTTTGCCCATTTACAAAAAAGTTGACCGAACAATCATAGATGATTGTAAAGAGATTTTTGGGTCAATCATGCGTAATGGGCTATATTTTTGTAAGAAATGACTTATGGATTGGGAGTCAACATTCAGTTAAAAATCCCTTGCCTTCCCCTTTTCCCGACAATTCCCAAACCTAATGTATAAAAACTAGAAAAAGTTTGCAATCCCTAAAATTTTTTTGGAATTATCTATCTAAATTTGTGCATTTCCATTTTAGATGTATACTTTTTTCTTAAATCAAAACTTGAGTTTTCACTTTTCCCTTTATCTCATAAAAAAAATAGATAAAAAGGCAAAAAGATCATTACAAAATGAAAATTTTAGAGTTTATGTATGAAATATTTTTAAAACAACAACAAATGTAAGTTAATAACTTTTATTCAAACACCACAAATGAAAACAAAAGTTTTGATATCCAAGTTTGGGAAATTCTACTAGTTCAACCCTAATAGCTTGGAATTTTATAAGAAAAAAATTTCTAATTGATCCTACACATTTTTTTGCTATGGATATGCATTCTTGAAACATGTTAAAGATTCAAATGACATATGGGATCCAAACCTCATTAAATTCTCAAGTGAACGTGGCTGAGAAATTTACCCAGGTCAAACAAGCCATTATTTTGGCCATTTACAAAAAAACTGACCTAAATACTATAGGTGATTGTAAAGTGATTTATTGGACAATCATGCATAACGGGCTATACTTTTGGATGAAATTACATATGGATTTCGAGTAAACACTCAGTTAAAAATCCCCACTCCATTTTTCCGACGATTGCGAAACCTAATATATAAAAACTAGAAAGAATTTGCAATCCCAAAAATTATGGACACTTTTATGAATTATATCTCTCTACATTTGTGCATTTCCATTTTAGATGTATACTTTTTTATTTAATAAAAACTTGAGTTTTCACTTTTCCCTTTATCTCATAAACAAAGAGATAAAAAGGCAAATAGATAACAACAAAATAAAAATTTTAGAGATATTGTTTGCAAAAAAATTAAAACAACAACGAATGTAAGTAAAGAAATCTTATTCACACACCACAAATGAACACAAAAGTTTTGATATCCAAATTTTGGAAATTCCACTAGCTCAACCCTAATTGCTTGGAATTTTATAAGAAAGAGATTTCTAATTGATCCTACATATGTTTTAATATGGATATGCATGCTTGAAATATGTTAAAGATGAAAATGACCTATGGGATCCAAACCTCATTAAATTCTCAAGTGAACGTGCAGTGGGATATTTACCCGAGTCAAACAAGCCATTATTTTGCCCATTTACAAAAAAGCTGACCTAACAATCATAGATGATTTTAGAGTGATTTATCGATCAATCATGTGTAACGAGCTATATTTTTGTAAGAAATGACTTATGCATTGGGAGTCAACACTCAGTTAAAAATCCCCCGCCTCCCCTATTTCCCGGCGATTACGAAACCTAATATATATGAGGATTTTCAGGACTCCATGAATTTAGCTCAAGGCGAAAAAAAGAAAGAAACCCATTCGGAGAAAAAAGGAGGAAGAAGGGTTGTGGAATTGATTATTCCTTTCCCTCCCCCTGAATCTCTATTTATAGATGTTTGAAACTACAATATTACAGTAATAACAGAAGTTTGGGTTTGGGCTTTACGGTTTTAACCCTTGAACTTTAACATAATTACATCAATGCCATCTCTTTGAGATAACCCTTTATTTACCATCCTGCCATTGGTGTATGTGGGCCTATGGGCCTTCTTCTTGATCTATGGCCCTTGAGCCCATCTTCAATCAAACGTAATGGGCTTTATTTTTGTCAGAAAATACTTATGGATTGGATGTCAACACTCAGTTAAAAATCCCCCACCTCCCCCTTTTCCCGACGATTGCGAAACCTAATATATAAAAACTAGAACTAGTTTGCAATCCCTAAAAATTATGAACACTTTTTTGAATTATGTCTCTCTACATTTGTGCATTTCCATTTTAGATGTATTCTTTTTTCTTAAATCAAAACTTGAGTTTTCACTTTTCCCTTGATCTCGTAAACAAAGAGATAAAAAGCCAAATATATCACAACAAAATGAAAATTTTAGAGTTTATGTATGCAAAAAAATTAAAACACCAACAAATGTAAGTAAAGAAAATTTATTCACATACCACGAATGAACACAAAATTTTTGATATCCAAGTTTGGGAAATTCCACTAGTTCAACCTTAATAGCTTGGAATTTTATAAGAAAGAAATTCCTAACTGATCCTACACATGTTTTAAATTCTCAAGTGAATGTGCGATGGGATATTTACACGAGTCAAACAAGTGACTATTTTGCCCATTTACCAAAAAGTTTACATAACAATCATTGATGATTGTAAAGTGATTTATTGATCAACCAAGCTAAACGGGCAATATTTTTGTAAGAAATGACTTATGGATTGGGAGTCAACACTCAGTTACAAATCCCCAGCCTCCCCCTTTTCTCGACGAATGCGAAACCTAATATATATGTTGATTTTCAGGACTCCATGAATTTTGCTCATGGAGAAAAAAATAAAGAAACCATTAGGAGAAAAAAGGAGGAAGAAAGGTTATGAAATTGATTATTCCTTACCCTCCCCCTGAAGCTTTATTTATAGATTTATGAAACTACAATATTACAATAGTACCCTAAACTTAGGGTTTAGGGTTTTGGATTTTAACTCTGAAACTTTAACATAAATACATCAATGCCATCTCTATGAGATGACCCTTTATTTACCATCCTGCCATCAATGTATGAGGGCCTATGGGCCTTCTTCTTGATCTATAGGCCTTGAGCCCATTTTCAATCTCTCTGGGATGCATGGGTCTTCCTTGGTCTTATGGGCTTGGGCCCATCTTCTAATACACTTTGATATGTAGGTCTTCCTTTGTCGTGTGGGCATGGACCCTGTCTTCCAACACTCCCCCTTAAGATGGGGGTGAGAGAACAGCATGAACTCCCAGCTTGATGTAAATGATGTATAAAATAGTTCTTGTATATTATGCCTCCATCTTCCAACACTCCCCCTCATGGTGGTACTTTCGTTCATGAGGCCCAGCTGATATAATATCAGTGAGAGTAAATCACTTCTAGCCGCTAAGACATTGCTCTGAAGTGTCCACCTCCACCACCGTGTCCCTCTACAGGACAACGACTCTCATGTGGTAGAGTAATATATGATATTAATGTGGGTAGGAACATAAATATAACAATAAGTTCCTCCGTCATGGAGTTCCAACCATAAAAAATTTGATTTTTTTACGGTGATGAAGTTCCTCCATCATGAACTCCCAACCAAAAAAAATTGATATTTTTTATGGGGATGAAGTTCCTCCGTCATGGACTCCCAACCACACATAAATTTGATATTTTTGACGGGGATGAAGTTCCTCCGTCATGGACTCCCAACCACAAATAAATTTGATAATTTTTACAGGGATGAAGTTCCTCCGTCATGGACTCCCAACCACATATAATTTGATATTTTTTATGGGGATGAAGTTACTCCGTCATGGACTCCCAACCAAAAAAAAGTTAATACTTTTTATGGGGTTGAAATTAAATAATGGTATGAGGCTACCTCTTCTTCAATAATACTGTCTCATCAAAAGAGACACAATAGCAGCAACTTAAATGGGCTTGGCTTGGGCCCACTTAACACGACCCAAAATAATTCTTGTAAAATAACCCTTGAAATAGTCCAATGCACATATCTAGACCAAAAAATATGTTGACCAAAGAATAATCTATCAATTCTTTTAAAATAATAATCCAACCAGAGAAATTTTTTTTACCGAGTCACACAAAAATCTTGGGTATGCATCCCGAGGCAAAAATTAAGTGGCCAAAGTCAAATTGACCCAGACCCGAGTTCACCACATCCGGGTTGACCCGGACCGAGTTGATCTGAGTTGACTAGGGCGAGTCCGAATTGTGCTGGTGTTGAACTAGCTCTGATTAAATTTCCAAACTTAGGAAATATTTTTTGAGCATATCTTCTTCTTCTTCCTCCCGCGAACGGCAACGTAAATCTCTTCTTCCGAAATGGCAACATGGCAAGAGAGCTCAGTGAAGAGCGGCCAAAAACGACAACCCAATGATTTCCGAGCAATGCAGGATGAGTGGCAGAATCAGCTCTGTGATTTTTGCAAAAATAGCAGCAATGAATCCAACTAAAGGAAACTTTTTGATATCTATAGTGAGTCTCTCGGCGGAGACAGTCCAGAGACGCATGACACCGAATAGAGTGGCCGTCTTCCCGTGCGGCTCTGAATAGAGCGACAATCGTCTTCTTCGGCAATGGCTGGTCGTCATCCTTGCTTCCGAACTGAGCGGGACAACAACCAACTAAAGAGCGGATCATCTTCATCCTTAAAAAATGGAAACAAATCTTCCCGATGAGAAAGACTGTGGTTGTAGATTATATTTGGCAAGATTAAAGATGATGCCAGCACAGATCGGCTGAGAGACAGCAGAGCTCCTCCACGGCGTTTGTCCTACTCGTCTACACCAACAACGGAAGAGAGGGCGGAGGAATGGTTCCATCTAGCATAGTTCTTTCTCACAAATGCAACATATCCTGCAATGTTGAGCACAACAAATACACATCCTATTACACCAAACCCCAATGATGAGTTTGGGAACCTTAAAGGCTCTTATTTGGTGGAATAAGTTCCCAATGACAAAAACCATTCGATAGTTATCTTTCAAATATCAAATATAGGCTACTCAAATCCAACATTTTTAGTAGTTATAACACGTGCAGGCATCTTAGAAACATTGAAAGAGTCAAGACTCCACCTGTATAACTAAAGATATTTTGGAGTTTGAAGATTCAACTTTGTGATAGATTCGTAGTGCATGTATTTGATTCTGATATATCGCTGACAGATTGGAATTTATTGTTTTTGAAAAATACAGAACACTACATGAGAAAGGAAGAAATACAGACTTAGCTACAAACGAGAGGCATAAAAAAAAACAACAAGACACAAGGCTGATTGTGCTTACTTCCCAACCTTAGTGAATATCCTACATTCAACAACAAATAGTCTTCACATCAACACAACTTGACTAATCAAGAAGAACCATAATTCCCATTAAAAGTTTCATATTTGATATGGCTTGGGATTTGATATCCTATTGGATTTTTGTTTTCTTTTTAGAGAGATAAAATTTCCAATTCCATTTGTTGAGTGGGGAAAAATACCACATTGAAAAATGAGAAAAAAAAGGTTAATTGGTTATAAGGTTGAGCAACAATTTTCCTAAGTGTCTAAGTATTTTGGGATGGTAGTTGATTCAACCCAACACCCAACAATGGCATCAAAGCATGTTCTGTGAGTTGACTTGGCCTACCCACAAATTATGCTTTTTCTTATTCGGCATAGGTCTATTGTTTAGTTTATTTACTTTTCTTTTATTACAGTGTCTCTTTATTTTCATTAGTTCTGTGTCCCTACATCGACTCCCCATCAAACCTCTCTAAGGGTTTACCTTGTCTTCTCGATAGAATATCAATGAGTGGAAGTGATGGTGTGACAAAAGTGGATCTTTTCCCTTGGACTTTGGTTTGAGGGAAGAGAGGGCAGAGGTGTTGGGAACCCTCTCATCCGAAACTCAACCACTTGCAACTTATTCTTCGTCGAAAAACATTCCACGCTCAAAGTAATATACCCGCAGTGAGAAGGTGAATTCAGTAAAAAGATTTTGTCGCGTCATGGAAGAAGCTGACAGAGGAAAAGATGAAGAGAAAAAATAATACTATAACTAAAAAAGACAATGCATGAGTACTAAGTGAGGAAGAGTGAAAAAAAATTCTAACGAAGGACGAGAATGAACTTTGAAAAACCCATAGTAGGAGTCCTGAAAATCAAAGCTCTTATACCATGTTGATTTCAGTTATCTCATGGAAGAAAAAAAAACCCATTGGGAGAAAAGGAGGAAGAAGGGTTATGGAATTGATTATTCCTTACCCTCCCCCTGAAGCTCTATTTATAGATTTATTAAACTATAATATTACAATAATAACCCTGAACTAAGGGTTTAGGGTTTAGGGTTTTAACCCTGGAACTTAACATAATTACATCAATGCCATAACTATGAGATGACCCTTTATTTACCACCCCGCCATCAGTGCATGTGGGCCTATGGGCCTTCTCCTTGATCTATGGGCCTTGAGCCCCTCTTCAATCTCTCTTGGATGCATGGGTCTTCCTTGGTCTTATGGGTTTGGGCCCATCTTCTAATACACTTTGATATGTCGGTCTTCTTTGGTCATATGGGCATGGGCCTTGTCTTCCAACAATATAAAAACTAAAAAAAGTTTGCAATCCCTAAAAATTACGAACACTATTTGGAATAATCTCGCTCTAAATTTGTGCATTTCCATTTTAGATGTAGACTTTTTTCTTAAATCAAAACTTGAGTTTTCACTTTTCCCTTTATCTCGTGAACAAAGAGATAAAAAGGCAAATACAACACAATAAAACAAAAAATTTAGAGTTTATGTGTGCAAAAAAAAAAAATGTAAGTAAAAAAAATTTATTCACACAACACAAATGAACACAAAAAGTTTTGATATCCAAGTTTGGGAAATTCCACTAGTTCAACCCAAATAGCTTGGAATTTTATAAGAAAGAGATTTCAAATTGATCCTACACATGTTTTAAATATGGATATGCATGCTTGAAACATATTAAAGATGCAAATGACCTCTGGGATCCAAACCTCATTAAATTCTCAAGTGAACGTGCGGTGGGATACTTACCCGAGTCGAACACTCATAGATGATTGTAAAGTGATTTATCAGTCAATCATGCATAACGGGTTATATTTTTGTAAGAAAATACTTATGGATTGTGAGTCAACACTCAGTTAAAAAACCACCGCCTCCCCCTTTTCTCGATGATTGCAAAACCTAATATATAAAAACTAGAAAGAGTTTGCAATCCCTAAAAATTATGGACACTTTTTGGAATTATCTCTCTCTACATTTGTGCATTTCAACTTTAGAAGTATTTTTTTTCTTAAATCAAAAATTGAGTTTTCACTTTTCCCTTTATCTCGTAAACAAAGAGATAAAAAGGCAAATACATCACAACAAAATAAAAAAATTTAGATTATATGTACGCAAAAAATTTAAAACAACAAAAAATGTAAGTAAAGAAAATTTATTCACACACCACAAATGAACACAAAAGTTTTGAAATCCAAGTTTGGCAAATGCCACTAGCTCAACCCTAATAGCTTGGAATTTCATCAGAAAGAGATTTCTAATTGATCCTACACATTTTTTAAATATGGATATGCATGCTTGAAACAAGTTAAAGATGCAAATGACCTATGGGATCCAAACCTCATTAGAATCTCAAGTGAATGTGCGGTGGGATATTTACTCGAGTCAAACAAGCGATTATTTTGCCATTTACCAAAAAGTTGTCCTAACAATCATAGATGATTGTAAAGTGATTTATCGGTCAATCATGCATAACGGGCTATATTTTTGTAAGAAAATATTTATTGATTGGGAGTCAACACTTAGTTAAAAAATCACTACCTCCCCCTTTTCTCGACGATTGCAAAACCTAATATATAAAAACTAGAAAGAGTTTGCAATCCCTAAAAATTATAGACACATTTTGGAATTATCTCTCTCTTTATTTGTCAATTTTCATTTTTGACATATACTTTTTTCTTAAATCAAAACTTGAGTTTTCACTTTTCCCTTTATCTAGTAAACAAAGAGTTAAAAAGGCAAGTAGATCACAACAAAATGAAAATTTTAGAGGTTATGTATGCAAAAAATTTCAAACAACAAAAAAAGCGAGTAAAGAAAATTTATTAACACACCACAAATGAACACAAAAGTTTTGATATCCAGGTTTGGGAAATTCCACTAGTTCAACCCAAATAACTTGGAATTTTATAAGAAAGAGATTTCTAATTGATCCTACACATGTTTTAAATATGGATATGCATTCTTGAAACATGTTAAAGATGCAAATGACCTATGGGATCCAAAGCTCATTAAATTCTCAAGTGAACGTGTGGTGGGATATTTACCTGAGTCCAACAAGGAATTATTTTGCCCATTTAAAAAAAAGTTGACCTAACAATCATAGATGATTGTAAACTGATTTATCAGTCAATCATCTGTAACAGGCTATATTTTTATAAGAAATGACTTATGGATTTGGAGTCAACACTTAATTAAAAATTCCTTGCCTCCCCCTTTTTCCAACGATTGTGACACCTAATATATAAAAACTAGAAAGAGTTTGCAAACCCTAAAATTATGGACACTTTTTTGGAATTATCTCTCTCTACATTTGTGCATTTCCATTTTAGATGTATACCTCTTTCTTAAATCAAAACTTGAGTTTTCACATTTCCCTTTATATAGTAAACATAGTGATAAAAAAGAAAATAGATCACAGCAAAATGAAAATTTTACAGTTTATGTGTGCAAAAAATTTAAAACAAAAACCAATGTAAGGAAAAAAATATTTATTCACACACCACAAATGAACACAAAAGTTTTGATATCCAAGATTGGGATATTCCACTAGTTCAACCCCACTAGTTCAACACCAATAGCTTTGAGTTTTATAAAAAAAAGAGATTTATAATTGATCCTACACATGTTTTAAATATGTTTTTGCATGCTTGAAATATGTTAAAGATGCTAATGACCTATGGGATCCAAACCTCATTAAAATCTCAAGTGAACATTAGGTGGGATATTTACCCGAGTCAAACAAGCCATTATTTTGCCCTTTTACAAAAAAACTGACCTAACAATCATAGATGATTGTAAAGTGATTTATCTGTCAGTCATGCGTAACAGGCTAATTTTTTTGTATGAAATGACTTATGGATTGGGAGTCAACACTCAGTTAAATTCCCCCACCTCCCCCTTTTCCCGATGATTGAAAAACCTAATATACAAAAACTAGAAAGAGTTTGCAATCCATAAAAATTACAGACACCTTTAGGAATTATCTCTCTATATTTGTGCATTTCCATTATGTACACTTTTTTCTTAGATCAAAACTTGAGTTTTCCCTTTTCCCTTTATCTCGTAAACAAAGAGATAAAAAGGCAAATAGATCACAACAAAAAGGAAATTTTAGAGTTTATGTATGCAAAAAATTTAAAACAACAACAAATGTATGTAAAAAAAATTTATACAATCATCACAAATGAACACAAAAATTTTGATATCCAAGTTTGGGAAATTCCACTAGTTCAACCCTAATTGCTTGGAATTTAATAAAAAAGAGATTTCTAATTGATCCTACACCTATTTTAAAATATGGATATGCATGCTTGAAACATGTTGAATATGCAACTTATGGGATCGAAACCACATTAAATTCTCAAGTCAACGTGTGGGGGGATGTTTACCTGAGTCAAACAAGCCATTATTTTTCCCATGTACAAAAAAGCTGACTTAACAATCATTGATGATTGTAAAGTGATTTATCGGTCAATCATGCATAATGGGCTATATTTTTGTAAGAAAATACTTATGGATTGGGAGTCAATACTCAGTTAAAAATCCACCGCCTCCCCCTTTTCTCGATTATTGCAAAACCTAATATATAAAAACTGGAAAGAGTTTGCAATCCCTAAAAATTATAGACACTTTTTGGAATTATCGTTCTGTACATTTGTGCATTTCCACTTTTGATGTATTCTTTGTTCTAAATCAAAACTTGAGTTTTAACTTTTTCCTGTTTCACGTAAACAAAGAGATAAAAAGGCAAATACTTCACAACAAAATAGGAATTTTAGAGTATATGTATGCAAAAAAATTTAAAAAACAACAAATGTAAGTAAAGAAAATTTATTCACATACCACAAATGAACACATCAGTTTTGATATCCAAGTTTGGTAAATTCCACTAGTTCAACCCTAATAGCTTGAAATTTTATAAGCAAGAGATTTCTAATTGATCCTACAGATGTTTTAAATATGGATATGCATGCTTGAAACAAGTTAAAGATGCAAAAGACCTATGGGATCCAAACCTCATTAGATTCTTAAGTGAATGTGCGGTGGAATATTTACACGAGTCAAACAAGCGATTATTTTGCCCATTTACGAAAAAGCTGACCTAACAATCATAGATGATTGTAAAGTGATTTATCGGCCAATCATGCAAAATAGGCTATATTTTTGTTATAAAATACTTATGGATTGGGAGTCAACACTCAGTTAAAAAACCACCACCTCCCCTTTACTCGATGATTGTAAAACCTAATATATAAAAACTAGAAAGAGTTTGCAATCCCTAAAAATGATAGACACTTTTTGGAATTATCTCTCTAAACATTTGTGCATTTCCACTTTAGATGTATTCTTTTTTCTTAAATCAAAAGTTGAGTTTTCACTTTTCCCTTTTTCTAGTAAACAAAGAGATAAAAAGGAAAATACATCAGAACAAACTAAAAATTTTAGAGTATATGTACACAAAAAATTTAAAACAACAACAAATGTAAGTAAAGAAAATTTATTCACACACCACAAATGAACACAAAAGTTTTGATATCCAACTTTGGGAAATTCCACTAGTTCAACCCTAATAGGTTGGAATTTTATAAGAAAGAGATTTCTAATGTATCCTACACATGTTTTAAAAATGGATATGCATACTTGAAACAAGCTAAAGATGCAAATGACCTATGCGATCCAAACCTCATTAGATTCTCAAGTAAACGTGCGGTGGGATATTTACACGAGTCAAACAAGCGATTATTTTTCCCATTTACCAAAAAGAAATCCTAACAATCATAGATGATTGTAAAGTGATTTATCGGTCAATCATGCATAACGAGCTATATTTTTGTAAGAAATGACTTATCTATTGGGAGTCAACACTCAGTTAAAAATAGCCCACCTCCCTCTTGTCCTAACGATTGAGAAACCTAATATATAAAAACTAGAAGGAGTTTGCATTCCCTAAAAATTATGGACATTTATTAGAATTATCTTTCTTTGCATTTTTGCATTTCCATTTTAGATGTATTCCTTTTTCTTAAATTAAAACTTGAGTTTATATTTTTTCTTTTAGCAAGTAAACGAAGAGATAAAAAGGAAAATAGATATTTACAAAATGAAAATTTTAGAGTTTATGTATACAAAAAATAAAAAACAACAACAAATGTAAGTAAAGAAAATTTATACACACACCACAAATGAAAACAACAGTTTTTATATCCAAGTTTTTGAAATTCCACTTGTTCAACCCCAATAGCTTGGAATTTTATAAAAAAGAGATTTCAAATTCATCCTACACATGTTTTAAATATGAATACACATGCTTGAAACATGTTAAAGATGCAAATGACCTAAGGGATCCAAACCTCATTAAATTCTCAATTGAACGTGAGGTGGAATATTTACCCGAGTCAAACAAGCTATTATTTTGCCCATTTCCAAAAAAACTAACCTAACAATCATAGATGATTGTAAAGTGATTTATCGGTTTATCATGTGTAACGGGCTATATTTTGGTATGTAGTGACTTATGGATTGCGAGTCAACACTCAGTTAAAAATCATTTGCCTCCCTCTTTTCCTGACAATTGAGAAACCTAATATATAAAATAATGAAAGAGTTTGCAATCCCTAAAAATTACGGACACTTTTAGGAATTATCTCTCTCTACATTGGAGTATTAACATTATAGATGCATACTTTTTTCTTCAATCAAAACTTGAGCTTTCACTTTTCCCTTTATGTCGTAAACAAAGAGACAAAAAGGCAAATAGATCACAACAAAATGGAAATTTTAGAGTTTATGTATATAAAAAATTAAAAACAACAACAATTGTAAGTAAAGAAAATTTATTCACCCACCACAAATGAACACAAAAGTTTTGATATCCGAGTTTGGAAAATTCTACTAGTTCAACCCTAATACCTTGGAATTTATTAACAAAGAGATTTCTAATTGATCCTATACATGTTTTAAATATGGATATGCAAGCTTGAAACATGTTAAAGATGCAAATGACTTATGGGATCCAAACCTCATTAAATTCTCAAGTGATCATGCGGTGGGATATTTACCCAAGTCAAACAAGCCATTATTTTGCCTATTTAAAAAAAAAACTAACCTAACAATCATAGATGATTGAAAAGTGATTTATCGGTCAATCATGCATAACGGGCTATATTTTTTTAAGAAAAAACATTTGGATTGGGAGTCAACACTCGGTTAAAAAACTGCCACCTCCCTCTTTTACCCGATGATTGCAAAACCTAATATACAAAAACTTGATAGAGTTTGCAATCCCTAAAAATTACAGACACGTTTTGGAATTATCTCTCACTACATTTATGCATTTCCATTTTAGATGTACGATTTTTTTTTAAATCAAAACTTTAGTTTTCACATTTTCGTTTATGTCGTAAACAAAAAGACAAAAAGGCAAATATATCACAACAAAATGAAAAATTTTAGAGTATATGTACGCAAAAAATTTATAACAACAACAAATGTAAGTAAAGAAAAAATATTCAGACACCACAAATGAACGCAAAAGTTTTGATATCAGAGTTTGGCAAATTTCACTAGTTCAACCCTAATAGCGTAGAATTTTATAAGAAAGAGATTTCTAATTGATCCTACACATGTTTTAAATATGGATATGCATGCTTGAAACAAGTTAAATATGCAAATGACCTGTGGGATATTTACACAAGTCAAACAAGCGATTATTTTGCCCATTTACCAAAAAGCTTATCTAACAATCATCAATGATTGTAATGTGATTTATCGGTCAATCTTACGTAACGGGCTATATTTTTTTTAAGAAAAAACTTATCTGTTGGGAGTCAACAATTAGTTAAAAATCCGCCGCCTCCCCCTTGTCCCAACGATTTTGAAACCTAATATATACAAACTAGAAAGATTTGGCAATCCCTAAAATTATAGACACTTTTAGAAATTATCTCTCTCTACATTTGTGCATTTCTATTTTAGATGTATACTTTTTTCTTAAATATAAACTTGAGTTTTTACTTTTCCCTTTATCTCGTTAAAAAAGAGATAAAAAGGCAAAATAGATCACAATAAAATGAAAATTTTGGAATTTATGTATGCAAATATTTTAAAATAACAATAAATGTAAGTAATGAAAATTTATTCACCCACAACAAATAAACACATAAGTTTTGATATCCAAATTTGAGATATTCCACTAGTTCAACCCTACTAGCTTGGAACATTATAAGAAAGAGATTTCAAATTGATCCTACACATGTTTTAAATATGGATATGCATGCTTGAAAGATGTTAAAGATGCAAATGACTTATGGGATCCAAACCTCATTAAATTCTCAAGAGAACTTGTGGCCATATTTACCCGAGTCAAAGAAGCAATTATTTTGCACATTTACAAAAAAGCTGACCTAACAATCATAGATGATTGTAAAGTGATTTATCGGTCAATGATGCATAAGGGGTTTTATTTTTGTGAGAAATGACTTATCTATTGGGAGTCAACACCCAGTTAAAAATACCCGCCTCCCCTTTTTGCGAAGATTGCGAAACCTCAAATATAAAAACAAGAAATAGTTCGCAATCCCTAAAAATTATGGATACATTTTGGAATTACCTCTCTCTACATTTGTGCAATTCCATTTTAGATGTATACCTTTTTTTAAAATCGACACTTTAGTTTTCACTTTTCCCTTTATCTTGTAAACTAAGAGATGAAAAGGCAAATAGATCACAATAAACAGAAAATTTTAGAGTTTATGGATGCTAAAAATTTAAAACAACAGGAAATGTACGTAAAGAAAATTTATTCGGACACCACAAATGAACACAAAAGTTTTGATATCCAAGTTTGGGAAATTTCACTAGTTCAACCCTAATACCTTGGAATTTTATAAGGAAGAGATTCGAATTGATCCTACGCATGTTTTAAATATGGATATGCATGCTTGAAACATGTTAAAGATGCAAATGACCTATGGGATCCAAACCTCATTAAATTCTCAAGTAATCGTGCGGTGGAATATTTACCCGTGTCAAAGAAGCCATTATTTTACCCATTTACAAAAAAGTAGGCCTAACAATCATAGATGATTGGAAAGTGATTTATCGGTCAATCATGCGTAATAGGCTATATTTTTGTAAGAAATGACTTATGGATTGAGAGTCAACACTCAATTAAAAATTCCCCGCCTCCCCCTTTTTCTCGATGATTGTGACACCTAAGAAATAAAAAATAGAAAGAGTTTGCAATCCCTAAAATTTACAGACACTTTTTTGACTTACCTCTCTCTACATTTGTGCATTTCCATTTTAGATATATACTTTTTTGTTAAAGCAAAACTTGAGTTTTCACTTTTCCCCATATAACGTAAACGAAGAGATAAAAAGGCAAATAGATCACAACAAAATTAAAATTTTAGAGATTATGTATGCAAAACATTTAAAAAAAAAATTATAAGTAATGAAAATTTATTCACGCATCACAAATGAACAGAAAAGTTTTGATATACAGGTTATGGAAATTCCACTAGTTCAACCCTAATAGCTTAGAATTTTATAAGAAAGTGATTTCTAAATGATCCTAGACATGTTTTAAATATGGTTATGCATGCTCGAAACATTTTAAGATGCTAATGACCTATGGGATCCAAACCACAATAAATTCACAAGTGAACATGAGGTGGAATATTTACCTGAGTCAAACAAGCCATTATTTTGCCCATTTACAAAAAAGCTAACCTAATAATCATAGATTCAAGTAAAGTAATTTATCAGACAATCATGCATCACAGGCTATAGTTTTTTAAGAAATGACTGATGGATCTAGTGTCAACACTCAGTTAAAAATCCCCCGCCTCCCCCTTCTCCCAATGATTGCGAAACCTAATATATAAAAATTAGAAAGACACTTTTTGGAATTATCTCTCTCTACATTTGTGCATGCTTAAAACATGTTAAAGATGAAATGACCAATGAGATCCAAACCTCAATAAATTCTCAAGTGAGCGCGCGGTGGGATAATTACCCGAGTTAAACAAGCTATTATTTTGCCCATTTTGAAAAAAAAGCTGACCTCACAATCATAGATGATTGTAAAGTTATTTATTGATCAATCATGCATAACATGCTATATTTTTTTAAAAAATGACCCGCGTCCCCCTTTTCCCGATAATTGCGAAACCTAAAATAAAAAAACTAGAAAGAGTTTGCAATCCCTAAAAATTATGGACACTTTTTGGAATTATCTCTCTACATTTGTACAATTCCATTTTAAAAGTATTCTTTTTTCTTAAATCAAAACTTGAGTTTTCACATTTCCCTTTAACTAGTAAACAAAGAGGTAAAAAGGCAAATAGATCACAACAAAATGAAAATTATAGAATTTATGTATGCCAAAAATTTTAAAAAACAACAAATGTCAGTGACGATAGTTTATTCACACGCCACAAAAGAACACAAAATATTTTATGTCCAAGTTCGGGAAGTTCCACTAGTTCAACCCTAATAGCTTGGAATTTTATAAGAAAGAGATATCTAATTGGTCCTACTCTTGTTTTAAATATGGATATGCATGCCTGAAACATGTTAAGATGCAAATGACCTATGGGATCCAAACCTCATTAAATTCTCAAGTGAACGTGCGGTGGAATATTTACCCGTGTCCAACAAGCCATTATTTTGCCCATTTACAAAAAAGCAGACCCAACAATCATAGATGATTGGAAAGTGATTTATCAATCAATCACGCGTAACAGGTTATATTTTTGTAAGAAATGACTTATGGATTGGGAGTCAACACTCAATTAAAAATCCCCCGCCTGCCATTTTTTCTCGATGATTGTAACACCTAATAAATAAAAAATAAAAATACTGTGCAATCCCTAAAATTTACAGACACTTTTTTGGCATTTGTGCATTTCCATTTTTCATATATACTTTTTTGTTAAAGCAAAACATGAATTTTCACTTTTTCCCTTATCTCGTAAATGAAGAGATAAAAAGATAAGTAGATCACAACAAAATTAAAATTTTAGAGTTTATGTATGCAAAATATTTTAAAAAATAACAAATATAAGTAAGGAAAATTTATTCACGCACCACAAATGAACACAAAAGTTTTGATATCCAGGTTATGGAAATTCCACTAGTTCAACCCTAATAGCTTAGAATTTCTAAATGATCCTACACATGTTTTAAATATGGATATGCATGCTTGAAACACGTTAAGATGCAAATGACCTATGGGATCCAAACCACATTAAATTTACAAGTGAAAGTGAGGTGGAATATTTACCCGAGTCAAACAAGCCATTATTTTGCCTATTTACAAAAAAGCTGACCTAACAATCATAGATTCCTGTAAAGTGATTTATTAGACAATCATGCATCACAGACTATATTTTTGAAAAAAATGACTGATGAATCAGGATTCAAAACTTAGTTAAAAATCCCCCGCCTCCCCCTTTTCTCGACGATTGCGAAACCTAATATATAAAAATTAGAAAGAGTTTGCAATCCCTAAAAATTACAGACACTTTTTGGAATTATCTCTCTCTACATTTTTGCATGCTTAAAACATGTTAAAGATGCAAATGACCTATGGGATCCAAACCTCAATAAATTCTAAAGTGAGCGTGCGGTGGGATATTTACCCGAGTTAAACAAGCCATTATTTTGCCCATTTGAAAAAAAGCTGACCTCACAATCATAGATGATTGTAAAGTTATTTATAGGTCAATCATGCATAACAGGCTATATTTTTTAAAGAAATGACTTATGGATTGGGCGTCAACCCTCAGTAAAAAAAGCCCCATCTCAAATGAACAAAAACATTATTATGTCCAAGTTCGGGAAGTTCCACTAGTTCAACCCTAATAGCTATGAATTTTATAAGAAAGAGATTTCTGATTGATCCTACTCATGTTTTAAATATGGATATGCATGCTTGAAAGATGTTAAAGATGCAAATGACCTATGGATATGCATGTTGTGGGATATTTGCCCGAGTCAAACAAGCCATTATTTTGCCTATTTACTAAAAAACTGACCAAACACTCATAGATGATTGTAAAATGATTTATCAGTCAAGGATGCGTATGGGTCTTTATTTTTTTGAGAAATGACTTATCTATTGAGAGTCAACACCCAGTTAAAAATACCCGCCTCCCCCTTTTCGCGACGATTGCAAAAACTCAAATATAAAAACAAGAAAAAAATTATGGACACATTTTGGAATTATATCTCTCTACATTTGTGCAATTCCATTTTAAATGTATATTTTTTTCTTAAATCAAAACTTGAGTTTTCACTTTTCCCTTTATCTTGTAAACAGTGAGATAAAAAGGCAAATAGATCACAAAAAACAGAAAATTTTAGAATTTATGGATGCTAAAAATTTTATACAACAAGAAATGCACGTACAGAAAATTTATTCAGACACCACAAATGAACACAAAAGTTTTGATATCCATGTTTGGGAAATTCCACTAGTTCAACCCTAATAGCTTGGAATTTAATAAGGAAGAGATTTTGAATTGATCCTACGCATGTTTTAAATATGGATATGCATGCTTGAAACATGTAAAAGATGCAAATGACTTATGGGATCCAAGCCTCATTAAATTCTCAAGTGATCATGCGGTGGGATATTTACCCGAATCAAACAAGTCATTAGTTTGCCTATTTACGAAAAAGCTAACATAACTATCATAGATGATTGAAAAGTTATTTATCGGTCAATCATGCATAACAGGCTATATTTTTGTAAGAAATGACTTATGGATAGGGTGTCAACACTCAATTAAAAATCCCCTGGCTCCCCCTTTTTCTCGATGATTGTGACACCTAATAAATAAAAAATAGAAAGAGTTTGCAATCCCTAAAATTTACAGACACTTTTTTGATTTACCTCTCTCTACATTTTTGCATTTCCATTTTATATATATAATTTTTTGTTAAAGCAAAACTTGAGTTTTCACTTTTCCCCTTATCACGTAAACGAAGAGGTAAAAAGGAAATTAGATCACAACAAAATTAAAATTTTAGAGTTTATGTATGCAAAACATTTAAAAAAAACAACAAATATAAGTAAAAAAAATTTATTCACGCACCACAAATGAACTCAAAAGTTTTGATATCCAGGTTGTGGAAATTCCACTAGTTCAACCCTAATAGCTTAGAATTTTATAAGAAAGTGATTTCTAAATTATCATACACATGTTTTAAATATGGATATGCATGCTTGAAACATGTTAAGATGCAAATGACCTATGGGATCCAAACCACATTAAATTCACAAGTAAACGTGAGGTGGAATATTTACCCGAGTCAAACATGCTATTATTTTGCCCATTTACAAAAAAGCTTACCTAACAATCATATATTCGTGTCAAGTGATTTATCAGAAAATCAAGCGTCATAGGCTATATTTTTTTAAGAAATGATTGATGGATCGAGAGTCAAAACTCAGTTAAAAATCCCCCGCCTCCCCCTTTTCCCAACGATTGCAAAACCTAATATATAAAAATTAGAAAGAGTGTGCAATCCCTAAAAATTATAGACACTTTTTGGAATTATCTCTCTACATTTGTGCATGGTTAAAACATGTTAAAGATGCAAATGACCTATGGGATCCAAACCTCAATAAATTCTCAAGTGAGTGTGCGGTCGGATATTTACCCGAGTTAAACAAGCTATTATTTTACCCATTTGAAAAAAAAGATGACCTCACAATCATAGATGATTGTAAAGTTATTTATCGGTCAATCATGCATAACATGCTATATTTTTAAAGAAATGACTTATGGATCGGGAGTCAACCCACAGTAAAAAATGCGTCGCCTCCCCTTTTTTCCGACTATTGCGAAACCTAATATAAAAAAAATAAAAAGATTTTACAATCCCTAAAAATTATGGACACTTTTGGGAATTATCTTTCTCTACATTTGTACAATTCCATTTAAATGTATTCTTTTTTCTTAAATCATCCTTTTAACTCGTAAACAAAGAGGTAAAAAGGCAACTAGACCACAACCAAATGAAAATTATAGAATTTTTTTGCTAAAAATTAAAAAAAAACAAATATAAGTGACAATAATTTATTCACATGCCACAAATGAACACAAAATTTTTTATCTCCAAGTTCGGGAAGTTCCACTAGTTCAACCCTAATAGCTTGGAATTTTATAAGAAAGAGATTTCTAATTGATCCTTCTCTTATTTTAAATAGGGATATGCATGCTTGAAAGATGTTATAGATGCAAATGACCTATGGGATCCAAACCTCATTAAATTCTCAAGTAAACGTGCGGTCGAATATTTACCCGTGTCAAACAAGGCGTTATTTTGCCCATTTAAAAAAAAGTAGACCTAACAATCATAGATGATTGGAAAGTGATTTATCGGTCAATCATACGTAATAGACCATATTTTCGTAAGAAATGACTTATGGATTGGGAGTCAACACTCAATTAAAAATCCCCTGCCTCCCCCTTTTTCTCAATGATTGTGACACCTAATAAATAAAAAATAGAAAGAGTTTGCAATCTCTAAAATTTAAAGACACTTTTTTGACTTACCTCTCTATACATTTGTGCATTTCCATTTTAGATATATACTTTTTTGTTAAAGCAAAACTTGAGTTTTCACTTTTCCCCATATCACGTAAACGAAGAGATAAAAAGGCAAATAGATCACAACAAAATTAAAATATTAGAGATTATGTATGCAAAACATTTTAAAAAATAACAAATATAAGTAAAGACAATTTATTCATGCACCACAAATGAACAGAAAAGTTTTGATATACAGGTTATGGAAATTCCACTAGTTCAACCCTAATAGCTTAGAATTTTATAAGAAAGTGATTTCTAAATGATCCTACACATGTTTTAAATATGGATATGCATACTTGAAACATTTTAAGATGCTAATGACCTATGGGATCCAAACCACATTAAATTCACAAGTAAACATGAGGTGGAATATTTACCCGAGTCAAACAAGCCATTATTTTGCCCATTTACAAAAAAGCTGACCTAATAATCATAGATTCGTGTAAAGTAATTTATCAGACAATCATGCATCACAGGCTGTATTTTTGTAAGAAATGACTGATGGATATGGAGTCAACACTCAGTTAAAAATCCCCCGCCTCCCCCTTCTCCCAACGATTTCGAAACCTAATATATAAAAATTAGAAAGACACTTTTTGGAATTATCTCTCTCTATATTTTTGCATGCTTAAAACATGTTAAAGATGAAATGACCAATGGGATCCAAACCTCAATAAATTCTCAAGTGAGCGTGTGGTGGGATATTTACCCGAGTTAAACAAGCCATTATTTTGCCCATTTGAAAAAAATGCTGACCTCACAATCATAGATGATTATAAAGTTATTTATTGATCAATCATGCATAATACGCTATATTTTTAAAAAAAAATGACTTATGGATCGGGAGTCAACCCTTAGTAAAAAATGACCCGCGTCCCCCTTTTCCCGACGATTGCGAAACCTAAAATAAAAAAAACTAGAAAGAGTTTGCAATCCATAAAAATTACAGACACTTTTTTGAATTATCTGTCTCTACATTTGTACAATTCCATTTTAAATGTATTCTTTTTTCTTAAATCAAAACTTGAGTTTTCACATTTCCCTTTAACTAGTAAACAAAGAGGTAAAAAGGCAAATAGATCACAACAAAATGAAAATTATAGAATTTATGTACGCCAAAAATTTAAAAAAAAACAAATGTCAATGATGATAGTTTATTCACACGCGACAAATGAACACAAAATTTTTTATGTCCAAGTTCGGGAAGTTCCACTAGTTCAACCCTAATAGCTTGGAATTTTATAAGAAAGAGATATCTAATTGATCCTACTGATGTTTTAAATATGGATATGCATGTTTGAAATTTGTTAAAGATGCAAATGACCTATGGGATCCAAACCTCATTAAATTCTAAAGTGCAATTGCGGTGGGATATTTACCCGAGTCAAACAAGCCATTATTTTGCCCATTTACTAAAAAGTTGACCTATCAATCATAGATGATTGTAAAGTGATTTATCGGTCAAGGCTGCGTAAGGTCTTTATTTTTGGAGAAATGACTTATCTATTGGGAGTCAACACCCATTTAAAAATACCCGCCTCCCCCTTTTCGCGACGATTGCGAAACCTCAAATATAAAAAAAAGAAATAGTTTGAAATCCCTAAAAATAATGGACACATTTTGAAATTACCTCTCTCTACATTTGTGCAAATCCAGTTTAGATGTATACCTTTTTCTTAAATCGAAACTTGAGTTTTCACTTTTCCCTTTATCTTGTAAAGAAAGAAATAAAAAGGCAAATAGATCACAATAAACAGAAAATTTTAGAGTTTATGGATGCTAAAAATTTAAAACAACAAGAAACGTACGTAAAGAAAATTTATTCAGACACCACAAATGTACACAAAAGTTTTGATATCCAGGTTTGGGAAATTCCACTAGTTCAATCCTAATAGCATGGAATTTGTTAAGGAAGAGATTTCAAATTGATCGTACACATGTTTTAAATATGGATATGCATGCTTGAAACATGTTAAGATGCAAATGACCTATGGGATCCAAATCACATTAAATTCACAAGTGAACATGAGGTGGAATATTTACCTGTGTCCAACAAGCCATTATTTTGCCCATTTACAAAAAGCAGACCTAACAATCATAGATTCGTGTAAAGTGATTTATCAAAAAATCATGCGTCATTGCCTATATTTTTGTAAGAACTGACTGATGGATCAGGAGTCAAAACTCAGTTAAAAATCCCACGCCTCCCCCTTTTCCCGACGATTGCAAAACCTAATCTATAAAAATTAGAAAGAGTTTGCAATCCCTAAAAATTAAAGACACTTTTTGGAATTATCTCTCTCTACATTTGTGCATGCTTAAAACATGTTAAAGATGCAAATGACCTATGGGATCCAAACCTCAATAAATTCTCAAGTGAGCGTGTGGTGGGATATTTACACGTGTTAAGCAAGCCATTATTTTGCCTATTTGAAAAAATGCTGACCTCACAATCATAGATGATGGTAAAGTTATTTATCGGCCAATCATGCATAACAGGCTATATTTTTTAAAGAAATGACTTATGGATCGGGCGTCAAGCCTCAATAAAAAAATGTCTCGCCTCCCCCTTTTCGCGACTATTGTGAAACCTAATATAAAAAAAATTGAAAAAGTTTGCAATCCCTAAACATTACGGACACTTTTTGGAATTATCTCTCTCTACATTTGTACAATTCCATTTTAAATGTATTCTTTTTTCTTAAATCAAAACTTGAGTTTTCACATTTCCATTTAACTCGTAAACAAAGAGGTAAAAAGGCAAATAGATCACAACAAAATGAAAATTATAGAATTGATGTATGCTAAAAATTTAAAAAAACAACAAATTTAAGTGACGATAGTTTATTCACACGCCACAAATTAACACTAAATTTTTTATGTCCATGTTCGGGAAGTTCCACAAGTTCAACCCTAATAGCTTGGAATTTTATAAGAAAGAGATTTCTAATTGATCCTTCTCATGTTTTAAATATGGATATGCATGCTTGAAAGATGTTAAAGATACAAATGACCTATGGGATCCAGACCTCATTAAATTTTCAAGTGAACGTGCGATGGGATGTTTACTCGAGTCAAACATGCCGTTATTTTGCCCATTTAAAAAAAATCTGACCAAACATTCATAGATGATTTTAAAGTGATTTATCCGTTAATCATGCGTAATGGGCTATATTTTTGTAAGAAATGACTTATGGATTGGGAGTCAACACTCAGTTAAAAATCCTTTGCCTCCCCATTTTCCTGACAATTGCGAAAGCTAATATATAAAAATTAAAAAGAGTTCGCAATCCCTAAAAATTACGTTAAGTTTCTGGAATTATTTCTTTCTACATTTGTGCATTTCAAATTTAGATGTATTCCTTTCTCTTAAATGAAAACCTGAGTTTTCACTTTTCCTTTTATCTCGTAAACGAAGTGATAAGAAAGCAAATATATCACAAAAAAATGAAAATTTTACAGTTTGTGTATGCAAAAAATTTTAAAAAACAACAAATGTAAGGAAAGAAAATTTATTCACACACCACAAATGAACACAAATGTTTTGATATCCAAGGTTTGTAAATTCCACAAGTTCAACCCTTATTGCTTGGAATTTTATATGAAAGAGATTTCTAATTGATCCTACACTTGTTTTAAATGTGGATAAGCATGTTAGAAACATATTAAAGATGCAAATGACTTATCGAATCCAAACCTCATTAAATTCTCAAGTGAACGTGCAGTGGGATATTTACCAGAGTCAAACAAGCCGTTATTTTTCCCATTTACAAAAAAGATGACCAAACAATCATAGATTATTGTAAAGTGATTGATGGGTCAATCATTCGTAATGGGCTATATTTTTTTAAGAAATGACTTATCGATTGGGAGTCAACACTCAATTAAAAATTCCCAGCCTCACCCTTTTCCCGACGATTGTGAAACCTAATATATAAAAACTAGAAAGAGTTTGCAATCCCATAAAATTATAGACACTTTTTGGAATTATCTCTCTGTACATTTGTGCATTTCCATTTTAGATGTATATTTCTTAAATCCAAACTTGAGTTTTCACTTTTCCCTCTATCTCTTAAACAAAGAGATAAAAAGGCAAATAGAACACTACAATATAAAAATTTTAGAGTTTATGTATGCAAAAAATTTAAAACAACAACAAATGTAAGTAAATAAAATTTATTCACACACCAAAAATGAACACAAAAGTTTTGATATCCAAGTTTGGGAAATTCCACTAGTTCAGCCCTACTAGCTTGGAATTTTATAAGAAAGAGATTTCTAATTGATCCTACACATGTTTTAAATATGGATATGCATTCTTGGAACATGTTAAAGATGCAAATGACCTATGGGATCCAGACCTCATTAAATTGTCAAGTGAACGTACGATGGGATATTTACTTGAGTCAAACATGCCATTATTTTGCCCATTTACAAAAAAGTTGACCTAACAATCATAGATGATTGTAAAGAGATTTATCAGTCAATCATGTGTAACGGGCTATATTTTTGTAAGAAATGACTTATGGATTGGGAGTCATCACTCAGTTAAAATTCCTCTACCTCCTTTTCCCGACGATTGCTAAACCTATTATATAAAAATTTAAAAGAGATTGCAATTTCTTACAATTACGGACACTTTTTGGAATTTTGTCTTTCTACATTTGTGCATTTCAAATTTGGATGCATCCCTTTTTCTTAAATCAAAACATGAGTCAAACAAGCCGTTATTTTCCCCATTTACAAAAATGATGACGACACAATCATAGATTATAGTAAAGTGATTTATGGTTCAATCATTCGTAACGAGCTATATTTTTGTAAGAAATGACTTATGGATTGGGAGGCAACACTCAGTTAAATTACTTATGGATTGATATCCAAGTTTGGGAAATTCCACTAGTTCAACCCTAATATCTTGAAATATTTTATGAAAGTGATTTCTAATTGATCCTACACATGTTTTAAATATGGATATGCATGTTTGAAACATGTTAAAGATGCAAATGACCAATGGCATCCAAACCTCATTAAATTCTCAAGTGAACGTGTGTTGGGATATTTACCCAAGTCGAATAAGCCAGTATTTTGCCCATTGACAAAAAAGTTGACCTAACAATCATAGATGATTGTAAAGTGATTTATCAGTCTATCATGCATAACAGGCTATATTTTTGTAAGAAATGACTTATGGATTGGGAATCAACACTCAATTAAAAATCC
Source organism: Aristolochia californica (assembly GCF_029961685.1). Classification (NCBI taxonomy): domain Eukaryota; kingdom Viridiplantae; phylum Streptophyta; class Magnoliopsida; order Piperales; family Aristolochiaceae; genus Aristolochia; species Aristolochia californica. The sequence goes on from NW_027182257.1 coordinate 7,833,508, forward strand.
CCCGCCTCCCCCTTTTCCCGACTTTTGCCAAACCAAATATAAACAAACTAGAAAGAGGTTGCAATCCTAAAAATTACGGAAAATTTTTGGAATTATGTCTCTCTACATTTGTGAATTTCAATTTTAGATGTATTCTTTTTACTTAAATCAAAACTTGAGTTTTCACTTTGATAAAAATGCAAATAGATCACAACAAAATCAAAATTTTAGAGTTTATGGTTGCTAAAACATTAAAACAACAACAAATGTATGTAAAGAAAGTTCAACCCTAATTGCTTGGAATTTTATAAGAAAGAGATTTCTAATTGACCCTACACATGTTTTAAATATGGATATGCATGCTTGAAACATGTTAAAGATGTAAATGACCTATGGGATCCAGATCTCATGAAATTCTCAAGTAAACGTGCGTTGGGATATTTACTCGAGTCTAACAAGCCACTACTTTGCCCATTAACAAAAAAGCTGACCTAACAATCATAGATGATTGTAAAGTGATTTATCAGTCAATCATGCATAACTTGCTATATTTTTGTCAGAAATGACTTATGGATTGGGTGTCAAAACTCAGTTAAAAATCCTCTGCCTCCCCATTTCCAGACGATTACGAAACCTAAAATATAAAAACAAGAAAGATATTGCAATCCATAAAAATTACGGGCACTTTTTGGAATTATCTCTCTCTCCAATTGTGCATTTCCATTTTAGATATAACTTTTTTCTGAAATCAAAACTTGAGTTTTCACTTTTCCCTTTATCACGTAATTAAAGAGATAAAAAGACAAGTACATCACAACAAAATAAAAATTTTAGATTTTATGTATGCAAAAAATTTTAAACAGCAACAAATGTAAGTAAAGAAAATTTATTCACACACCACAAATGAACACAAAAGTTTTGATATCCAAGTTTGGGAAATTCCAGTAGTTCAACCATAATAACTTGGAATTTTATAAGAAAGTAATTACTAATTGATCCTACACAGGTTTTAAATATGGATGTGCATGCTTGAAACATGTTAAAGATGAAAAATACCAATGGGATCCAAACCTCATTAAATTCTCAAGTGAACGTGTGTTTGGATATTTACCCATGTCGAACAAGCTAGTATTTTTCCCATTTACAAAAAAACTAACCTAACAATCATAGATGATTGTAAAGTGATTTATCAATCAATCATACGTAACGGGCTATATTTTTTTTAAGAAATGACTGCTGGATTGGGTATCAACACTCAATTAAAAACCCCCCTCCTCCCCCTTTTCCCGACGATTGCGCAACCAAATATATAAAAACTAGAAAGAGTTTGCAATCCCTAAAAATTATGGAGAAGTTTTGGAATTATCTCTCTCTACATTTGTGAATTTAAATTTTAGATGTATTCTTTTTACTTAAAATCAAAACTTGTGTTTTCACTTTTCCCTTTATCTCATAAACAAAGAGATAAAAATGCAAATAGATAACAACAAAATCAAAATTTTAGAGTTTATGTATGCAAAAACTTTAAAACAACAACAAATGTAAGTAAAGAAAGTTCAACCCTAATAGCATGGAATTTTATAAGAAAGAGATTTCTAATTGACCCTACACATGTTTTAAAGATGGATATGCATGTTTGAAACATGTTAAAGATGCAAATGACCTATGGAGAATTTTTGGAATTATCTCTCTCTACATTTGCGAATTTAAATTTTAGATGTATTCTTTTTACTTAAAATCAAAACTTGTGTTTTCACTTTTCCCTTTATCTCATAAAAAAAAGAGATAAAAATGCAAATAGATAACAACAAAATCAAAATTTTAGAGTTTATGTATGCAAAAACTTTAAAACAACAACAAATGTAAGTAAAGAAAGTTCAACCCTAATAGCATGGAATTTTATAAGAAAGAGATTTCTAATTGACCCTACACATGTTTTAAAGATGGATATGCATGTTTGAAACATGTTAAAGATGCAAATGACCTATGGGATCTAGACCTCAAGAAATTCTCAAGTGAACGTGCATTGGGATATTTACCCGTGTCAAACAAGCCACTATTTTGCCCATTTACAAAAAGCTGACCTAACAATCATAGATGATTGTAAATTGATTTATCGGTCAATCATGCGTAACGGGCTATATTTTTGTTAGAAATGATTTATAGAATTCGAGTCAACACTCAGGTAAAAATACCCCGCCTCCCTCTTTTCCTAATGATTACGTAACCTAAAATATAAAAACTAGAAAGAGTTTGCAATCCCTAAAAATTAGAAACACTTTTTGGAATTATCTCTCTTTACATTTTTTCATTTCCATTTTAGATGTATAATTTTTTCTTAAATCAAAATGCGAGTTTCAACTTTTCCCTTTATCTCGTAAACAAAGAGATAAAAAGGCAAATAGATAACAAAAAAATGAAAGTTTTATAGTTTATTTATGCAAAAACTTTAAAACGACTATAAATGTTAGTAAAGAAAATTTATTCACACACCACTAATGAATCCAAAAGTTTTGATATCCAAGTTTCAGAAATTCCACTAGTTCAACCCTTATAGCTTGAAATTTTATAAGAAAGAGATTTCTAGTTGATCCTACACATGTTTTAAATATGGAAATGCATACATGAAACAGGTTAAAGATGCAAATGACCTATGGGATCCAGACCTCATTAAATTCTCAAGTGTACGAGTCGTGGGATATTTACCCGAGTCAAACAAGCCAATATTTTGCCAATTGACAAAAAAACTGACCAAACAATCGTAGATGATTGTCAAGTGATTTATCGGTCAATCATGCGTGACGGGCTATATTTTTGTAAGAAATGACATATGGATTGGGAGTCGACACTCAGTTAAAAATCCTCTGCCTTCCCCTTTTCTCGATGATTGTGAAACCTAATATATAAAAATTAGAAAGAGTTTGCTGTCCCTAAAAATTATGGAGACTTCTTGGAATTCTCTCTTTCTACATTTGTGCATTTAAAATTTAGATTTATACTTTTTTCTTAAATAAAAATTTGAGTTTTCACTTTTCCTTTTATCTCGTTAACGAAGAGTTAAAAAGACAAATAGATCACAACAAAATGAAAATTTTAGAGTTTTTGTAACTTAAAAATTTTAAAAAACAACAAATGTAAGTAAAGAAAATTTATTCACACCCCACAAATGGAGACCAAAGTTGTGATATCCAAGTTTTGGAAATTCCACTAGTTCAACCCTAGTAGCTTGGAATTTTATAAGAAAGAGATTTCTAATTGATCCTACAAATGTTTTAAATATAGATATGCATGCTTGAAATATGTTTAAGATGCAAATGACTTATAATATCTAAACCTCATTAAATTCTCAAGTCTACGTCCGGTGGGATATTTACCCGAGTTAAAGCATGCCATTATTTTGCCCATTTAAAAAAAAACTTACCTAACAATCATAAATGATTGTAAAGTGATTTATTGGTCAATCATGAGTAACTGGATATATTTGTGTAAGAAATGATTTATAGATTAGGAGACAACACTCAGTTAAAAATTAACCACCTCCCCCTTTTCCCGATGACTGCAAAACCTAACACATAAAAACAAGAAAGAGTTTGCAATCCCTAAAAATTACGGGCACTTTTTAGAATTATCTCTCTCTCCAATTGTGCATTTCCATTTTAGATGTATACTTTTTTCTTAAATCAAAACTTGAGTTTTCACTTTTCCCTTTATCTCGTAAACAAAGAGATAAAAAGGCAAATGGATAACAACAAAATGAAAATTTTAGAGTTTATGTATGTAAAAAATTTAAAACAATAACAAATGTATGTAAAGAAAATTTATTCACTCACCAAAAATGAAGACAAAAGTTTTGATATCCAAGTTTTGAAAATTCCACTAGTTCAACCTAAAAGCTTGGAATTTCATAAGAAAGAGATTTCTAATTGATCCTGCACATGTTTTCAACATGGATATGCATACTTGAAACATGTTAAAGATGCAAATGACAAATGGGATCAGAACCTCATTAAATTCTCAAGTTAACGTGAGTTGGGATATTTACCCGAGTCAAACAAGCCACAATTTTGCCCATTTACAAAAAAAAAAATTGACCAAATAATCATTGATGATTGTAAAGTGATTTATTAGTAAATCATGCAAAAGGGGATATATTTTTGTAAGAAATAACTTATGGATTAGGAGTCAACACTTAGTTAAAAATCCCCCGCCTCCCCCTTTTCCCGACAATTGTGAAACCTAATATATAAAAACAAGAAAGAGTTTTCAATCCCTAAAAATTACACAAAACTTTTGGGAATTATCTCTCTCTTCATTTGTGCATTTACATTTTAGATGTATACTTTTTTCTTAAATCAAACCATGAGTTTAAACTTTTCCCTTTATCTCGTAAAAAAGAGAGAAAAAGGTAAATAGATCACAAAAAAATAAAAATTTTAGAGTTTATGTATGTGAAAAATTTAAAACAACAACAAATCAAAGTAAAAAAAATTTATTCACACTCCACAAATGAACACAAAGTTTTGATATCCAAGTTTGGGAAATTGCACTAGTTCAACCCTAATAGCTTGGAATTTTGTAAGAAAGAGATTTCCAATTGATCCTACACATGTTTTAAATATGGATATGCATGCTTGAAACATGTTAAAGAAGTAAATGACCTATGGGATCCAGACCTCATTAAATTATCAGGTGAATGTGAGTTGGGATATTTACCCTAGTCAAACAAGCTATTATTTGGCCCATTTACCAAAAAGCTGACCTAACAATCATAGATGATTGTAAAGTGATTTATCGGTCAATCATGCATAATGGGATATATTTTTGTAAGAAATGATTATGGATTGGGAGTCAGCACCCAGTTAAAAATCCTTCGTCTCCCCCTTTTCCCGACGATTGCAAAACCTAATATATAAAAATTAGAAAGAGTTTGCAATCTCTAAAAATTACGGACAGTTTTGAGAATTATCTCTTTCTACATTTGTTCATTTCAAATTTATATGTATACCGTTTTTCTTAAATCAAAACCTGAGTTTTCACTTTTCCATCTATCTCGTAAACAATGAGATAAAAAGGCAAATACATCACAATAAAATGACAATTTTAGAGTTTATGTATGCAAAAAATTTAAACGAACAACAAACGTAAGTAAAGAAAATTTATTCACACACCTCAAATGAAGACAAAATTTTTGATATCCAATTTTGGGAAATTCCACTTATTCAACCTTAGTGGCTTGGAATTTTATAAGAAAGAGATTTCTAATTGATCCTACACAAGTGTTAAATATGGATATGCATGTTTGATATATGCTAAAGTTGCAAATGACTTGTAAAATCCAAACCTCATTAAATTCTCAAGTCAACATGTTGTGGGCTATTTACCCAACTCAAACAAGCCATTAGTTTGCTCAATTAAAAAAAAGTTGACCTAACAATCAATGATGATTGTAAAGTGATTTATCTGTCAATCATGTGTAACGAGCAATATTTTTGTCAGAAATGGCTTATGGATTTCGAGTCAACACTCACTTAAAAATCCCCCACATCCCCTTTTCCTTGCGATTGTGAAACCTAATATATAAAAACTACTAAGAGTAAGCAATCCCTAAAAATTACATACAGTTTTTGGAATTATATCTCTCTACATTTGTGCATTTCCATTATAGTTGTAAACATTTTTCTTAAATCAAAACTTCAGTTTTCACTTTTCCCTTTATCTCGTAAATAAATAGATTAAAAGGCAAATAGATCACAACAAAATGAAAAGTTTAGAGCTTATGTGTGGAAAATATTTAAAACAACAACAAATGTAACTAAAGAAAATTTATTTACACACTACAAATGAACACAAAAGTTTTGATATCAAAGTTTGGGAAATTCCACTAGTTCAACCCTAATAGCTTTGAATTTTATAAGTAAGAGATTTGTAATTGATCCTACACATGTTTTAAATATGGATATGCATGTTAGAACATATTAAAGATGCAAATGACTTATCAGATCCAAAGTTCATTAAATTCTCAAGTGAATGTGTGGTGGGATATTTGCCCGATCAAACAAGCCATTATTTTGCACATTTACATAAAAGCTAACCTAACAATCATAGATGATTGTAAAGTGATTTATCTGTTTAATCATGCGTAATGGTCTATATTTTTGTAAGAAATGACTTATGGATTGGGAGTCAACACTCAATTAAAAATCCACCGCCTCCCCCATTTCCCGACGATTGCGAAACCTAATATATAAAAACAAGAAAGAGTTTGCAATCCCTAAAAATTATGGGCACTTTTTGGAATTATCTCTCTCTACATTTCTGCATTTCCATTTTAGATGTATACTTTTTTGTTAAATCAAAACTTGATTTTTCACTTTTTCCTTGCTCTGATAAACAAAGAGATAAAAAGGCAAATAGATCACAACAACATCAAAATTTTATATTTTATGCATGCAAAAAACTTAAAACAACAACAAATTTAAGTAAAGAAAATTTATTCACACACCATAAATGAACACAAAAGTTTTGATATCCAAGTTTGGGAAATTCCACTAGTTCAACCCTAGTAGCTTGGAATTTTATAAGAAAGAGATTTCTAATTGATCCTACACATGTTTTAAATATGGATATGTATGCTTGAAACATGTTAAAGATGCAAATGACCTATGGGATCCAAACCTCATTAAATTCTCAAGTGAACGTGAGTTGGGATATTTACCTGAGTCAAACAAGCCATTATTTTGCCCATTTACAAATAAGCTGACCTAGAAAGCATAGATGATTGTAAAGTGATTTATCGGTCAATCACGCGTAACGGGCTATGTTTTTGTGAGAAATGCCCAATGGATTGGAATTCAACACTCGGTTAAAAATCCCACGCTTCCCCTTTTCCTGACGATTGTGAAACCTAATATATAAAAACTAAAAAGTGTTTGCAATCCCTAAAAATTATAGTCACTTTTTGGAATTATCTCTCTCCACATTTTTTTTATTTCCATTTTGGATGAAAACTTTTTTCTTAAATCGAAACTTGAGTTTTGACTTTTCCCTTTATCTTGTAATAAAAGGATAAAATGGCAAATAGATCACAACAAAACTAAAATATTAGAGTTTATGTATGCAAAAAATTTAAAACAAAAACAAATGTATGTAAAGAAAATTTATTCACATGCCACAAATGGATGCAAAAGTTTTCTTATCCAAGTTTGGGAAATTCCACTAGTTCAACCCTCATAATAAGAAAGAGATTTCTAATTGATCCTACACATGTTTTAAATATGGATATGCATGCTTGAAATATGTTAAAGATGAAAATGACCAATAGGATCCAAACCTCATTAAATTCTCAAGTGAACGTGCGCTGGGATATTTACTTGAGTCAAACATGCCACTATTTTGCACATTTACAAAAAAGCTGACCTAACAATCATAGATGATTTTAAAGTGATTTATCAGTGAATCATGCGTAACGGGCTATATTTTTTTTGTAAGAAATGACTTATCGATTGGGAATCAACACTCAAATAAAAATCCCCCGCATCCTCCTTTCCCCGACGACTGCGAAACCTAATGTATAAAAACAAGAAAGAGTTTGCAATCCCTAAAAATAGATAAACTTTTTGGAATTATCTCTCTCTACATTTGTGAATTTCTATTTTAGATGTATAATTTTTTCTTAATTCAAAATGTGAGTTTTAACTTTTCCCTTTATCACATAAACAAAGAGATAAAAAGGCAAATACATCACAACAAATTAAAATTTTTTTTGATTATTTATGCAAAAAATTAAAACAACAACAAATGTATGTAAAAAAAATTTATTCATACACCACAAATGAACACAAAAGTTTTGATATCCAAGTTTGGGAAATTCCACTAGTTCAACCCTAATAGCTTGGAATTTTATAAGAAAGGGATTTCTAATTGACCCTACACATATTTTAAATGTGGATAAGCATGCTTGAAACATGTTAAAGATGAAAATGACCTATGAGATCCAGACCTCATTTTATTCTCAAGTGAACGTGCGGTGGGATATTTACCCGAGTCAAATAACCCATTATTTTGGCCACTTACAAAAAACAAGACCTAACTATCATAGATGATTGTAAAGTGATTTATCAGTCAATCATGCCTAAGGGGCTATATTTTTGTAAGAAATGACTTATGGATTGGGAGTCAACACTCAGTTAAAAATCCCCCGCTTCCCCCTTTTCCCGACGATTCTGAAACCTAATATCTAAAACGAAGAAAGAGTTTACAATCCCTAAAAATTACGGGCACTTTTTGGAATTATCTCTCTCTACATTTCTGCATTTCCATTTTAGATATATACGTTTTTATTAAATCAAAACTTGAGTTTTCACTTTTCCCTCTATCTCTTAAACAAAGAGATAAAAAGGCAAATAGATCACACAAAATAAAAATTTTAGAGTTTATGTATGCAAAAAATTTAAAACAACAACAAATGTAAGTTAAGAAAATTTATTCTCACTCCACAAATGAAGACAAAAGTTTTGATAACCAAGTTTGGGAAATTCTGCTAGTTCAACCCTAGTAACTTGGAATTTTATAAGAAAGAAATTTCTAATTGATCCTACACCTGTTTTAAATATGGATATGCATGCTTGAAACATGTTCAAGATGAAAATGACCGATGAGATCCATGCCTTATTAAATTCTCAAGTGAACGTGTGGTGGGATATTTACCCGAGTCAAATAAGCCATTATTTTGCCCACTTACAAAAATACTGACCTAACTAACATAGATGATTGTAAAGTGATTTATCAGTCAATCATGTCTAAAGGCCTATATTTTTTTAAGATATGACTTATGGATTGGGAGTCAACACTCAGTTAAAAATCTTCCGCCTCACCCTTTTCCCGACAATTGTGAAACCTAATATATAAAAACTAGAAAGAGTTTGCAATCCCTTAAAATTACAGACACTTTTTGGAATTATATCTCTCTATATTTTTGCATTTCTATTTTAGATGTATACTTTTTTCTTAAATCAAAACTTCAGTTTACACTTTTCCCTCTATCTCTTAAACAAAGAGATAAAAAGGCAAATAGATCACTACAAAAACAAAATTTTAGAGTTTATGTTTGCAAAAAAATTAAAACAACAACAAATGTAAGTAAAGAAATTATTTTCACACACCACAAATGAACGCAAAAGTTTTGATATCCTATTTTGGGAAATTCCACTAGTTCAACCCTAATAGCTTGAAATTTTATAAGAAAGAGATTTTTAATTGATCTTACACATGTTTTAAATATGGATATGCATGCTTGAAACATGTTAAAGATGAAAATGACCAATGGGATCCAAACCTCATTAAATTCCCATGTGAACGTGTGTTGGGATATTTACCCGAGTCAAACTAGCCAGTATTTTGCCCATTTACAAAAAAAATTGCCCTAACAATCATATTTGATTTTAAAGTGATTTATCAGTAAATCATGCGTAACGGGTTATATTTTTTTAACAAATGACTTATGGATTGGGAATCAACACTCAGAGAAAAATCCCCTGCCTCCCCCTTCGCTCGACGGTTGTAAATAAAAACTAGAAAGAGTTTGCAATCCTTAAAAATTACAGAAATGTTTTGGAATTATCTCTTTTTAAATTTGTGCTTTTCCATTTTAATTGTAAAATTTTTTCTTAAATCAAAACTTGAGTTTTCACTTTTCCCTTTATCTCGTAAATAAAGAGATAAAAGGGCAAATAGATCACAACAAAATGAAAATTTAGAGTTTATGTATGTAAAAAATTTAAAAAAACAACAAATGTAAGTAAAGAAAATTTATTCACATACCACAAATGAAGACAAAAGTTTTGTTATCCAAATTTGGAAAATTCCACTAGTTCAACCCTAGTAACTTGGAATTTTATAAGAAAGAGATTTCTAATTGATCCTAAACATGTTTTAAATATGGATATGCATGCTTGAAACATGTTAAAGATGAAAATGACCTATGAGATCCAGACCTTATTAAATTCTCAAGTGAATGTGTGGTGGGATATTTACCTGAGTCAAATAAGCCATTATTTTGCCCACTTACAAAAAAGCTGACCTAACTACCTTAGATGATTGTAAAGTGATTTATCAGTCAATTATGTGTAAGTGGCTATATTTTTGTAAGAAATGACTTATGGATTGGGAGTCAACACTCAGTTAAAAATCCCCGCCCTCACCCTTTTCGCGATGATTCCCAAACCTAATATATAAAAACTAGAAAGAGTTTGCAATCCCTTAAAATTACAGATACTTTTTTGGAATTATCTCTCTCTACATTTGTGCATTTCCATTTTAGATGTATACTTTTTTGATAAAAAAACCTGAGTTTTCATTCTTCCCTTTATCTCGTAAACAAAGATAAATAGGCAAATAGATCACAACAAAATGAAATATTTAGAGTTTATGTATGCAACAAATGTAAGTAAAGAAAATTCAACCCTAATAGCTTGAAATTTTATAAGAAAGAGATTTCAAATTGACCCTACACATGTTTTAAATTTGGATATGCATGCTTGAAACATGTTAAAGATGAAAATGACCTATGGGATCCAAACCTCTAGAAATTCTCAAGTGAACGTGCAGTGGGATATTTATCCAAGTCAAATAAGCCATTTTTATGCCCATTTACAAAAAAAAGATGAAATAACAATCATAGATGATTGTCATGTGATTTATCGGTCAATCATGGGTAATGGTCTATATTTTTGTAAGAAATGACTTATCAATTAGCAGCCAACACTCGGTTAGAAATCCTCCACCACCCCCTTTTCCCAACGATTGGGAAACCTAATATATAAAAATTAAAAAGACTTTGCAATCCCTAAAAATTACGGACACTTTTTGGAATTATCTCTCTCTACATTTGTGCATTTCTATTTTAGATATATACTTTTTTCATAAAAAATAATGTGAATTTTCACTTTTCCCTTAATCTCGTAAACAGAGATAAACAAGCAAATAGATCACAACAAAATGAAATATTTAGAGTTTATGTATGCAAAAAACTTAAAACAATAAAAAATGTAAGTAAAGAAAGTTCAACCCTAATAGCTTGGAATTTTATAAGAAAGAGATTTCTAATTAACCCTACACATGTTTTAAATATGGATATGCATGCTTGAAACATGTTAAAGATGCAAATGACCTATGGGATTTGGACCTCATGAAATTCTCAAGTGAACATGTGGTGGGATATTTACCTGAGTCAAACAAGCCATTATTATGCCCATTTACAAAAATGTTGAGCTAACATCATAGATGATTTTCAAGTGATTTATCCGTTAATCATGCGTAATGCTCTATATATTTTTAACAAATGACTTATCGATTAGGAGTCAACTCTCAGTTATAAATCCTCTGCCTCCCCCTTTTCTCGACGATTGCGAATCCTAATTTATAAATATTAGAAAGAGTTTGCAATCCCTAAAAATTACGGACACTTTTTGGTATTATCTCTCTCAGCATAAGGGCATTTCCAATTTAGATGTATACCTTTTTTCTTAAATCAAAACCTGAGTTTTCACTTTTCCCTTAATCTCAAAACAAATAGATAAAAAGGCAAAAAGATCACAATAAAATGAAAGTTTTAAAGTTTATGTCTGCAAAACAAGTCAAACAAGTCATTATTTTGCCCAATTAAAAAAAAACTGACCTAACAATCATAAATGATTGTAATGTGATTTATCGGTCAATCATGCGTCATGGGCTATATTTTTTTAAGAAATGACTTTTGGATTGAGAGTCAACACTCAGTTAAAAATCCCCCACCTCCCCCTTTTCCTGACAATTGAAAAACCGAATACATAAAATAAAGAAAGAGTTTGCAATCCTTAAAAATTTTGGGCACTTTTAGGAATTATCGCTCTCTACAATTGTGCATTTCCATTTTAAATGTATACTTTTTTCTTAAATAAAAAGTTGAGTTTTCACTTTTCCCTTTGTCTCAGAAATAAAAAAATAAAAAGGCAAATAGATCACTTCAAAATGAACATTTTAGTGTTTTTGGAAGCAAAAAATTTAAAACAACAACAAATGTTAGTAAAGAAAATTTATTCACACACCACAAATGAAAACAAAATTTTTGATATCCAAGTTTGGGTATTCCACTAGTTCAACCCTAATAGCTTGAAATTATTTAAAAAAGAGATTTCTAATTGTTCCTACACATGTTTTAAATTTGGATATGCATGGTTGAAACATGTTAAAGATGCAAATGACTTATGGGATCCAAACCACATTAAATTCCTAAGTGAACATGTGGTGGGATATTTACCCGAGTCAGACAAGCCATTAGTTTACCCATTTACAAAAAAGGTGACCTAACAATCATAGATGATTGTAAAGTGATTTATCGGTCAACCATGTGTAACGAGCTTTATTTTTGTGAGAAATGCCTTATGGATTGGGAGTCAACACTCAGTTAAAAATCCCCCACCTCCCCCTTTTCCCGACGATTGCGAACCGAATACATAAAAACAAGAAAGAGTTTGCAATCATTAAAAATTTTGAGCACTTTTCTGAATTATCGCACTCTACAATTGTGCATTTCCATTTTAGATGTATACTTTTTTCTTAAATCAAAACTTGAGTTTTCACTTTCCCTTTGTCTCGTAAAAAAAAAAAAAAAAAAGGCAAATAGATCACATCAAAATGAAAATTTTAGTGTTTTTGGATGCAAAAAAATTTAAACAATAACAAAAGTAAGTGAAGAAAATTTATTCACACACCACAAATGAAAACAAAAGTTTTGATATCCAAGTTTGGGTATTCCACTAGTTCAACCCTAATAGCTTGAAATTATTTAAGAAAGAGATTTCTAATTGTTCCTACACATGTTTTAAATGTGGATATGCATGGTTGAAACATGTTAAAGATGCAAATGACTTATGGGATCCAAACCACATTAAATTCCTAAGTGAACATGTGGTGGGATATTTACCCGAGTCAAACAAGCCATTAGTTTGCCCATTTACGAAAAAGGTGACCTAACAATCATAGATGATTGTAAAGTGATTTATCGGTCAACCATGTGTAACGAGCTTTATTTTTGTGAGAAATGCCTTATGGATTGGGAGTCAACACTCAGTTAAAAATCCGCCGCCTCCCCCTTTTCCCGACGATTGTGAACCGAATACATAAAAACAAGAAAGAGTTTGCAATCCTTAAAAATTTCTGGCACTTTTTCGAATTATCGGTCTCTACAATTGTGCATTTCCATTTTAGATGTATACTTTTTTCTTATATTAAAACTTGAGTTTTCACTTTTCCCTTTGTCTTGTAAACAAAAAAATAAAAAGGCAAATAGATCACATTAAAATGAAAATTTTAGTGTTTTTGGATGCAAAAAATTTAAAACAACTACAAATGTAAGTAAAGAAAATTTATTCACACACCACAAATTAACACAAAAGTTTTGATATCCAAGTTTGGGTATTCCACTAGTTTAACCCTAATAGCTTGAAATTTTTTAAGAAAGAGATTTCTTATTCTTCCTACACATGTTTTAAATGTGGATATGCATGGTTGAACCATGTTAAAGATGCAAATGACTTATGGGATCCAAACCACATTAAATTCCCAAGTGAACATGTGGTGGGATATTTACCCGAGTCAAATAATCCATTATTTTGCCCATTTACAAAAAAAGTGACCTAACAATCATAGATGATTGTAAAGTGATTTATCGGTCAATCATGTGTAACGGGCTTTATTTTTGTGAGAAATGCCTTATGGATTGGGAGTCAACACTCAGTTAAAAATCCCCTGCCTTCCCTTTTCCCGACTATTACAAAACCTAATATTCAAAAACTAGAAAGAGTTTGCAATCCGATAAAATTCCGGACACTTTTCTGAATTATCTCTCTCTACATTTGTGCCTTTCTGTTTTAGATGTATACTTTTTTCTTAAATCAAAACTCGAGTTTTCAAATTTTTTCTTTTTCTCGTAAATAAAGAGATAAAAAGGCAAATAGATCACAACAAAATGAAAATTTTAGAGTTTATGTAAGCAAAAATTTTAAACAACAACAAATGTATGTAAAGAAAATTTATTCACACACCACAAATGAACACAAAAGTTTTGATATCCAAGTTTGGAAAATTCCACAAGTTTAACCCTAAGAGCTTGGAATTTTATAAGAAAGAGATTTCTAATTGACCCTACACATGTTTTAAATATGAATATGCATGCTTGTAATATGTTAAAGATGCAAATGACCTTATGGGATCCAAACCTCATTAAATTCTCAAGTGACTATGCGTTGGGATATTTACCTGAGTCAAACAAGCTACTATGTTGACCATTTACTAAAACACTGACCTAACAATCATAGATGATTGTAAAGTGATTTATCCGTCAATCATGCTTAATGGTCTATATTTTTGTAAGAAATTACTTATGGGGGAGTCAATACTCGGTTAAGAATCCCCCACCTCCCCATTTTTCCAACAATTGTGAAACCCCATATTTAAAAACAAGAAAGAGTTTGCAATCCCTAACAATTACGGACACTTTTTCAAATTACCTTTATTTACATTTTTGCATTTCTATTTTAGAGGTATATTTTTTTCTTATATCAAAACCTGAGTTTTCACTTTGCCCTTTATCCCGTAAAGAAAGAGATAAAAAGGTAAATAGACCAGAACAAAATAAAAATTCTAGAGTTTATGTATGCAAAAAATTTAAAACAACAATAAATGTACGTAAAGAAAATTTATTCACACACCACAAATGAACACAAAAGTTTTCATATCCATGTTTGGGAAATTCCACAAGTTCAACCCTAATAGCTTGGAATTTCATAAGAAACAGATTTCTAATTGATCCTACACATGTTTTAAATATGGATATGCATGCTTGAAACATGGTAAAGATGCAAATGACCTTTGAGATCCAAACCACATTAAATTCTAAAGGGAACGTGCGGTGGGATATTAACCCGAGTCAAACAAGCTATTGTTTTGCCCATTTACAAAAAAGCTAACCTAGTGATTTATCGGTCAATCTTGTGTAACGGGCTATATTTTTGTGAGAAATGCCTTATGGATTGGGAGTCAACACTCACTTAAAAATCCCCCGCATCCCCTTTTCCTTGCGATTGTGAAACCTAATATATAAAAAACTAGAAAGAGTTTGCAATCCCTAAAAATTACAGACACTTTTTGGAATTATCTCTCTCTACATTTGTGCATTTGCATTATAGATGTAAACTTTTTTTTAAAATCAAAACTAGAGTTTTCACTTTTCCCTTTATCTCATAAATAAAGATATTATAAGGTAAATAGATGACAACAAAATGAAAATTTTACACTTTATGTATGGAAAAAATTGTAAACAACAACAAATGTAAGTAAAGAAAATTTATTCACACACCACAAATGAATACAAAAGTTTTGATATCCAAGTTTGGGAAATTCCACTAGTTTAACCCTAATAGCTTGAAATTTTATAAGAAAGAGATTTCTAATTGATCCTACACATTTTTTAAATATGGATATGCATGTTAGAAACATATTAAAGATGCAAATGACTTATTGGATCCAAACCTCATTAAATTCTCAAGTGAACGTGTCGTGCGATATTTTCCTAAGTCAAACAAACCCTTATTTTGCTCATTTACAAAAAAGTTGACCTAACAATCATAGATGATTATAAAGTGATTTATTAGTCAATCATGCGTAATGGTCTATATTTTTGTAAGAAGTGACTTATGGATTGGGAGTCAACACTTAGTTAAAAATCCCCCGCCTCCCCCATTTCCTGACAATTGCGAAACCTAATATATAAAAACAAGAAAGAGTTCGCAATCCCCAAAAATTACGGGCACTTTGTGGTATTATCTCCCTCTACGTATCTGCATTTCCATTTAAGATGTATACTTTTTAGTTAAATCAAAACTTGAGTTTTCACTTTTCCCTTTATCTCGTAAACAATGAGATAAAAAGGCCAATATATCACAACAAAATCAAAATTTTATATTTTATGTATGTAAAAAATTTAAAACAACAAAAAGTGTAAGTAAAGAAAATTTATTCACACACCACAAATGAACACAAAAGTTTTGATATCCAAGTTTGGGAAATTCCACTAGTTCAACCCTAATAGCTAGGAATTTTATAAGAAAGAGATTTCTAATTGATCCTACACATGTTTTAAATATTGATATGCATGCTTGAAAGATGTTAAAGATGCAAATGACCTATGGGATCCAAACCTCATTAAATTCTCAAGTGAACATGTGGTGGGATATTTACCTGAGTAAAATTAGCCATTATTTTGCCCATTTACAAAAAAGCTGACCTAACAATCATAGATGATTTTAAAGAGATTTATCGGTCAATCATGCGTAACGGGCTATATTTTTGTGAGAAATACCTTATGGATTGAGCATCAAAACTTAGTTAAAAATCTCCTGCCTCCCCTTTCCCCGATGATTACGAAACCTAATATGTAAAAACTAAAAAGTCTTTCCAATCCCTAAAAATTACGGACACTTTTTGGAATTATCTCTCTCAACATTTTTGCATTTCCATTTTAGATGTAAACTTTTTTCTTAAATCACAAATTGAGTTTTCACTTTTCCCTTTATCTTGTAAATAAAGAGATAAAAAGGGAAATAGATCACAACAAAACTAAAATTTTAGAGTTTATGTATGCAAAATATTTCAACAACAACAAATGTAAGTAAAGAAAATTTATTCACACACCACAAATGAACACAAAAGTTTTGATATCCAAGTTTCGGAAATTCCACTAGTTCAACCCTAATAGTTTCGAATTTTATAAGAAAGAGATTTCTAATTGATCCTACACATGTTTTGAATATAGATATGCATGCTTGAAACAAGTTAAAAATGCAAATGACCAATGGGATGCAAGCCTCATTAAATTCTCAAGTGAACGAGCGTTGGGATATTTACCCGAGTCAAACATGCCACTATTTTGCACTTTTAGAAAAAAACTGACCAAACAATCATAGATGATTGTAAAGTGATTTATCAGTCAATCATGCGTAACGGGTTATATTTTTGTAAGAAATGACTTATCGATTGGGAATCAACACTCAATTAAAAATCCCCCGCCTCCTCCTTTTCCCGATGATTGCGAAACCTAATATATAAAAACAAGAAAGATTTTGCAACCCCTAAAAAGTATAGAAACTTTTTTGAATTATCTCTCTCTACATTTGTGAATTTCCATTTTAGATATATTCTTTTTTCTTAAATCAAAATGTGAGTTTTTACTTTTCCCTTTATCTCGTAAACAAAGAGATAAAAAGGCAAATAGATCACAACAAAATGAAAATTTTGTTGTTTATGTATGCAAAAAATTTAAAACAACGAAAAATGTAAGTAAAAAAAATTATTCACAACCACAAATGAACACAAAAGTTTTGATATCCAAGTTTGGGAAATTCCACTAGTTCAACCCTAATAGCTTTGAATTTTATAAGAAAGGGATTTATGTTGAATTTGTGGAAAAGGAAAATACTTCATTGACATCAATAACTTGTTGTAATCAGAGTACATGAACATCTATTTATAATAGAGGAAGGTTGTAGGGTCCAATTACAATAAAACTACCTTTGTCCTAATTACACCCAAACTCTAACACCTAAGGTAAGTCCTAACATAATTAAATAACTCAATATAGATAAAAGACAAATAGAACTCAAACTAAAACTCTTCTTGGTCGTGACCCTAAGATAAAGATACTTTTGTGAGTCCTTCTTGATCTTCCAACTAATGTGATGAGGATGCTATCTCATGGTAATCATTGTGAGTCCTACTTCTTATGGGTTTGGGCCCATCTTGTGGGCCTTCCTTGGTTATGTGGCGCATGTGATGATAATTTTACATATGTGGGTCTTCCTTGGCCTTTTGCGCTTGAGCTTATCTTCCAACACTCCCCCTCAAGCTGGGGGTGAGAGAACAACATGAACTCCCAGGTTTCTGAAAATGATGTATAAAATATTTTTGTATAAAATGGCACATCTTCCAACATTCCCCTTCACGTTGTTGCATCCTTCCATGAGTCCCTGTGCATTATATAAGTGAGAGTGAAAATCACTCCTAGCCGGTAAGCCATTGTTCCATAATCCAGTCTTAATGCCATAGAATCCTTCATTGATTCTAATAATTTTGTCATAATGTCTTTTTTCGATATATTCGGAATCAAACTCTTTAATTGAGTTTTAAAACTTTCAAATAAATTGTTTGAGTCATAATGGACTTCTGGGATTCTGTGTAATCCAAGATTATTTTCATTTTGAATGATAGCAGACCCAATTTCTGCTACTTTAGTATCAATGGTTGGGAAATTTTTCCACCAACGAACATGAAATGTTCTTAATAAGACTAGTAGGCCTTTGTCATTAAAGCCTATAGTACAATCCCATCTCCAAATCCATGGTAAATAAAACACCATAAAGAAGATAAGACTGTCCCAATTCTTTGGGTGTTTTTCATAACCCAGAGCTTTAAGCTTAGGACTGGATTGAGTCCATTTCACAAAACGAACCTTAATGGGTTCAGGTAATATTGAAATGGGTGGAACTACACTACAGCAGGAGTGCTAAAAGAAAACCAGAAGGAGGAATATCCTAGTATGAAGTAAACATAATATAAACTGATTATATGGTAATCATGAATGAAGCAAACTATTGTTCATAATATCATAATTAATTTACTGTTCATTGTCTTCTTGATCAGATACACGTCTGTCAACGATTTAAGGGTATAGCGGCCCTCAACGCCTACGCCTATCCACGGCAATGGCAACATGGGAATACCTCAACGCGACTTGGGTGACGTCCCATATCATAACAAGAACGAAGATGAATAGTAAATCATTATAACATTGCGAAGTAAGTTAACTCCCCTGATGATTAAAATATAAAAAATTTATAATAGCTTACCCCATACCTGGATATTCAAGGTTTAGCCTTCCATGGCTCCGATACCAAATTACAGTTGGAAGTAGGAAATTAAAATTAAATAGCACAAAGACAGAAGGCATAACACACAGACAAAAACTCAAGTATTATTCAAAGCTTTTCACAATAACATAAAATACTTACAGAAAACTCCAAGTCTTACAAACACATGAGTAGGCAACCTTGCTAACAAAGGGGAAGGTTTTTCAAGTGATGCCAACATAAATGAAAGTAACTCCTTATATAGACGGAGTAAACAAATGTGGATTATAAAACATTTGACATCCACCACTAATACAAAAAGAGCCTCTGTGATTGAGGCGCCTGTGAATCCTTATCTCTATAATTGAGATGCATTTGTGAGTCATCCTTATCTCCATGATTGAGATGAGAACACGACCTGAGATGGGCCTGATCCCAAAAAATCTTTTGTTGTCTAAGAGCTTTAACTCTTATTCGTTGAAGGCGGCTACTGGCGACATCTCATGATTGTGACTTGATAGAAAATGGCCGACCAAAGATACTGTAGGAGTCTTGGTTGATGTGACAAATAGGCCAGTTGTGGGCTGGAGGATAAGATTTCCTCTGTTGCTTTTGGACAGACTTGGCCGACGAATCTGATACAGATGTGTCTATCATAGTCATATCCTGCAAAATTATTTTCTTTTAGCGGTTGCTTGAAACATCTGCAACATGGCATTAATATATTCGTCTGGATCCTCGGGAGGCTGACTATCTGGTAATGAGTCATGAGCATTATCATCCTGCTCAGTACTATTGTAATCAATTTCTTCATCATCTTCAGTAGCAGATGGTTCTGATACTGACATGTTATCGTCTGCTGGTTGAGAGGAAGTGCCTTCATTGCACTGAGTTACCATAGAATCCTTCATTGATTCTAATAATTTTGTCATAATGTCTTTTTCCGATATATTCAGAATCAAACTCTTTAATTGAGTTTTAAAACTTTCAAATAAATTGTTGGAGTCATAATGGACTTCTGGGATTCTGTGTAATCCAAGATTATTTTCATTTTGAATGATAGCAGACCCAATTTTTGCTACTTTAGTATCATTGTTGGGGAAATTTATCTACCAACGAACATGAAATGTTCTTAATAACACTGGTAGGCCTTTGTAATTAAAGCCTGTAGTACAATCCCATCTCCAAATCCATGGTAAAAAAAGACCATAAAGAAGATAAGACTGTCCCAATTTTTTGGGGTTTTTTCATAACTCAAAGCTTTAAGCTCATGACTGGATTGAGTCCATTTCACAAAACGAACCTTAATGGGTTCAGGTAATATTGAAATGGGTGGCCCAAATTTCTTCCACCAAGGAAATACCCAACTAGGTAGAGGTAAGGACCTCTGAAAGACATTCTTTTCCCATTGGAAAAACCAGGAATGCCTATGGGATGGATTTTGGTAATAAAAAGTATTATACCAGGAATCCATATAATCCCAATAATTAAATTCCTTATCATTAGGAAGGTTAGCTGCTTTAGCTAAATCAAAATTTCCCCAAGTTGAGGGATGCATGAATCTTTGTAATGTACATTTACTGTATGCTCGTGGGCTATCCCATTTAGACACATTGGTCAGTGTATGATGCACTGATATGGAATTAAGGTGAACCAAAATAGATTCAAAGGAATACCATCATTTTCCTGCACGGATGGGACAGTAGGATTCTTCAAGCCATTTCTGTGACATCTCCCAGGAATCCTTTGTGCCCTCTAAGTCCTCTTTATTGAGGAGCAAAAGTCTCCGTATCGGGAAGAGTAATGTACTCTGGTTCTACTTCAAGTGTCTCTTTATACGACACTGGGGCTTTACCCTTCTTGTCTGAGGAATTACCTCATTCTGGATTCTTTTGGCCTCGGCCTCTTGATTGTTGATTACCACGTCTTCTCATTGGGAGTGGATTGCCCCTTGTGGGATTATACATGATTTTGACCCTAGAGAAATTCACGGGTGAGAAAATCAGGTAGGGAGTTTAATTCTCCTTTGATATGTTCTATATCAAAATCAAAGGCGCTTAATTCCGCCTGCCATCTGGCAAAGATTTTTTTGGAAGTAAGATTCTTCACATCCTTCTTAAGAATTGATTTGGCAGCAGAACAATCTACTCTTAAAAGAAATTTTTGATTTAATAAATCATCTTGGAATTTATGAATGCACTTAATTATTGCTAAAATTTCCTATTTAACAGTAGAATAATTAATTTGTGCATCATGCCAATTGCCAGAGGTAAATCTAACTAGTTCTTCTTTACCTACTGGATTTCTTTGTTTTAAGATACCACCATAGCCTATATGGGAGGCATCAGTCTCTACTACCTTCAGACATGAAGGATTGGTTAGGTTAAGACAAGGGAGTTGTTTAACCTTACTCTTGATTAATTGGATTGCCAGTGTATGTTTAGGAGTCCAAGGCTCAGGATTCTTTCTGAGTCGTTTATGTAATATTGCGGAGGCTTGAGCAAGATGAGGATAATAATCCGCAATATAATTGAGACTTCCTAGAAATCTCTGAACTTGAGTTTTCTCCAGTAATTCATCCGAAAACTTGGTGGCAAACTCAATGCTTCTATCAATGGGAACTACTTTTCCCTTGTGAATATTGTGACCTAAATCTGAAACAATTTTATTTACGGTGCCGATATCACCAACCCATGTTTTCTAATAACTGTTTTGAAAACATGTAAATGCTTAAAATGAGCATCAATAGATTCTGAATAAACAAGGATATCATCAATATAAACAATGGTAGATTTAGAATAAGAAGCAAATATATCATTCATGATATTTTGAAATTTAGATGGAGCATTTTTCAAACTGAAAGGCATAACATTCCATTCAAAATGACCAAAAGGGACAGTGAATGCAGTCTTATAATTATCCTTTTCATTGATTTGAATTTGCCAATATCCAGATTTCAAATCAAATTTTGAAAAGATTTTAGCAGAAAACAATCTGTCTAATAAATATTTTTTATTTGGGATAGGATATCGAATCCATCTCAAACAATCATTCAGTGGTTTATAATTAACCACTAATCTTGGAACACTTCGTTCCTTTTTTGCATTTTTATTTACATAAAATGCAGTACAACTCTATCGGGACTAAGATTTTCTATTTAATTTCTTATCCAATAGATTTTGGATTTCCTTCTTGCAAAGGTCTAGTAAGGTATGTTTCATTTGACTATGCCTTGCTTTTTTCGGGATGGTTCTTTCATTAAACTCATCAATATATAGTAAAGACACAATATATTTATGTCGGTCCCAAAAAAACAGTAGGAATGTCACTACAAATTTCTTGGGCAAATATTGTTTGAAGAGAAATAATTTTCTCTTTTATATCTATAGTTTCCAACTATTGTTCAAGGGTTAAAAATTGAATTTCTTTATGCAGGAAACTAAGATGATGTTCTTTAACATTTCTTCATTCGGAAATCTCATTGATAAAACTAATTTGATGAGGAGATTTGAAAGAGAAATATATCGGTTTATTATTATCCTGTCCAAAAATTCCTTGATTATCAATACCTTTAACTGCCATGATTTTATCCAAAAAAGGAGTGCCTAATATGACATGTTGAGTCATATTCTTGACTAATAAAAAGTCTGTATTAATACATTGATTATTAGTGCAAATGGAGGCATTATTTAATTTGTATTTAATTTTCATTTTGTCTCCATTGGCATTAGCCAAAGTTTGAGTTGTTTTCTCAAAATATTGGGTTGGGATTAACCCTTCCTGGATGTAGTTTAAATCTGCTCCACTATCAATCAGAGCTGTCAGTTTAGGAATGACAAAGTTCTAATCAATTACCAAATTAGTAACAGTATGCCACCTTTGATGGATGACTTTGGTAATTTGATTCAGAAAAGATTCCTCAGATTTCTTTTCTTTATGTGAACTACTTTGTTCACATTTTTGTTCAAGCTTTTTATAAAGAGATTTTAATTCTTTTAATTCAAGCTTGATTTCTTTAATTTCTCCTTGTAATGAGGAGATGGATACGGATTGTTTTGAAGAAATTTTTTCTTCATAACGACCCATAATTTCTTTCAAAGAATAAGGTTTTACTCCTTGAATGGGAGGTATCTTTGAAGTAGTTTGCATTTGATCAAGATATTCTTTGATTAAATATCATTTTGTTTGAGGATCCTCCTCCTGATCAATGTTCTCTAGCATACGTTGTTGATCATTGGTAAGAACATTAATCTAATGCATTTGTGCAACAGATTGAACATGGGAACAACTACAATCTTGGTCATCTGATTGATTGGATGAGGCATAATCAATATCATCCCCAAAATCATAATTTTAGAGAATTTTAGCCAACTGGATTCTCAATACTTCATCTATTTGAAGTTGGTTCAGTTTCTCTTTAGTTTTGCATCTATTGGAATAGTGGCCTAATTTGCCACATTTGTAACAGACAATTTTCTTTTTGTCTGGAGGAGTTCTTCTAGGAGGTGGTTTCTGACGTGGCGGAGGTCTCCTAGTTTTATGACGAGTCTTTTGATGAGACTATTTTTTGGGATATCTCCTACTCTGATGGGAGTAGGGTTCTGGTCTATTAGAATGCGAGACTTTCCCTTTTCCCTTCCTTTGATGGGAAGGTGGTGGACCTGTGTCATAGGCAAACTGTTCACAGAATTCACCAAGCTCATGCTTACCAGTAAGATTTTGTTTCTTAAGCTGAGCTTGAAGCTTTAAATCATTACAAAAGGTCAGTCCTTCTTGGATGATAGCACTGGTAAGGAGACCATATGTATATTGATGGTAGTTGATAATTCCTCCCTCATTACCTAACCTTTTTCTCACCTTGCCGGCAAAAAGAGTTGGTAATCCATCAATAAATTTAGCTTTCCAATATTCATTATTGGCATCGGTTCTTGGCATAACCTTAGTGAGGAAAACATCTTTATACCATCTAAAATGGCTAAGTGTTCTACACCTTAGATTCTGCAACACCTCTCTTCTCTTATCAGTAGTGGAAGTTAAATTTCCAATAAAATGATGAACAATACTTGAAATTAAGGTATAAACCGCATCATCCTCACCATGGTAGGCTTGGCCTGATTCAGTTTTATTACCTTTTTGGAATTATAAATTTCATGATGTTGTTCAGGGTGAGGATATTATCCCACCAACCTTTAAGGGTTCCAAAAAACCCAGCAGGTAACATTTCTGCTATTCATTGATCAGTATTCTTATGTTGCCGACAAATTGTACAATACATAAGCATTCGGCGACAATGTTCTAGAATCTGATATTCAGACATGGCGTCTATGTTCCATTCATAGATTGATCTTCAATCATAAGCCTTTTGATCCATATACACATTCTCTTCATATAATAGGTCCTGAGGTGTAGGCCTATGATAATAGAATTTGCGATTTAGATCCCAATCTCGAGTAAATTTTTTAGTATAATTTAATTTTTGAATACTCGGTTGATCCCTAATCATGTCCTGAAGCATTTCTTCAGTCTGATTGACATTGGTTAAACCCAAATCTTTAAGATTAGAGTTTTGACCTTCATCAGAGTCAGAGTATGCTGAAGGAGTTAAATCTTCAATATTTTGTGATAAAGAATCTTCTTGAGATTTATGAGATTCTAAAACCTAAATGCTTTTTAAAATCTCATCGGCTTTAGCCGCTTTGGCTTGTTTGAGTTGATCTTTAGAAAGATTTAGTCTTCCAAGCCTGGTTAATAATTCGCCAACAACTTCAGAATTATTATCCAATTTAACATTCCTAATTGGAATAGGTGGTTTGATGAGTGGTTTATTATTCATCAATAAAGGTAACTTTCGAGAAGATAAGTCAAAAGGATTTTGACAATATTTCTCATGTGTCCCTTTGTCCAATAAATCTTCAATGCGCGTAAGCTGTTGGCCTATCGTTTGAAGATTTAAATTGGTAAAGTTGTTTTGTCTCCTGATCTGACCCATAGGATTCAGGCTAATTTCAGGATTAACAAAATCAACGGCTTCTACAAAATCAGCAGCTTTGCCTGATGTGCTTGAGAGTTCAAGCTTAATTGGATTAGTAGGAGGATGAGCTGATCGAATATTGATACCAAACATCAGCTGACATTCTTTCGTTAGGGTTGAAAGAGTGGGAGAGGTGGAAGAAACTAAGGGTCGTTTCTCCGCTTGCTTATGTCTGAAACGCATAAACCAATCAACGAAAGACATAATAACCTTATTTGTTTCCAAATAAAGATAAAAGTCGTTTCATAATTCCATGCGTTCTGCGGCCCCATAGGTGTCAAAAAAACAAATGTTTGAAACCTAGATTGTTGGGGTGAAAGAATTCAGCTTTAATGGCTGCGCAATCCACCACAAAATGTGGTGGGGCTAGGGTACGATGTAATGATATAAAAATCATAGATACAGAGTAAAATCGGTCATGTGATTGGGAGTGGGAGAAGTCCTATTATGCTCCCTTCCTTGGTAGACCCCATGAGGTATCTGGGTTTCTGATATGTGGATTCCTTTTAATGAGGAATCATCCTTGATGGATTGTTTTTCATCCAATTCCTGTAGGGGAGAGGATTGGCCTACATCTGAATATCTGGATGACGTTGGTGGTAAAGAAACTCGGTAAGGAGTTTTGTCTTTGAAATTAATTACCACATCACCATCAGCTGATTGGATGACTTGATCAATATCCTGATTAATCAGGAGTCGTGGAGGAACAGCCTAAGGAATAGTCCAGTTGGCTGGGAAATGAATTTCCTCCCAATTGATCATCCTAGGAGTGGCAACATTTGCACTCATCAAATCTGTTTCGATCAATACGGTGTTACCTTGGTATGGTAAGTGTAATACTTTAGGGACTAAGGTATTCATAATTTTGAAATGAATCCTTGCAATAACTGCAATGGTTTCAGTTCCAGGAATAAAATTGTATCCCTGTGTTAGAATCCTCAATTGGATAGATTCTAACAAATTCCTATATGTTAAAGATAGGGTGAGGTCTGGATGGACGTTAAAGTAAACAGGTCCCCTACTGAGACTTGTTTCGACAATACCCGTTAATGAGGGTTTCCAATCCAAATAGCGACCATCAAGAAGTATGGCCTGAAGACATGTGTTCATCCCTAATAAGGTCAGGGGTTTGAACGCAATCTGGATGCACCCAATATGCATATATTTCTTTTCAGTATCTGCAAGATACTTATTAAGATCGATTAACTCTAATAATTTAAGAGTTGAATCTTGATTTTCAAGATTAATTGTTTGTTCCAAGGTTTTAATTCCCATGGTACTAGAAAGGGTGAAGGTTCCTTTCTTGTATATTGATGTAGGTTTAATGGACGAAATTGTCCAATCTTTTAATTGCTGCACATGCACTTATTTTTAAGTAACCAACTGTTCTGGTGCATGTCCCTGGGTTTGCGTAGGCTGTTTCTGAAGTTATCTGTCTTTTGCAAGCAAGAGTATTTCCCTTCGCATTCATACATTACAACAAGGAATTTCACTGAGGTATAAAAAAGATTGAGTTCAAACAGGCATACAGGACTATTCAGACTAACATAGATCAACACTAGATTTACATGTTCTCTTTTGCAACTAAGTTCCAAGTCTAATGCAATAGTAAGTTATCCCACTGAATTCTCATGAATCACAACAAATGATATCAGATTTCTAATAGGCATATTCTACACAAATTTACGAAAATTTTTGAAACACATTTGAACAACTTATTTTAACTCTACTAATGTTAACCACATACTAAGAGGAGTAATTTGAAAACCGGTAACACAAATCAAAAGAAAATTATTGCTAAGACATAAAAGAGTCGTTTCCACCCACCCCCCCCCCCCCCCCCCCCCCAAACCTAAACCTGACATTGTCCTCAATGGGGAAAATTTTTGAAACACATTTGAACAACTTATTTTAACTCTACTAATGTTAACCACATACTAAGAGGAGTAATTTGAAAACCGGTAACACAAATCAAAAGAAAATTATTGCTAAGACATAAAAAAGAGTTCATATGGTTTGAACTTAGGTTTTGAATGTTAATTGAATCTGATTTGATAATTGAGGTTTATTTAAGATTTGTTTTCTTGATATTTGATTAAATTAGTTAATTAGGGTAAGATTATAATTGAGGTTAGATTTTGGTATTTTAATCCGATTTCTGTCTTTAACTCTAGGCGCCCGAGAGGGGCTAGACGCAAGGATTGAGAATTCGGATTCGTGGTTACGTGGCGCTTGAGAGAGGCACGAATCACGGTATAATCCAAAGTTGATAATTTTAGCATCATCACAATAGGAAATTAATTCTCTGCATTCTATTGTAATCCGATCTTTGTCATTAACTCTAGGCGCCCGAGAGGGGCTAGACGCAAGGATTGAGAATCCGGATTCGTGGTTACGTGGCGCTCGAGAGAGGCATGAATCACGGTAAAATCCAGAGTTGACGTTTCCTGTTGTGCAAGTAGTTAACTAAATTATTGCTTGATAATTTAGGATATAATTAGTATTTAGTTCATATTAATTCATCATATTTGGTTAGGCTAGTTGACTGAAGAATACACGAAATTCAATCCTCCCTGTGGATATGACCCTCGCTTATTGCTAGATTACATGAACGATTAGTACGCTTGCGAGGTATAAAAATTGATGTAACTAAAATTCTACATCAAGTTTTTGGCGCCGTTGCCGGGGAAGCACGTATTAAGCGTATTTCTTTGTTCTCCATAGTCTTAGGTTAGATTTTTATTTTTATTCTTTTTTTTATTTTTATTTTTATTTTTATTTTTATTTTTATTTTTATTTTTATTTTTATTTTTATTTTTTTGGAATTATTTTTATTTCTTCTAGTTAGTTCATATTTTTAGTAGCGAGTTTGTTAGCTTAATTTGATAGTTCATTTTGTTTCTTTTTGTGTTTTTATGCACGGGCGCCACTCCCTAGGTGGACCATTAGCTCCCTTTGTTGAAGAGGTAGAACATATTTGTAGGAAAACACCCGAAGTCAAGTTAGGAGCTACCATGGCCAATCAGGGCGAACCATTACAGTTACCTGCAGCAGGTGACCGTAGAGCCCTGAGGGATTATTCTATCCCATCCCACTTCACATCACCTTCTTGCATTATATTGCCACCCACTACTACCGCCAGTTATGAGTTAAAACAGGGTGTGATCCAACTCCTCCCTACATTCTATGGGTTGGAGAAGGAGGACCCATATTACCACATCAAGGAATTCTTAGATATTTGTGCAACTTTTAAATTCCAGAATTTCTCAAATGACTCTATCCGGTTAAGACTTTTTCCATTTTCACTTAAGGATAAGGCCAAGTCTTGGCTTAATTCCTTAGAGGTGTGCAGCATTACTTCATGGGACACATTAGTGACGAAATTTTTGTCCAAGTACTTTCCCATTCAGAGAACTACAGCCCTCAGGAGAGAAATCTCCAACTTTATGCAGCAGGAGGGTGAACACTTTTATGAGGCTTGGGAGAAATGGAAGGATTTGATCCGTAGGTGTCCGCATCATGGGTTTGAGAAATGGCATTTAGTGCAATACTTTTATCAAGGTCTTACACCCCAGGTTAGATCCATGGTAGATGCAACAAGTGGTGGGAGTTTGATGGGTAAGAGTGCTAGTGAGGCATGGGATTTTTTTGAAACGTTGAGTGATCAATCTCAGCAATGGGGTTCGTCATTTAATGTTGATAGGAGATCCCACGAAGCCAAAAGAGGGGGTCTCTATGAGGTTAGTGAAACACCTATGCTCATGGCCAAGATTGAAGGGTTGACTAGAAAAATTGATGCCCTTATGGTGTCCAAGAGTTCACCTGCTCCTAACCCATCTACTGTCTGTGCCATATGCTCTGGTTCATCTCATCCCACACAAATGTATCCATCTAGTTCATCCTACCCAGAGCTCATTGAGGACTTGAATGCAGTCCAGAATTTTCATAGACCAAACCGGAACGATCCTTTTTCAGAAACATATAATCCGGGTTGGGCTAGGCACCCAAATTTCTCATGGTCCAAGAGCCCACAGGTTGGGGGTCCTCCAGGGTTTACTCAACCCCAAGTTCCGCGCCCACACTTCACTCAACAACCATTGATTCCACAAAAACCTTCACTTGAGGATACACTTCAATTATTCATGCAGAATACACAGTCCTCCATTGCTAAACTTGAAATGCAAGTGAGTCAGTTGGCCAGCCACATGAGTGAACAAGCACAAAATAGACTCCCGAGTCAAACCATTCCTAACCCCAAAAGCACACATGAGAGTGAGTTGAGTTCCAAACCCCACCATGAGCAAGCCAAAGCCATAACCACCCTTAGGAGTGGTCGTGAGTTGAACAATGGGATAGGGACCACTAAGTCTAAGGAGTCAAAGGATGACAATGGGGACACATCATTGAGTGAAGAACCTCCAAGTTCTCCACCAACAGCCAAGCAGATCCCTAACCAAGTCCCATTAGCTCCTTATCCGTAGAGGTTATCGGGCCCACCTAGGAAAGGAGATAGCATGCATGAAACGTTGGAACTGTTTAGTAAGGTTCACATTAACATTCCACTTCTTGATGCTATTAGGCAAGTGCCTGCCTATGCACGAGTTTTGAAAGACCTTTGTACACAGAAGAGAAAACAACATGTTAACAAAAAGGTCTTTCTTACTGAGAATGTAAGCTCAATTCTGAAGCATAACACTCCTAAAGTTAAAGATCCTGGATGTCCCACAATTTCATGTGTCATTGGTGAACATACCATCCAGAGAGCTCTTCTTGACTTAGAGGCAAGTGTGAATTTGCTTCCTTTCTTTGTGTACCAGCAATTAGGTTTGGGGGAATTGAAGCCTACTCCCATCACACTTCAACTAGCTGACCATTCTGTCAAGATACCACGAGGAATAGTTGAAGATGTTTTGATAAAAGTGGACAAATTTCTGTTCCCGGTTGATTTCATTGTTCTTGATACAGAACCAGTAGTCGATGTGACCAACCAAATTCCTGTCATCCTAGGACGTCCCTTCTTAGCCACATCTAATGCTATCATTCATTGTAAAAGTGGTCACTTGGAGTTGTCTTTTGGAAATTTTAAGATCTCATTGAATGTATTTAATGTCGGGCACCACCCACTTGAGTCTGATGATCTGAGTCCTGCATTTAATATAGAAACTGTTATGCTTGATAACGAATCCACTCTTGAATCTTTTGAGTCTTGCATAACATCTTTAGACATGGACTATTTTGATGAGGAAACATATTTCCGAGAGGTTAATTCTTTACTCGATTTTGTACCTCTGTTGGAGGAAGCTTATGAGGTTATCACAACTGAACATCCACAGGATCCTCCTCTTGACTTGGACAAACCTCTTGAAACTTCCAAGCTAGACCTTAAGCCACTCCCTCCCACATTGAAGTATGCGTTCTTGGGACCCATGAACTCATTAGCAGTCATTATTTCCTCTTATTTGAGTACTAAGCAGGAGGAACAATTGACTGAAGTTTTACAAGCACACAGAGAGGCATTGGGGGTGGACTCTTGATGCCTTAAAAGGGATTAGCCCCTCCATATGCATGCATCGTATTCATTTGGAGGAGGGGACTAAAGCCTCACGTGAGATGCAACGTAGGTTAAATCCCCATATGCTGGAGGTTGTGAGAGAAGAAGTCATCAGGTTGCTTGTGACAGGAATCATTTACCCTATTTCCGATAGCACCTGGGTGAGTCCAATTCAAGTTGTCCCTAAGAAGGGGGGGATAACAATAATGAAAAATGAGAGTGGTGAATTGATTCCCACAAGAACTACCACCAAGTGGCGTGTCTGCATTGACTATAGAAAACTTAATTCCGCCACTAGGAAGGATCACTTCCCACTACCTTTCATTGATCAGGTACTAGAGCGATTGGCCGGCCACAATTTTTATTGCTTCTTAGATGGATACTCCGGCTACAATCAAATTCCCATTGCTCCAGAAGACCAGGAAAAGACCACATTCACGTGTCCGTTTGGCACCTATGCTTACAGACGCATGCCTTTTGGTTTATGCAATGCGCCAGCCACTTTCCAACGATGCATGATGAGTATCTTTTCTGACATGATTGGTGAATTTTTAGAGGTCTTTATGGATGACTTTTCTGTGTTTGGCTCTAGTTTTGATACATGTCTGCACAATCTTTCACTCGTATTGTCCCGTTGCATTAAGTCCAATTTAGTCTTGAATTGGGAAAAATGCCACTTCATGGTGAAAGAAGGAATTGTTTTAGGACATGTAGTGTCTGAGCGGGGTGTAGAAGTGGACAAAGCCAAGGTTGACCTAATTGCCAATCTGCCACCACCTACTTCTGTGAAGGGGGTGCGTTCTTTCCTTGGCCATGCTGGGTTCTATAGGCGTTTCATTAAAGACTTTAGCAAAATTTCTCGTCCTTTGACGAATTTACTTGCTCAAGATGTTGCTTTCGCCTTTGATGATGCCTGTATTCATGCTTTTGAAACACTGAAGAAATGTTTGTCCACTGCACCCATTGTCCAACCCTCTATTTGGTCTTTGCCTTTTGAGTTGATGTGTGATGCCTCTGACTATGCATTGGGGGCTATTTTGGGGCAAAAGACGGATAAAATGCCCTATGTCATTCAATATGCTAGCCGAACTCTTCATGATGCTCAATTGAATTATACTACCACTGAGAAGGAGTTGCTAGCTGTTGTGTTTGCCTTGAACAATTTCAGATCATATCTGTGGGTCAAAGGTTATAGTGTTCACTGATCATTCTGCTTTGAAGTACTTATTATCCATCAAGGACACTAAACCTCGCTTGATTAGATGGATCTTGCAATTGCAAGAATTTGACCTTGAGATTCGAGATAAGAAGGGTTGTGAGAATGTTGTTGCTGATCATCTATCTAGGATCTGTGTAGTACCTCAGGAAGAATTCCTTCCTTTAAATGATTCCTTCCCTGATGAACAACTTCTCCAAGTATCCCAGTTGCCTTGGTTTGCTGACATAGTCAACTATCTTATAACTCATAAGATTCCTGATTATTGGAGTAAACAAGATAGGTTGAAATTCTTTTCCCAAGTCAAACATTTTTTTTGGGATGACCCTTATTTGTTCAAGGTGTGTTCTGACCAAGTCATTAGGCGTTGTGTACATGAGCAAGACTTTGCCAACATTCTTGAATTTTGTCATTCCCACGCATGTGGTGGACATTTTGGTGCTAGAAAGACCGCGGCTAAAGTCTTGCAATGTGGTTTCTATTGGCCTTCATTATTTAGAGATGCCCATGAGTTTTGTCAGGTGTGTGATAAATGCCAACGAACTGGTTGTTTGTCTAGGAAGAACATGATGCCTCTTAACCCCATTCTTATTGTTGAATTGTTTGATGTGTGGGGCATTGACTTCATGGTTCCTTTTCCTGTCTCTTTCGGCTATCAATACATTCTTGTTGCTGTTGAATATGTCTCTAAATGGATTGAAGCTATATCATGTAAGACAAATGATCACAAAGTGGTGGTAAAGTTTTTAAAAGAAAATATCTTTAATCAGTTTGGTACCCCGAGAGCGATCATCAGTGATGGGGGATCTCATTTTTGTAACAGAGCATTTGAGACCTTATTGAAGAAATATTCCATCACTCATCGGGTGTCCACTCCGTACCACCCGCAAACTTGTGGTCAAGTGGAAATCTCTAATAGGGAGATCAAACGGATTTTGGAGAAGTCGGTTCGCTTTGATAGGAAAGATTGGTCCACTCGATTGGACGATGCTTTATGGGCCTATCGAACCGCTTATAAGACTCCGATTGGGATGTCTCCATTTCGCCTAGTGTTCGGCAAAGCATGTCATCTACCTGTTGAGCTTGAGCATAGAGCTTATTGGGCCATTAAGGCTTTAAATTTTGATTTAACTCAAGCGGGTGAGGAGAGAAAGTTGCAATTGAATGAGTTGGAGGAGATACGTCATGATGCTTATGAGAATGCCAAACTGTATAAGGAGCGAACAAAGCTTTTACATGATAAATCTATTGTTCGCAAGTCTTTTACTGTTGGGCAGAATGTTTTACTTTATAACTCACGATTGCATTTGTTTTCAGGGAAGCTAAGATCCAGGTGGTCCGGTCCATTTGAAGTTACACAGGTGTTTCCTCATGGTGCTATTGAGATCCGCAATCACGGAGATAGGTCAAGCTTCAAAGTTAACGGTTAGAGGCTCAAACCGTATCTTGAGAATATCCCCACACCGGAGGAAGTGATGGTAATTTTCTTGGAGGAACCTGTCATTTCATCTTGAATGCGTCAGAGTCTTGCTTACGACTATAAACTTAGCACATTGTGGGCAATCCCCACATTTCTATCCCTTTGTGCATTACAGTTTTATTTTTATTTTATTTTATTTTTGGTTTATTCATACTCTCTTGCCGGCTGAGAGCATAAATGGTTCCAGTAGTCGATGACCAGACTTTTGGTCCCTAGTTTGAGAGGTCTGTACTCAAACAACCGTTCTGGGATTGACCAGTTCAATCTTGAAGTATTGAATGAAAACCTTATGGTGAGTAACTTAAGGACTTGTGTTCAGCGCGTGATTCCTGCTGCCTTCAGTGGCCAGTCACACGGAGATTTCTTCAAAGTGTGATGTGGGATAGCGGTTTCATCTACGGGTACGGCTGATACGAGTAAACCTTCTTCGAGGGAGACTATGTATCATTCCTGGGGGTCTTTATTATTTTTATTTTTTTTGTAGTCGTTATAGTGTTTTAACTTTTCCCCATTGAGGACAATGTCAGGTTTAGGTTTGGCGGGGGGGGAACGACTCTTTTATATCTTAGCAATAATTTTCTTTTGATTTGTGTTACCAGTTTTCAAATTACTCCTCTTAGTATGTGGTTAACATTAGTAGAGTTAAAATAAGTTGTTCAAATGTGTTTCAAAAATTTTCGTAAATTTGTGTAGAATATGCCTATTAGAAATCTGATATCATTTGTTGTGATTCATGAGAATTCAGTGGGATAACTTACTATTGCATTAGACTTGGAACTTAGTTGCAAAAGAGAACATGTAAATCTAGTGTTGATCTATGTTAGTCTGAATAGTCCTGTATGCCTGTTTGAACTCAATCTTTTTTATACCTCAGTGAAATTCCTTGTTGTAATGTATGAATGCGAAGGGAAATACTCTTGCTTGCAAAAGACAGATAACTTCAGAAACAGCCTGGGCAAACCCAGGGACATGCACCAGAACAGTTGGTTACTTAAAAATAAGTGCATGTGCAGTGAAGACGAATACAAAATGGTGGTAATACCAAAAGTATTCAGTGAAACAAAAACTACGCTGGTAATAGCAAAAGTGCGCTGGTAATAGCGTAAAATGGTTTTCAATCTGGAAGCAATGAGTTTCTTAACTTTGAAGATGAATTGTAATTTGAAAGAAGTTGCAAGTCAAGATTGAAATTGGTATATTTCTTCTGTGAGATTGTCAGACAACAAGCTTACTCTAGTATTTTCTCTTAATTGTGATGTGACCAGGATTGTATTGTTATTTGTTGCCTCTTTGTTCTGTTGAAGTAATAGCTTATGGGTCACATTGGTTCAAGTGGAGTAACAATGAGTGTATTTGGATTGATAATAGGCTATATTTTACACAGGTTTTAATATTTCGCAAGATCTCATATGAATTTCAGATATTTTACGATACTAAGTATTAGTCATATGCTAATGAGGAGTAAATTTTCTTCAGTTTTTCTTTTTATATTATTGATTTAGATGAATTTTGTGGGTAAATTCCATGCAAACCCTCACGAGACATAACTCGTCCACTACTGCAGAGTAGGGGTTTAACGGCTTGTTGCATGCGCTAAATGCAATCGTGCTTCCTACGAAAGTGGCATTTTGTTTTCCTAGGCTTAATTTTGGTTCGATTGTTGTTTTGCTAGGGACTAGCAAAGATTTAGGTTTGGGGGTGTGATAGATGCCATATTCTGACATGAGAACTAGGTTAATTATAATAGAATAACCTTTATAATTGTGTTATAGGTGGTTACTTATCGGTTTTCAAATGAAATGAGCATTTATTGAATTTGGCATTAATCACTGTCGATATTGCATATTTCTCCCTCCTGAATTATATTTCATTATTTTTTTAGTCTTATTTCTTCCTGAAATGCTTTTTATAGATTCAATTATGGAATTTCAGGAGAATTTGGGTGGAGAAGAAGATATTTACCAAAATGCCCTTAGTGAAATGGAGGTAATTATCTTCTTCTCCACCCAAATTCTCCTGAAATTCCATAATTGAATCTATAAAAAGCATTTCAGGAAGAAATAAGACTAAAAAAATAATGAAATATAATTCAGGAGGGAGAAATATGCAATATCGACAGTGATTAATGCCAAATTCAATAAATGCTCATTTCATTTGAAAACCGATAAGTAACCACCTATAACACAATTATAAAGGTTATTCTATTATAATTAACCTAGTTCTCATGTCAGAATATGGCATCTATCAAGGGTTTCCAATCCAAATAGCGACCATCAGGAAGTATGGCCTGAAGGCATGTGTTCATCCCTAATAAGGTCAGGGGTTTGAACGCAATCTGGATGCACCCAATATGCATATATTTCTTTTCAGTATCTGCAAGATACTTATTAAGATCGGTTAACTCTAATAATTTAAGAGTTGAATCTTGATTTTCAAGATTAATTGTTTGTTCCAAGGTTTTAATTCCCATGGTACTAGAAAGGGTGAAGGTTCCTTTCTTGTATATTGATGTAGGTTTAATGGACGGAAGTGTCCAATCTTTTAATTGTTGTTGAACTTTATATTCAACCAAAGATGCATTCTTAACAGATCCAGTAATCCTACAACTGGATGCCATGCTTGGACAAATTAAAAATTTTAAACCAAAGTTAAACAAATTAAACTAACACACAACAGCAGGAGTGGTAAAAGAAAACCAGAAGGAGGAATATCCTAGTATGAAGTAAACATATTATAAAATGATTATATGGCAATCATGAACGAAGCAAACTAATTTTCATAATATCATAATTAATTTACTGTTCATTATCTTCTTGATCAGATACACGTCTGTCAACGATTTAAGAGTATAGCAGCCCTCAACGCCTACGCCTATCCACGAAAACAGCAACACGGGCATACCTCAACGCGACTTGGGTGACGTCCATATCATAAAAAGAATGAGGATGAATATAAATCATTATAACATTGCGAAGTAAGTTAACTCCCCTGATGATTAAAATATAAAAAATTTAAAATAGCTTACCCCATACCTGGATATTCAAGGTTTATCCTTCCATGGATCTGATACCAAATTACAGCGGGAAGTAGGAAATTAAAATTAAATAGTACAAAGACAGAAGGCATAACACACAGACAAAAACTCAAGAATTATTCAAAGCTTTTCACAATAACATAAAATACTTACAGAAAACTCCAAGTCTTACAAACACATGAGTTAAGAATTGATTTGGCAGCAGAACAATCTACTCTTAAAAGGAATTTTTGATTTAATAAATCATCTTGGAATTTATGAATGCAATTAATTATTGCTAAAATTTCCTATTTAACAGTAGAATAATTAATCTGTGCCTCATGCCAATTGCCAGATGTAAATCTAACTAGTTCTTCTTTACCTGCTGGATTTCTTTGTTTTAAGATACCACCATAGCCTATATGGGAGGCATCATTCTCTACTACCTTCGGATATGAAGGATTGGTTAGGTTAAGACAAGGGAATTGTTTAACCTTACTCTTGATTAATTGGACTGCCAGTTTATGTTTAGGAGTCCAAGGCTCAGGATTCTTTCTGAGTCGTTTATGTAATATTGCGGAGTCTTGAGCAAGATGAGGATAATAATCCGCAATATAATTGAGACTTCCTAGAAATCTCTGAAGTTGAGTTTTCTCCAGTAATTCATCCGAAAACTTGGAGGCAAACTCAATGCTTCTATCAATGGGAACTATTTTTCCCTTGTAAATATTGTGACCTAAAAATCTAACAGAGGTCTGAAACAATTTCATTTTCGGTGCCGATATCACCAACCCATGTTTTCTAATAACTGTTTTGAAAACATGAAAATGCTTAAAATGAGTATCAATAGATTCTGACTAAACAAGGATATCATCAATATAAACAATGGTAAATTTAGGATAAGGAGTAAATATATCATTCATGATATTTTGAAATTCAGATGGAGCATTTTTCAAACCGAAAGGCATAACATTCTATTCAAAGTGACCAAAAGGGACAGTGAATGCAGTCTTATATTTATCCTTTTCATTGATTTGAATTTGCCAATATCCAGATTTCAAATCAAATTTTGAAAAGATTTTAGCAGAAAACAATCTGTCTAATAAATCTTTTTTATTTGGGATAGGATATCGAATCCATCTCAAACAATCATTCAGTGGTTTATAATTAACCACTAATCTTAGAACACCTCGTTCCTTTTCTGCATTTTTATTTACATAAAATGCAGTACAACTCCATGGGGAGAAAGATTTTCTAATTAATTTCTTATCCAACAGATTTTGGATTTCCTTCTTGCAAAGGTCTAGTAAGGTATGTTTCATTTGACTAGGCCTTTCTTTTGTCAGGATGGTTCTTTCATTGAACTCATCAATATATGGTAAAGACACAATATATTTATGTCGGTCCCAAAAAGCAGTAGGAATGTCACTACAAATTTCTTGGGCAAATATTTTCTGAAGAAAACTAATTTTCTCTTTTTTATCTATAGCTTCCAACTGTTGTTCAAGGGTTAAAAATTGAATTTCTTTATGCAGGAAACTAAGATGTTCTTTAATATTTCTTAATTCAGAAATCTCATTGATAAAACTAATTTGAGGAGGAGATTTGAAAGAGAAATATATCGGTTAATTATGAACCTGTCCAAGAATTCCTTTATTATCAATACCTTTAATTGGCATGATTTCTCCAAAAAAGGAGTGCCTAATATGACATGTTGAGTCATATTCTTGACTAATAAAAAGTTTGTATTAATACACTGATTATTAGTGCAAATGTAGGCATTATTTAAATTGTATTTAATTTTTCATTTTGTCTCCATTGGCATTAGCCAAAGTTTGAGTTGTTTTCTCAAAATATTGGGTTGGGATTAACCCTTCCTAGATGCAATTTAAATCTGCTCCACTATCAATCAGAGCTGTCAGTTTAGGAATGATAAAGTTATGATCAATTACCAAATTAATAATAGTATGCCACCTTTGATGGATGACTTTGGTAATTTGATTAAGAAAAGATTCCTCAGATTTCTTTTCTTTATGTGAACTACTTTGTTCATATTTTTGTTCAAGCTTGATTTCTTTAATTTCTCCCTTTAATGAGGAGATGGATACGGGTTGTTTTGAAGAATTGGTTTCTACATAACGACCAATAATTTCCTTCAAAGAATAAGGTTTTACTCCTTGAATGGGAGGTATCTTTGAAGTAGTTTGCATTTGATCAAGATATTCTTTGATTAAATATCGTTTTGTTTGAGGATCCTCCTCCTGATCAATGTTCTCTAGCATACGTTGTTGATCATTGGTAAGAACATTAATCTGATGCATTTGTGCCACAGATTGAAGATGGGAACAACTACAATCTTGGTCATCTGATTGACTGGATGAGGGAAAATCAATATCATCCCCAGAATCAGAATTTAAGAGAACTTTAGCCAACTGGATTCTCAATCCTTCATCTATTTGAAGTTGGTTAAGTTTCTCTTTAGTTTCTCTTTAATTCTCCTTTGATATGTTCTATGTCAAATTCAAAGGCGCTTAAGTCCGCCTGCCATCTGCCAAAGATTTTTTTGGAAGTAAGATTCTTCACATCCTTCTTAAGAATGAATTTGGTATCAGAGCCATGGAAAGCTAAACCTTGAATATCCATGTATGGGGTAAGCTATTATAATTTTTTTATATTTTAATCATCAGGGAGTTAACTTACTTCGCAATGTTATAATTATTTACTATTCATCCTCATTCTTCTTATGATATGGGACGTCACCCAAGTCACATTGAGGTATGCCCGTGTTGCCGTTGTCGTGGATAGGCGTAAGCGTTGAGGGCCGCTATACTCTTAAATCGTTGACAGCATGTATCTGATCAAGAAGATAATGAACAGTAAATTAGTTATGATATTATGAACAATTGTTTGCTTCATTCATCATTACCATATAATCAGTTTATAATATGTTTACTTCATACTAGGATATTCCTCCTTCTGGTTTTCTTTTACCACTCCGGTTGTTGTGTAGTTAGTTTAATTTGTTTAACTTTGGTTTTAAATTGTTAATTCGTCCAAGCATGGCATCCAGTAGTAGGATTATTGGATCTGTTAAGAATGCATCTTTGGTTGAATATAAAGTTCAACAACAATTAAATGATTGGACAATTCCGTCCATTAAACCTACATCAATAAACAAGAAAGGAACCTTCACCCTTTCTAGTACCATGGGAATTAAAACCATGAAACAAACAATTAATCTTGAAAATCAAGATTCAACTCTTAAATTATTAGAGTTAACCGATCTTAATAAGTATCTTGCAGATACTGAAAAGAAATATATGCATATTGGGTGCATCCAGATTGTGTTCAAACCCTTGACCTTATTAGGAATGAACACATGTCTTCAGGCCATACTTCGTGATGGTCGCTTTTTGGATTGGAAACCCTCATTAATGGGTATTGTCGAAACAAGTCTCAGTACGGGACCTGTTTACTTTAACGTCCATCCAAACCTCACCCAATTTTTAACAGATAGGAATTTGTTAGAATCTATCCAGTTAAGGATTCTAATACACGGATACAATTTTATTCCTGGAACTAAAACCATTGCAGTTATTGCAAGGATTCATTTCAAAATTATGAATACCTTAGTCCCTAAGGTATTACACTTAACAGATCAAGGTAACACTGTATTGATCGAAACAGATCTGATGAGTGCAAATGTTGCCACTCCTAGGATGATCAATTGGGAGGAAATTCATTTCCCAGCCAACTGGACTATTCCTCAGGTTGTTCCTCCACGACTCCTGATTAATCAGGATATTGATCAAGTCATCCAATCAGCTGATGGCAATGTGGTAATTAATTTCAAAGACAAAAATCCTTACCGAGTTTCTTTACCACCAACGTCATCCAGATATTCAGATGTAGGCCAATCCTCTCGCCTACAGGAATTGGATGAAAAACAATCCATCAAGGATGATTCCTCATTAAAAGGAATCCACATATCAGAAACCCAAATACCTCATGGGGTCTCTACCAAGGAAGGGAGCATGATAGGACTTCTCCCACTCCCAGTGACATGACCGGTTTTACTCTGTAACTATGATTTTTACATCCTTACAGCGTACCCCAGCCCCACCACCTTTTGTGGTGGATCGCGCAGCCATTAAAGCTGAATTCTTTCACCCCAACAATCTAGGTTTCAAACATTGGTTTTTTGACACCTATGGGGCCATAGAACGCATGGAATTATCAAACAACTTTTATCTTTATTTGGAAACAAATAAGGTTATTATGTCTTTCGTTGATTGGTTTATGCGTTTCAGACATAAGCAAGCGGAGAAACGACCCTTAGTTTCTTCCACCTCTCCCACTCTTTCAACCCTAACGAAAGAATGGCAGTTGATGTCTGGTATCAATATTCGATCAGCTCATCCTCCTACTGATCCAATTAAGTTTGAATTCTCAAGCACATCAGGCAAAGCTGCTGATTTTGTAGAAGCCGTTGCTTTTGTTAATCCTGAAATTAGCCTGAATCCTATGGGTCAGATCAGGAGACAAAACAACTTTACCAATTTAAATCTTCAAACGATAGGCCGACAGCTTATGCGCATTGAAGATTTATTGGACAATGGGACACAGGAGAAATATTGTCTAAATCCTTTTGACTTATCTTCTCGAAAGTTACCTTATTGATGAATAATAAACCACTCATCAAACCACCTATTCCAATTAGGAATTTTAAATTGGATAATAATTCTAAAGTTGTTGACGAATTATTAACCAAGCTTGGAAGACTAAATCTTTCTGAAGATCAACTCAAACAAGCCAAAGCGGCAAAAGCCGATGAGATTTTAAAAAGCATTCAGGTTTTAGAATCTCATGAATCTCAAGAAGATTCTTTATCACAAAATACTGAAGATTTAACTCCTTCAGCATACTCTGACTCTGATGAAGGTCAAAACTCTAATCTTAAAGATTTGGGTTTAACCAATGTCAATCAGACTGAAGAAATGATTAGGGACCGATTGAGTATTCAAAAATTAAATTATACTAAAAAATCTACTCGGGATTGGGATCTAAATCGTAAACTCTATTATCATAGGCCTACACCTCAAGACCTATTATATGAAGAGAATGTGTATATAGATCAAAAGGCTTATGATGGAAGATCAATCTATGAATGGAACATAGACGCCATGTCTGAATATCAGATTCTAGAACATTGTCGTCGAATGCTTATGTATTGTACAATTTGTCGGCAACATAAGAATACTGATCAAGGAATAGCAAAAATATTAACTGCTAGGTTTTTTGGAACCCTTAAAGGTTGGTGGGATAATATCCTCACCCCTGAACAACATCATGTAATTTATAATTCCAAAAGGTAATTAAAACTGAATCGGGCCAAGCCTACCTTGGTGAGGATGATGCGGTTTATACCTTAATTACATATATTGTTCATCATTTTATTGGAAATTTAACTTCCACTACTGATAAGCGAAGAGAGGTGTTGCAGAATCTAAGGTGTAGAACGCTTAGCCATTTTAGATGGTATAAAATTTTTTTCCTCACTAAGGTTATGCAAAGAACCGATGCCAATAATGAATATTGGAAAGCTAAATTTATTGATGGATTACCAACTCTTTTTGCCAGCAAGGTGAGAAAAAGGTTAGGTAATGAGGTAGGAATTATCAACTACCATCAATATACATATGGTCTCCTTACCAGTGCTATCATCCAAGAAGGTCTAACCTTATGTAATGATTTAAACCTTCAAGCTCAGCTTAAGAAACAAAATCTTACTGGTAAGCATGAGCTTGGTGAATTCTGTGAACAGTTTGCCTATGACACAGGTCCACCACATTCCCATCAAAGGAAGGGAAAAGGGAAAGTCTCGCATTCTAAGAGACCAGAACCCTACTCCCATCAGAGTAGGAGATAACCCAAAAAACAGTCTCATCAAAAGACTCGACATGAAACTAGGATACCTCTACCACGTTAGAAACCACCTCCTAGAAGAACTCCTCCAGACAAAAAGAAAATTGTC
The DNA here is from genome assembly GCF_029961685.1 of Aristolochia californica. Taxonomy (NCBI): domain Eukaryota; kingdom Viridiplantae; phylum Streptophyta; class Magnoliopsida; order Piperales; family Aristolochiaceae; genus Aristolochia; species Aristolochia californica. The sequence continues at coordinate 7,875,750 of NW_027182257.1, forward strand.
TGTTACAAATGTGGCAAATTAGGCCACTATTCCAATAGATGCAAAACTAAAGAGAAACTTAACCAACTTCAAATAGATGAAGGATTGAAAATCCAGTTGGCTAAAATTCTCTTAAATTCTGATTCTAGGATGATATTGATTATGCCTCATCCAGTCAATCAGATGACCAAGATTGTAGTTGTTCCCATCTTCAATTTGTGGCACAAATGCATTAGATTAATGTTCTTACCAATGATCAACAACGTATGCTAGAGAACATTGATCAGGAAGAGGATCCTCAAACAAAACGATATTTAATCAAAGAATATTTTGATCAAATGCATACTACTTCAAAGATACCTCCCATTCAAGGAGTAAAACCTTATTATTTGAAGGAAATTATTGGTCGTTATGAAGAAACCAATTCTTCAAAACAACCCGTATCCGTCTCCTCATTACAAGGAGAAATTAAAGAAATCAAGCTTGAATTAAAAGAATTAAAATCTCTTTATAAAAAGCTTGAACAAAAATGCGAACAAAGTAGTACACATGAAGAAAAGAAATCTGAGGAATCTTTTCTTAATTAAATTACCAAAGTCATCCATCAAAGGTGGCATACTGTTATTAATTTGGTAATTGATTAGAACTTTGTCATTCCTAAACTGGCAGCTCTAATTGATAGTGGAGCAGATTTAAACTACATCCAGGAAGGGTTAATCCCAACCCAATATTTTGAGAAAACAACTCAAACTTTGGCTAATGCCAATGGAGACAAAATGAAAAATAAATACAAATTAAATAATGCCTCCATTTGCACTAATAATCAGTGTATTAATACAGACTTTTTATTAGTCAAGAATATGACTCAACATGTCATATTAGGCACTCCTTTTTTGGAGAAAATCATGTCAATTAAAGGTATTGATAATCAAGGAATTCTTGGACAGGTTAATAATTAACGGATATATTTCTCTTTCAAATCTCCTCCTCAAATTAGTTTTATCAATGAGATTTCCTAATTAAGAAATGTTAAAGAACATCATCTTAGTTTCCTGCATAAATAAATTCAATTTTTAACCCTTGAACAACAGTTGGAAACTATAGATATAAAAGAGAAAATTAGTTCTCTTTAGAAAATATTTGCCCAAGAAATTTGTAGTGACATTCTTACTGCTTTTTGGGACCGACATAAATATATTGTGTCTTTACCATATATTGATGAGTTCAATGAAAGAACCATATCGACAAAAGCAAGGCCTAGTCAAATGAAACATACCTTACTAGACCTTTGCAAGAAGGAAATCCAAAATCTGTTGGATAAGAAATTAGTTAGAAAATCTTACTCCCCATGGGGTTATACTGCATTTTATGTAAATAAAAATGCAAAAAAGGAACGAGGTGTTCCAAGATTAGTGGTTAATTATAAACCACTAAATGATTGTTTGAGAAGGATTCGATATCCTATCCCAAATAAAAAATATTTATTAGACAGATTGTTTTCTGCTAAAATCTTTTCAAATTTTGATTTGAAATCTGGATATTGGCAAATTCAAATCTATGGAAAGGATAAATATAAGACTGTATTCACTGTCCCTTTTGGTCACTTTGAATGCAATGTTATGCCTTTCGGTTTGAAAAATGCTCCATCTGAATTTCAAAATATCATGAATGACATATTTGCTCCTTATTCTGAATTTACCATTGTTTATATTGATGATATCCTTGTTTATTCAGAATCTATTGATGCACATTTTAAGCGTTTACATGTTTTCAAAACAGTTATTAGAAAACATGGGTTGGTGATCTCGGCATCGAAAATGAAATTGTTTCAGACCTCTGTTAGATTTTTAGGTCACAATATTCACAAGGAAAAAATAGTTCCCATTGATAGAAGCGTTGAGTTTGTCTCCAAGTTTCTGGATGAATTACTGGAGAAAAATCAACTTCAGAGATTTCTAGGAAGTCTCAATTATATTACGGATTATTATCCTCATCTTGCTCAAGACTCCGTATTATTACATAAACGACTCGGAAAGAATTCTGAGCCTTGGACTCCTACACATACACTGGCAGTCCAATTAATCAAGAGTAAAGTTAAACAACTCCCTTGTCTTAACCTAACCAATCCTTCATATCCGAAGGTAGTAGAGATTGTTGCCTCCCATATAGGCTATGGTGGTATCTTAAAACAAAGAAATCCAGCAGGTAAAGAAGAACTAGTTAGATTTACCTTTGGCAATTGGCATGATGCCCAGATTAATTATTCTACTATTAAACAGGAAATTTTAGCAATAATTAAGTGCATTCATAAATTCCAAGATGATTTATTAAATCAAAGTAGATTGTTTTGCTGCCAAATCAATTCTTAAGAAGGATGTGAAGAATCTTACTTCCAAACAAATCTTTGCCAGATGGCAGGCGGAATTAAGCGCCTTTGATTTTGATATAGAACATATCAAAGGAGAATTAAACTCCCTACCTGATTTTCTCACCCGTGAATTTCTCCATGGTAAAAATCATGTATAACCCCGCAAGGGGCAATCTACTCCCAATGAGAGGACGTAGTAATCAACAATCAAGAGGCCAAGGCCGAAAGAATCCAGAAAGAGGAAATTCCTCAAACAAGAAGGGTGAAGCCCCAGTGTCGTATAAAGAGACACTTGAAGTAGAACCAGAGTACATTACTCTTCCAGATACGGAGACTATTTTGCTTCTCAATAAAAAGGACTTACAGGGTACATTGGATTTCTGGGAGATGTTATAGAAATGGCTTGGAGAAGCCTACTGCCCCATCCGTGTAGGAAAATGATGGTATTCCTTTGAATCTATTTTGGTTCACCTTAATTCCATATCAGTGCATCATACACTGACCAATGTGGCTAAATGGGATAGCCCACGAGCGTACAGTAAATGTACAATACAAAGATTCATGCGTCCCTCAACTTGGGGAAATTTTGATTTAGCTAATGCAGCTAACCTTCCTAATGATAAGGAATTTAAAGTTGCAAAAATTGGGTCTACTATCATTCAAAATGAAAATAATCTTGGATTACACAGAATCCCAGAAGTCCATTATGACTCCAACAATTTATTTGAAAGTTTTAAAACTCAATTAAAGAGTTTGATTCCGATTATATCGAAAAAAGACATTATGACAAAATTATTAGAATCAATGAAGGATTCTATGGTACCTCAGTGCAATGAAGGCACTTCTTCTCAACCAGCAGACGATAACATGTCAAAGGGAGAATATGAAACAAATACATAGAAAAAAATAAGGAATGGTAAATATGAAAAAAGAGGAGAATGAAAAAGAGAGAAAAAGAAAAGGATAAAAGGAGGAGAAATAAAACAAAAAAAATAAACATAGGAGGAGAAGGAAAATGAAAATTAAGGAAAAAGCAAATAAAGAGAAATTAGTTAAAGAGGAAAAAGAAAAGAAGGAGAAGAAGTGAGAAAAGGGAAGAAATAAGAAAAGGAAAAACGAGAAGAGAAAAAAAGCAAACAAGTCCAAAGAAAAGGAAAAGAAAGATAAAAAAATGCAAGAAGAAAGAAATAAATAAAGCAAACAATGATAGATAGAAAGAAGAAAGAAAAAGGAAAAAAAATAGAAAGCGTGAAAGAATGACAAATATAAAAAAATAAACATGAAAGAAAGAAACCAGAAAGAATAAAAGAAAGAACAAGAAATAAAGAAAGAATAAAAGAAGAAAAGAAAAACAAGAAAGAATGAAAGAAACAAGAAAGAATAAAAGAAGAAAAGAAAAACAAGAAAGAATGCAAGAAAAAAGAAAGAAAAAAGAATAAAAGGAGAAATGGAAAACAAGAAAGAGTATATAAAGAAAGAAAGACAAGAAGAAGAAAGAAAGATTCAAGATAGAAAAAAGAATAAAGAAATAAAGAATGAAACAAAAAATATATTTCATCTTCTTTCTTTCTTATCTTTCTTGATTTTTCTTTTTTCTTCTTTGACTTTTTTCTTTTTTCTTTTTTTATTTTTGTCTTCTTTCTTTCTTTCTTCCATTCTGCTTCATTTTTTCATTACTTTTTCTTATTTCTTTCTTATTCTTTTTTTGACATGTTTGTTTATTTGTTTCTATTGGGATTCTTTCTTCTTCTTCACTTATTTCTTATTTATTTTTATGTGCCTTTTATTTATTTGATCTTTCTTGTTTATTTATTTCATGTTTCTTTCTTTAACTTTGTCTTTCTTTCTTCCTTGCTAGTTTCATTCCTTTTTCTTTCAATGAAGAAACAAGAAAAAAAGAAAAAAAGAAATGAGCAAGAATAAATAAAGAAATAAGGCACATTTAAAGAAATAAGAAAGAAGAAAAGAAGAAGAAAGAAAGAATCAAGATAGAAAAAAGAATAAAGAAATAAAGAATGAAACAAAAAATTTATTTCATCTTCTTTCTTTCCTATCTTTCTTATTTCTTTCTTTTTTTCTTTTGTCTTTCTTCTTTCTTTATTTATTTCTTCTATTCTTGCATTCTAGTTTCTTTCTTTATTTATTATTTTGTTCTTCTTTCTTTCTTATCTTTCTTGTTTCTTTCTTCTTTCTTTGTTTATTTATTTTTCGTTGTTTCTTATTTTTTCTTTCTTTTCGTATAGTTTTATCTTTTTTATTTTTTTATTAATTTTTCTTTCTTTCTTTCTTCTGACTTTCTTTCTTTATCTCATAATTAAACAAAGAAGAGAATAAATAAAAGAAAAAATAAAGAAGAAAGAAAGAAAGAATAAATAAGGAAAGAAGAAAGAATGAAAGAAATAAAGAAAGAATAAATAAGGAAAGAAGAAAGAAAGAATAAATAAGGAAAAAATAAAGGAAGATAGAAATATGAAAGAAAAAGGAAGGAGAAGAGAAGAAAGAAGTGGAGAAAGAAAGAATTAAAGAAAAAAATTAAAAATAAGAATGAAAAAAGAAAGAAAGAATGAATGAAGGAGAAAAAGGAGAAATAAAAAAGTAAGAAAAGAGAAAGATTGGAACAAGAAAGACTTTCTTTCTGACTTATTTGTTTTTTTATTTCTATCATGATTCTTTATTAATCCTTCTTTTCTTATTTCTTATTTCTTTCTACGTGCCTTTTTTTATTTGTTCTTTCTTGTTTTCTTCATTCTTTCAGTCTTTCTTTCTAGTTTCTTTCTTCCGTTCTTTCTATTTCTTTCTTTCATGTTTCTTTCTTTATGTTTGTCTTTCTTTATTCCTTTCTAATTTCATTCCTTTCACTTTCTTCTTTCTATCTATCTTTCTTCTTCTTTTTATTTAATTCTTATTTCCTTTTCCCTTTCTTTCTTTCTTTCTGTCTTCTTTCTTTCTTCATTTATTTTTTATTTCTTTCATTTTTTCTTCTTTCTATCTATATTTCTTCTTTGTTTGTTTGGTTTTTTCTTCTTTCATTCTGTTTCTCCATTATACTTTTTTCTTTTTTCATTATTTCTATCTTGATTCAATTTTTCTTCTTCTTTTCTTCTTCTTTTCTTCTTTCTTGTTTTTTTCAATGTGTCTTATTTATTTATGTATTTTTTTCTGTTTTATTTATCTCTTTCTTTATTTTTATTCTTATTTCTTTATTTCTCATTATTTTTTATTTATTTCTTTCATTTTTTATGTTTCTTTTGTTCCTTTTTCCTGTTTCTTTCTTCATTTATTCAATTGTCTTTCATTCTTTCTAATTTCTTTCTTTTTTATTTTTCTTTCTTTCTTCATTTCTTCTTCTTTGTTTGCTTGTTTGTTTGTTTGTTTGTTTTTGTCATCTTTCTTTCTTCTTCTTTTCTTCTTTCTTATTTCTTTCAATGAACCTTATTTCTTTATTTATTCCTTCTTGTTTCTATCTCTCTTGTTTGTTTGTTTATTTCTTTCTTTCTTTGCTCTTTCTAAGAAAGAAAGAAACGGGAAATAAAGAAAGAAAGGAATGAGAAATAAAGAAAGAAAGAAGAAAGAAAGAAAAAAATGAAATAAAGAAAGAAAAAGACAGAAAGAAAGAAAGACAAAATAATGTAAAGAAAGAAGAAAAAGGAATAGAAGAAGAAGGAAAAAAGGAAGCAAAAAGAATGATAAATAGAAAGAATAAAGAATAAAGAATGAAATTAGAAAGAAAGAAAGAAAGAAACATGAAGGAAAAAACAAAAAGAATGCAAGAAAGAAACAAGAAAGAAAGAAAGAAAAATGAAAGAACAAATAAAGAAAGGCACATAAACAGAAGGAATAAATAAGAAAAGAAAAACAAAGAAAGAATCATGATAGAAACAAACAAACAAATAAGTTAGAAAGAAAGAAGAAAGAAAGAAAGAAGGAAAGGAAGAAAGATCTAAAGAAGACAAAAAGAAGGAAAGAAATAAAAAAAATTAAAGAAGAAAAAAAGAAGAAAGAAAGAAACAAGAAGGAATCAATTAAGAAATAAGGCACAATGAAAAAAATAAGAAAAGAGAAAATAAGAAGAAAGAATGAATAAATATATAAACAAGAAGAAAGAAAAAAGAAAAAAGAAGAAGAATGGTCTTTCTTTATTCTTTATTTCTTTTCATCTTCTTTCTTTCTTATCTTTCTTGTCTGTTTCTTAATTGTTTCTTTTTTTTTCTTTTCTTTTTTTGTTTATTGGTCTTTGTTTCTTTCTTTCTTGTTCCTATATTTAATTTTATTCGTTCTTTCTTTCTAGCTTATTTCTTTCTTTCTTGCTTCTTTCTTTCTTGATTTTTCTTTTTTCTTCTTTCACTTTTTTATTTTTTCGTTCTTTATTTTTGTCTTCTTTCTTTCTTTCTTCCTTTCTGTTTCATTTTTTTCATTACTTTTTCTTATTTCTTTCTTATTCTTTTTTTGACTTGTTTTTTTATTTGTTTCTATTGTCATTTTTTTCATTACTTTTTCTTATTTCTTTCTTATTCTTTTTTTTGACTTGTTTGTTTATTTGTTTCTATTGTGATTCTTTCTTCTTCTTCACTTATTTCTTATTTCTTTCTAGGTGCCTTTTATTTATTTGATCTTTCTTGTTTATTTATTTCTTCTTTCTTTAACTTTGTCTTTCTTTCCTCCTTGCTAGTTTCATTCCTTTTTCTTTCTATGAAGAAACAAGAAAAAAAAATGAGCAAGAATAAATAAAGAAATAAGGCACATTGAAAGAAATAAGAAAGAAGACAAGAAGAAAGAAAGAATCAAGATAGAAAAAAGAATAAAGAAATAAAGAATGAAACAAAAAAATATATTTCATCTTGTTTCTTTCTTATCTTTCTTGTTTCGTTCTTCTTTATTTGTTCATTTATTTTTTGTTGTTTCTTATTTTTTCTTTCTTTCTATCTAGTTTTTTCTTTTTTATTTGTTTATTTATTTTTCTTTGTTTATTGTTCTTTCTTTCTTCTTTCTTTCTTTAGGACTTCTTTATTTTCGTCCTCTTTCTTTCTTTTCATTGTTGTTTCTTTCTTTCTTTCGCCTATCTATCTTCTTTCTTTCTTTATTTATTTTATTCTTTGTTTCTTTCTTTCTCATGTATTTATTTTTTTTTCTTTTATTCCTTCTTTCTAGTTTCTTTCTTTCCTTTTTCATTCTTATCTTTCTTGTTTCTCTCTTTTTTCTTTGATTATTTATTTATTTTTTCTTGTTCTTTATTTTGTTCTTTCTTCTTCCATTGTTTTTTCTTTCTTTCTCTATTTCGTCTTTCTTTCTTTTCATCTTGTTTCTTTATTTTTCATCTTGTTTCTTTCTTCTTCTTCTTCTTTTTCATTTTTCTTTCTTTCTTTCTTTCTTTCTTTCTTTCTTTCTTCTTTCCTTCAGACTTGTTTGTTTGTTTCTATCCTAATTCTTTCTTTCTAGTTTCTTGCTTTATATCTTTATTATTTTTTTATTTTTTTCTTATTTCTTTCTTTCTTTCATGTTTCTTTCTTACTTCTTTGTTTTCTGCTTCTTTATTTCTTGCTTCTTTCTTTCTTGATTCTTTCATTTTTTTTCATTCTTTCTTTCTTTCTTTCTTTCTTCATTCTTCCTTTTTGTCTTCTTTCCTTATTTTCTCTTTATTTCTTGATTCTTGCTTATTTCTTTCCTAATTTCTTTCTTTTATTCTTCCTTTCTAGTTTCTTTCTTTCTTTTTTCTATGTTCTTTGTTTTATCCTTTATCTTTCTTATTTCTGTCTTTCTTTCTTACTTTTTTTCTTTCTTCTATCCTTTTTCTTTCTTTCATCATTCTTCCTTTCTTATTTCTTGCCTTATATCTTTCTTATTTTTCTTTCTTTCTTCTTCTTTGTTTCTTGTTTTTTCTCGCTTCTTTTGGTCTTGATTCTTTCTTTTTTCTTCTTTCATTTTTTTCTTTTTTTTATTTTTTTTATTCTTTATTTCTTTCATTCTTTTTCTTTTTTGCCTTCTTTATTTCATTCTTCCTTTCTATTTCATTTTTTCTTTCTTTATTTTTTCTTACTTTCTTATTCTTTCTTTCTGACTTGTTGTTTGTTTGTTTGTTTGTTTCTATCGTGATTCTTTCTTTCTTCTTCTTTCCATATTAATTATTTATTTCTATGTGCCTTCTTTATTTGTACTTTCTTGTTTTTTTCTTTCTTCATTCATTCTTTCTTCTTTCCTATTTCTTTCAATGTGCCTTATTTCTTTATTTATTCTTTTCTCTTTATTTCTTCTCTCTCATTCTCTCATTTGTTCTTTTTTGCTTATTTCTTTCATTGTTTATGTTTCTTTCGTTCATTTTTCCATGTTTCTTTCTTCATTTCTTCAACTTTCTTTCAATCTTTCCAATTTCTTTCTTTGTTCTTCTTCTCTTTTCTTCCTTTCTTCTTTCTTTCTTCTTCTCTTCTTTTTTCTTTCTTTTTTATTTTCATCTTTCTTTCTATCTTGTTTCTTGCGCTTTTTGTTTCTTTTTTTCTTTCTTTCTTATTCTTTCTATCTACCAATCTTTCTTCTTTCCATCTTTCTTTGTTTCTATGATTTGTCTTTATTTTTTTGTTTACATTATTTCTTATTTTTATTTTCCCTTTTATTTTTAATCATTATTTCTTTCTTTCTTTCTTTCTTTCTTTAATATTTCTTATTTCTTTCCTTGTTGATTCTTTCTTTTCTCTTCTTTCATTTTGTTCTTTTGTCTTTCATTCTTTCATTCTTCTTTCTTTCTTTCCTAGACTGTCTTTTGGGATATCTCCTACTCTGGTCTGAGTAGGGTTCTTGTCTCTTAGAATGAGAGACTTTCCCTTTGCCATTCCTTTAATGGGAAGGTGGTGGTCCTGTGTCACAAGCAAATTGGTCACAGAATTCACCAAGCTCACACTTACCAGTAAGATTTTGTTTCTTAAGCTGAGCTTGAAGTTTTAAATCATTACATCAGGTCAGTCCTTCTTGGATAATAGCACTGTAAGGAGACCATATGTATATTGTTGGTAGTTGATCATTCCTACCTCATTACCTAACCTTTTGCGTACTTTTCTAGCAAAAAGTGTTGGTAATCCATCAATAAATTTAGCTTTCCAATATTCATTATTGGCATCGATTCTTTGCATCACCTTAGTAAGGAAAACATCTTTATACCATCTAAAATGGCTAAGTGTTCGACACCTAGATGTGCAAAACTTCTCGTCCCTTATCAGTAGTGGACATCAAATTGCCAATAAAATGATGAACAATACATGAAATTAAGGTATATATTGCATCATCCTCACCAAGGTAGACTTGGCCTGATTCAGTCTTGATAACCTTTTTGGAATTGTAAATTTCACAATGTTGTTTAGCAGTTAGGATATTATCCCACAAACCTTTTAAGGTTCCAGAGAACCCAGCAGTTAACATTTCTGCTATGCCGTGATCGAAATTCTTATGTTGTCTACAGATGGTAGCATACATAAGCATTCGTCTACAATGTTCTAAAATCTGATATTCAGACATAGAGTCTATGTTCCATTCATAGATTGATCTGCCATCATAGGCTTTTTGATCTATATACACATGCTCTTCATATAATAGGTCTTGAGGTGTAGGCCTATGATAATAGAGTTTGTGATTTAGATCCCAATGCCGAGTAGATTTCTTGGTATAATCCAATTTTTGAATACTCGGTTGATCTTTAATCATTTCCTGAAGAATTGCTTCAGTCTGATTGATATTAGTTAAACCCAAATCATGAAGATTAGGATTTTGACCTTCATCAAAATCAGAGTATGCTGAAGGAGTTAAATCTTCAGTATTACTTTGCGATAAAGACTCTTCTGGAGACTCTTCATCCTGTGATTCGTCAGCTTCCAATACATGGAGACTTTTTCGAACCGCATTAGCTTGGGCTTCATGAGCCTGTTGGGCTTGTTTGATTTGCTCTTCAGAAAGATGTAATTTTCCAAGCCTGATTAATAAATCTTCAACAACCTCAGAATTATTATCCAATTTAAAGTTCCTAATTGGAACAGGTGGTTTGATGAGTGGTTTCCCATCCATCAACAAAGGTATTTTTCAAGAAGATAAGTCATAAGGATTCTGACAATATTTCTCGGGAGTATCTTTGTCCAATAAATCTTCAATACAAGTCAGTTGTTGGCCTATCGTTTGGAGATTTAAATTGGTAAAGTTGTTTTGGGTTCTGGGTGATTTCAGGATTAACAAAAGCAACTGCTTCCACAAAATCAGGGGATTTCCCTGAAGGACTTGGAAATTCAAGTCGAATAGGATCAGTAGGAGGATGAACTAATCTGATATGGATTCCAGACATAAGGTGCCATTCTTTCGTGAGAGTAGAAAGAGTGGGAGCAGTGGAAGAAACTATGGGTCGTTTCTCCGCTTGCTTTAGTCTGGTTTGCATGAACCAATCAACAAAGGACATGATAACCTTTTTTGTTTCCAAATAAAGATAAAAGTCATTTGAGAATTCCATGCGTTCCGCGGCCCCATAGGTGTCATAAAACCAATTTTTGAAACCTAGATTATTGGGGTGAAAGAATTTAGCTTTGATTGTTGCTCTATCCACCACAAAAGGTGGTGGGTACGGGTTACTCTGTTGAGGTGTAAAAATCATTAATCACAGAGTAAAACCAGTCATTTCACTGGGAGTGGGAGAAGTTCTATCATGCTCCCTTTCTTGGTAGACCCCATGAGGTATTTGGGTGTCTGATAGGTGGATTCCTTTTAATGAGGAATCATCCTTGATGGATTGTTTTTCATCCAATTCATTTAGGCGAGAAGATTGGCCTACATCCGAATATCGGGATGACGTGGGTGGTAAAGAGACTCCTAAGGAGTCTTTTCTTTAAAATTGATTACCACATCGCCATCGGTTGATTGGATGACTTGATCAATATCCTGATTAATCAGGAGTCATGGAGGAACAGCCTGAGGAATAGTCCAATTGGCTGGGAAACGAATTTCCTCCCAATTGATCATCCGAGGAGTGGCAACATTTGCACTCATAAGATTTGTTTCGATCAATACGGTCTTACCTTGATCTGGTAAGTGTAATACCTTAGGGACTAAGGTATTCATAATTTTGAAATGAATCCTTGCAATAACTGCAATGGTTTCAGTTCCATGAATAAAATTGTATCCCTGTGTTAGAATCCTCAATTGGATAGATTCTAAAAAATTCTTCTCGGTTAATGATAGGGTAAGGTTTGGATGGACATTAAAATAAATAGGTCACCTACTAAAACTTGTTTCAACAATACCCATTAATGAGGATTTCCAATCCAAACATCGACCATCACAAAGTATGGCTTGCAAACATGTGTTCATCCCTAGTAAGGTTAAGGGTTTGAACGCTATCTGTATGCATCCAATATGCATATATTTTTTCTCAGTATCCACTAGATACTTATTGAGATCAGTTAACTCTAATAATTTAAAAGTGGAATCTTGATTTTCAAGATTGATTGTTTATCCATAAGTCATTTCTTACAAATATATATCCTCAGTGCTGAACAACACAATGAAATATACAATTTTAAGAAGGTTATAAAAACTGAATCAGGCCAAGCATACCTAGTCGAGGATGATGCAGTTTATACCTTGATTTCATGTATTGTTCATCATCTTCTTGATCAGATACACGTCTGTCAATGATTTAAGAGTATAGCGGCCCTTCAACGCCTACGCCTATCCACGGCAACGGCAACATGGGCATACCTCAACGTGACTTGGGTGACGTCCCATATCATAACAAAAACAAAGATGAATAGTAAAGTATTATAACATTACGAAGTAAGTTAACTCCCCTGAGGATTAAGATATAAAAAATTTATAATAGATTACTCCATACCTAGATATTCAGGGTTTAGCCTTCCATGGCTCTGATACCAATTACAGCTGGAAGAAGGGAAATTGACATAAGGCAAAGAATAAATTTAAGTCACTACTAATTTATTCACAATATTATAAAGTACTTACAGAAAACTTTAATACTGCAAAACACACGAGTAGGCAACCTTGATGACAAAGGGGAAGGTTTTTCAAGTGATGCCTTCACAAATAAAACTAACTCCTTATATAGACGGAGTGAACTAATGTGGATTTGAAAATATTTAAAATCCACCACTAATACAAAAAGTAACCTCTATGATTGAGGTGGTTATGAGTCATTATCTCTATAATTGAGATTCTTAGATGAGTCATCGTGATCATCCTTATCATCTTGATCTCCATGATTGAGATTAGGACAAGACCTTTGATGGGCTTGGTCCCATAGCATCTTTTGTTGACGAAGAGTTTTTACTCTTATCCTATGCAGGCGGCAACTGGCGGCATCCCATGAATGTGACTTTATGGAAAATGGCCGACCAAAGATAGTGTATGAGCCTAGCTTGATGTGACAAATAAGCTAACTGTGGGCCGGAGGATAAGATTTCCTCTGTAGCTTTTGGACGGACTTGGCCAACGAATCTGGAACAGATGAGTCTATCATAGTCATATCCTGTAAAATTATTTCCCTTTAGATGTTGATTTAAACATCTCTATCATTGCATTGATATATTCGTCAAGATCCTCTGGGGCCTGACTATCTGGTAAGAATTCATTAGCATTATCATCATGCTCTGTACTAGTAAAGTCCTCAATGTCTTCATCATCTGCAACGGACGCTTTCGAAACTGACATGTTGTCATCTGCAAGGTGAGCTGATGTGCCTTCATTGCACTTAGTAGCCATAGAATCCTTCATTGATTTGAATAATTTTTTCATAATATCTTTTTTCGATATATTCGGAATTAAACTCTTCAATTGAGTTTTGAAACTTTCAAATAAATTATCGGAGTCATAATGGACTTCCGGGACGTGATGCAATCCAAGATTATTTTCATTTTGCATGATAACAGACTTAATTTCTACGACCTTTGTATCAATGTTGGGGAAATTTTTCCACCAACGAACATGAAATGTTCTTAATAATACTGGTAGGCTTTTATCATTAAAGCCTGTAATACAATCCCATTTCCAAATCCATAGTAGAGAAAATACCATAAAGAAGATAAGACTGTCCCAATTTTTTGGGGGTTTTTCATAACCCAGAGCTTTAAGCTCAGGACTGGATTGAGTCCATTTTACAAAACAAGCCTTAATGGGCTCAGGTAAGATAGAAAATGGTGGCCCAAATTTGTTCCACCATGCACATACCCAACTAGGTAGAGGTAATGACCTCTAAAAGACTTTCTTTTCCCATTGGAAAAACCAAGAATGCCTATGGGAGGGATTTTGGTAATAAAAGGTATTATACCAGGAATCCATATAATCCCAATAATTAAATTCCTTATCATTAGGAAGGTTAGCTGCTTTAGCTAAATCAAATTTTCCCCAAGTTGAGGGATGCATAAATCTTTGTATTGTACATTTGTTGTACGCTCTTGGGCTATCCCATTTAGCCACATTTGTCAGTGTATGCATTGGTATAGAATTCAAATGAACCAAAATTGATTCAAAGGAATACCATCGTTTTCCTGCACGGATGGGACAGTAGGCTTCTCCAAGCCATTTCTGTAACATCTCCCAGGAATCCAATGTACCCTCTAAGTCCTCTTTATTGAGGAGTAAAATTGTCTCCGTTTCCGGAAGAGTAATATACTCTGGTTCGACTTCAAGTGTCTCCTTATACAACACTGGGGCTTTACCCTTCTTGTCTGAGGAATTTCCTCTTTCTGGATTCTTTCGACCTCAGCCTCTTGATTGTTGATTTCCACGTCCTCTCATTGGGAGTGGATTGCCCCTTGTGGGGTTATACATGATTTTGACCCTGGAGAAATTCACGGGTTAGAAAATCAGGTAAGGAGTTTAATTCTCCTTTGATATGTTCTATATCAAAATCAAAGGTGCTTAATTCCGCCTCCCATCTAGCAAAGATTTGTTTGGAAGTAAGATTCTTCACATCCTTCTTAAGAATCGATTTGGCTGCTGAACAATCAACTCTTAAAAGGAATTTCTGATTTAATAAATCATCTTGGAATTTATGAATGCACTTAATTATTGCCAATATTTCTTGTTTAACAGTGGAATAATTAATCTATACATCATGCCAGTTACCAGAGGTAAATCGAACAAGTTCTTCTTTACCAGATGGATTTCTTTGTTTTAATATGACACCATAGCCTATATGGGAGGCATCTGTCTCTACAACCTTCGGATAAGAAGGGTTGTTAAGGTTAAGACAAGGAAGTTGTTTGACCTTACTTTTGATTAATTGGACTGCCTGTGTATGTTTGGTAGTCCAAGGCTTAGGATTCTTTCTGAGTCTTTTGTACAATATAGCGGAGTCTTGTGCAAGATGGGGATAATAATTCGCTATATAATTGAGACTTCCTAGAAATCTCTGAAGTTGAGTTTTCTCCAATAATTCATTTGGAAATTTGGAGGCAAACTCAATGCTTCTATCAATGGGAACTATTTTTTCCTTGTGGATATTATGACCTAAAAATCAAACAGAGGTCTGAAACAATTTCATTTTTGGTGTCGATATCACCAACCCATGTTTTCTAATAACTGTTTTGGAAACATGTAAATGCTTAAAATGAGCATCAATAGATTCTGAATAAACAAGTATATCATCAATATAAACAATGGTAAATTCATAATAAGGAGCAAATATATCATTCATGATATTTTGAAATTCAAATGGAGCATTTTTCAAACCGAAAGGCATAAAATTTCATTCAAAGTGACCTAAAGGGACAGTGAATGCAGTCTTATATTTATCCTTTTCATTAATTTGAATTTTCCAGTATCCTGATTTCAAATCAAATTTGGAAAAGATTTTCGCAAAAAATAATCTGTCTAATAAATCTTTTTTGTTTGGGATAGGATAGCGAATCCATCTCAAACAATCATTCAGTGGTTTATAATTAACCACTAATCTTGGAACTCCTCGTTCCTTTTCTGCATTTTTATTGACATAAAAAGCAGTACAACTCCATGGGGAGTAGGATTTTCTAATTAATTTCTTATCCAATAGATTTTGGATTTCTTTTTTACGAAGGTCTAGTAAAGCATGTTTCATTTGACTAGGCCTGGCTTTGGTGGGAATGGTTCTTTCATTGAACCCATCAATATATGGTAAAGACACAATATATTTATGTCTATCCCAAAAAGTTGTAGGTATGTCACTACAAATTTCTTGGGCAAATATCTTCTGAAGAGAACTAATTTTCTCTTTGATATCTATAGTTTCCAGCTGTTGTTCTAGAGTTAAAAATTGTATTTCTTTATGCAGGAAACTAAGATGACGTTCTTTTATATTTCTCAATTCGGAAATCTCATTGATAAAACTAATTTGAGGAGGAGATTTGAAAGAGAAATAAATAGGTGTATTATTAACCTGACCATGAATCCCATGGTTGTCAATGCCTTTAATTGGCATAATTTTCTCCAAAAAAGGAGTACCTAATATGACTTGTTGAATCATATTTTTGACTAATAAAAAGTCAGTAATAATGCACTGATCATTAGTGCAGATGGAGGCATTGTTTAATTTATATTTAATCTTCATTTTGTCTCCATTAGCATTAGCTAAAGTTTGAGTAGTTTTTTCAAAATATTGGGTTGGAATTAACCCTTCCTGGATGCAGTTTAAGTCTGCTCCACTATCAATCAGAGCTGTCAGTTTAGGAAGGACAAAGTTCTTATCAATAACTAAATTTATCATAGTATGCCATGTTTGATGGATGACTTTGGTGATTTGATTTAGAAAAAGGATCTTCAGATTTCTTTTCTTTTTGTACACTATTTTGTGCACATGTTTCTTCAAGCTTTTTATAAAGGGATTTTAATTCTTTTAATTCAAGCTTGATTTCTTTAATTTCTCCTTGTAATGAGGAGATGGATATTGGTTGTTTTGAAGAGTGGGTTTCTTCATGACGACCAATAATTTCCTTTAAGGAATAAGGTTTTACTCCTGTAATGGGAGGTAGCTTTGAAGTACTTTGAATATGATTAAGTTATTATTTGATTAAATATCTTTTTGTTTGAGGATCTTCCTCTTGATCAATGTTCTCTAGCATAAGCTGTTGATCAGTAGTAAGAACATTAATCTGATGCATTTGAGTCACAGATTGTAGATGAGAACAACTGCAATCTGGATCATCTTCTGATTGACTGGATGAGGCATAATCAATATCAGCCCCAGAATCAGAATTTAAGAGAATTTTAGCCAACTAGATTCTCAATCCTTCATCTATTTGAAGTTGGTTTAATTTCTCTTTTGCTTTGCATCTATTTGAATAGTGGCCTAATTTACCACATTTTTAACAGACAATTTTCTTTTTGTCTAGAGGATTTCTTCTAGGAGGAGGTCTCTGACGAGGAGGTCTCCTAGGTTCATGACTAGTCCTATGATGAGACGGTCTTTTGGGATATCTCTTACTCTGGTGTGAGTAGGGTTCTGATCTCCTGGAATGGGAAACTTTTCCTTTACCCTTCCTTTGATGGGAAGGTGGTGTTCCTGTGTCACAGGCAAACTGTTCGCATAATTCACCAAGCTCACGCTTACCAGTAAGATTTTGTTTCATAAGCTGAGCTTGAAGTTTTAAATCATTACATAAGGTCAGTCCTTCTTGGATGATAGCACTGGTAAGGAGACCGTATGTATATTGTTGGTAGTTGATCATTCCTACCTCATTACCTAACCTTTTGCGTACTTTGCTAGCAAAAAGTGTTGGTAATCCATCAATAAATTTAGCTTTCCAATATTCATTATTGGCATCGGTTCTTTGCATAACCTTAGTAAGGAAAACATTTTTATACCATCTAAAATGGCTAAGTGTTCGACATCTAAGATTCTGCAAAACCTCTCATCCCTTATCAGTAGTGGACATCAAATTGCCAATAAAATGATGAACAATACATGAAATCAAGGTATAAACTGCATCATCCTCGCCTAGGTATGCTTGGCCTAATTCAGTTTTTATAACCTTCTTGGAATTGTATATTTCATGGTGTTGTTCAGCAGTGAGGATATTATCCCACCAACCTTTTAAGGTTCCAGAGAACCCAGCAGTTAACATTTCTGCTATGCCGTGATCTGAATTCTTATGTTGTCTACAGATGGTAGCGTACATAAGCATTCGTCTACAATGTTCAAAAATTTGATATTCAGACATAGAGTCTATGTTCCATTCATAGATTGATCTGCCATCATAGGCTTTTTGATCTATATACACATTCTCTTCATATAATAGGTCCTGAGGTGTAGGCCTATGATAATAGAGCTTGTGATTTAGATCCCAACGACGAGTAGATTTCTTGGTATAATCCAATTTTTGAATACTCGGTTGGTCTTTAATCATTTCCTGAAGAATTGCTTCAGTCTGATTGATATTAGTTAAACCCAAATCATGAAGATTAGGGTTTTGACCTTCATCAGAATCAGAATATGCTGAAGCAGTTAAATCTTCAGTATTATTTTGTGATAAAGACTCTTCATGAGACTCTTCATCCTGTGATTCGTCAGCTACCAATACATGGAGACTTTTTCGAACCGCATTAGCTTGGGCTTGTTTGATTTGATCTTCGGAAAGATTTAATTTTCCAAGTAGGGTTAATAATTCTTCCACAACTTCAGAATTATTATCCAATTTAAAGTTCCTAATTGGAACAGGGGGTTTGATGAGTGGTTTACCATCCATCAACAAAGGTAATTTGCGAGAAGATAAGTCAAAAGGATTTTGACAATATTTCTCAGGAGTTTCTTTGTCCAATAAATCTTCAATACAAGTAAGTTGTTGGCCTATCATTAGGAGATTTAAATTGGTAAAGTTGTTTTGTCGTCTAATCTGACCCATAGGATTCTGGGTGATTTCAGGATTGACAAAAGCAATTGCTTCCACAAAATCAGGGGATTTCCCTGAAGGACTTGGAAATTCAAGTCGGATAGGATCAGTAGGAGGATGGACTGATTGGATATTGATATCAGACATCAGGTGCCATTCTTTCGTAAGGGTAGAAAGAGTGGGAGCAATGGAAGAAACTAAGGGTCGTTTCTCTGTTTGCTTTAGTCTAGTTTGCATGAACCAATCAACAAAGGACATGATTATTTTATTTGTTTCCAAATAAAGATAAAAGTCATTTGAGAATTCCATGCGTTCTACGGCCCCATAGGTGTCAAAAAACCAATTTTTGAAACCTAGATTATTGGGGTGAAAGAATTCAGCTTTAATGGCTGCTCTGTCCACCACAAAAGGTAGTGGATCCTGGTAACTCTGTGGAGGTGTAGAAATCATAGTCATAGAGTAAAACCAGTCATTTCTCTGGGAGTGGGAGAAGTCCTTTCATGCTCCCGTTCTCGGTAGACCCCATGAGGTATTTGGGTGTCTGATATGTGGATTCCTTTTAATGAAGAATCATCCTTATAGATTGTTTTTCATCCAATTCCTGTAGGCGAGTAGATGGGCCTACATCCGAATATCTGGAAGATGTGGGTGGTAAAGAGACTCGGTAAGGAGTCTTTTCTTTAAAATTGATTACCACATCGCCATCGGTTGATTGCATGACTTGATCAATATCCTGATTAATCAGGAGTCGTGGAGGAACAGCCTGAGGAATAGTCCAATTGGCTGGGAAACGTATTTCCTCCCAATTGATCATCCGAGGAGTGGCAACATTTGCACTCATAAGATCGGTTTCGATCAATACGGTCTTACCTTGATCTGGTAAGTGTAATACCTTAGGGACTAAGGTATTCATAATTTTGAAACGAATCCTTGCAATAACTGCAATGGTTTCAGTTCCAGGAATAAAATTGTATCCCTATGTTAGAATCCTCAACTAGATAGATTCTAACAAATTCCTATCGGTTAATGATAGGGTAAGGTTTGGGTGGACATTAAAATAAGCAGGTCCCCTACTGAGACTTGTTTCAACAATACCCATTAATGAGGGTTTCCAATCCAAACATCGACCATCACGAAGTATGGCCTGCAAACATGTGTTCATCCCTAGTAAGGTTACGGGTTTGAACACTATCTGTATGCATCCAATATGCATATATTTTTTCTCAGTATCCGCTAGATACTTATTGAGATCAGTTAACTCTAATAATTTAAGAGTGGAATCTTGATTTTCAAGATTGATTGTTTGTTCCATGGTTTTAATTCCCATGGTACTAGAAAGGGTGAAGGTTCCTTTCTTGTAGATTGAAGTAGGTTTTATGGACGGAATTGTCCAATCATTCAATTGTTGTTGAACTTTATATCCAACCTAAGATGCATTCTTAATTGATCCAGTAATCCTACTATTGGATGCCATCTTTTGACAAATTAAAAATTTAAACCAAATTTAAAATACAATTAAACTAAACTAAAAAGAAACTACAACTAAGAGTGGTAAAAGATAACCAGAAGGAGGAATATCCTAGTATGAAGTAAACATATTATAAACTGATTATATGGTAATCATGAACGAAGCAAACTATTGTTCATAATATCATAATTAATTTACTGTTCATCATCTTCTTGATCAGATACACGTCTGTCAACGATTTAAGAGTATAGCGAGATAATCAAGATTTTCTAACCCGTGAATTTCTCTAGGGTCAAAATCATGTATAACCCCGCAAGGGGCAATCCAAGAGGCCGAGGCCGAAAGAATCCAGAAAGAGGAAATTCCTCAGACAAGAAGGGCAAAGCCCCAGTGTCGTATAAGGAGACACTAGAAGTCGAACCAGAGTATATTACTCTTCCGAAAACGGAGACAATTTTACTCCTCAATAAAGAGGACTCAGAGGGTACATTGGATTCCTGGGAGATGTTACAGAATTGGCTTGGAGAAGCCTACTGTCCCATCCGTGCAGGAAAACGATGGTATTCCTTTGAATCAATTTTGGTTCATTTGAATTCTATAGCAGTGCATCATACACTGACAAATATGGCTAAATGGGATAGCCCAAGAGCGTACAGCAAATGTACAATACAAAAATTTATGCATCCCTCAACTTGGGGAAATTTTGATTTAACTAAAGCACCTAACCTTCCTAATGATAAGGAATTTAATTATTGGGATTATATAGATTCCTGGTATAATACCTTTTATTAACAAAATCCCTCCCATAGGCATTCTTGGTTTTTCCAATGGGAAAAAAATGTCTTTCAGAGGTCATTACCTCTACCCAGTTGGGTATTTGCATGGAGGAACAAATTTGGGCCACCCATTTCTATCTTACCTGAGCCCATTAAGGCTTGTTTTGTAAAATGGACTCAATCCAGTCCTAAGCTTAAAGCTCTGGGTTATGAAAAACCCCCCAAAGAATTGGGACAGTCATATCTTCTTTATAGTATTTTCTCTACCATGGATTTGGAGATGGGATTGTATTACAGGCTTTAATGATAATTACAACGGGAAGACGGGAAATTGACAGAAGGCAAATAGAAGTTGAATAGGCAGAGAATAACTTTAACTCACTACTAATTTATTCACAATATCATATATTACAGTGGGAAGACGGGAAATTGACAGAAGGCAAATAGAAGTCGAACAGGCAGAGAATAACTTTAACTCACTACTAATTTATTCATAATATCATAAAGTACTTACAGAAAACTTCAATACTGCAAAACACACAAGTAGGCAACCTTGATGACAAAGGAGAAGATTTTTCAAGTGATACCTTCACAAATAAAACTAACTCCTTATATAGACGGACTGAACTAATGTGGATTTGAAAATATTTGAAATCCACCACTAATACAAAAAATAACCT
The DNA here is from genome assembly GCF_029961685.1 of Aristolochia californica. Classification (NCBI taxonomy): domain Eukaryota; kingdom Viridiplantae; phylum Streptophyta; class Magnoliopsida; order Piperales; family Aristolochiaceae; genus Aristolochia; species Aristolochia californica. The sequence continues at coordinate 7,896,860 of NW_027182257.1, forward strand.
CTATGATTGAGGTGGTTGTGAGTCATTATCTCTACAATTGAGATTCTTGGATGAGTCATCGTGATCATCCTTATCATCTTGATCTCCATGATTGAGATTAGGACAAGACCTTTGATAGGCTTGGTCCCATAGCATCTTTTGTTGACGAAGAGCTTTTACTCTTATCCTATGCAGGCGGTAACTGGCGGCATCTCATGAATGTGACTTTAAGGAAAATGGCCGACCAAAGATAGTGTATGAGCCTGGCTTGATGTGACAAATAGGCCAACTGTGGGCCAGAGGATAAGATTTCCTCTGTAGCTTTTGGACGGACTTGGCCGACGAATCTGGAACAAATGTGTCTGTCATAGTCATATCCTGCAAAATTATTTCCCTTTAGATGTTGATTTAAACATCTCTATCATTGCATTGATATATTTGTTAGGATCCTCTGGGGGCTGACTATCTGGTAAGAATTCATTAGCATTATCATCATGCTCTGTACTAGTAAAGTCCTCAATGTCTTCATCATCTGCAGCGGACGGTTCCGAAACTGACATGTTGTCATATGCAGGGTGAACTGATGTGCCTTCATTGCACTTAGTAGCCATAGAATCCTTCATTGATTTGAATAATTTTTTCATAATATCTTTTTTCGATATATTCGGAATTAAACTCTTCAATTGAGTTTTGAAACTTGCAAATAAATTATCGGAGTCATAATGGACTTCCAGAACGCGATGCAATCCAAGATTATACGAACACATTTTGATATTTTAATTTCTATATATCATCATACTTTCTATATTTCATTTTACTTTCTATATTTCATCTTTCTTTCTATGTTTCATTTTACTTTCTATATTTTATCTTTCATTATATATTTCATCTTTTTTTCTATATTTCATTTTACTTTCTATATTTCATCTATCTTTTTATATTTCTTGTTTCTTTCTATATTTCATCTTTCTTTCTATTTTTCATTTTATTTTCTATATTTCGTTTTTCATTCTATATTTCCTCTTTCTTTTAGTGTTTCTTTTTTGTTTCTATATTTTATCTTTCTTTCCATATTTCATCTTTCTTTCTATATTTCATTTTACTTTCTATTTTTTATATCTTTCTATATTTCATCTGTTTTTCTATATTTCATGTTGCTTTCTATAATTCATCTTTATTTTTATATTTCATATTACTTTCTATATTTCATCTTTCTTTCTGTATTTCATTTTACTTTCTATATTTCATCTTTCATTCTATTTTTTATTTTTTATCTTTTTTTTTCAGTATTTCATTTTACTTTCTATATTTCATCTATCTTTCTATAGTCCATTTTTCTTTCAATATTTCATATTACTTTCCATTTTTCATTTTTCTTTCTATATTTCATTTTACTTTTTATATGTCATCTTTCTTTCTATATTTCATTTTACTTTCTATATATCTCCATACTTTCTAAGTTTAATTTTACTTTCTATATTTCATATTTCTTTCTATATTTATTTTACTTTCTATATTTTATCTTTCATTTTACTTTCTATATATCTCCATACTTTCTAAGTTTAATTTTACTTTCTATATTTCATATTTCTTTCTATATTTATTTTACTTTCTATATTTTATCTTTCATATTATATTTTATCTTCCTTTCTATATTTCATTATACTTTCGATATATCTTCTTAATTTCTATAAAGATGAAATATAGAAAGTAACATGAAATATAGATTGAAAGATGAAATAAAGAAAGTTAAATGAAATATAGTAAGAAAAAAGATATATAGAAAGTAACATGAAATAAATAAACGTAGATGAAATATAGAAAGTAAAATGAAATATAAAAATAAACATGAAATACATAAAGAAAGATGAAACATATACAAAGTAAAATGAAATATAGAAAGAAAGATGAAATATACAAAGTAAAATGAATATAGAAATAAAGATGAAATACATAAAGTAAAATGAAATATAGAAAGAAGATGAAATATAGAAAGTAAAATGAAATACTGAAAGAAGGATACTGAATAATGAAATACTGAAAAATGTAAAATTTAATATATAAAGACAGAAGAAATATAAAAAAATATATGAAATATAGAAAACAAGATGAAATATTAAAAGTAAAATTAAATATAGAATGAAAGATGAAATTTAAAAAATAAAATAAAGTATAAAAAGAAAAAGGAAATATAGAAAGTAACTTGAAATATAGAAAGTAACATGAAATATAGAAAAAAAGACGAAATATAGAAAGTAACATGAAATATAAAAAGATAGATGAAATAAAGAAAGTAAAATGAAATATAGAAAGATAGACGAAATATAGAAAGTACGATGGTATATAGAAAGTAAAATTAATTATAGAAAAAAAAAATTAGAAATTAAAATAAAATATAGAAATAAAGATGAAATACAGAAAGTAAAATGAAATATAGAAAGAAGATGAAATATAGAAAGTAAAATGAAATACTGAAAGAAGGATGAAATATATAAATGTAAAATTTAATATATAAAGACAGAAGAAATATAAAAAAATATATGAAATTAGAAAACAAGATGAAATATTGAAAGTAAAATTAAATATAGAATGAAAGACGAAATATACAAAATAAAATAAAGTATAAAAAGAAAGAGGAAATATAGAAAGTAACTTGAAATATAGAAAGTAACATGAAATATAGAAAAAAAGACGAAATATAGAAAGTAACATGAAATATAAAAAGATAGATGAAATAAAGAAAGTAAAATGAAATATAAAAAGATAGACGAAATATAGAAAGTAAAATAAAATATAGAAAGTACGATGGTATATAGAAAGTAAAATTAATTATAGAAAGAAAAAAAATTAGAAACTAAAATAAAATATAGAAATAAAGATGAAATACAGAAAGTAAAATGAAATATAGAAAGAAGATGAAATATAGAAAGTAAAATGAAATACTGAAAGAAGGATGAAATATATAAATGTAAAATTTAATATATAAAGACAGAAGAAATATAAAAAAATATATGAAATTAGAAAACAAGATGAAATATTGAAAGTAAAATTAAATATAGAATGAAAGACGAAATATACAAAATAAAATAAAGTATAAAAAGAAAGAGGAAATATAGAAAGTAACTTGAAATATAGAAAGTAACATGAAATATAGAAAAAAAGACGAAATATAGAAAGTAACATAAAATATAGAAAGATATATGAAATAAAGAAAGTAAAATAAAATATAGAAAGACAAACGAAATATAGAAAGTAAAATGAAATATAGAAAGTACGATGATATATAGAAAGAAAGAAAAAAGTTAGAAACTAAAATTAAATATAGAAACAAGATGAAATGAAGAAAGTAAAATTAAATATAGAAAGAAAGATAAAATAAAGAAAATAAAATGAAATATTGAAAGAAAGATGAAATATAGAAAGTAAAATGAAATACTGAAAGAAAGATGAAATATAGAAAGTACAATTTAATATATAAATAAAGAAGAAATATAAAATTAAATATGAAATATTGAAAAACATTTGAAATATAGAATGAAAGACGAAGTAAAGAAAATAAAATAAAATATAGAAAGTAACATGAAAAAAAGAAAGTAAAATGAAATATAGAAAATATGATTATATATAGAAAGTAAAATGAAATATAGAAAGAAAGATGAAATTTAGAAAGTAAAATTAAACATTGAAAGAAAGATGAAATAAAGAAAAGTAAAATGAAATATAGAAAGAAAGATGAAATAAAGAAAGTAAAATGAAATATAGAAAGAAAGATGAAATACGGAAAGTAAAATGAAATACTAAAAGAAAGATGAAATATAGAAAGTAAATTTAATATAAAAATAAAATGAAATATAAAAATAAATATGAAATATTGAAAAAAAGTGGAAATATAGAAAGTAAAATGAAATATAGAATGAAAGAGGAAATATAGAAAATAAAATGATATATAGAAAGAAGGATGAAATATAGAAAGTAACATGAAATATAGAAAGTAAAATGAAATATAGAAATTAAGAAGTTATATAGAAAGTAAAATAAAATATAGAAAGGAAGATAAAATATAGATTGAAAGATAAAATATATAAAGTAAAGTAAAAATAGAAAGAAATATGAAATATAGAAAGTAAAATGAAATACTAAAAGAAAGATAAAATATAGAAAGTAAATTGAAATATAGAAAGTATGATGATATATAGAAAGTAAAATGAAATATAGAAAGAAAGGTGAAATATAGAAAGTAAAATGAAATATAGAAAGCAAGTTGATATATAGAAAGTAAAATTAAATATAGAAAGAAAGACAAAATATAGAAAGTAAAATGAAATATAGAAAGAAAGATGAAATATAGAAAGTAAAATGAAATAAAGAAAGATGAAATATAGAAATTAAAATGAAATATAGAAAGACAGATGAAATACGGAAAGTAAAATGAAATATAGTACAAAAAATGATATATAGAAATTGACAAGAAATAAAGAAAGAAAGATGAAATATAGAAATTAAAATGAAATATAGAAAGAAGATGAAATATAGAAGAAGGTTCAAATAAAGAAAGAAATATGAACTATAGAAAGTAAAATGAAATAGAGAAAGAGTGAAAATATTTAGAAAGTAAAATGAAATGTAGAAAGAAAGATGAATTATAGAAAGTAAAATGAAATATAGAACGAACGATAAAATATAGAAAGTAAAATGAAATATAGAAAGTAAAATGAAATATAGAAATAAAGATGAAATATAGAAAGTAAAATGAAATAAAGAAAGAAAGATAAAATACATAAAGAAAGATGAAATGTCTACAAAGTAAAAAGAAATATAGAAAGAAAGATGAAATATAGAAAGTAAAATGGAATATAGAAATAAAGATGAAATAAAGAAAGTAAAATGAAATATAGTATGAAAAATGATACATAGAAAGTAACCTGAAATAAATAAACAACAATGAAATATAGAAAGTAAATTGAAATGTAGAAAAAAAATTAAATACATAACGAAAAATGAAACATATACAAAGTTAAATGAAATATAGAAAGTAAAATGAAATATAGAAATAAAGATAAAATACAGAGAGTAAAATGAAATATAGAAAGTAAAATAAAATACTGGAAGAAGGATGAAAAATAGAAATGTAAAATTTAATATATAAAGAAAGAAGAAATATAAAAATAAATTTGAAAAAAAGAAAAAAAGACGAAATATAGAAAGTAAAATGAAATATAGAATGAAAGACAAAATATAGAAAGAAAGATAAAATATAGAAAGTAACATGAAATATAAAATGAAAGACAAAATATAGCAAGGAAGATGAAATATAGAAAGTAACATTAAATATAGAAAGATAGATGAAATAAAGAAAGTAAAATGAAATACAGAAAGAAAGATGAAATATAGAATGAAAGATAAAATAAAGAAAGTAAATTGAAATATAGAAAGAAAGACAAAATATATAAAGTAAAATAAAATATAGAAAGTATGATGATATAAAGAAAGTAAAATGAAATATAGAAAGAAAGATGAAATATAGAAAGTAAAATGAAATACTGAAAGAAAGAAAAAATATAGAATGTAAAATGAAAGTACTAAAAGTAAAATGAAATACTGAAAGTAAAATAAAATATAGAATGAAAAACGAAATATAGAAAATAAAATGAAATATAGAAAGTATGATGATATATAGAAAGTAAAATTAAATATAGAAATAAAGATGAAATAAAGAAATTAAAATAAAATGTAGAAAGAAAAATGAAATATAAAAACTAAAATGAAATACTGAAAGAGAGATGAAATATAGAAAGTAAAATTTAAGATAAAAATAAAACGAAATATAAAAATAAATATGAAATATAGAATGGAAGACGAAATATAGAAAATAAAATGATATATAAAAATAAAGATGAAATATAGAAAGTATCTTGAAAATTAGAAAGAAGATGCAATATAGAAAATAAAATGAGATATAGAAAGAAAAATGAAATATAGAATGAAAGATAAATAAAGAAATTTAAATAAAATATAGAAAGAAAGATGAAATATAGAAAGTAAAATGAAATATACAAAGTATGATGATATAGAAAGTAAAAAGAAATATAGAAAGAAAGATGAAATATAGAGAGTAAAATGAAATATTGAAAGTAAGATGATATATAGAAAGTAAAATTAAATATAGAAAGAAAGATGAAATATAGAGAGTAAAATGAAATCTTGAATGTAAGATGATATATAGAAAGTACAATAAAATATAGAAAAAACTGAAATATAGAAAGTAAAATGAACTATAGAAAGAAAGATGAAATATACAAAATAAAATGAACTATAGAAAGAAAGATGAAATATACAAAGTAAAATGAAATACAGGAAAAAGATGAAATAACGAAAGTAAAATGAAATATAGAAAGAAAGATGAAATATAGAAAGTAAAATGAAATATACTAAGAAAAATGATATATAGAAAGTAACTTGAAATATATAAAGAAAGATAAAATATAGAAATAAAGATGAAATATAGAGAGTAAAATGAAATTGTGAAAGTAAGATGATATATAAAAGTAAAATTAAATATAGAAATAAAGATGAAATATAGAGAGTAAAATGAAATATTGAATGTAAGATGATATATAGAAAGTAAAATTAATTATAGAAAAAAGATGAAATATGGAAAGTAAAATGAAATATAGAAAGAAAGATGAAATATAGAAAGTAAAATGAAATACAGAAAAAAGATTAAATAACGAAAGTAAAATGAAATATAGAAAGAAAGATGAAATGTAGAAAGTAAAATGAAATATAGTAAGAAAAATGATAAATGGAAAGTAAAATGAAATAAAAAAAGAAAGATGAAATATAGAAAGTAAAATGAAGTACAAAATGAAAGATGAAATATAAAAAGAATGTTAAATTAAATAAAGAAAAAATAAATATAGAAAGAAAGATGAATTATAGAAAGGAAAATGAATTATAGAAATTAAGAAGATATATCGAAAGTATAATGAAATATAGAAAGGAAGATAAAATATAAAATGAAAGATAAAATATAGAAAGTAAAATAAATATAGAAAGAAATATGAAATATATAAAGTAAAATTAAACTTAGAAAGTATGGAGATATATAGAACGTAAAATGAAATATAGAAAGAAAGATGACATATAGAAAGTAAAATAAAATATAGAAAAAAAATGAAAAATGGAAAGTAATATGAAATATTGAAAGAAAAATGAACTATAGAAAGATAGATGAAATATAGAAAGTAAAACGAAATACTGAAAAAAAGATAAAAATTAAAAAATAGAATGAAAGACTAGATATAGAAAGTAAAATGAAATATAGAAAGAAATATGAAATATAGAAAGTAATATGAAATATAAAAATAAAGATGAAATATAGAAAACAACATGAAATATAGAAAGACAGATGAAATATAGAAAGAAATATAAAAATAGAAAGTAAAATGAAATATAGAAAGAAAGATAAAATAGAGAAACAAAAAAAAAACACTAAAAGAAAGAGGAAATATAGAATGAAAAACGAAATATAGAACATAAAATGAAAAATAGAAAGAAAGATGAAATATAGAAAATAAAATGAAAAATAGAAAGAAAGATGAAATATAGAAAGAAGCAAAAAATATAAAAAGATAGATGAAATATAGAAAGTAAAATGAAATATAGAAAAAAAGATGAAATATATAATGAAAGATAAAATATAGAAAGAAAGATGAAATATAGAAAGTAAAATGAAATATAGAAAAAAAGATGAAATATAGAAAGTAAAATGAAATATAGAAAGTATGATGATATATAGAAATTAAAATGAAATATAGAAAAAAAGATGGAATAAAGAAACTAAAATGAAATATAGAAAAAAAGATGAAATAAAGAAAGTAAAATGAAATATAGAAAGAAAGATGTAATATAGATAGTAAAATGAAATAAAGAAAGTAAAATTTATTATATAAATAAAAGGAAAAATAAAAATAAAAATGAATATTGAAAAAAAAGTTGAAATATAAAAAGTAAAATGAAATATAGAAATAAAGAGGAAAAATAGAAAATAAAATAAAATATAGAAAGAAAGGTGAAATATAGAAAGTAAAATGAAATATAGAAAGTATGATGATATTTAGAAAGTAAAATAAAATATAGAAAGTAAAATGACATATAGTAAGAAAGACGAAATATAGAGAGTAAAATGAAATATAGATATTAAAATGATATATAGAAAGTAAAATTAAATATAGAAAGAAAGATGAAATATATAAAGTAAAATGAAAAATAGAAAGAACGATGAAATAAAGAAAGTAAAATAAAAAATAGAAAGAAAGATGGAAAATAAAAATAAAATAAAATATTGAAAGAAAAAGGAAATATATAAAGAAAGATGAAATATAGAAAGAAAGATAAATTATAGAAAGTAAAATTTAATATAGAAATAAAGATGAAATATAGAACGAAAGATAAAATATAGAAAGTAAATTGAAATATAGAAAGAAAGATGAAATATAGAAAGTAAAATAAAATATAGAAAAAAAGATGAAATATAGAAACTAAAATGAAATATAGAAAGATATAGAAAGATGAAATATATACAAAGTAAAAAGAAATATAGAAAGAAAGATGAAATATAGAAAGTAAAATTAAATATAGAAATAAAGTTGAAATAAAGAAAGTAAAATGAAATATAGTAAGAAAAAATGATATATAGAAAGTAACATGAAATAAATAAACAAAGTTGAAATATAGAAAGTAAAATGAAATGTAGAAAGAAAGATGAAATACATAACGAAAAATAAAATATATAGAAAATAAAATAAAATATAGAAATAAAGATGAAATACAGAGAGTAAAATGAAATATAGAAAGAAGATCAAATATAGAAAGTATGATGATATATAGAAAGTAAAATGAAATATAAAAATTAAAATGAAATATAGAAACAAAGGTGAAACATAGAAAGTAAAATGAAATATAGAAAGTAAGTTGATAAATAGAAAGTAAAATTAAATATAGAAAGAAAGATAAAATATAGAAAGTAAAATGAAATATGGAAAGAAAGATGAAATATAGAAAGTTAAATGAAATAAAGAAAGAAAGATGAAATATAGAAATTATAATAAAATATAGAAAGAAAGTTGAAAAATGGTACATAAAATGAAATATAGTACGAAAAATGATATATAGAAATTGAGATGAAATAAAGAAAAAAAAATGAAATATAGAAATTAAAATGAAATAAAGAAAGAAAGATGAAATATAGAAAGAAGATGAAATATAGAAAAAGGTTCAAATAAAGAAAGAAAAATAAAATATAGAAAGAAATATGAAATGTAGAAAGTAAAATGAAATATAGAAAGTGTGAAGATATTTAGAAAGTAAAATGAAATGTAGAAGGAAAGATGAATTATAGAAAGTAAAATGAAATATAGAAATAAAGATGAAATATAGAACGAAAGATAAAATATAGAAAGCTAAATGAAGTATAGAAAGAAAGATGAAATATAGAAAGTAAAATGAAATATAGAAAAAAAGATGAAATATAGAAACAAAAATGAAATATAGAAAGAAAGATAAAATACATAAAGAAAGATGAAACATATACAATGTAAAAAGAAATATAGAAAGAAAGATGAAATATAGAAAGTAAATGGAATATAGAAATAAAGATGAAATAAAGAAAGTATGATGATATATAGAAAGTAACCTCAAATAAATAAACAAAAATGAAATATAGAAAGTAAAATAAAATGTAGAAAAAAATGAAATCCATAACGAAAAGTGAAACATATACAAAGTTAAATTAAATATAGAAAGTAAAATGAAATATAGAAATAAAGAGAGTAAAATAAAATGTAGAAAGAAAGATGAAATAAAGAAAGTAAAATGAAATTTAGAAAGAAAGATGAAATTTAGAAAGTAAAATTAAATATAGAAATAAAGATGAAATAAAGAAAGTAAAATAAAATGTAGAAAGAAAGATGAAATAAAGAAAGTAAAATAAAATATAGAAAAAAAGATGAAATATAAAAAGTAAAATGAAATACTGAAAGAAAGATAAAGTATAGAAAGTAAAATTTAAGATAAAAAAACGAAATATAAAATAAAATAAAATATTGAAAAAAGTTGACATATAGAAAGTAAAATGAAATATAGAATGGAAGATGAAATAAAAAAAATAAAATGATATATAGAAAGAAAGATGAAATATAGAAAGTAGCTTGAAATTTAGAAAGAAGATGAAATATAGAAAATAGCTTGAAATTTAGAAAGAAGATGAAATATAGAAAGTAAAATGAAATATAGAAAGAAAGATGAAATATTGAATGAAAGATAAAATATAGAAAGAAAGATGAAATGTAGAAAGTAAAATGAAATATACAAAGTATGATGATATATAGAAAGTAAAAAGAAACGTAGAAAGTAAAATGAAATATGGAAAGAAAGATGAAATATAGAGAGTAAAATGAAATATTGCAAGTAAGATGATCTATAGAAAGTAAAATTAAATATAGAAAAAATATTAAATATAGAAAGTAACATGAAATAAATAAATAAAGATGAAATATAGAAAGTATGATGATATAAGGAAAGTAAAATGAAATATAGAAAGAAAGATGAAATAAAGAAAGTAAAATAAAATATAGAAAAAAAAAGAAATAAAGAAAGTAAAATGAAATTTAGAAAGAAAGATGTAATATAGAAAGTAAAATGATATACTGAAAGTAAAATTTAATATATAAAAAAACGAACTATAGAAAGTAAAATAAAATATAGAATTAATGACAAAATATAGAAAGAAAGATGAAATATAGAAAGTAAAATGAAATATAGAAAGTACAATGATATTTAGAAAGTAAAATGAAATATAGAAAGTAAAATGACATATAGTAAGAAATATGAATTATAGAGAGAAAGATGGAAAATATTAAATAAAATAAAATATTGAAAGGAAAAGAAAATATATAAAGAAAGATGAAATATAGAAAGAAAGATGAATTATAGAAAGTAAAATAAAATATATAAATAAAGATGAAATATATAAATAAAGATGAAATATAGAACGAAAGATAAAATATAAAAAGTAAAAAGAAATATAGAAAGAAAGATGAAATATAGAAAGTAAAATGAAATATAGAAAAAAAGATGAAATATAGAAACTAAAATGAAATATAGAAAGAAAGATAAAATACATAAAGAAAGATGAAATATATACAATGTAAAAAGAAATATAGAAATAAAGATAAAATATAGAAAGTAAAATGAAATATAGAAATAAAGACGAAATAAAGAAAGTAAAATGAAATGTAGTAGAAAAATGATTTATAGAGAGTAACACGAATTAAATAAACAAAGATGAAATATAGAAAGTAAAAGTAAATGTAGAAAGAAAGATGAAATACATAACGAAAAATTAAACCTATACAAAATTAAATGAAATATAGAAAGAAAAATGAAATATAGAAATAATGATGAAATACAGAGAGTAAAATAAAATATAGAAAGTAAAATGAAATATTGAAAGAAGGATGAAATATAGAAATGTAAAATTTAATATATAAAGAAAGAAGAAATATAAAAATAAATATGAAATATAGAAAGAAAGAAGAAATATAAAAAGTAAAATGACATATAGAAAGAAAGATGAAATATAGAAAGTAAAATGAAATATAGAAAGAAAGATGAAATATAGAAAGTAAAATGAAATACAGAAATAAAGATGAAATATAGAAAGTAAAATGAAATATAGAAAGAAAGATGAAATATAGACAGTAAAATGAAATATTGTAAGAAAAAAGATATATAGAAAGTAACATGAAATAAATAAAGAAAGATGAAATATAGAAAGAAAGATGAAATATATACAAAGTAAAATGACATATAGTAAGAAAGACGTTCTATTGAAAGTAAAATGAAAGATTGAAATAAAGGTGAAATAAAGAAAGTAAAATAAAGTATAGAAAAATATTAAATATAGAAAGTATAATTAAATACTGAAAGAAGGATGAAATATAGAAATGTAAAATTTAATATATAAAGAATGAAGAAATATAAAAATAAAACATGAAATATAGAAAAAAATTAAAATATAGAAAGTAAAATGAAATAAAGAATGAAAGACGAAATATAGAAAATAAAAGAAATATAGGAAGAAAGATGAAATATAGAAAGTAACATGAAATTTAGAAAGAAAGATGAAATATAGAATGAAAGATAAAATACAGAAAGTTAAATGAAATATAGAAAGAAAGCTGAAATATAGAAAGAAAGATGAATTATAGAAAGAAAGATGAATTGTAGAAAGAAAGATGAAATATAGAACGAAAGATAAAATATAGAAAGTAAAATGAAATGTAGAAAAAAAGATGAAATTTAGAAAGTAAAATAAAATATAGAAGGTAAAATGAAATATAGAAAGTAAAATAAAATATAAAAAGAACGATAAAATATAGAAAGTAAAATGATATATATGAAGAAAAATATAATATAGAAAGAAAGATGAAATATAGAAGAAAATATAAAATATAGAAAGTAAAATGAAATAGAGAAAAAAAGATGAAATATGGAAAGTAAAATGAAATATAGAAAAAAAGAAGAAATATAGACAGTAAAATGAAATATAATAAGAAAAATGATTTATAGAAAGTAACATGAAATAAATAAAGAAAGATGAAATATGGAAAGTAAAATGAAATATAGAATGAAAGAGGAAATATAGAAAATAAAAGAAATATAGGAAGAAAGGTAAAATATAGAAAGTAACTTGAAATATAGAAAGAAAGATGAAATATAGAATGAAAGATAAAATATAGAAAAAAATATCAAATATTGAAAGTAAATTGAATTATAGAAAGTATGATGATATATAGAAATAAAATAAAATATAGTAAATAAAATGAAATATAGAAAGAAAGATGAAATATAGAAAGTAAAATGAAATATAGAAAGTAAGATGATATATAGAAAGTAAAATTAAATATAGAAAGAAATACAAAATATAGAAAGTAAAATGAAATATAGAAAGAAAGATGAAATATAGAAAGTAAAATGAAATACAGAAAGAAAGATGAAATAGAGAAAGTAAAATGGAATATAGTAAGAAAAATGATATATAGAAAATGACATGAAATAAAGAAAGAAAGATGAAACACTTCTTTTCTATATCATTTTCTTTCTATATTTTATGTTGCTTTCTGTATTTCATTTTGCTTTCTATATTTCATCTTCTTTCTATATTTCATTTTGCTTTCTATATTTCATTTTGCTTTCTATATTTCCTATTTCTCTCTATATTTCATTTTTCTTTCTTTACTTTAACCTTCTTTCTAAATTTCATCTTCTTTCTATATTTCATCTTTTTTTTCTATAATTCATCTTTCTTTCTGTATTTCATTTTACTTTCTATATTTCATCTTTCTTTCTATATTTTATTTTAGTTTATATATTTCATCTTTATTTCTCTATTTCATTTTTCTTTCTATATTTCTTTTTACATTTTATATATTTCATCTTTCTTTATTTATTTTACCTTTCCTTCTATATTTTATTTTACTTTATATATTTCATTTTACTTTCTATATTCCATCGTTTTTTTAAATTTTATTTTACTTTCTATATTTTATCTTTCGTTCTATGATTCATATTTATTTCTATATTTCATTTTACTTTCTGTAATTCGTCTTTCTTTCTGTATTTCATCTTTCTTTCAATATTTATTTTTCATCTTTCTTTCTATATTTCATTTTAATTTCTATATTTCATCTTTCTTTCTATATTTTATTTTACTTTTTATATTTCATCTTTATTTCTATATTTTATTTTACTTTCTATATTTCATCTTTCTTTCTATATTTCATTTTACTTTCTAGATTTCATCTTTCTTTATTTATTTAATATTTCTCCCTATATATCATTTTACTTTCTATATTTTATTTTACTTTCTATATTTCATTTTACTTTCTAAATTTCATCTTTCTTTCTATATTTTATTTTACTTTCTATATTTTATCTGTCGTTGTATAATTCATCTTTCGTTCTATAATTCATCTTTCTTTCTATATTTCATCTTTCTTTAAATATTTCATTTAACTTTCTATATTTTATCTTTCATTCTATATTTCATCTTTCTTTCTAAATTTCATGTTACTTTCTATATTTCATCTTTCTTCCTATATTTCTTTTATTTTCTATATTTCGTATTCCATTCTTTATTTAATTTTGCTTTCTATATTTTAATTTTTTTCTATATTTCATATTTATTTTTATATTTATTTTTTATTTATATATTAAATTTTATATTTCTATATTTCATCCTTCTTTAAGTATTTTATTTTAGTTTCTTTATTTCACCTTTATTTCTATCTTTCATTTTACTTTCAATGTATCGTCTTTCTTACTATATTTTATTTTACTTTGTATACATTTTATTTTTCTTTATGTAATTCATCTTTCTTTCTATATTTCATCTTTCTTTATTTATTTCATGTTACTTTCAATATATCATTTTTCTTACAATATTTCATTTTATTGTCTATATTTCATCTTTCGTTCTATATTTCATTTTACTTTCTATATTTCAACTTTATTTCTGTATTTCATTTTACTTTCTATATTTCATCTTTCATTCTATATTTCATTTTACTTTCTACATTTCATTTTACTTTCTATATTTCATCTTTCTTTCTATATTTCATTTTTTTTTTATATTTCTTCTTTCATTATATATTAAAGTTTACATTTCTATATTTCATCCTTCTTTCAGTATTTTATTTTACTTTCTATATTTCATCTTATTTCTATATTTTATTTTACTCTGTATTTCTTCTTTATTTCATTTAACTTTGTATAAGTTTCATTTTTCGTTATGTATTTCATCTTTCTTTCTACATTTCATTTTACTTTCTGTATTTCATCTTTGTTTATTTATTTCATGTTACTTTCTATATATCATTTTTCTTACTATATTTCATTGTACTTTCTTTATTTCTATATTTAATTTTACATTCTATATTTCATCTTTCTTTCTATATTTCTTTTTAATTTTTATATATTTCATCTTTCTTTATGTATTTTATCTTTCTTTCTATATTTCATTTTAGTTTCTATATTTCATCTTTTTTTCAATATTTCATTTTACTTTCTATATTTCATCTTTTTTTTTATATTTCATTTTACATTCCATATTTTATCTTTCGTTCTATATTTCATTTTTATTTCTATATTTTATTTTACTTTCTATAATTCATCTTACTTTCTCTATTTCATCTTTCTTTATATATTTCCTTTTTCTTTCAATATTTTATTTTATTTTTTATTTTCCATCTTTCTTTCTACTTTTTATTTTTCTTTCTTTATTTCATCTTTCTTTCTATATTTCATTTTACTTTCGATATTTCATCTTTCTTTCTATATTTAATTTTACTTTCTATATATCATCTTAATTTCTATATTTCATTTTACTCTCTATATTTCATCTTTTTTACTATATGTCATTTTACTTTCTAAATATCATCATACTTTCTATATTTCATTTTACTTTCTATATTTCATCTTTATTTCTATATTTCATTTTATTTTCTATATTCCATCTTTAATTCTATATATTGTTTTACTTTCTATATTTCTACTTTTTTCATTATTTCAATTTTATTTTTATTTTTCATTTTATTTATATATTAAATTTTACTTTCAGTATTTCATTTTACTTTCTATATTACATATTTCTTTCTATACTTCTTTTTACTTTCTTTATTTCATCTTTCTTTGTATGTTTCATTTTACTTTCTTTATTTCATCTTTCTTTCTATATTTCATTTTACTTTTCTTATATCATCATACTTTCTGTATTTCATATTTCTTTATTTATTTCATGTTACTTTCTATATATCATTTTTCTTAATATATTTATTTTTACTTTCTATATTTTAGCTTTATTTCTATATTTCATTTTTATTTTTGTATTTCATTTTACTTTCTACTTTTCATCTTTCTTTCTGTATTTCATTTTACTTTCTATTGTTCATCTTTCTTTCTATATTTAATTTTACTTCCTATAAATCATCTTACTTTCCGTATTTCATATTTCTTTCTATATTTCATTTTACATTTTATATTTCTTTTTACTTTCAATATTTCATCATACTTTTTATATTTCATTTTACTTTCTATATTTCATCTTTCTTTCTATATTTCATTTTACTTTCTATATTTCATCTTTCTTCCTATATTTCTTTTTTTTATATATTTCGTCTTTCATTCTATATTTCATTTTACTTTCTATATTTTATCTTTTTTCTATAATTCATTTTTATTTTTATATTTTTTCTTTCTTTATCTATTAAATTTTACCTTTTAGTATTTCACCCTTCTTTTAGTATTTAATTTTACTTTCTATATTTAATATTTTTTTATATTTTATTTTACTTTCTTTATTTCACGTTTATTTCTATATTTCATTTTTCTTTCTTTATATCATCATACTTTCTATATTTCATTTTACTTAGTATATATTTCATCTTTCTTTATGTATTTCATCATACTTTCTATATTTCATTTTACTTTCTATATTTCATCTTTCTTTATTTATTTCATGTAACTTTATATATATCATTTTTCTTACTATATTTTATTTTACTGTCTATATTTCATCTTTCTTTCTATATTTCATTTTACTTTCTATTTTTCATCTTTAATTTTGTATTTCATTTTACTTTCTATATTTCATCTTTCTTTCTATATTTCATTTTACTTTCTATATATCATTTTTCTTACAATATTTCATGAAATATAGAAAGAAGATGAAATATAGAAAGTAAAATAAAAAATAGAAAGTAAGATGAAAAATAGAAAGTAAAATGAAATATAGAAAGACAGTTGAAATATAGGAATTAAAATGAAATATTGAAAGAAAGATGAATATAGAAAGAAAAATGACATATGGAAAGAAAGATGAAATATAGATAGAAAGATGAAAAAAGAAAGATGAAATATAGAAAGAAAACTGAAATAAAGAAAGTAAAATTAAATATATAAAGAAAGATGAAATATTGATAGTAAAATGAATTATAGAAAGAAGGTGAAATATAGAAAGTAAAATAAAAAATAGTAAGTAAGATGAAATATTGAAGTAAATTGAAAAATAGAAAGGCAGTTGAAATAAAGAAAAAAGATGAAATATAGAAAGTAAAATGAAAAATAGAAAGTAAGATGAAATATAGAAAGTAAAATGAAATATAGAAAGACAGTTGAAATATAGAAAGTAAACAGAATATTGAAAGAAAGATGAAATATTGAAAGAAAAATGAATTATGGAAAGAAAGATGAAATATAGAAATAAAGATGAAATATAGAAATAAAGATGAAATAAAGAAAATAAAATGAAATAAATAAAGAAAGATGAAATATAGAAAGAAAGATGAAATATAGAAAGAAGAGGAAATATAGAAAGTAAAATGAAAAATAGAAAGTAAGATGAAAAATAGAAAGTAAAATGAAATATAGAAAGACAGTTGAAATGTAAAAAGTAAAATGAAATATTGAAAGAAAGATGAAATATAAAAATAAAAATGAAATATAGAAAGAAAGATGAAATATAAATAGAAATATGAAACAAACAAAGATGAAATATTGAAAGAAATATGAAATAAAGAAAGTAAAATAAAATATATAAAGAAAGATGAAATATTGTAAGTAAAATGAAATATAGAAAGTAAAATGAAAAATAGAGAGTAAGATGAAATATAGAAAGTAAAATGAAATATAGAAAGGCAGTTGAAATATTGATAGTAAAATGAAATATTGAAAGAAAGATGAAATATAGAAAGGAAGATGAAATATAGAAAGTAAAATCAAGTATAGTAAGAAATATGAAAAATAGAATGTAAAATGAAATACAGAAAGAAAGATGAAATATAGAAAGTAAAATGAAATATAGAATGAAAGAAGAAATATAGAAAGTAAAATAAAAAATAGTAAGAAAAATAATATGTAGAAAGCAACATGCAATATAGAAAAAAAATGAAATATTGAAAGTAAAATGAAATATTGAATGTACAAAGAAAAATAGATAGAAAGATGAAATATATAAAGTAAAATAATGTATATAAAGATAGATGAAATAGACAATGTAAAATGAAATACTAATAGAAAGATGAAATAAAGAAAGTAAAATGAAATATAAAAAGAAAGATGAAATAATGAAAGTAAAATGAAATATAGAAATTAAAATGAAATACTGAAAGAAAGATGAAATATAGAAAGTAAAATTTAATATATAAATAAAGAAAAAATATAAAAATAAATATGAAATATAGAAAAAAAAGTAGAAAGATAGAAAGTAAAATGAAATATAGAATGAAAGACGAAATATAGAAAATATAATGAAATATAGAAAGAAAGATGTAATATAGAAAGTAACATGAAATTTAGGAAGAAAAATGAAATATAGAAAGTAAAATATAATATAGAAAGAAAGATGAAATATAGAATAAAATATAAAATATAGAAAGTAAAATAAAATATAGAAAGAAAGATGAAATACAGAAAGTAAAATGAAATATAGAAAGCAAAATGAAATATAGAAAGAAAGTAAAATTTAATACATAAATAAAGAAGAAATTTAAAAATAAATATGAAATATAGAAAAAAATTTGAAATATAGAAAGTAAAAGGAAATATAGAAATAAAGATGAGATTTAGAAATTAAAATAAAATACAGATAGAAAGATGAATTATAGAAATTAAAATGTAATACAAAAAGAAAGATGAACTATAGAAAGTAAAATGAAATAAAGAGAGAAAGAAGAAATATAGAAAGAAAGATGAAATATTGAAAGAAGATGAAATATAGAAAGTAAAATGAAAAATAGAAAGTAAGATGAAATATAGAAAGTAAAATGAAATATAGAAAGGCAGTTGAAATATAGAAAGTAAAATGAAATATTGAAAGAAAGATGAAATATCGAAAGAAAAATGAAATATGGAAAGAAAGATGAAATATAGAAAGTAAAATTAAATATATAATGAAAGTTGAAATATTGAAAGTAAAATGAAATATAGAAAGAAGATGAAATACAAAAAGTAAAATGAAAAATAGAGAGTAAGATGAAATATAGAAAGTAATATGAAATATAGAAAGGTAGTTGAAATATAGAAAGTAAAATAAAATATTGAAAGAAAGATGAAATATATAAAAGAAATGAAAGAAATATTACTTTCTATATTTCATCTTTCTTCCTATATTTCTTTTATTTTCTATATTTCGTCTTTCATTCTTTATTTCATTTTACTTTCTATATTTTAATTTACTCTTGTTAGCCAAGGATATATAAACAAGAAGAAACAAAAAAGAAAGAAGAAGAAGAATCGTCTTTCTTTATTCTTTATTTCTTTTCATCTTCTTTCTTTCTTATCTTTCTTGTTTGTTTCTTTATTGTTTCTTTTTTTTCTTTTCTTTTTTTGTTTATTGGTCTTTCTTTCTTTCTTTCTTTCTTGTTCCTATATTTAATTTTGTTCTTTCTTTCTAGCTTATTTCTTTCTTTCTTGCTTCTTTCTTTCTTGATTTTTCTTTTTTCTTCTTTCACTTTTTTTTTTTTGTCTTCTTTCTTTCTTTCTTCCTTTCTGTTTCATTTTTTTCATTACTTTTTCTTATTTCTTTCTTATTCTTTTTTTGACTTGTTTGTTTATTTGTTTCTATTGTATTTTTTCATTACTTTTTCTTATTTCTTTCTTGTTCTTTTTTTGACTTGTTTGTTTATTTGTTTCTATGTGATTCTTTCTTCTTCTTCACTTATTTCTTATTTTTTTCTAGGTGCCTTTTATTTATTTGATCTTTCTTGTTTATTTATTTCATGTTTCTTTCTTTAACTTTGTCTTTCTTTCCTCCTTGCTAGTTTCATTCCTTTTTCTTTCTATGAAGAAACAAGAAAAAAGAAAGAAAGAAATGAGCAAGAATAAAAAAAGAAATAAGGCACATTGAAAGAAATAAGAAAGAAGACAAGAAGAAAGAAAGAATCAAGATAGAAAAAAGAATAAAGAAATAAAGAATGAAACAAAAAAATATATTTCATCTTCTTTCTTTCTTATCTTTCTTGTTTCGTTCTTCTTTCTTTGTTTATTTATTTTTTGTTGTTTCTTATTTTTTCTTTCTTTCTGTCTAGTTTTTTCTTTTTTATTTGTTTATTTATTTTTCTTTGTTTATTGTTCTTTCTTTCTTCCAACTTTGTTTCTTTCTTTCATAATTAAACAAAGAAGAAAATAAATAAAATAAAAAATAAAGAATGAAACAGCAAATATATTTCATCTTTCTTTCTTCTTTCTTTCTTTAGGACTTCTTTCTTTTCGTCCTCTTTCTTTCTTTGATTATTTATTTATTTTTTCTTGTTCTTTATTTTGTTCTTTCTTCTTCCATTGTTTTTTCTTTATTTCGTCTTTCTTTCTTTTCATCTTGTTTCTTTCTTCTTCTTCTTTTTTTTCATTTTTCTTTCTTTCTTTCTTTCTTTCTTTATTTCTTTCTTTCTTTCTTTCTTTCTTTCTTCTTTCTTTCAGACTTGTTTGTTTGTTTTTATCCTAATTCTTTCTTTCTAGTTTCTTGCTTTATATCTTTATTTTTTTTATTTTTTTCTTATTTCTTTCTTTCTTTCATGTTTCTTTCTTACTTTTTTGTTTTCTGCTTCTTTATTTCTTGCTTCTTTCTTTCTTGATTCTTTCATTTTTTCATTCTTTCTTTCTTTCTTTCTTTCTTCATTCTTTCTTTTTGTCTTCTTTCCTTATTTTCTCTTTATTTCTTGATTCTTGCTTATTTCTTTCCTTATTTCTTTCTTTTATTCTTTCTTTCTAGTTTCTTTCTTTCTTTTTTCTATGTTTCTTTGTTTTATCCTTTATCTTTCTTATTTCTGTCTTTCTTTCTTACTTTTTTTCTTTCTTCTATCCTTTTTCTTTCTTTCATCATTCTTCCTTTCTTGTTTCTTGCCTTATATCTTTCTTATTTTTCTTTCTTTCTTCTTCTTTGTTTCTTGTTATTTCTTGCTTCTTTTGGTCTTGATTCTTTCTTTTTTCTTCTTTCATTTTTTTCTTTTTTTTAATTTTTTTATTCTTTCTTTCTTTCATTCTTTTTCTTTTTTGCCTTCTTTATTTCATTCTTCCTTTCTATTTCATTTTTTCTTTCTTTATTTTTTCTTACTTTCTTATTCTTTCTTTCTGACTTGTTGTTTGTTTGTTTCTATCGTGATTCTTTCTTTCTTCTTTCCATATTAATTATTTATTTCTATGTGCCTTCTTTATTTGTACTTTCTTGTTTTTTTCTTTCTTCATTCATTCTTTTTTCTTTCCTATTTCTTTCAATGTGCCTTATTTCTTTATTTATTCTTTTCTCTTTATTTCTTCTCTCTCATTCTCTCATTTGTTCTTTTTTGCTTATTTCTTTCATTGTTTATGTTTCTTTCGTTCATTTTTCCATGTTTCTTTCTTCATTTCTTCAACTTTCTTTCAATCTTTCCAATTTCTTTCTTTGTTCTTCTTCTCTTTTCTTCCTTTCTTCTTTCTTCTTTCTTTCTTCCTCTCTTCTTTTTTCTTTCTTTTTTATTTTCATCTTTCTTTCTATCTTGTTTCTTGCGCTTTTTGTTTCTTTTTTTCTTTCTTTCTTATTCTTTCTATCTACCAATCTTTCTTCTTTCCATCTTTCTTTGTTTCTATGATTTGTCTTTATATTTTTTTTACTTTATTTCTTATTTTTATTTTCCCTTTTATTTTTAATCATTATTTCTTTCTTTCTTTCTTTCTTTAATATTTCTTATTTCTTTCCTTATTGATTCTTTCTTTTCTCTTCTTTCATTTTTTTCTTTTGTCTTTCATTCTTTCATTCTTCTTTCTTTCTTTCTTTTTTTCTTCCTCACTTCTTGTGTCTTTTTTGTTTATTTTTATCTTTCTTTCAATCTTGTTTCTTGTTGATCTATAATGTAGAAAGAAAAGGAGAAATATAGAAGGAAAAAGTGAAATATAGAAAGAAAAGGCAAAATTTAGAAAGAAAAGGTGAAATTTAAAAAGGAAAGGAAAAATATATAATGAAAGGCAAAATATAAAAAGAAAGACGAAATATAGAAAGTAAGAAGAAAAATAGAAATAAAAGGTGAAAATATAGAAAGAACAGGTCAAATACAGAAACAAAGACGAACAAATAGAAAGAAAGACAAAATATAGAATGAAAGGCGAAATAGATAAAGAAATACGAAATATAGAAAGAATGATGAAATAAATAAAGAAAGACAAAATATAAAAAAAAGTAAAAATATAGAAAGGAAGGCGAAATATAGTATGAAAAGAAATACGAAATATAGGAAAAAGGCAAAATATAGAAAGAAAAATGAAATGTAGAATGAAAGATGAATTATGTGATCCCGTCCATCAAACCTACTTCAATTTAGAAGAAAGGAACCTTCACCCTTTCTAGTACCATAGGAATTAAAACCATGGAACAAACAATTAATTTTGAAAATCAAGATTCAACTCTAAAATTATTAGAGATAACATATTTAAATAAGTATATTTTAGATACTGAAAAGAAATATATGCATATGCATTCAAATTGCATTCAAACCCCTAACATTATTAGGGATGAATACTTGTTTACAGGCCTTCCTCTGCGATGGAAGATGTTTGGATTGGAAACCCTCTTTGATGGGTATTGTTGAAACTAGTCTGAGTAGGGGACCAATTTATTTTAATGTCCATCCAAACCTCACCTTATCTTTAACAGATAGGAATCTGTTAGAAGCTCTCCAATTGAGGATTCTAACCCAAGGATACAATTTTATTCCTGGAACTAAAACCATATTAGTTATTGCTAGGATTCATTTCAAAATAATGAATACCTTAGTTCCTAAGGTACTCCACTTACCAGATCAAGTTAAGACCATATTGATAGAAACAGATCTCATGAGTGTTAATGTCGCCACTCCTCGAATGATTAATTGGGAGGAAATACAATTCCCAACCTACTGGACTATTCCACAGGCTGTTCCTTCAAGACTCCTATTAAATTAGGATATTGATCAAGTTATTTAATCCACAGATGGAGACGTGGTAATCAATTTTAAAACTAAGATTCCATATCGAGTCTTTTTACCATCGTCATCCAGATACTCTGATGTAGGTCAGACCTCGCGCCTACAAGAGGTGGATGAAAATATATCATGTAAGGATGATTCATCATTAAAAGGAATCCACATATCAGACACCTAGATACCTCATGGGGTCTATACCGAATGGGATCATGAGAGAACTTCTCCCACTCCCAGTGAAATGACTGGATTCAATCTATAATTATGATGTTTACACCAACACAGATTCAGGCTCTACCTCCCTCTAAGGTGGATAGAGTAGCAATTAAATTTGAATTTTTTCACCCAATAATCTAGGTTTCAAACGATGGTTTTATGAAACCTATGGGAGCGCTCAGAGCATAGCATTCTCAAAAGAATTTTACCTTTATTTGGAAACAAATAAAGTTATTATGTCTTTTGTAGACTGGTTCATGCGATATAGAATGAAGCAGAAGCAACCCTTAGCTTTTACCCCAATTCCAACTCTTTCAACCCTAAAGAAAGATTGGCAGCATCAATCTGGAATTAAAATCAAATCAGTACATCCTCCTACTGATGCATTGAAGATTGAATTTCCAAGCACTTTGGTAGATACACCAAAAGTGTCTATTGAAGATGTCGCCTTTGTAAATCTAGATACCAATATTCATCCAATGAATCTGATTAGGCGACAAAAAAATTATACCAATTTGAATCTTCAAACAATTAGTCAACAACTAAACCGTATTGAAGATTTGTTAGAGGTTATAACTCATAATCCTCCTTCTTATGAGTCATCCTCTAAAACATTACCTTTACTTCGGGATAATAAACCCCTCATCAAACCTCTAGCTCCTATTAGGAACTTTAAGGTGGATACTAATAGTGATTTTGTCACTGAATTATTATCCAGAATGAAAAATCTAAATTTAAGCGAATTAAATGTTATTAGAGAACAATCTTCGGATGAAGAAGAGATTGTGGATACATCTTCTTCCATCTCAGGAGAAATAGGTCCTTCAAATATGTCTGATGATGATTCTGATCTTGCATCACAATTAGGATTAACCAATGTCAGTCAAACTGAAGAAATTCTTTAGACAATGATTAAACAACTGAGTGTTCAAAAATTGGATTATAACAAGAGATCTACTTGGAAATGGGATATGACCCATAAATTTTATTACCATAGGCCTACACCGTAGGACCTATTGTATGAAGAAAATAACTATATAGGTAAAAAATCTTATGATGGCAGATCTATATATGAGTGGAACTTGGATGGCTCATCTGAATACCAAATCTTCAAATTATGTCGAAGAATGTTAATGTACTGTACCAATTGTCGGCAACACAAAAATACAAATCAAGGAATTGTTGCAATGCTTACAGCAGGGTTCTTTGGAGCTCTTAAAAGTTGGTGGGATAATGTTCTTACCATCGAACAACAACTTATTATTTACAATTCAAAAAAGGTTATAAAAATTGAATCTGGTAAAACCTTCATTGGAGAGGAAGATGCAGTTTATACCTTGATTTCCTGT
Organism: Aristolochia californica; assembly: GCF_029961685.1. Classification (NCBI taxonomy): domain Eukaryota; kingdom Viridiplantae; phylum Streptophyta; class Magnoliopsida; order Piperales; family Aristolochiaceae; genus Aristolochia; species Aristolochia californica. Next base: position 7,921,446 of record NW_027182257.1, read on the forward strand.
ATCCTACATCATTGTTTCGAAAATCTGACTTCTTAGATTGATAAGGGAAGAGAAATTTTGCATAATCTTAGATGCAGAACACTTAGCCATTTTTTATGGTATAAAGATATTTTCCTTTCTAATGTTATAAAAAGACATGATGCCAATAATACAAAATTTATTGATGGATTACCAACTCTTTTTGCTAGTAAGGTACGTAATGAGGTAGGAATTATTAACTACCATCAATATACATATGGCCTTCTTATTAGTGCAGTCATTCAAGAAGGATTGGCCTTATGTAATGATTTAAAACTCCGAGCTTAGCTCAAGAAAAAAAATCTTACTGGTAAGAAAGAGCTCGGAGAGTTCTGTCAACAATTTTCCTATAACATAGAACAACCACTTTCCAATCAAAGGAAAGGAAAAGGTAAAGTCTCTCATTCTAGAAGACAAGATCCCTCTTCTCACCAGAGTAGGAGATATCCCAAGAGAGAGTCTCATAAAAAGACTAGTCATGAATCTAGAAGACCTCCTCCTAGAAGGAATCTTCCAAACAAAAAGAAAAGTGTTTGCTATAAATGTGAAAATTAGGCCACTATTCAAATCGATGAAAGACAAAGGAGAAAATTAACCAACTTGAAATAGATGAAGGATTAAGACTTCAGTTGGCTAAAATTCTCTTAAATTCTGATTCAGGGGATGACTATTCCTACCAATCCTCAATCAGAAGAAGACCACAGTTGTAGTTGTTCTCATCTCAAATTTGTGGCACAAATGCATCAGATTAATGTTCTTACTTCTGCACAATAGGTTTTACTTGAGAACATTGATCTAGAAGAAGATCCCTTGAGGAAAAGATATTTAATACAAGAATATCTTGAAAAATCTTCAATGAATAGCCAAGGGGTCAAACCCTATTCTTTGAAAGAAGTGGTAAGTCGTTATGAAGAATCTACTTCTTCAAAACAAGGTCGTTATGAAGAATCTACTTTTTCAAAACAACCAGTCTCTCTAAATACTTCATAAGGAGAAATTAAAGATATCAAGCTTGAACTAAAAGAGTTAAAATTTTTGTATAAAAATCTTGAACAACAAATTGAAAAATAGGAGAAAACATCAGATGATAGTTTTCTTTATCAAATCACTAAAGTCACTCATCAAAAGTGGCATACCAAAATAAATTTGGTTATCGATAAGAACTTTGTCATTCCCCATTTGACAACTCTGATCAATAGTGGAGCAGATTTAAGCTATATCCAAGAAGGGCTAATCCCAACCTAGTATTTTGAAAAAACAACCCAATCGTTGGCCAATGCAGATGGCAAGAAAATGAAAATGAAATATAAATTAAACAATGCCTCTATTTGCACTAATGATCAGTGCATAACTACATATTTTCTGTTAGTCAAAGATATGACTCAGCAAGTCACATTAGATACTCCATTTTTGGAAAAAATTATGCCAATTAAAGGCATTGATAACCAAGGAATCCTTGGAGAGGTTAATAAAAAATCAATATATTTCTCTTTCAAATCTCAACCAAAAGTAAGTTTTATAAAAGAGATTTCTGAATTGAGAAATATTAAAGTAAACCAAATTAGTTTCCTGCATAAAGAAATTCAATTTCTAAATCCACAAAAGCAATTGGAAACTACAGACATTAAAGAGAAAATTAGTTCTCTTCATAAATTTTTTTCTATAGAAATTTCTAGCGATATTTCTACAACATTTTGGGATAGACATAAATATATTGTCTTTACCCTATATTGATGGGTTTAATGAAGGACCATTCCCACCAAAGCTAGGCCTAGCGAAATGAAACATACTTTTCTAGACCTAAGCAAGAAATAAATCCAAAATCTTTTGGATAAAAAATTAATTAGAAAATCCTACTCCCCATGGAGTTGTACTACTTTTTATGTCAATAAAAATGCAGAAAAGGAACGAGTTCCTCGATTAGTGGTTAATTATAAACCACTCAATGATTGTTTGAAATGGATCAGATATCCAATTCCAAACAAAAAAGATTTATTAGACAAATTGTTTTATGCTAAAGTCTTTTCAAAATTTGATTTGAAATTTGGATATTGGCAAATTCAAATCAATAAAAAGGATAAATATAAAACTGCATTCACTGTCCCTTCTGGACATTTTGAATGGAATGTTATGCCTTTTGGTTTGAAGAATGCTCCATCTGAATTTTAGAATATCACGAATGATATTTTTGCCTCTTATTCTAAATTTACCATTGTTTACATTTATGACATATTAGTTTATTCAAAATCCATTGGTGCTCATTTTAAGCATTTAAATGTTTTCAAAACAGTTATTAGAAAACATGGGTTAGTAATATCAGCTCCCAAAATGAAATTGTTTCAGACCTCTAATAGATTTTTAGGTCATAATATTCACAAGGGAAAAATAGTTCCCATTGATAGAAGCATTGAGTTTGCATCCAAACCCGATGAAATCTTGGAAAAAACTCAACTTCAGAGATTTCTAGGAAGTCTCAATTATATTGCTGACTACTATCCAAATCTTGCTCCAGATTCAGTAATATTACACAAACGACTCAGAAAGAATCCTGAGTCATGGACCCCTAAACATACTCAGGCAGTTCAAGTAATTAAAAGAAAAGTTATACAACTCCCTTGTCTTAACCTTACCAATCCTTCCTATCCGAAGGTCGTCGAGACAGATGCTTCCCATATTGGATCTGGTAGCATTTTGAAACAAGTTAATCTAGCTGGTAAAGAAGAACTTGATAGATTTACATCTGGTAATTGGCATGATGCACATATTAATTATTCCACAATAAAACAAGAAATTCTTGCAATAATTAAGTGCATTAATAAATTTTAAGATGATTTATTAAATTAGAAATTTCTTTTGAGAGTTGATTGTTCTGCTGCTAAATCAATTCTTAAAAAAGATGTGAAGAATCTTACTTCCAAACAAATCTTTGCCGGATGGCAGGTGGAATTGAGTGCCTTTGATTTTGATATTGAACATATTAAAGGAGAATTGAACTCCCTACCAGATTTCCTAACCCGTGAATTTCTTCAGGATTCAAATCATGGTTAACCCCAGCAGGGGTAACCCACTCCTAGTGAGAGGAAGAGGTTCCACATCAAGAGGACGAGGCCGAAAGAATCAAGGAAGAGGAAATTCCTCAAATAATAAGGGTAAAGCCCATGTGTCATATAAAGAGACACTCAAATTAGAACCAGGATACATTACTCTTCCTGATCAGGAAATAATTTTGATCCTCAATAAAGAGGGGTTAGATGGTACCCTGAGTTCTTGGGAGATGTTACAAAAAAGGCTTGGAGAAGCCTACTATCCCATTAGAGTAGGAAAACAGTGGTATTCATTTGAATCCATTTTGGTTCATACCAATGCAATTGCAGTATATCATACACTATCTAGTGTGGCTAAATGGGATAGCCCAAGAGCATACAGTAAGTGTATGATTCAGAAATTTAAGCATCCTTCGGGATGGGGAAAATTTGAACTGGCTAAATCTATAGCCCTTCCTTATGATAAGGAATTCAATTATTGGGATTATATTGATGCCTGGTCTAATACTTTTTATTACCAGAATCCCTCACATCGACATTCCTAGTTCTTTCCATGGAGTAAGGATGTCTTCAAAAGGTCATTACCTTTACCCAATTGGGTTTTCAACTGGTGGATCAAATTTGGGCAGCCCATCACCATATTACCTGAGCCCATAAAGGTTCAATTTAATTTATGGACTAAATCCAGTCCAATGCTAAAAGCTTTGGTTAAGATACCCAATGATGCAGACGTTTTTATCTTCTTCATGATATTTTTGATACCATGGATCTGGAGATGGGACTGTAGATCAGGCTTTAATGAAGAAGGCCTTCTAATTTTACTTCAGACTTTTCATGTTCGATGGTGGAAGAATTTTCCCAATATTGATAAAAAATTGCATAAATTAAGTCTATTATTCTCACAAATGAGAACACACTTGGATTACATAAAGTGCCGGAGGTCCATTATGACCCCAAAAATTTATTCAGCAATTTCAAGACTCAATTAAGAGTTAAATATCCGAATATCTCGGAAGCAGAGTTAATGAAGAAACTCTTAGAATCAATGAAGGGTTCTATTGTGTATTTGTGCAATGAGAGCACACCATCTTTCTCTCGACCTGCAGAAGACAATATGTCAATATTAGAACCATTTGTTGCTGAATACAACATTGAAGAAGATAATGATGATGATCTTGCTGATTCATTACCAGAGAGTCAGCCGATTGATGATGAACCCAAGATAGTGGATTATATGGAGACAATTATTCATCTTCTGGAATCAAAGTCTAAAAAGAAATAGCTTTAATCTTTGCAGGATGTCTAAAGATATGTTAGAATCATCACAACAAGATTTGTCTGCAAAATTCGTCCAAAATCAACAGAGGAAATCTTATCCTCCAGCCCACAACTGGCCTATTTGTCACATCAATCCAAGCACCTATAGTGTATTTGGTCGGCCATTTTTCATCAAGTCACATAAGTGGATTGAAGAAAGTAGTCGCCTTGCTTGTGTAAGGATTAATGCATTGAAGAAAAGAAAGATTCTCCGGGCCCAAGCACATCAAAGGTCTCTTTCCATTCTCAATAATGGAGAAAGCAATCCAGCTAACCTCAATAATAGAGGTGTCTTGTCTCAACCGCCTCAATCATAGAGGCTTATCTTGTGTTTATTGGTGGATTTCTAAGATAGAAAGATAGATAAAAATAAACAAGAAAGAAGGAAAAAGAGAGGAAGAAAGAAAGAATGAAGAAAGAAACAAGGAAAAAAGAATGAAAGAAACATAAACAATAAAATAAAGAAACAAAAAATATCTGAAAAAAGAAGAAAGAAAGAATAAATAAAGATAGAAAGAAGAATGGAAGAAAGAAAGAATAAATAAAGATAGAAAGAAGAATGGAAGAAAGAAAGAACCAGAAAGAAAGAAAGAAAGAAAGAAAGAAGACTGAAAGAAAGAAAGAAAGAAAAATATAAAGTCCTAAAAAAGACAAAAAGATAAAAAAATGGAAGAAGAAAGAAATAAATAAAGCAAAAAAATGATAGATAGAAAGAAGAAAGAAGAAGGAAAGAAAATAGAAAGGGAGAAATAATGACAAATATAAAAAAAGAAACATGAAAGAAAGAAACTAAAAAGAATAAAAGAAAGAACAAGAAATAAAGAAAGAATAAAAGAAGAAAGGAAAAACAAGAAAGAATGAAAGAAACAAGAAAGAACAAATAAAAAAGGCACATAGAAAGAAATTAGAAACGAGAAAAGGAGAACAAAGAAAGAATCACGATAGAAAGACACAAACAAACAAGTCCGAAGATAGAGTAAGAAAGAAAGAAGAAATAAAGAAAGAAAAATGAAATAGAAAGGAAGGAAGAAAGAAAGAAAAAAAAAGAAAAAAAGAAAGAAAAAAAAAGAAAGGATCAAGAAAAACAAAAGAAAGAAAGAAACAAGAAAGTTTAAGAAAGAAAAAAATAAATAAGGATTAAAGAAAGAAGAAAAAAAAGAGAGATCCGTAGAAAAATAGGTAGATAGATAAAAATAATCAGGAAATAAAAAAACAAAAAAGCAAGAAACAAGAATGAAAGAAAGATAAAATTAAACAAGAAAGACACAAGAAGTGAGGAAGAAAGAAAGAAAGAAAGAAGACGAAAAGAAAGAAAGAAGAATGAAAGAAAGAAAGACAAAAGAAAAGAATGAAAGAAGAGAAAAGAAAGCATCAATAAGGAAAGAAACAAGAAAGATTAAAGAAAGAAAGAAAGAAAGAAAGAATGAATGGTTAAAAAGAAAAGGAAAAATAAAAAATAAGAAATAAAGAAAACAAAAAAATAAACACAAATCATTGAAACAAAGAAAGATGGAAAGAAGAAAGATTGATAGATAGAAAGAATAAGAAAGAAAGAAAAAAAGAAACAAAAACGCAAGAAACAAGATAGAAATAAAGATTAAAATAAAAAAGAAAGACAGAAGAAGAGAGGAAGAAAGAAATAAAGAAAGAACAAAGAAAGAAATTGGAAAGATTGAAAGAAAGCTGAAGAAATTAAGAAAGAAATCGGGAAAAATGAACGAAAGAAACATAAACAATGAAAGAAATAAAAAAAAAAGAATAAATGAGAGAATGAAGAAATAAAGAGAAAAAGAAATAAGGCACATTGAATGAAATAAGAAAGAAGAAAAGAAGAAGAAAGAAATAATCAAGATAGAAATAAACAAACAAGAAATAAAGAAGAAAACATCAGAATGAAAGAAGAAACAAACAAACAAATAAACAAAAAACAAAGAAGGAAAGAAGAAATAAGAAACAGGGAAGAAGGAAGTACGAAATAAGAGAGAAAAAAGGAAATAAGACATAAAAATTGAAAGAAACAAGAAATAAAGATAGAAAGAAGAAAGAAAGAAAGAAAGAAAGAAAGAAAAACAAAATAAAGAAAGAAAGTAGACAGAAAGAAAGAATGAAAGAAGAAATTAGAAAGGAAAAAAGAAAGACAATGATAATGAAAGAAATTTGAAGGAAAGAAATAGAAAGAATGAAATAAAGAAACAAGAAAGATAGAAAGAATGAATGAAGAAAGGAAAAAACAAGAAAGTATAAATAAAAAAGGCACATAGAAATAAATAATTAATATGGAAAGAAGAAGAAAGAAAGAATCACAATAGAAACAAACAAACAAACAAACAAGCAACAAGTCAGAAAGAAAGAATAAGAAATAAAAAAATAAAGAAAGAAAAATGAAATAGAAAGAAAGAATGAAAGAAAGAAAGAAAAAAAATAGAAAAAATAAAGAAGAAAAAAGAAAGAAGCAAGAAAAAAAAGAAGCAAGAAAAAAAAACAAGAAACAATGAAACAAATATGAAGAAAGAAAGAAAAATAAGAAAGATATAAGGCAAGAAACAAGAAAGGAAGAATGATGAAAGAAAAAAGTAAGAAAGAAAGACAGAAATAAGAAAGATAGAGGATAAAACAAAGAAACATAGAAAGAAGAAAGAAAGAAACTAGAAAGAAAGAATAAAAGAAATAATAAAGGAAACAAATAAGAAAGAAATAAGCAAGAATCAAGAAATAAAGAGAAAATAAGGAAAGAAGAAAAAAAGAAAGAATGAAGAAGGAAAGAAAGAAAGAAAGAATGAAAAAAATGAAAGAATCAAGAAAGAAAGAAGCAGAAATAAAGAAGCAGGAAAGAAATAAGCAAGAAAGAAACATGAAAGAAAGAAATAAATATGAAAAAAATAAGAAAAATATAAAGCAAGAAACAAGAGAGAAAGAATCAGGATAGAAACAAACAAACAAGTTAGAAAGAAAGAGTAAGAAAGAAAGAAGGAAAAAAAGAAATAAAGAAAGAAAAATGAAAAAAGAAGAAGAAAGAAAGAAGACGAAAATAAAGAAACAAGATGAAAAGAAAGAAGACGAAATAGAGAAAGAAAAAAAAAGAATGGAAGAAGAAACAGAAAAATAAAGAATAAGAAAAAATAAATAAATAATCAAATAAAAAAGAGAGAAACAAGAAAGATACGAAAGAAAAAGGAAAGAAAGAAACTAGAAAGAAGGAATAAAAGAAACAAATAAAGACATGAGAAAGAAATAAAGAAAGAATAAAAGAAATAAATAAAGAAAGAAGAAAGACAGGTGAAAGAAAGAAAGAAACAACAATGATAAGAAAGAAAGTGGACGAAAAGAAAGAAGTCCAAAAGAAAGAAAGAAGAAAGAAAAAAGATGAAATATATTTGATGTTTCATTCTTTATTTTTTATTTTATTTATTCTCGTCTTTGTTTAATTATGAAAGACAGAAAGAAAGTCGGAAGAAAGAAAGAACAAGAAAAAAGTAAAAATAAATAAAAAAGAAAAAAGAAAAAAACTAGACAGAAAGAAAGAAAAAATAAGAAACAATGAAAAATAAATAAACAAAGAAAGAAGAAAGAAACAAGATAGATAAGAAAGAAAGAGGAACGAAACTAAGAAATAAAGAAAGAAACTAAAAAGAAAGAAAGAAAGAAAGAAAGAAAGAAAGGAATAAAAGAAATAAATAAAGAAAGAAGAAAGACAAAAGAAAAAAAAACAAGAAAGATAAGAAAGAAAGAAGACGAGAAATAAAGAAAGAAAGAAAGAAGAAAGAAAGGAATGAGAAATAAAGAAAGAAAGAAAGAAGAAAGAAAGGAATGAGAAATAAAGAAAGAAAGAAAGAAGAAAGAAAGGAATGAGAAATAAAGAAAGAAAGAAAGAAAGAAGAAGAAAGAAAAAGACAGGAAGAAAGAAAGACAAAATAATGTAAAGAAAGAAGAAAAAGGAATGGAAGAAGAAGGAAAAAGGAATAAAAAAGAAACATAGATAGAAATAAGAAGGAATAAAGAATGAAATTAGAAAGGAAGAAAGAAACATGAAAGAGAACAAAAAAAATGCAAGAAAGAAAAATGAAAGAACAAATAAAGAAAGGCACATAAAAAGAAAGAATAAATAAGAAAAGAAAAACAAAGAAAGAATCACGATAGAAAAAAACAAACAAATAAGTTAGAAAGAAAGAAAAAAGAAAGGAAGAAAGATCTAGAGAAGACAAAAAGAAAGAAAGAAATAAAAAAATAAAAAAATGAAAGAAGAAAGAAAGAAAGAAAGAAAGAAAGAAAGAATCAATTCAGAAATAAGGCACATTGAAAAAAATAAGAAAGGAGAAAAGAAGAAGAAAGAAATAATAAAGATATAAACAAGAAGATAGAAAAAAGAAAAAAGAAGAAACATCGTCTTTCTTTATTCTTTCTTTCTTTTCGTCTTCTTTCTTTTTTATCTCTCTTGTTTGTTTCTTTATTTTTTCTTTATTTTTTCTTTGTTTTTTTGTTTATGAGTCTTTCTTTCTTTCTTTCTTGTTCCTATATTTAATTTTGTTTTTACGAAGAAATCTACTCGGGATTGGGAATTAAAAAACAAACTTTATTACCATAGGCCTACACCTCATGAGCTATTGTATGAAGAAAATGTTTATTTAGATAAAAAATCCTATGATGGGAGAACCATCTATGAATGGAGTATAGATGGCTTATCTGAATATTAGATAATGGAACATTGTCAACGGATGTTAATGTATGCTACCATCTGTCGATAGCATAAGAATTCCGATCAAGGAATAGCAGAAATGTTAACTGCTGGATTCTCTGGAATCCTCAAAGGTTGGTGGGATAATATCCTAACCCATGAACAACATCAGGAAATTTATAATGCAAAAAAGGTTATCAAAACTGAAGCTGGTCCCGCATACCTTGGCAAGGATGATGCAGTTTATACCTTAATTTCATGTATTGTTCATCATTTTATTGGACGATTAACTTCCCAAACAGATAAGGGAAGAGAGGTTTTGCAAAACTTACGTTGTAGAACTCTTAGCAATTTTAGATGGTATAAAGATGTTTTCCTTACCAAAGTTATGCAAAGACCTGATGCAATTGATGAATATTGGAAAGCTAAATACATTGATGGCTTACCCACTCTTTTTGCTAGCAAAGTGAGAAAGAGAATAGGTAATGAAGTTGGAAGTATAAACTACCATCAATATACATACGACCTCCTCACTAGTGCTATTATCCAAGAAGGATTGGCCTTATGTAATGATTTAAAACTTCAGGCTTGGCTTAAACAGCAGAATCTTACTGGTAAGCGAGAGCTAGGGGAATTCTGTGAACAATTTGCTTGTGACACAGGACCCCAACCTTCTCATCAAAGGAAGGGAAAAGGAAAGGCCTCTCATTCTAAGAGACCAGAACCCTACTCACACCAGAGTAGGAGATATCCCAAAAGACAGTCTCATCACAAGACTCGTCCCGAACCTAGGAGACTTCCTCCTCGTCAGAGACATCCTCCTAGAAGAAATCCTCCAGACAAAAAGAAAATTGTTTGCTATAAATGTGGTAAATTAGGCCACTATTTAAATAGATGCAAAACCAAAGAGAAATTGAACCAACTTCAAATTGATGAAGGGTTAAGGGTTCAATTAGCTAAAATTCTCTTAAATTCTGATTCTGGGGATGATATTGATTATGCCTCATCCAGTCAATCAGAAGATGACCCAGATTGCAGTTGTTCTCACCTACAATCTGTGGCCCAAATGCATCAAATTAATGTTCTTACCACTATGCAACAAAGCATGCTGGAGAACATTGATCAAGAGGAAAATCCTCAAACCAAGAGATATTTAATCAAAGAATATCTTGATCAAATTCAAAGTACTTCAAAGATAGTTCCTCCCATCCAAGGAGTAAAACCATATTTTTTCAAGGAAATTATTGGTCGTTATGAAGCAGAAACCTCTTCAAAACAACCAATATCCATCTCCTCATTACAAGGAGAAATTAAAGAAATCAAGCTAGAATTAAAAGAATTAAAATCTCTTTATAAAAAGCTTGAACAAAAATGTGCACAAAATAGTGTACAACAAGAAAAGAAATCTGACGACTCTTTTCTTAATCAAATCACTAAAGTCATCCAGCAAAGATGGCACACTGTGATTAATTTAGTTATTGATTAGAACTTTGTTATTCCCAAACTAACAGCTCTGATTGATAGTGGTGCAGATTTAAACTGCATCCACGAAGGGTTAATTCCAACCCAATACTTTGAGAAAACAACTCAAGCTCTAGCCAATGCTAATGGAGACAAAATGAAGATTAAATATAAACTCAATAATGCCTCCATATGCACTAATAATCAGTGCATTATTACTGACTTTTTATTAGTCAAAAATATGACACAACAGGTCATATTAGGTACTCCTTTTTTGGAAACAATTATGCCAATTAAAGGCATAGACAATCATGGAATTCATGGACAGGTTAATAATAAACCTACATATTTCTCTTACAAATCTCCTCCTCAGATTAGTTTTATAAATGAGATTTCCGAATTGAGAAATGTAAAAGAACATCATCTGAGTTTCCTGCATAAAGAATTGCAGCTGTTAACCCTTGAACAGCAGCTGGAAACTATAGAGATCAAAGAGAAGATTAGTTCTCTTCAGAAATTATTAACCCAAGAAATTTGTAGTGACATTCCTACTGCTTTTTGGGATCGACATAAATATATTGTGTCTTTACCATATATTGATGGGTTCAATGAAAGAACCATTCCCACCAAAGCCAGGCCTAGTCAAATGAAACATGCTTTACTAGACCTCTGCAAAAAGGAAATCCAAAATCTATTGGATAAGAAATTGATTAGAAAATATTACTCCCCATGGAGTTGTACTGTTTTTTATGTGAATAAAAATGCAGAAAAGGAATGAGGTGTCCCTAGATTAGTGGTTAATTATAAACCACTCAATGACTGTTTGAGATGGATTCGTTATCCAATCCCAAATAAAAAAGATTTATTAGACATATTGTTCTCTGCTAAAATCTTTTCCAAATTTGATTTGAAATCTGGATATTGGCAAATTCAAATTAATGAAAAGGATAAATATAAAACTGCATTCACTGTCCCTTTTGGTCACTTTGAATGGAATGTTATGCCTTTAGGTTTGAAAAATGCTCCATCTGAATTTCAAAATATCATGAATGATATATTTGCTCCTTATTCTGAATTTACCATTGTTTATATTGATGACATCCTTGTTTATTCAGAATCTATTGATGCTCATTTTAAGCATTTATATGTTTTCAAAACAGTTATTCGAAAATATGGGTTGGTGATATCAGCACCGAAAATGAAATTGTTTCAGACCTCTGTTAGATTCTTAGGTCACAACATTCACAAGGGAAAAATAGTTCCCATTGATAGAAGCATTGAGTTTGCCTCCAAATTTCCTGATGAATTACTAGAGAAAACTCAACTTCAAATATTTTTAGGAAGTCTCAACTATATTGCAGATTATTATCCTCATCTTGCACAAGATTCTGCAATATTACATAAAAGACACAGAAAGAATCCTGAGCCATGGACTCCGAAACATACTCAGGCAGTCCAATTAATCAAAAGTAAGGTCAAACAACTTCCTTGTCTTAACCTTACCAACCCTTCTTATCTGAAGGTTGTAGAGACTGATGCTTCCCATATAGGCTATGGTGGCATCTTAAAATAAAGAAATCCATCTGGTAAAGAAGAACTTGTTCGATTTACCTCTGGAAACTGGCATGATGCACAGATTAATTATTCCACTGTTAAACAAGAGATATTGGCAATAATTAAGTGCATTCATAAATTCCAGGATGATTTATTAAATCAGAAATTCCTTTTAAGAGTTGATTGTTCAGCAACCAAATCTATTCTTAAGAAGGATGTGAAGAATCTTACTTCCAAACAAATCTTTGCCAAATGGCTGGCGGAATTAAGCGCCTTTGATTTTGATATAGAACATATCAAAGGAGAATTAAACTCCTTACCTGATTTTCTAACCCGTGAATTTCTCCAGGGTCAAAATCATGTATAACCCTGCAAGGGACAATCCACTCCCAATGAGAGGACGCGGAAATCAACAATCAAGAGGCCGAGGCCGAAAGAATCTAGAAAGAGGAAATTCCTCAGACAAGAAGGGCAAAGCCCCAGTGTCGTATAAAGAGACACTTGAAGTCGAACCAGAGTATATTACTCTTTCGGATACGGAGACTATTTTGCTCCTCAATAAAGAGGACCTTGAGGGTACATTGGATTCCTGGGAGATGTTAAAGAAATGGCTTGGAGAAGCCTACTATCCCATCCGTGTAGAAAAACGATGGTATTCCTTTGAATCCATTTTGCTTCATCTGAATTCTATATCAGTGCATCATACACTGACAAATGTGGCTAAATGGGATAGCCCAAGAGCGTACAACAAATGTACAATACAAAGATTCATGCATCCCTCAACATGGGGAAAATTTGATTTAGCTAAAGCAGCTAATCTTCCTAATGATAAGGAATTTAATTATTGGGATTATATGGATTCCTGGTATAATACTTTTTATTACCAAAATCCCTCCCATAGGCATTCCTGGTTTTTCCAATGGGAAAAGAATGTCTTTAAGAGGTCATTTACCTCTACCCAGTTCGGTATTTGCATGGTGGAACAAATTTAGGCCACCCATTTCAATATTACCTGAGCCCATTAAGGCTTGTTTTGTAAAATGGACTCAATCCTATCCTGAGCTTAAAGCTCTGGGTTATGAAAAACCCCCAAAGAATTGGGATAGTCTTATCTTCTTTATGGTATTTTCTCTACCATGGATTTGGCGATGGGATTGTACTACAGGCTTTAATGATAAAAGCCTACCAGTATTATTAAGAACATTTCATGTTCGTTGGTGGAAAAATTTCCCCAACATTGATACAAAAGTAGCAGAAATTAAGTCTGCTATCATGCAAAATGAAAATAATCTTGGATTGCATCGCGTCCTGGAAGTCCATTATGACTCCGACAATTTATTTGCAAGTTTCAAAACTCAATTGAAGAGTTTGATTCCGAATATATCGGAAAAAGATATTATGAAAAAATTATTAGAATCAATGAAGGATTCTATGGTAACTCAGTGCAATGAAGGCACTTCCTCTCAACCAGCAGATGACAACATGTCTGTGTCTGAACCTTCTGTTGTTGAAGATGATGAAGAAATTGATTATAATAGCACTGAGCAAGATGATAATGCTCAAGACTCTTTACCGGATAGTCAGCCACCCGATGAGGATCGAGAAGAATATATTAATCTTATGTTGCAGGCATTTCGTGCAACATCTAAAAAGAAATAATTTTGCAGGACATGACTATGATAGATACATCTGTTCCAGATTCGTTGGCCAAGTCCGTCCAAAAGCTACAAAGGAAATCTTATCCTCCGGCCCATAGTTGGCCTATTTGTCATATCACGCCAGGCTCATACAATATCTTTGGTCGGCCATTTTCCATAAAGTCACATGCATGGGATGCCGCCAGCTGCAGCTTGCATCGAATAAGAGTAAAAGCTCTTCGTAAACAAAAGATGCTATGGGACCAAGCCCATCAAAGGTCTTGTCCTAATCTCAATCATGGAGATCAAGAGGATAAGGATGCGAACAATGATCAAGATGATGACTCATCCAAGAATCTCAATTATAGAAATAATGACATACAACCACCTCAATCATAGAGGTTACTTTTGTATTAGTGGTGGATTTCAAATATTGTCAAATCCACATTAGTTCACTCCTTCTATATAAGGAGTTAGTTTCTTTAGGTCAAGCATCACTTGAAAAACCTTCCCCTTTGTAATCAAGGTTGCCTACTCGTGCGTTTTGCAGTAGTGAAGTTTTTTGTAAGTACTTTATGATATTGTGAATAAATTAGTAGTGAGTTAAAGTTATTCTCTGCCTGTTTCGTCGTTTACTTGCCTTCTGTCAATCTTCCTCTTCCCGATGTAGTTAGTATCAGAGCCATGGAAGGCTAAATCTTGAATATCCAGGTATGGAGTAAGCTATTATAAATTTTTTATATCTTAATCATCAGGGGAGTTAACTTACTTCGTAATGTTATAATGCTTTACTATTCATCTTCGTTCTTGTTATGATATGGGACGTCACCCAAGTCGCGTTGAGGTATGCCCGTGTTGCTGTTGCCATGGATAGGCGTAGGCGTTGAAGGGCCGCTATACTCTTAAATCATTGAAACACGTGTATCTGATCAAGAAGATGATGAACAGTAAATTAATTATGATATTAGGAATCAAAGTTTGCTTCATGAATGATTCTCATATAATAAGTTTATAATATGCTTACTTCATACTAGGATATTCCTCCTTCTGGTTCTCTTTTATCACTCTTACCTGTAGGTTAATTTAGTTTACTTTTAGCTTTATTTAATTGTGTTTTAAATTTGCTTTTAAATGGCATCCAGTAGTAGGAGTACTTGATCGATAAAGAATGCATCTTTAGTTGAATATAAAGTTCAACAACAATTGAATGATTGGACAATTCCGTCCATAAAACCTACATCAATCTACAAGAAAGGAACTTTCACCCTTTCTAGTACCATGGGAATTAAAACCATGGAACAAACAATTAATCTTGAAAATCAAGATTCAACTCTTAAATTGTTAGAGTTAACAGATCTCAATAAGTATCTTGCAGATACTGAGAAGAAATATATGCATATTGGATGCATCTAGATTGCGTTCAAACCCTTGACCTTATTAGGGATGAACACATGTCTGCAGGCCATACTCCGGGATGGTCGATGTTTGGATTGGAAACCCTCATTAATGGGTATCGTTGAAACAAGTCTCAGTAGGGGACCTGTTTACTTTAATGTCCATCCAAACCTTACCCTATCATTAACAGATAGGAATTTGTTAGAATCTATCCAGTTGAGAATTCTAACACAGGGATATAATTTTATTCCTTGAACTGAAACCATTGCTGTCATAGCAAGGATTCATTTCAAAATTATGAATACCTTAGTTCCTAAGGTATTACACTTACCAGATCAGGGTAAGACTGTTTTGATCGAGACCGATCTTATGAGTGCAAATGTTGCCACTCCAAGGATGATCAATTGGGAGGAAATTCATTTCCCAGCCAACTGGACTATTCTTCAGGCTGTTCCTCCACGCCTCCTGATTAATCAGGATATTGATCATGTCATCCAATCAACAGATGGTGATGTGGTAATCAATTTCAAGGACAAGACTCCTTATCGAGTCTCTTTACCACCCACGTCATCCCGATATTCGGATGTAGGCCCATCCTCTCGCCTACAGGAATTGGATGAAAAATAATCCATAAAGGATGATTCCTCAGTGAAAGGAATCCACTTATCAGACACCCAGATACCACATGGGGTCTACCGCGAAAGGGAGCAAGACCGGACTTCTCCCACTCCCAGTGAAATGACTGGTTTTACTCTGTGATTATGATTTTTACACCTCAACAGAGTACCTATGACCCACCACCTTTTGTGGTGGACAGAGCAGCAATCAAAGCTAAATAACTTTAACTCACTACTAATTTATTCACAATATCATAAAGTACTTACAGAAAACTTCACTACTGCAAAACACACGAGTAGACAACCTTGATTACAAAGGGGAAGGTTTTTCAAGTGATGCCTGACCTAAAGAAACTAACTCCGTATATAGAAGGAGTGAACTAGTGTGGATTTGACAATATTTAAAATCCACCACTAATACAAAAGTAACCTCTATGATTGAGGTGGTTGTATGTCATTATCTCTATAATTGAGATTCTTGGATGAGTCATCATCTTGATCATTGTTCGCATCCTTATCCTCTTGATCTCCATGATTGAGATTAGGACAAGACCTTTGATGGGCTTGGTCCAATAACAAGTTTTGTTGACGAAAATCTTTTACTCTTATCCGATGCAGGCGGCAGCTGGCGGCATCCCATGCATGTGACTTTATGGAAAATGGCCAACCAAAGATACTGTATGAGCCTGGCGTGATATGACAAATAGGCCAACTATGGGCCGGAGGATAAGATTTCCTCTGTAGCTTTTGGACGGATGAAATATAGAATGAAAGATGAAATATAGACAATAAAATGAAATATTGTAAGAAAAATGATAGATTGAAAGTAACATGAAATAAATAAAGAAAGATGAAATATAGAAAGAAAGATGAATTACATAAAGAAAAATGAAATGTATACAAAGTAAAATAAAATATAGTAAGAAAGACGATACATTGAAAGTAAAATGAAAGATAGAAATAAAGGTGAAATAAAGAAAGTAAAATAAAATACTGAAAGAAGGATGAAATATAGAAATATAAAATTTAATATATAAAGAAAGAAGAAATATAAAAATAAATATGAAATATAGAAAAAATTAAAATATAGAAAGTAAAATGAAATAAAGAATGAAAGACGAAATATAGAAAATAAAAGAAATATAGGAAGAAAGATGAAATATAGAAAGTAACATGAAATTTAGAAAGAAAGATAAAATATATAATGAAAGATAAAATATAGAATGAAAGATAAAATATAGAAAGTTAAAAGAAATATTGAAAGAAAGATGAAATATAAAAAGTAAAATGAAATATAGAAAGAAAGATTAAATATAGAAAGTAAAATGAAATACAGAATTAAAGATGAAAAATAGAAAGTAAAATGAAATATAGAAAGAAAGATGAAATATAGACAGTAAAATGAAATATAGTAAGAAAAATGATATATAAAAAGTTACATGAAATAAATAAAGAAAGATGAAATATAGAAAGTAAAATAAAATATAGAAAGAAAGATGAAATACATAAAGAAAGATGAAATATATACTAAGTAAAATGAAATATAGAAAGTATGATGATATAAAGAAAGTAAAATGAAATATAGAAATAAACGTGAAATAAAGAAAGCAAAATAAAATATAGAGAAAAGATTAAATATAGAAAGTAAAATTAAATACTGAAAGAAGGGTGAAATACTGAAAGGTAAAATTTAATATATAAAGAAAGAAGAAATATAAAAATAAAATAAATTATAGAAAAAAGTTAAAATATAGAAAGTAAAATGAAATATAGAATGAAAGACGAAATATAGAAAATAAAAGAAATATAGGAAGAAAGATGAAATATAGAAAGTAAAATGAAATATAGAAAGAAAGATGAAATATAGAAAGTAAAATGAAATATAGAAAGTATGATGAAATATTGAAAGTAAAAAGAAATATAAAATGTAAAATAAAATATAGAAAGAAATATGAAATATAGAAAGTAAGATGATTTATAGAAATTAAAATTAAATATAGAAAGAAAGATGAACAATAGAAAGTAAAATGAAATACATAAAGAAAGATGAAAAGCAGAAAGTAAAATGAAATACAGAAATAAAAATGAAATATAGAAATAAAGCTAAAATATAGAAAGTAAAAATAAATATATTAAGAAAAATGATATATAGAAAGTAACATGAAATAAATAAAGAAAGATGAAATACAGAAAGTATGATAATATAAGGAAAGTAAAATGAAATATAGAAAGAAAGATGAAATTTTGAAAGTTAAATCAAATATAGAAAGAAAGATGAAATAAAGAAAGTAAAATTAAACATATAAAGAAAGATGAAATAAAGAAAGTAAAAAGAAGTATAGAAAGAAAGATGTAATATAGAAAGTAAAATGAAATACTGAAAGTAAAATTTAATATATAAATAAAATGAAAAATAAAAATAAAATTGAAATTATGAAAAAAGTAGAAATATAGAAAGTAAAATAATATATAGAATTAAAGATGAAATATAGAAAATAAAATAAAATATAGAAAGAAAGATGAAATATAGAAAGTAAAATGAAATATAGAAAGTATGATGATATTTTGAAAGTATGATGATATTTTGAAAGTAAAATGACATATAGTAAAAAAGATGAAATATAGAGAGTAAAATGAAATATAGAAATTAAGATGATATATAGAAAGTAAAATTAAATATAGATAGAAAGATGAAAAATAGAAAGTAAAATGAAATATAGAAAGAAAGATGAAATAAAGAAAGAAAAATAAAAAGTAGAAAGAAAGATGGAAAATAAAAAATAAAATAAAATATTGAAAGAAAAAAGAAATATATAAAGAAAGATGAAATAGAGAAAGTAAGATGAATTATAGAAAGTAAAATAAAATATAGAAATAAAGATGAAATATAGAACGAAAGATAAAATATAGAATGTAAAATGAAATATAGAAAGAAAGATGAAATATAGAAAGTAAAATGAAATATAGAAAAAAATATGAAATATAGAAACTAAAATGAAATATAGAAAGAAAGATAAATTACATAGAGAAAGATGAAATATATAAAAAGTAAAAAGAAATATAGAAAGAAAGATGAAATATAGAATGTAAAATTAAATATAGAAATAAAGATGAAATAAAGAAAGTAAAATGAAATATAGTAAGAAAAATGATATATAGAAAGTAACATGAAATAAATAAACAAAGATGAAATATAGAAAGTAAAATGAAATGTAGAAAGAAAGATGAAATACATAACGAAAAATGAAACTTATACAAAGTTAAATGAAATATAGAAAGAAAAATGAAATATAGAAATAAAGAAGAAATACAGAGTAAAATGAAATATAGAAAGTAAAATGAAATACTGAAAGAAAGATGAAATATAGAAATATAAAATTTAATATATAATGAAAGAAGAAATATAAAAAGAAATATGAAATATAGAAAGAAAGATGAAATATAGAAAGTAAAATGAAATGTAGAAAGTAAAATGAAATATAGAATGAAAGATGAAATATAGAAAGTAAAATGAAATACATAAATAAAGTTGAAATATAGAAAGTAAAATGAAATATAGAATGAAAGATGAAATATAGACAATAAAATGAAATATTGTAAGAAAAATGATATATTGAAAGTAACATGAAATAAATAAAGAAAGATAAAATATAGAAAGAAAGATGAATTACATAAAGAAAAATGAAATGTATACAAATTAAAATAAAATATAGTAAGGAAGACGATACACTGAAAGTAAAATGAAAGATAGAAATAAAGGTGAAATAAAGAAAGTAAAATAAAATACTGAAAGAATGATGAAATATAGAAATATAAAATATAATATATAAAGAAAAAATAAATATGAAATATAGAAAAAATTAAAATATAGAAATTAAAATTAAATAAAGAATGGAAGATGAAATATAGAAAATAAAAGAAATATAGGAAGAAAGATGAAATATAGAAAGTAAGATGAAATTTAGAAAGAAAGATGAAATATAGAATGAAAGATAAAATATAGAAAGTTAAATGAAATATTGAAAGAAAGATGAAATATAGAAAGAAAGATGAAATGTAGAAAGAAAGATGAATTATTGAAAGAAAGATGAATTATAGAAAGAAAGATGAATTATAGAAAGAAAGATGAATTATACAACGAAAGATAAAATATAGAAAGTAAAATGAATATAGAAAGAAAGATGAAATTTAGAAAGTAAAATGAAATATAGAAAGTAAAATAAAATATAAAAAGTAAAACGAAATATAGAAAGAACGATGAAATATAGAAAGTAAAATGATATATAGGGAGAAATATTAAATAAAGAAAGAAAGATGAAATCTAGAAAGTAAAATGAAATATAGAAAGAAAGATGAAATATAGAAAGAAAAATGAAATACAGAAATAAAGATGAAATATAGAAAGTAAAATAAAATATAGAAAGAAAGATGAAATATAGAAAGTAAAATGAAATATAGAAAGTAAAATGAAATAATTAAAGAAAGATGAAATATAGAAAGTAAAATGAAATATAGAAAAAAAGATGAAATACATAAAGAAAGATGAAATATATACAAAGTAAAATGGAATATAGAAAGTATGATGATATAAAAAAGGTAAAATGATATATAGAAATAAAGGTGAAATAAAGAAAGTAAAATAAAACATAGAAAAAATATTAAATATAGAAAGTAAAATTAAATGCTGAAAGAAGGATGAAATATAGAAATGTAAAATTTAATATATAAAGAAAGAATAAATATAAAAATAAAAATGAAATATAGAAAAAATTTAAAATATAGAAAGTAAAATGAAATATAGAATAGAATGAAAGACGAAATATAGAAAATAAAAGAAATATAGGAAGAAAGATGAAATATAGAAAGAAACTTGAAATATAGAAAGAACGATGAAATATAGAATGAGAGATAAAATCTAAGAAGTAAAATAAAATATAGAAAGAAAGATGAAATATAGAAAATAAATTAAAATATTAAAAGTATGATGATGTAAAGGAAGTAAAATGAAATATAGAAAGTAAAATGAAATATAGAAAGAAAGATGAAATATAGAAAGTAAAATAAAATATATAAAGTAAGATGATATATAGAAAGTAAAATTAAATATAGAAAGAAAGACAAAATATAGAAAATAAAATGAAATATAGAAAGAAAGATGAAATGTAGAAAGTAAAATGAAATACAAAAACAAAGATGAAATATAGAAATTAAAATGAAATACGGAAAGAAAGATGAAATATAGAAAGTAAAATGAAATATAGTAAGAAAAATGATATATAGAAAGTGACATGAAATAAAGAAAGAAAGATGAAATATAGAAAGAAGATGAAATATAGAAAGAAAGTTAAAATAAACAACGAAAAATGAAATATATAAAAAAATAGGAAATATAGAAATTAAAATGAAATATAGAACGAAAGATTAAAAATAAATATTGAAACAAAAAGTAAATATAGAAAGAAACATGAAATACAGAAAGAAAGACAAATTATAGAAAGTAAAATGAAATATAGAAATAAAGATGAATCATAGAACGAAAGATAAAATATAGAAAGTAAAATAAAATATAAAAAAACGATGGAATATAGAAAGTAAAATAAATATTGAAATAAAAATGATCTATAGAAAGTAAAATGAAATACAAAAAGTAAAATCAAATATAGAATGAAAGGTAAAATAAAGAAAGAAAGATGAAGTAAATAAAAATTAAAAAGAAATATAGAAAGAAAAATGAAATAGAGAAATAAAGATGAAATATATAAACTAAAATAAAATATAGAAAGAAAGATGAAATATAGAAAGTAAAATGAAATACAGAAAGAAAGATGAATTATAGAAAAAAAGATGAAATATAGAAAGAAGATTAAATTTAGAAAGAAGGTTAAAGTAAAGAAAGAAAAATGAAATATAGAGAGAAATAGGAAATAAAGAAAGTAAAACGAAATATAAAAAGAAAGATGAAAAAAAATATTGAAAGAAAAGGTAAATATAGAAAGAAAGATGAATTATAGAAAGTAAAATGAAATATAGAAATAAAGATGAAATATAGAACGAAAGATAAAATATAGAAAGTAAAATAAAATATAGAAAGAAAGATGAAATATAGAAAGTAAAACGAAATATAGAAATAAAGATGATATATAGAAAGTAAAATGAAATATAGATAGTAAAAATAAATATAGAAAGAAAGATAAAATACATAAAGAAAGATGAAATATATAAAAAGTAAAAATAAATGTAGAAAGAAAAACGAAATAGAGAAATAAAGATGAAATACAGAAAGCAAAATGAAATATAGAAAGAAGTTGAAATATAGAAAGCAAAATGAAATACAGAAAGCAAAATAAAATATAGAAAGAAAATGATATAGAAAAGAAGTGTTTCATCTTTCTTTCTTTATTTCATGTCATTTTCTATATATAATTTTTCTTACAATATTTTATTTTACTTTCTACATTTCATCTTTCTTTCTATATTTCATTTTAATTTTTATATTTCATCTTTCTTTCTGTATTTCATTTTACTTTCTATATTTCATCTTTCTTTCTATATTTCATTTTACTTTCTATATTTTGTATTTCTTTCTATATTTAATTTTACTTTCTATATATCATCTTACTTTCTATATTTAATTTTACTTTCTATATTTCATCTTTCTTTCTATATTTCATTTTACTTACTATATTTTATTTTATTTCTATATATCATCATACTTTCTATAATTCAATTTACTTTCTATATTTGATATTTCTTTCTATATTTCATTTAACTTTCTATATTTTATCTTTCATTCTATATTTCATCTTTCTTTCTATATTTCAAGTTACTTTCTATATTTTACCTTTCTTCCTATATTTCTTTTATTTTCTATATTTCGTCTTTCATTCTATATTTCATTTTACTTTCTATATTTTAACTTTTTTCTATAATTCATTTTTATTTTTATATTTAATCTTTCTTTATGTATTAAATTTTACATTTCTATTCATCCTTCTGTTAGTATTTAATTTTATTTTCTATATTTAATCTTTTTTCTATATTTTATTTTACTTTCTTTATTTCACCTTTATTTCTTTATTTCACTTTTATTTCTATATTTCATTTTACTTTCTTTATATCATCATACTTTCTATATTTCATTTTACATTCTTTATATTTCATCTTTCTTTATGTATTTCATCGTTCTTTCTATATTTCATTTTAATTTGTATATTTCATCTTTATTTATTTATTTCATGTTACTTTCTATAAATCGTTTTTCTTATTATATTTTATTTTACTGTCTATATTTCATCTTTCTTTCTATATTTTATTTTACTTTCTATATTTTATCTTTTTTTCTGTATTTCATTTTACTTTCTATATTTCATCTTTTCTTCTATATTTCATTTTACTTTCTATATTTCATCTTTATTTCTATATTATATTTTCTTCATATATATCATTCTACTTTCTATATTTCATCGTTCTTTCTATATTTCATTTTACCTTCTATATTTCATTTTACTTTCTAAATTTCATCTTTCTTTCTATATTTTATTTTACTTTCTATATTTTATCTTTCATTCTATATTTCATCTTTCTTTCTACAATTCATCTTTCTTTCTATATTTCATCTTTCTTTCTATATTTCATTTAACTTTCTATATTTTATCTTTCATTCTTTATTTCATCTTTCTTTCTAAATTTCATGTTACTTTCTATATTTCATCTTTCTTCCTATATTTCTTTTATTTTCTATATTTCGTCTTTCATTCTTTATTTCATTTTACTTTCTATATTTTAATTTTTTTCTATATTTCATGTTTATTTTTATATTTCTTCATTCTTTATATATTAAATTTTACATTTCTATATTTCATCTTTCTTTCAGTATTTAATTTTACTTTCTGTATTTAATATTTTTTCTATATTTTATTTTACTTTATTTATTTCACCTTTATTTCAATCTTTCATTTTACTTTCAATAGAACGTCTTCCTTACTAGACGTCATTTTACTTTGTATATATTTCATCTTTCTTTCTATATTTCATATTTCTTTATTTATTTCATGTTACTTTCTATATATCATTTTTCTTACAATATTTCATTTTACTGTCTATATTTCATCTTTCTTTCTATATTTTATTTTAGTTTCTATATTTCATCTTTATTTCTGTATTTCATTTTACTTTCTATATTTCATCTTTCTTTCTATATTTCATTTTACGTTCTATATTTCATCTTTCTTTCTATATTTCATTTTTCTTTTTATATTTCTTCTTTCTTTCTATATTTCATATTTATTTTTATATTTCTTCTTTCTTTATATATTAAATTTTACATTTCTATATTTCATCCTTCTTTCAATATTTCATTTTACTTTCTATATTTCATTTTACTCTCTGTATTTCATCATTATTTCTATATTTCATTTTTGTTTCTATTTCATTTAATTTTGTATAGGTTTCATTTTTCGTTATGTATTTCATCTTTCTTTCTACATTTACTTTTACTTTCTACATTTCATCTTTGTTTATTTAATTCATGTTACTTTCTATAAATCATTTTTCTACTACATTTCATTTTACTTTCTTTATTTCATCTTTATTTCTATATTTTATTTTACTTTCTATATTTTATCTTTCTTTCTATATTTCTTTTTACATTGTATATATTTCATCTTTCTTTATGTATTTTATCTTTCTTTCTATATTTCATTTTAGTTTCTATATTTCATCTTTTTTTCTATATTTCATTTTACTTTCTATATTTCATCTTTCTTTCTATATTTCTTTTTACTTTCTATATTTTAACTTTCGTTCTATATTTCATCTTTATTTCTATATTTCATTTTACTTTCTATAATTCATCTTTCTTTCTATATTTCATCTTTCTTTATATATTTCCTTTTCCTTTCAATATTTTATTTTATTTTTTATTTTCCATCTTTCTCTCTGTATTTCATATTTCTTACTATATGTCATTTTACTTTCTATATTTTATTTTACTTTCTAAATATCATTGTACTTTCTATATTTCATTTTAATTTCTATATTTCATCTTTCTTTCTATATTTCGTCATTAATTCTATATTTTATTTTACTTTCTATAGTTCATTTTTTTATATATTAAATTTTACTTTCAGATTTTACTTTCTATATTACATCTTTCTTTCTATATTTCATTTTACTTTCTTTATTTTATCTTTATTTCTATATTTTATTTTACTTTCCTTATATCATCATACTTTCTATATTTCATCTTTCTTTATTTATTTCATGTTACTTTCTATATTTTAGTTTTTTTCTATATTTAATTTTACTTTCTATAGATCATCTTACTTGCAATTTTTCATTTTACTCTCTATATTCATCTTTCTTTCCATATTTCATTTTAATTTCTACATTTCTTTTTACTTTCTATATATCATAATACTTTGTATTTTTCATTTTACTTTCTACATTTCATCTTTCTTTCTATATTTTATTTTAATTTCTATATTTTATCTTTCATTCAATATTTCATCTTTCTTTCTATATTTCATTTTACTTTCTATATTTCATCATCTTTCTAAATTTTAAGCTACTTTCTATATTTCATCTTTCTTTCTATATATCATTTTATTTTCTTTATTTCGTCTTCCATTCTATATTTCCTTTTACATTCTATATCTCAACTTTTTTTCAATATTTCATTTTATTTTATATTTCGTTTTTTTAATCTTAAATTTTACTTTCTATATTTTATCTTTCTTTCAGTATTTCATTTTACTTTATATATTTTATCTTTCTTTCCGTATTTCATTTTACTTTATATATTTTATCTTTCTTTCTATATTTCATTTTAATTTCTTTATTTCATCTTTCTTTCTACCTTTTATTTTACTTTCTTTATTTCATCTTTATTTCTATATTTAATTTTACATTCTAAATTTCATCTTTCTTTCTAAATTTCATTTTACTTTCTTTATTTCATCTTTCTTTCTACATTTTATTTTACTCTATGTATTTCATCTTTATTTCTATATTTTATTTTACTTTCTATATTTAATTTAACTTTGTATATGTTTCACTTTTCGTTATGGATTTTATTTTTTTCTACATTTTATTTTACTTTCTATATTTCATTTTTGTTTATTTATTTCAGGTTACTTTCTATATATCATTTTTCTTACTATATTTCATCATACTTTCTTTATTTCATCTTTATTTCTATATTCCATTTACTTTCTATATTTCTTTTTACATTGTATATGTTTCATCTTTCTTTATGTATTTTATCTTTCTTTCTATATTTCATTTTAGTTTCTATATTTCATCTTTTTTTCTATATTTCATTTTACTTTCTATATTTCATCTTTCTTTCTATACTTCATTTAACTTTCTATATTTTATCTTTCGTTCTATATTTCATCTTTATTTCTATATTTCATTTTACTTTCTATAATTCATCTTTCCTTCTACATTTCATTTTACTTTCTAAATATCTTCACACTTTCTATATTTCATTTTACTTTCTATATTTCATATTTCTTTCTATATTTCATTTTTCTTTCTTTATTTGAACCTTTTTCTATATTTCATCTTCTTTCTATATTTCATCTTTCTTTCTTTATTTCATTTTAATTTCTATATTTCATATTTTTTTCTTTATTTCATCTCAATTTCTATATATCATTTTTCGTACTATATTTCATTTTACGTACCATTTTTCATCTTTCTTTCTATATTTCATTATAATTTCTATATTTCATCTTTCTTTCTTTATTTCATTTAACTTTCTATATTTCATCTTTCTTTCTATATTTCATTTTACTTTCTATATTTTGTCTTTCTTTCTATATTTAATTTTACTTTCTATTTATCAACTTACTTTCTATATTTCATTTTACTTTCTATGTTTCACCTTTGTTTCTATATTTCATTTTAATTTTTATATTTCATTTTACTTTCTATATATCATCATACTTTCTATATTTCAATTTACTTTCTATATTTGATCTTCTTTCTATATTTCATTTTACTCTCTGTATTTCATCTTTATTTCTATATTTCATTTTACTTTCTATATGTTTTATTTTTCGTTATGTATTTCATCTTTCTTTCTACATTTCATTTTACTTTCTATATTTCATCTTTGTTTATTTATTTCATGTTACTTTCTATATATAATTTTTTCTTACTATATTTCATTTTACTTTCTTTATTTCATCTTTATTTCTATATTTAATTTTACTTTCTATATTTCAACTTTCTTTCTATATTTATTTTTTACTTTGTATATATTATCTTTCTATATCTTTCTATATTTCATTTTAGTTTCTTTATTTCATATTTTTTTCTATATTTCATTTTACTTTGTATATTTCATCTTTCTTTCTATATTTTAATTTACTTTCTATATTTTATCTTTCGTTCTATATTTTATTTTTATTTGTATATTAAATTTTACTTTCTATAATTCATCTTTCTTTCTATATTTCATCTTTCTTTATATATTTCCTTTTTCTTTCAATATTTTATTTTATTTTTTATTTTCTATCTTTCTTTCTATTTTTATATTTTACTTTCTTTATTTCATCTTTCTTTCTATTTTTCATTTTACTTTTTATATTTCATCTTTCTTTATATATTTAATTTTACTTTCAATATATCATTTTAATTTCTATATTTCATTTTACTCTCTATATTTCATCTTTCTTACTATATGTCATTTTACTTTCTATATTTCATTTTACTTTCTAAATATCATCATACTTTCTATATTTCATTTTACTTTCTATATTTCACCTCTCTTTCTATATTTTATTTTATTTTCTATATTTCCTCTTTATTTCTATATTTCATTTTATTTTCTATATTTCAACTTTTTTTTCAATATTTCATTTTTATTTTTATTTTTCCTTTTATTTATATAATAATTTTTACTTTCTTTATTTCATTTTCTATATTACATCTTTCTTTCTATATTTCATTTTACTTTCTTTATTTCATCTTTTTTTCTATATTTCATTTTAGTTTCTTTATTCCATCTTTTTTTCTATATTTAATTTTCCTTTCTAAATTTCTTTCTATATTTCATTTTAATTTCTATATATCATCATACTTTCTATATTTCATTTTACTTTCTATATTTCATCTTTCTTTCTATGTTTCATTTTACTTTCTATATTTTATCTTTCATTATATATTTCATCTTTTTTTCTATATTTCATTTTACTTTCTATATTTCATCTATCTTTTTATATTTCTTGCTTCTTTCTATATTTCATCTTTCTTTCTATTTTTTATTTTATTTTCTATATTTCCTCTTTCTTTTAGTATTTCTCTATTTTATCTTTCTTTCTATATTTCATCTTTCTTTCTATATTTCATTTTACTTTCTATTTTTTATATTTCTTTCTATATTTCATCTGTCTTTCTATATTTCATGTTGTTTTCTATTTTTCATCTTTATTTTTATATTTCATATTACTTTCTATATTTCTTCTTTCTTTCTGTATTTCATTTTACTTTCTATATCTCGTCTTTCATTTTATTTTTTATTTTTTATCTTTTTTTTTCAGTATTTCATTTTACTTTCTATATTTCGTCTATCTTTCTATAGTTCATTTTTCTTTCAATATTTCATATTACTTTCCATTTTTCATTTTTCTTTCTATATTTCATTTTACTTTCTATATGTCATCTTTCTTTCTATATTTCATTTTACTTTCTATATATCTCCATACTTTCTAAGTTTAATTTTACTTTCTATATTTATTTTACTTTCTATATTTTATCTTTTATTTTATATTTTATCTTCCTTTCTATATTTCATTATACTTTCGATATATCTTCTTAATTTCTATAATTCATTTTCCTTTCTATATTTCGTCTTTCTTTCTATATTTATTTTTTATTTATTTAATTTAATCTTCTTTCTATATTTCATCTTTCTTTTTGTACTTCATTTTACTTTCTATATTTCATCTTTCTTTCTTTATTTCATTTTACTTTCTATATATCATTTTTCTTACTATATTTCATTTTACTTTCTACATTTCATCTTTCTTTCTATATTTCATTTTACTTTCGTTATTTCGTCTTTTTTCTGTATTTCATTTTACTTTCTATATTTCATCTTTCTTTCTATATTTCATTTTACTTTCGTTATTTCATCTTTTTGCTGTATTTTATTTTACTTTGTATATTTCATCTTTCTTTCTATAGTTCATTTTACTTTCTATATTTCATCTTTCTTTCTATAGTTCATTTTACTTTCTATATTTCAGCTTTTTTCTATATTTTATTGTACTTTCTATATATCATCTTAAATTCAAATAACCAGAGAAACAGGCAAAGCATTAAAAAGGTCCCAGGATATTGATTCTATGTCTGAATATCAGATATTAGAACATTGCCGAAGAATGCTTATGTATGCTACCATCTGTAGACAGCATAAGAATTCAGATCAAGGTATAGCAGAAATGATAACTGCTGGATTTTCTGGGCTCTTAAAAGGTTGGTGGGATAATATCCTCACTCCTGCCCAACATCATGAAATCTACAATTCCAAAAAGGTTATCAAAACTGAAGCAGGTCAAGCCTACCTAGGTGAGGATGATGCAGTTTATACCTTGATTTCATGTATTGTTCACCATTTTATTGGCAATTTGATGTCCACTACTGATAAGGGACGAGAGGTTTTGCAAAATCTTAGATGTAGAACACTTAGCCATTTTCGATGGTATAAAGATGTTTTCCTTACTAAGGTTATGCAAAGAACCGATGCCAATAATGAATATTGGAAAACAAAATATATTGATGGTTTACCCACGCTTTTTGCTAGTAAGATACGCAAAAGGTTAGGTAATGAGGTAGGAATAATCAACTACCAACAATATACATATGGTCTCCTTACCAGTGCTATCATTCAAGAAGGACTGACCCTATGTAATGATTTAAAATTACAAGCTCAACTGAAGAAACAAAATCTTACTGGAAAGCTTGAGCTCGGTGAATTCTGTGAACAATTTGCCTGTGACATAGGACCACCACCTCCCATCAAAGGAAGGGAAAAGGGAAAATCTCTCATTCTAAGAGACCAGAACCCTAGTCCCAACAGAGTAGGAGATATCCCAAAAAACAGTCTCATCATAAGACTCGTCATGAACCTAGGAGACCTCCTCCACGTCAGAGACCACCTCCTAGAAGAAATCCCCCAGACAAAAAGAAAATTGTCTGTTATAAATGTGGTAAATTAGGCCACTATTCCAATAGATGCAAAACAAAAGAGAAATTGAACCAACTTCAGATAGATGAAGGATTGAGAATCCAGTTGGCCAAAATTCTCTTAAATTCTGATTCTGGGGATGATATTGATTATGCTTCATCCAGTCAATCAGAAGATGATCCTGATTGTAGTTGTTCTCATCTGCAATCTGTGGCTCAAATGCATCAGATTAATGTTCTTACTACTGATCAACAGCTTATGCTTAAGAACATTGATCAAGAGGAAGATCCTCAAACCAAAAGATATTTAATCAAAGAATATCTTGATCAAATTCAAAGTACTTCAAAGAATGCTCCCAGCCAAGGAGTTAAACCTTATTCTTTGAAGGAAATTATTAGTCGTTCAGAAGAAATTATTTCTTCTAAACAACCAGTATCAATCTCTTCATTACAAGGAGAAATTAAAGAAATCAAGCTTGAATTAAAAGAATTAAAAACCCTTTATAAAAAGCTTGAACAAAAATGTGCACAAAATAGTGTACAACAAGAAAAGACATCTGACGACTCTTTTCTTAATCAAATCACTAAAGTCATCCATCAAAGATGGCATACTGTGATTAATTTAGTTATTGATCAAAACTTTGTCATTCCTAAATTGACAGCACTGATTGATAGTGGAGCAGACTTAAACTGCATCCAGGAAGGGTTGATTCCAACCCAATATTTTGAGAAAACAACTCAAACCTTAGCCAATGCTACTGGAGACAAAATGAAGATTAAATATAAATTAAATAATGCCTCCATCTGCACTAATAATCAGTGCATTATTACTGACTTTTTATTAGTAAAAAATATGACACAACAGGTCATATTAGGTACTCCTTTTTTGGAGAAAATTATGCCAATTAAAGGCATTGACAACCATGGAATTCATGGACAGGTTAATAATAAACCTATATATTTCTCTTTCAAATCTCCTCCTCAAATTAGTTTTAAAAATGAAATTTCTGAACTGAGATATGTGAAAGAACATCATCTTAGTTTCCTACATAAAGAAATACAATTTTTGACCCTTGAACAGCAGATGGAAACTATAGAGATCAAAGAGAAAATTAGTTCTCTTCAGAAATTATTAACCCAAGAAATTTGTAGTGACATTCCTACAACTTTTTGGGATCGACATAAATATATTGTGTCTTTACCATATATTGATGGGTTCAATGAAAGAACCATTCCCACCAAAGCCAGACCTAGTCAAATGAAACATGCTTTACTAGACCTCTGCAAAAAGGAAATCCAAAATCTGTTGGATAAGAAATTGATTAGAAAATCTTACTCCCCATGGAGTTGTACTGCTTTTTATGTCAATAAAAATGCAGAAAAGGAACGAGGTGTTCCTCGATTAGTGGTTAATTATAAACCACTCAATGACTGTTTGAGATGGATTCGCTATCCTATCCCAAATAAAAAAGATTTATTAGACAGATTGTTTTCTGCTAAAATCTTTTCCAAATTTGATTTGAAATCTGGATATTGGCAAATTCAA
Organism: Aristolochia californica; assembly: GCF_029961685.1. Lineage (NCBI taxonomy): Eukaryota > Viridiplantae > Streptophyta > Magnoliopsida > Piperales > Aristolochiaceae > Aristolochia > Aristolochia californica. The sequence goes on from NW_027182257.1 coordinate 7,952,903, forward strand.
ATTAATGAAAAGGATAAATATAAAACTGCATTCACTGTCCCTTTTGGTCACTTTGAATGGAATGTTATGCCTTTCGGTTTGAAAAATGCTCCATCTGAATTTCAAAATATCATGAATGATATATTTGCTAATTATTCTGAATTTACCATTGTTTATATTGATGACATCCATGTTTATTCAGAATCTATTGATGCTCATTTTAAGCATTTACATGTTTTGAAAATAGTTATTATAAAACATGGGTTGGTGATATCGGCACCGAAAATGAAATTGTTTCAGACCTCTATTAGATTTTTAGGTCACAATATTCATAAGGGAAAAATAGTTCCCATTGATAGAAGCATTGAGTTTGCCTCTAAATTCCCTAATGAATTACTAGAGAAAACTCAACTTCAGAGATTTCTAGGAAGTCTCAATTATATAGCGGATTATTATCCTCATCTTGCACAAGACTCCGCTATATTACATAAAAGACTCAGAAAGAATACTGAGCCTTGGACTACCAAACATACCCAGACAGTCCAATTAATCAAAAGTAAGGTCAAACAACTTCCTTGTCTGAACCTTACTAACCCTTCTTATCCGAAGGTTGTAGAGACAGATGCCTCCCATATAGGCTATGGTGGCATATTAAAACAAAGAAATCCATTTGGTAAAGAAGAACTTGTTTGCTTTACCTCTGGTAACTGGCATGATGCACATATTAATTATTCCACTGTTAAACAAGAAATATTGGCAATAATTAAGTGCATTCATAAATTCCAGGATGATTTATTAAATCAGAAATTCCTTTTAAGAGTTGATTGTTCAGCAGCCAAATCGATTCTTAAGAAGGATGTGAAGAATCTTACTTCCAAACAAATCTTTGCCAGATGGCAGGCGGAATTAAGCGCCTTTGATTTTGATATAAAACATATCAAAGGAGAATTAAATTACTTACCTGATTTTCTAACCCGTGAATTTCTCCAGGGTCAAAATCATGTATAACCCCGCAAGGGGCAATCCACTCCCAATGAGAGGACGTGGAAATCAACAATCAAGAGGCCGAGGCCGAAAGAATCCAGAAAGAGGAAATTCCTCAGACAAGAAGGGCGAAGCCCCAATGTCGTATAAGGAGAGACTTGAAGTAGAACCAGAGTATATTACTCTTCCTGATACGGAGACAATTTTACTCCTCAATAAAGAGGATCTTGAGGGTACATTGGATTCCAGGGAGATTTTACAAAAATGGCCATCCGTGCAGGAAAACGATGGTATTCCTTTGAATCCATTTTGGTTCACTTGAATTCTATATCAGTGCATCATACACTGACAAATATGGCTAAATGGGATAGCCCACGAGCGTACAGCAAATGTACAATACAAAGATTCATGCATCCCTCAACATGGGGAAAATTTGATTTAGCTAAAGCAGCTAATCTTCCTAATGATAAGGACTTTAATTATTGAGATTATATGGATTCTTGGTATAATACCTTTTATTACCAAAATCCCTCCCATAGACATTCATGGTTTTTCCAATGGGAAAAAAATGTCTTTCAGAGGTCATTACCTCTACCCAGTTGGGTATTTGCATGGTGGAACAAATTTGGGCCACCCATTTCTATCGTACCTGAGCCCATTAAGGCTTATTTTATTAAATGGACTCAATCCAGTCCTGAGCTGAAAGCTCTATGAAAAACCCCCAAAAAATTGGGACAGTCCTATCTTGTTTATGGTATTTTCTCTACCATGGATTTGGAGATGGGATTGTACTACATGCTTTAATGATAAAAGCCTACTAGTGTTATTAAGAACATTTCATGTTCGTTGGTGGAAAAATTTCCCCAACATTGATACAAAAGTATCAGAAATTAAGTCTGCTATCATGCAAAATAAAAATAATCTTGGATTGCATCCCGTCCCGGAAGTCCATTATGACTCCGACAATTTATTTACAAGTTTCAAAACTCAATTGAAGAGTTTGATTCCGAATATTTCGGAAAAAGATATTATGAAAAAATTGTTAGAATCAATGAAGGATTCTATGGCTCCTACGTGCAATGAAGGCACATCTTCTTCTCACCCTGTCGATGACAACATGTCCGTTTCGGAACCATCAGCTGCAGAAGATGAAGACATTGATGACTTTACCAGTACCGAGCATGATGATAATGCTAATGAATTCCTACCGGATAGTCAGCCACCCGACGAGGATCCGAAAGAATATATTAATCTTATGTTACAGGCATTTAAAGCAACATCTAAAAAGAAATAATTTTGCAGGATATGACTATGATAGATAAATCTGTTCCAGATTCGTCGGCCAAGTCCGTCCAAAAGCAACAGAGAAAATCTTATCCTCCGGCCCACAGTTGGCCTATTTGTCATATCACGCCAGGCTCATACAGTATCTTTGGTCGGCCATTTTCCATAAAGTCACACGCATGGGATGCCGCCAGCTGTCGCCTGCATAGGATAAGAGTAAAAGCTCTTCGTCAACAAAAGATGCTATGGGACCAAGCCCATCAAAGGTCTTGTCCTAATCTCAATCATGGAGATCAAGATGATAAGGATGATAACAATGATCAAGATGATGACTCATCCAAGAATCTCAATTATAGAGATAATGACTCACAACCACTTGAATCATAGAGGTTACTTTTTGTATTAGTGGTGGATTTCAAATATTTTCAAATCCACATTAGTTCTCTCCTTCTATATAAGGAGTTAGTTTCATTAGGTAAGGCATCACTTGAAAAACCTTCCCCTTTGTCATGAAGTTTGCCTATTCGTGTGCTTTGAGTATTGGAGTTCTTTGTAAGTATTTTATGATATTGTGAATAAATTAGTAGTGAGTTAAAGTTATTCTCTGCCTGTTTCTCTGGTTATTTGCCTTCTGTCAATCTTCCTTCTTCCCGCTATAATTGGTATCAGAGCCATGGAAGGCTAAACCTTGAATATCCAGGTATGGAGTAAGCTATTATAAAGTTTTTATACCTTAATCATCAGGGGAGTTAACTTACTTCATAATGTTATAATACTTTACTATTCATCTTCGTTCTTGTTATGATATGGGACATCACCCAAGTCGCGTTGAGGTATCCTCGTGTTGCCGTTGCTGTGGATAGGCGTAGGCGTTGAAGGGCCTTGATTAATTAGGAGTCGTGGAGGAATTGCCTGTGGTATAGTCCAGTTGGCTGGGAAATGGATTTCCTCCCAATTGATCATCCGTGGAGTGGCAACATTTGCACTCATTAGATCGGTCTCGATTAAAACAATCTTACCTTGATCTGGTAAGTGTAATACCTTAGGGACTAAGGTATTCATAATTTTGAAATGAATCCTTGCTATGATAGCAATGGTTTCAGTTCCAGGAATAAAATTGTATCCCTGTGTTAGAATCCTCATCTGGATAGATTCTAACAAATTCCTATCTGTTAATGATAGGGTAAGGTTTGGATGGACATTAAAGTAAACAAGTCCCCTACTGAGACTTGTTTCTACGATACCCATTAATGAGGGTTTCCAATCCAAACATCGACCATCCCGGAGTATGGCCTGCAGACATGTGTTTATCCCTAATAAGGTCAAGGGTTTGAACGCAATCTGGATGCATCCAATATGCATATATTTCTTCTCAGTATCTGCAAGATACTTATTGAGATCTGTTAACTCTAAAAATTTAAGAGTTGAATCTTGATTTTCAAGATTGATTGTTTGTTCCATGGTTTTAATTCCCATGGTACTAGAAAGGGTGAAAGTTCCTTTCTTGTAGATGGATGTAGGTTTAATGGACGGAATTGTCCAATCATTCAATTGTTGTTGAACTTTATATTCAACTAAAGATGCATTCTTAACTGATCCAGTGCTCTTACTACTGGATGCCATCTTTGACAAATTAAATTTAACAATAATTAAATTACACTAAAAGTAAACTAAATTAACCTACAACTACAAGTGATAAAAGAGAACCAGAAGAAGGAATATCCTAGTATGGAGTAAACATATTATAAACTTATTATATGAGAATCATTAATGAAGCAAACTTTGATTCCTAATATCATAATTAATTTACTGTTCATCATCTTCTTGATCAGATACACGTCTGTCAACGATTTAAGAGTATAGCGGCCCTTCAACGCCTAGCCTATCCACGGCAACGGCAACACGGGCATACCTCAACGCGACTTGGGTGACGTCCCATATCATAACAAGAACGAAGATAAATAGTAAAGCATTATAACATTACGAAGTAAGTTAACTCCCCTGATGATTAAGATATAAAAAATTTATAATAGCTTACTCCATACCTGGATATTCAAGATTTAGCCTTCCATGGCTCTAATACCAACTACAGCGGGAAGAGGAAGATTGACAGAAGGCAAGTAAACGACGAAACAGGCAGAGAATAACTTTAACTCACTACTAATTTATTCACAATATCATAAAGTACTTATAGAAAACTTCACTACTGCAAAACACACGAGTAGGCAACCTTGATTACAAAGGGGAAGGTTTTTCAAGTGATGCCTGACCTAAAGAAACTAACTCCTTATATAGAAGGAGTGAACTAATGTGGATTTGACAATATTTGAAATCCACCACTAATACCAAAAGTAACCTCTATGATTGAGGTGGTTGTGAGTCATTATCTATATAATTGAGATTCTTGGATGAGTCATCATCTTGATCATTGTTATCATCCTTATCATCTTGATCTCCATGATTGAGATTAGGACAAGACCTTTGATGGGCTTGGTCCCATAACATCTTTTGTTGACGAAGAACTTTTACTCTTATCCTATGCAGGCGGTAGCTAGCGGCATCCCATGCGTGTGACTTTATGGAAAATGGCTGACCAAAGATACTGTATGAGCCTGGCGTGATATGACAAATAGGCCAACTGTGGGCCGGAGGATAAGATTTCCTCTGTTGCTTTTGGACGGACTTGGCCGACGAATCTGGAACAGATTTATCTGTCATAGTCATATCCTACAAAATTATTTCTTTTTAGATGTTGCTTTAAATGCCTGCAACATAAGATTAATATATTCTTCCGGATCCTCATCGGGTGGCTGACTATCCGGTAGGAATTCATTAGCATTATCATCATGCTCGGTACTGGTAAAGTCATCAATGTCTTCATCTTCTACAGCTGACGGTTCCGAAATGGACATGTTGTCATCGACAGGGTGAGAAGAAGATGTGCCTTCATTGCACGTAGGAGCCATAAAATCCTTCATTGATTCTAATAACTTTTTCATAATATCTTTTTTCGATATATTCGGAATCAAACTCTTCAATTGAGTTTTGAAACTTGCAAATAAATTGCCGGAGTCATAATGGACTTTCGGGATGCGATGCAATCCAAGATTATTTTCATTTTGCATGATAGCAGACTTAATTTTTGCTACTTTTGTATCAATGTTGGGGAAATTTTTTCACCAACGAACATGAAATGTTCTTAATAACATTGGTAGGCTTTTATCATTAAAGCCTGTAGTACAATCCCATCTCCAAATCCATGGTAGAGAAAATACCATAAACAAGATAAGACTGTCCCAATTTTTTGGGGGTTTTTCATAACCCAGAGCTTTCAGCTCAGGACTGGATTGAGTCCATTTAATAAAATAAGCCTTAATGGGCTCAGGTAAGATAGAAATGGGTGGCCCAAATTTGTTCCACCATGCAAATACCCAACTGGGTAGAGGTAATGACCTCTGAAAGACATTTTTTTACCATTGGAAAAACCATGAATGTCTATGGGAGGGATTTTGGTAATAAAAGGTATTATACCAAGAATCCATATAATCCCAATAATTAAATTCCTTATCATTAGGAAGATTAGCTGCTTTAGCTAAATCAAATTTTCCCCATGTTGAGGGATGCATGAATCTTTGTATTGTACATTTGCTGTATGCTCTTGGGCTATCCCATTTAGCCATATTTGTCAGTGTATGATGCACTGATATAGAATTCAGGTGAACCAAAATGGATTCAAAGGAATACCATCATTTTCCTACACGGATGGGACAGTAGGCTTCTCCAAGCCATTTCTGTAACATCTCCCAGGAATCCAATGTACCCTCAAGATCCTCTTTATTGAGGAGTAAAATTGTCTCCGTATCAGGAAGAATAATATACTCTGGTTCTACTTCAAGTGTCTCCTTATACGACACTGGGGCTTTGCCCTTCTTGTCTGAGGAATTTCCTCTTTCTGGATTCTTTCGGCCTCGGCCTCTTGATTGTTGATTTCCACGTCCTCTCATTGGGAGTGGATTGCCCCTTGCGGGGTTATACATGATTTTGACCCTTGAGAAATTCACGGGTTAGAAAATCAAGTAAGGAGTTTAATTCTCCTTTGATATGTTTTATATCAAAATCAAAGGCGCTTAATTCCGCCTGCCATCTGGCAAAGATTTGTTTGGAAGTAAGATTCTTCACATCCTTCTTAAGAATCGATTTGGCTGCTGAACAATCAACTCTTAAAAGGAATTTCTGATTTAATAAATCATCCTGGAATTTATGAATGCACTTAATTATTGCCAATATTTCTTGTTTAACATTGGAATAATTAATCTGTGCATCATGCCAGTTACCAGAGGTAAAGCGAACAAGTTCTTCTTTACCAAATGGATTTCTTTGTTTTAATATGCCACCATAGCCTATATGGGAGACATCTGTCTCTACAACCTTCGGATAAGAAGGGTTAGTAAGGTTCAGACAAGGAAGTTGTTTGACCTTACTTTTGATTAATTGGACTGCCTGGGTATGTTTGGTAGTCCAAGGCTCAGGATTCTTTCTGAGTCTTTTATGTAATATAGCGGAGTCTTGTGCAAGATGACTTCTTGGTATTTCCTCTTTCTTTTAATACTTTATTTTATTTTGTATATTTCGTCTTTCATTCTATATTTAATTTTATTTTTAATATTTCATCTTGTTTTCTATATTTCTTATATTTTTTTATATTTCTTCTGTCTTTATATATTAAATTTTACATTTATATATTTCATCCTTCTTTCAGTATTTCATTTTACTTTCTATATTTCATCTTCTTTCTATATTTCATTTTACTTTATTTATTTCATCTTTATTTCTATATTTCATTTTACTTTGTATATTTCATCTTTCTATCTATATTTCATTTTACTTTGTATATGTTTCATCTTTCTTTATGTATTTCATGTTTATTTTTATATTTCATTTTACTTTCTATATTTCATCTACGTTTATTTATTTTATGTTACTTTCTATATATCTTTTTTCTTACTATATTTCATTTAACTTTCTTTATTTCATCTTTCTATCTATATTTCATGTTACTTTCTATATTTCATCTTTATAGAAATTAAGAAGATATATCGAAAGTATAATGAAATATAGAAAGGAAGATAAAATATAAAATGAAAGATAAAATATAGAAAGTATGGAGATATATAGAAAGTAAAATGAAATATAGAAAAAAAAATGACATATAGAAAGTAAAATGAAATATAGAAAGAAAAATGAAAAATGGAAAGTAATATGAAATATTGAAAGAAAAATGAACTATAGAAAGATAGATGAAATATAGAAAGTAAAATGAAATATTGAAAAAAAAAGATAAAAAATAAAAAATAGAATGAAAGAGGAAATATAGAAAGTAAAATGAAATACAGAAAGAAAGATGAAATATAGAAAGTAATATGAAATACAAAAATAAAGATGAAATATAGAAAGCAACATGAAATATAGAAAAACAGATGAAATATAGAAAGAAATATAAAAAATATAAAGTAAAATGAAATATAGAAAGAAAGATGAAATATGGAAAGAAAGATAAAATATAGAAACAAAAAAGAAACACTAAAAGAAAGAGGAAATATAGAATGAAAAATGAAATATAGAAAATAAAATGAAAAATAGAAAGAAAGATGAAATATAGAAAGAAACAAGAAATATAAAAAGATAGATGAAATATAGAAAGTAAAATGAAATATAGAAAAAAAGATGAAATATATAATGAAAGATAAAATATGGAAAGTAAAGTGAAACAAAGAAAGAAAGATGAAATATAGAAAGTAAAATGAAATATAGAAAGTATGATGATATATAGAAATTAAAATATCAAAATGTGTTCATATAATCTTGGATTGCATCGCGTCCTGGAAGTCCATTATGACTCCGATAATTTATTTGCAAGTTTCAAAACTCAATTGAAGAGTTTAATTCCGAATATATTGGAAAAAGATATTATGAAAAAATTATTCGAATCAATGAAGGATTCTATGGCTACTAAGTGCAATGAAGGCACATCAGCTCACCCTGAATATGACAACATGTCAGTTTCGGAACTGTCCGCTGCAGATGATGAAGACATTGAGGACTTTACTAGTACAGAGCATGATGATAATGCTAATGAATTCTTACTAGATAGTCAGCCCCCAGAGGATCCTGAAAAATATATCAATGCAATGATAGAGATGTTTAAATCAACATCTAAAGGGAAATAATTTTGCAGGATATGACTATGACAGACACATTTGTTCCAGATTCGTCGGCCAAGTCCGTCCAAAAGCTACAGAGGAAATCTTATCCTCCAGCCCACAGTTGGCCTATTTGTCACATCAAGCCAGGCTCATACACTATCTTCGGTTGGCCATTTTCCATAAAGTCACATTCATGGGATGCCGCCAGTTGCCGCCTGCATAGGATAAGAGTAAAAGCTCTTCGTCAACAAAAGATGCTATGGGACCAAGCCTATCAAAGGTGTTGTCCTAATCTCAATCATGGAGATCAAGATGATAAGGATGATCACGATGACTCATCCAAGAATCTCAATTATAGAGATAATGACTCACAACCACCTCAATCATAGAGGTTATTTTTTGTATTAGTGGTGGATTTCAAATATTTTCAAATCCACATTAGTTCACTCCGTCTATATAAGGAGTTAGTTTTATTTGTGAAGGCATCACTTGAAAAACCTTCCCCTTTGTCATCAAGGTTGCCTGCTCATGTGTTTTGCAGTATTGAAGTTTTCTGTAAGTACTTTATGATATTGTGAATAAATTAGTAGTGAGTTAAAGTTATTCTTTGCCTGTTCGACTTCTATTTGCCTTTTATCAATTTCCCGTCTTCCCACTGTAATATATGATATTGTGAATAAATTAGTAGTGAGTTAAAGTTATTCTTTGCCTGTTCGACTTCTATTTGCCTTCTGTCAATTTCCCGTCTTCCCGCTGTAATTATCATTAAAGCCTGTAGTACAATCCCATCTCCAAATCCATGGTAGAGAAAATACCATAAAGAAGATAAGACTGTCCCAATTCTTTGGGGATTTTTCATAACCCAGAGCTTTAAGCTCAGGACTGGATTGAGTCCATTTTACAAAACAAGCCTTAATGGGCTCATGTAAGATAGAAATGGGTGGCCCAAATTTATTCCACCATGCAAATACCCAACTGGGTAGAGGTAATGACCTCTGAAAGACATTCTTTTCCCATTGGAAAAACCAATATTGCCTATGGGAGGGATTTTGGTAATAAAAGGTATTATACCAGGAATCCATATAATCCCAATAATTAAATTCCTTATCATTAGGAAGGTTAGCTGCTTGAGCTAAATCAAATTTTCCCCAAGTTGAGGGATGCATAAATCTTTGTATTGTACATTTGCTGTACGCTCTTGGGCTATCCCATTTAGCCACATTTGTCAGTGTATGATGCACTGCTATAGAATTCAAATGAACCAAAATTGATTCAAAGGAATACCATTGTTTTCCTGCACGGATGGGACAGTAGGCTTCTCCAAGCCATTTCTGTAACATCTCCCAGGAATCCAATGTACCCTCTAAGTCCTCTTTATTTAGGAGTAAAATTATCTCCATTTCCGGAAGAGTAATATACTCTGGTTCGACTTCAAGTGTCTCCTTATACGACACTAGGGCTTTGCCCTTCTTGTCTGAGGAATTTCCTCTTTCTGGATTCTTTCGGCCTCGGCCTCTTGGATTGCCCCTTGCGGGGTTATACATGATTTTGACCCTGGAGAAATTCACGGGTTGGAAAATCTTGATTATCCCGCTATACTCTTAAATCGTTGACAGACGTGTATCTGATCAAGAAGATGATGAACAGTAAATTCATTATGATATTATGAACAATAGTTTGCTTCGTTCATGATTACCATATAATCAGTTTATAATATGTTTACTTCATACTAGGATATTCCTCCTTCTGGTTATCTTTTACCACTCTTAGTTGTAGTTTCTTTTTAGTTTAGTCTAATTATGTTTTAAATTTGGTTTAAATTTTTAATTTGTCAAAAGATGGCATCCAGTAGTAGGATTACTGGATCCATTAAGAATGCATCTTAGGTTGGATATAAAGTTCAACAACAATTGAATGATTGGACAATTCTGTCCATAAAACTTACTTCAATCTACAAGAAAGGAACCTTCACCCTTTCTAGTACCATGGGAATTAAAACCATGGAACAAACAATCAATCTTGAAAATCAAGATTCCACTCTTAAATTATTAGAGTTAACTGATCTCAATAAGTATCTAGCGGATACTGAGAAAAATATATGCATATTGGATGCATACAGATAGCGTTCAAACCCTTAACTTTACTAGGGATGAACACATGTTTGCAGGCCATACTTCGTGATGGTCGATGTTTGGATTGGAAACCCTCATTAATGGGTATTGTTGAAACAAGTCTCAGTAGGGGACCTGTTTATTTTAATGTCCATCCAAACCTTACCCTATCATTAACCGATAGGAATTTGTTAGAATCTATCCAGTTGAGGATTCTAACATAGGGATACAATTTTATTCCTGGAACTGAAACCATTGCAGTTATTGCAAGGATTCGTTTCAAAATTATGAGTACCTTAGTCCCTAAGGTATTACACTTACCAGATCAAGGTAAGACCGTATTGATCGAAACCGATCTTATGAGTGCAAATGTTGCCACTCCTCGGATGATCAATTGGGAGGAAATTCGTTTCCCAGCCAACTGGACTATTCCTCAGGCTGTTCCTCCACGACTCGTGATTAATCAGGATATTGATCAAGTCATGCAATCAACCGATGGCGATGTGGTAATCAATTTTAAAGAAAAGACTCCTTACTGTGTCTCTTTACCACCCACGTCATCTAGATATTCAGATGTAGGCCCATCTACTCGCCTACAGGAATTGGATGAAAAACAATCTATAAAGGATGATTCTTCATTAAAAGGAATCCATATATCAGACACCCAGATACCTCATGGGGTCTACCAAGAACGGAAGCATGAAAGGACTTCTCCCACTCCTAGAGAAATGACTGGTTTTACTCTATCACTATGATTTCTACACCTTCACAGAGTTACCGGGACCCACTACCTTTTGTGGTGGATAGAGCAGCCATTAAAGCTGAATTCTTTCACCCCAATAATCTAGGTTTCAAAAATTGGTTTTTTGACACCTATGGGGCCACAGAACGCATGGAATTCTCAAATGACTTTTATCTTTATTTGGAAAAAAATAAAATAATCATGTCCTTTGTTGATTGGTTCATGCAAACCAGACTAAAACAAGCAGAGAAACGACCCTTAGTTTCTTCCATTGCTCCCACTCTTTCTACCCTTACGAAAGAATGGCACCTGATGTCTGGTATCAATATCCGATCAGTCCTCCTACTGATCCTATCCGACTTGAATTTCCAAGTCCTTCAGGGAAATCCCCTGATTTTGTGGAAGCAGTTGCTTTTGTCAATCCTGAAATCACCCAGAATCCTATGGGTCAGATCAGACGACAAAACAACTTTACCAATTTAAATCTCCAAATGATAGGCCAACAGCTTACTCGTATTGAAGATTTATTGGACAAAGAAACTCCTGAGAAATATTGTCAAAATCCTTTTGACTTATCTTCTCGCAAATTACCTTTGTTGATGGATGGTAAACCACTCATCAAACCCCCTGTTCCAATTAGGAACTTTAAATTGGACAATAATTCTAAAGTTGTGGAAGAATTATTAACTCGGCTTGGAAAATTAAATCTTTCTGAGGATCAAATCAAACAAGCCCAATAGGCTCATGAAGACCAAGCTAATGCGGTTCGAAAAAGTCTCCATGTATTGGAAGCTGACGAATCACAGGATGAAGAGTCTCACGAAGAGTCTTTATCACAAAATAATATTGAAGATTTAACTCCTTCAGCATATTCTGATTCTGATGAAGGTCAAAACCCTAATCTTCATGATTTGGGTTTAACTAATATCAATCAGACGGAAGCAATTCTTCCGGAAATGATTAAAGGCCAACCGCGTATTCAAAAATTGGATTATACCAAGAAATCTACTCGGCGTTGGGATCCAAATCACAAGCTCTATTATCATAGGCCTACACCTCAGGACCTATTATATGAAGAGAGAATATAGATAAAAAAGCCTATGATGGCAGATCAATCTATGAATGGAACATAGACTCTATTTCTGAATATCAGATTTTAGAACATTGTAGACGAATGCCTATGTACGCTACCATCTGTAGACAACATAAGAATTCAGATCACGGCATAGCAAAAATGTTAACTGCTGGGTTCTCTGGAACCTTAAAAGGTTGGTGGGATAATATCCTCACTACTGAACAACACCATGAAATATACAATTCTAAGAAGGTTATAAAAACTGAATCAGGTCAAGCATACCTAGGCGAGGATGATGCAGTTTATACCTTGATTTCATGTATTGTTCATCATTTTATTGGAAATTTGATGTCCATTATTGATAAGGGACGAGAGGTTTTGCAGAATCTTAGATGTCGAACACTTAGCCATTTTAGATGGTATAAAGATGTTTTCCTTACTAAGGTTATGCAAAGAACCGATGCTAATAATGAATATTGGAAAGCTAAATTTATGGATGGATTACCAACACTTTTTGCTAGCAAAGTACGCAAAAGGTTAGGTAATGAGGTAGAAATGATCAACTACCAACAATATACATACGGTCTCCTTACCAGTGCTATCATCCAAGAAGGACTGACCTTATGTAATGATTTAAAACTTCAAGCTCAGCTTAAGAAACAAAATCTTACTGGTAAGAGTGAGCTTGGGGAATTCCGTGAACAGTTTGCCTGTGACACAGGAACACCACCTTCCCATCAAAGGAAGGGTAAAGGAAAAGTCTCCCATTCTAGGAGACCAGAACCCTACTCACACCAGAGTAGGAGATATCCCAAAAGACCGTCTCATCATAGGACTAGTCATGAACCTAGGAGACCTCCTCGTCAGAGACCTCCTCCTAGAAGAAATCCTCCAGACAAAAAGAAAATTGTCTGTTACAAATGTGGTAAATTAGGCCACTATTCAAATAGATGCAAAACAAAAGAGAAATTAAACCAACTTCAAATAGATGAAGGATTGAGAATCTAGTTGGCTAAAATTCTCTTAAATTCTTATTCTGGGGATGATATTGATTATGCCTCATCCAGTCAATCAGAAGATGATCCAGATTGCAGTTGTTCTCATCTACAATCTGTAGCTCAAATGCATCAGATTAATGTTCTTACTACTGATCAACAACTTATGCTAGAGAACATTGATCAAGAGGAAGATCCTCAAACAAAAAGATATTTAATCAAAAAATATCTTGATCATATTCAAAGTACTTCAAAGCTACCTCCCATTACAGGAGTAAAAGCTTATTCTTTGAAGGAAATTATTGGTCGTCATGAAGAAACCCACTCTTCAAAACAACCAATATCCATCTCCTCATTACAAGGAGAAATTAAAGAAATCAAGCTTGAATTAAAAGAATTAAAATCCCTTTATAAAAAGCTTGAAGAAACATGTGCACAAAATAGTGTACAAAAAGAAAAGAAATCTGAAGATCCTTTTCTAAATCAAATCACCAAAGTCATCCATCAAAGATGGCATACTATGATAAATTTAGTTATTGATCAGAACTTTGTCATTCCTAAACTGACAGCTCTGATTGATAGTGGAGCAGACTTAAACTGCATCCAGGAAGGGTTAATTCCAACCCAATATTTTGAAAAAACAACTCAAACTTTAGCTAATGCTAATGGAGACAAAATGAAGATTAAATATAAATTAAACAATGCCTCCATCAGCACTAATGATCAGTGCATTATTACTGACTTTTTATTAGTAAAAAATATGACTCAACAAGTCATATTAGGTACTCCTTTTTTGGAGAAAATTATGCCAATTAAAGGCATTGACAACCATGGGATTCATGGTCAGGTTAATAATACACCTATTTATTTCTCTTTCAAATCTCCTCCTAAAATTAGTTTTATCAATGAGATTTCCGAATTGAGAAATGTGAAAGAACATCATCTTAGTTTCTTGCATAAAGAAATACAGTTTTTAACTCTTGAACAACAGCTGGAAACTATAGAAATCAAAGAGAAAATTAGTTCTCTTCAGAAATTATTAACCCAAGAAATTTGTAGTGATATCCCTAAAGCTTTTTGGGATAGACACAAATATATTGTGTCTTTACCATATATTGATGGGTTCAACGAAAGAACCATTCCCACCAAAGCCAGGCCTAGTCAAATGAAACATGCCTTACTAGACCTTTGTAAAAAGGAAATCCAAAATCTGTTGGATAAAAACTTAATTCGAAAATCTTACTCCCCATGGAGTTGTACTACTTTTTATGTCAATAAAAATGCGGAAAAGGAATGAGGTGTTCCTCGATTAGTGGTTAATTATAAACCCCCTTAATGATTGTTTGAGATGGATTCACTATCCTATCCCAAATAAAAAAGATTTATTAGACAGATTGTTTTCTGCAAAAATATTTTCCAAATTTGATTTGAAATCTGGATATTGGCAAATTCAAATTCATGAAAAGGATAAATACAAGACTGCATTCACTGCCCCTTTTGGTCACTTTGAATGGAATGTTATGCCTTTTGGTTTGCAAAATGCTCCATCTGAATTTCAAAATATCATGAATGATATATTTGCTCCTTATTCTGAATTTACCATTGTTTATATTGATGACATCCATGTTTATTCAGAATCTATTGATGCTCATTTTAAGCATTTACATGTTTTCAAAACAGTTATTAGAAAACATGGGTTGGTGATATCGGCACCGAAAATGCAATTGTTTCAGACCTCTGTCAGATTTCTAGGTCACAATATTCACAAGGGAAAAATAGTTCACAAGGGAAAAATAGTTCCCATTAATAGAAGCATTGAGTTTGCCTCCAAATTTCCTGATGAATTATTGGAGAAAACTCAACTTCAGAAATTTCTAGTAAGTCTCAATTATATAGCGGATTATTATCTCCATCTTGCACAAGACTCCGCTATATTGCACAAAAGACTCAGAAAGAATCCTGAGCCTTGGACTCCCAAACATACACAGGCAGTCCAATTAATCAAAAGTAAGGTCAAACAACTTCCTTGTCTTAACCTTACCAACCCTTCTTATCCGAAGGTTGTAGAGACAGATGCCTCCCATATAGGCTATGGTGGCATATTAAAACAAAGAAATCCATCTGGTAAAGAAGAACTTGTTCGATTTACCTTTGGTAACTGGCCTGATGCACAAATTAATTATTCCACTGTTAAACTAGAAATTTTGGCAATAATTAAGTGCATTCATAAATTCCAAGATGATTTATTAAATCAGAAATTCCTTTTAAGAGTTGATTGTTCAACAGCCAAATCGATTCTTAAGAAGGATGTGAAGAATCTTACTTCCAAACAAATCTTTGTCAGATGGCAGGCGGAATCAAGTGCCTTTGATTTTGATATCGAACATATCAAAGGAGAGATTTAAACTCCTTACCTGATTTCTAACCCGTGAATTTCTCCAGGGTCAAAATCATGTATAACCCCGCAAGGGGCAATCCACTCCCAATGAGAGGACGTGGTAATCAACAATCCAGAGGTCGAGACCGAAAGAATCCAGAAAGAGGAAATTACTCAAACAAGAAGGGCAAAGCCCCAATGTCGTATAAGGAGACACTTGAAGTAGAACCAGAGTATATTACTCTTCCGGATACGGAGACAATTTTACTCCTCAATAAAGAGGACCTTGAGGGTACATTGGATTCTTGGGAGATGTTACAGAAATGGCTTGGAGAAGCCTACTGTCCCATCCGTCCAGGAAAACGATGGTATTCCTTTGAATCCATTTTGGTTCACCTTAATTCCATATCAGTGCATCATACACTGACAAATGTGGCTAAATGGGATAGCCCAAGAGCGTACAGTAAATGTACGATACAAAGATTCATGCATCCCTCAACATGGGGAAAATTTGATGTAGCTAAAGCAGCTAACCTTCCTAATGATAAGGAATTTAATTATTGGAATTTTATGGATTCTTGGTATAATACCTTTTATTACCAAAATCCCTCCCATAGGCATTCCTGGTTTTTCCAATGGGAAAAGAATGTCTTTCAGAGGTCATTACCTCTACCCAATTGGGTATTTGCATGGTGGAACAAATTTGGGCCACCCATTTCTATGTTACCTGAGCCCATTAAGGCTTGTTTTATCAAATGGACTCAATCCAGTTTTGAGCTTAAAGCTCTGGGTTATGAAAAACCCCAAAGAATTGGGAAAGTCTTATCTTCTTTATGGTATTTTCTCTACCATGGATTTGGAGATGGGATTGTACTACAGGCTTTAATGAGAAAAACCTACCAGTGTTATTAAGAACATTTCATGTTTGTTGGTGGAAAAATTTCCCCAACATTGATACAAAAATCGTAGAAATTAAGTCTGCTATCATGCAAAATGAAAATAATCTTGGATTGCATCGCGTCCCGGAAGTCCATTATGACTCCGACAATTTATTTGCAAGTTTCAAAACTCAATTGAAGAGTTTGATTTCGAATATATCGGAAAAAGATATTATGAAAAAATTATTCGAATCAATGAAGGATTCTATGGCTAATAAGTGCAATGAAGGCACATCTTCTCACCCTGCTGATGACAACATGTCAGTTTCGGAACCACCCACTGCAGATGATGAAGACATTGACGACTTTACTAGTACAGAGCATGATGATAATGCTAATGAATTCTTACCAGATAGTCAGCCCCCAGACGATCCTGACGAATATATTAATGCAATGATAGAGATGTTTAAATCAACATCTAAAGGGAAATAAGTTTGCAGGATATGACTATGACAGACACATCTGTTCCAGATTCGTCAGCCAAGTCCATCCAAAAGCTACAGAGGAAATCTTATCCTCCGGCCCACAGTTGGCCTATTTGTCATATCACGCCAGGCTCATACAGTATCTTTGGTTGGCCATTTTCCATAAAGTCACATTCATGGGATGCCGCCAGCTACCACCTGCATAGGATAAGAGTAAAAGCTCTTCGTCAACAAAAGATGCTATGGGACCAAGCCCATCAAAGGTCTTGTCCTAATCTCAATCATGGAGATCAAGATGATAAGGATGATAAAGATAATCAAGAGGATGACTCATCCAAGAATCTCAATTATAGAGATAATGACTCACAACCACCTCAATTATAGAGGATTACTTTTTAGTTTTAGTGGTGGATTTTAAATATTTTCAAATCCACTTTAGTTCTCTCCTTCTATATAAGGAGATAGTCTCTTATGCTTAGGCATCACTTGAAAAACCTTCCCCTTTGTCATCAAGGTTGCCTACTCGTGTGTTTTGCAGTATTGAAGTTTTCTGTAAGTACTTTATGATATTGTTAATAAATTAGTAGTGAGTTAAAGTTGTTCTTTGCCTTCTGTCAATTTCCCTTCTTCCCACTGTAATTGGTATCAGAGCCATGGAAGGCTAAACCCTGAATATCCAGGTATGGAGTAATCTATTATAAATTTTTTATATCTTAATCATCAGGGGAGTTAACTTACTTCGTAATGTTATAATACTTTACTATTCATCTTCGTTCTTGTTATGATATGGGACGTCACCCAAGTTGCGTTGAGGTATGCCCGTGTTGCTGTTGTCCTGGATAGGCGTAGGCATTGAAGGGCCGCTATACTCTTAAATCGTTGACAGACATGTATCTGATCAAGAAGATGATGAACAGTAAATTCATTATGATCTTATGAACAATAGTTTGCTTCGTTCATGATTACCATATAATCAGTTTAAAATATGTTTACTTCATACTAGGATATTCCTCCTTCTGGTTATCTTTTACCACTCTTAGTTGTAGTTTCTTTTTAGTTTAGTTTAATTATGTTTTAAATTTGGTTTAAATTTTTAATTGGTCAAAAGATGGCATCCAGTAGTAGGATTACTGGATCAGTTAAGAATGCATCTTTGGTTGAATATAAAGTTCAACAACAATTGAATGATTGGACAATTCCATCCATAAAACCTACTTCAATCTACAAGAAAGGAACCTTCACCCTTTCTAGTACCATGGGAATTAAAACCATGGAACAAACAATCAATCTTGAAAATCAAGATTCCACTCTTAAATTATTAGAGTTAACTGATCTCAATAAGTATCTAGCGGATACTGAGAAAAAATACATGCATATAGGATGCGTACAGATAGCGTTCAAACCCTTGACCTTACTAGGGATGAACACATGTCTGCAAGCCATACTTCGAGATGGTCGATGTTTGGATTGGAAACCCTCATTAATGGGTATTGTTGAAACAACTCTCAGCATAGGACCTATTTATTTTAATGTCCATCCAAACCTTACCCTATCATTAACCGATAGGAATTTGTTAGAATCTATCCAGTTGAGGATTCTAACACAGGGATACAATTTTATTCCTGGAACTGAAACCATTGCAGTTATTGCAAGGATTCATTTCAAAATTATGAATACCTTAGTCGCTAAGGTATCACACTTACCAGATCAAGGTAAGACCATATTGATCGAAACCGATCTTATGAGTGCAAATGTTGCCACTCCTCGGATGATCAATTGGGAGGAAATTCGTTTCCCAGCCAACTGGACTATTCCTCAGGCTGTTCCTCCACGACTCCTGATTAATCAGGATATTGATCATGTCATCCAATCAACTGATGGCGATGTGGTAATCAATTTCAAAGACAAGACTCCTTACAGAGTCTCTTTACCACCCACATCATCCCGATATTCGGATGTAGGCCAATCTTCTCGCCTACAGGATTTGGATGAAAAACAATCCATCAAGGATGATTCCTCATTAAAAGGTTATCAGACACCCAAATACCTCATGGGGTGTACCAAGATAGGGAGCATGATAGAACTTCTCCCACTCCCAGTGAAATGACTGGTTTTACTCTGTGATTAATGATTTTTACACCTCAACAGAGTAACCCGGACCCACCACCTTTTGTGGTGGACAGAGCAGCAATCAAAGATGAATTCTTTCACCCCAATAATCTAGGTTTCAAAAATTGGTTTTATGACACCTATGGGGCCGCGGAACGCATGGAATTCTCAAATGACTTTTATCTTTATTTGGAAACAAATAAGGTTATCATGTCCTTTGTTGATTGGTTCATGCAAACCAGACTAAAGCAAGCGAAGAAACGACCCATAGTTTCTTCCACTGCTCCCACTCTTTCTACCCTCACAAAAGAATGGCACCTTATGTGTGGAATCCATATCAAATCAGTTCATCCTCCTACTGATCCTATTCGACTTGAATTTCCAAGTCCTTTAGGGAAATCCCCTGATTTTGTGGAAGCTGTTGCTTTTGTCAATCCTGAAATCACCCAGAATCCTATGGGTCAGATTAGACGACAAAACAACTTTACCAATTTAAATCTCCAAACAATAGGCCAACAACTGACTCGTATTGAAGATTTATTGGACAAAGATACTCCCGAGAAATATTGTCAGAGTCCTTATGACTTATCTTCTCGAAAATTACCTTTGTTGATGGATGTGAAACCACTCATCAAACCACTTGTTCCAATTAGGAACTTTAAATTGGATAATAATTCTGATGTTGTTGAAGAATTATTAACCAGGCTTGGAAAATTACATCTTTCTGAAGAGCAAATCAAACAAGCCCAATAGGCTCATGAAGCCCAAGCTAATGCGGTTCGAAAAAATCTCCATGTATTGGAAGCTGATGAATCATAGGATGAAGTGTCTCCAGAAGAGTCTTTATCGCAAAATAATACTGAAGATTTAACTCCTTCAGCATACTCTAATTCTGATGAAGGTCAAAATCCTAATCTTCATGATTTGGGTTTAACTAATATCAATCAGACTTAAGCAATTCTTCAGGAAATGATTAAAGATCAACCGAGTATTCAAAAATTGGATTATACCAAGAAATCTACTCGGCGTTGGGATCTAAATCACAAACTCTATTATCATAGGCCTACACCTCAGGACCTATTATATGAAGGGAATGTGTATATAGATCAAAAAGCCTATGATGGCAGATCAATCTATGAATGGAACATAGACTCTATGTCTGAATATCAGATTTTAGAACATTGTAGACGAATGCTTATGTATGCTACCATCTGTAGACAACATAAGAATTCCGATCACGGCATAGCAGAAATGTTAACTACTGGGTTCTCTGGAACCTTAAAAGGTTGGTGGGATAATATCTTAACTGCTGAACAACATCATGAAATTTACAATTCCAAAAAGGTTATCAAGACTGAATCAGGCCAAGCCTACCATGGTGAGGATGATGCAGTATACACCTTAATTTCATGTATTGTTCATCATTTTATTGGCAATTTGATGTCCACTACTGATAAGGGACGAGAGGTTTTGCAGAATCTTAGGTGTCGAACACTTAGCTATTTTAGATGGTAT
Organism: Aristolochia californica; assembly: GCF_029961685.1. Taxonomy (NCBI): domain Eukaryota; kingdom Viridiplantae; phylum Streptophyta; class Magnoliopsida; order Piperales; family Aristolochiaceae; genus Aristolochia; species Aristolochia californica. The sequence goes on from NW_027182257.1 coordinate 7,973,640, forward strand.
AAAGATGTTTTCCTTACTAAGGTTATGCAAAGAACCGATGCCAATAATGAATATTGGAAAACTAAATTTATTGATGGATTACCAACTCTTTTTGCTAGCAAGGTACGCAAAAGGTTAGGTAATGAGGTAGGAATGATCAACTACCAACAATATACATATGGTCTCCTTACCAGTGCTATTATCCAAGAAGGACTGACCTTATGTAATGATTTAAAACTTCAAGCTCAGCTTAAGAAACAAAATCTTACTGGTAAGCATGAGCTTGGTGAATTCTGTGACCAATTTGCTTGTGACACAGGACCACCACCTTCCCATCAAAGGAAGGGCAAAGGGAAAGTCTCTCATTCTAAGAGACTAGAACCCTACTCACACCAGAGTAGGAGATATCCCAAAAGACAGTCTAGGAAAGAAAGAAAGAAGAATGAAAGAATGAAAGACAAAAGAAAAAAATGAAAGAAGAGAAAAGAAAGAATCAATAAGGAAAGAAATAAGAAATATTAAAAAAAGAAAGAAAGAAAGAAATAATGATTAAAAATAAAAGGGAAAATAAAAATAAGAAATAATGTAAACAAAAAAAATAAAGACAAATCATAGAAACAAAGAAAGATGGAAAGAAGAAAGATTGGTAGATAGAAAGAATAAGAAAGAAAGAAAAAAAGAAACAACAAGCACAAGAAACAAGATAGAAAGAAAGATGAAAATAAAAAAGAAAGAAAAAAGAAGAGAGGAAGAAAGAAAGAAGAAAGAAGAAAGGAATAAAAGAGAAGAAGAACAAAGAAAGAAATTGGAAAGATTGAAAGAAAGTTGAAGAAATGAAGAAAGAAACATGGAAAAATGAACGAAAGAAGCATAAACAATGAAAGAAATAAGCAAAAAAGAACAAATGAGAGAATGAGAGAGAAGAAATAAAGATAAAAGAATAAATAAAGAAATAAGGCACATTGAAAGAAATAGGAAAGAAGAAAGAATGAATGAAGAAAGTACAAATAAAGAAGGCACATAGAAATAAATAATTAATATGGAAAGAAGAAGAAAGAAAGAATCACGATAGAAACAAACAAACAAACAAACAACAAGTCAGAAACAAAGAATAAGAAAGTAAGAAAAAATAAAGAAAGAAAAAATGAAATAGAAAGGAAGAATGAAATAAATAAGGCGAAAAAGAAAAAGAATGAAAGAAAGAAAGCATAAAAAAAATTAAAAAAAAGAAAAAAATGAAAGAAGAAAAAAAGAATCAAGACCAAAAGAAGCAAGAAAAAACTAGAAACAAAGAAGAAGAAAGAAAGAAAAATATGAAAGATATAAGGCAAGAAACAAGAAAGGAAGAATGATGAAAGAAAGAAAAAGGATAGAAGAAAGAAAAAAAGTAAGAAAGAAAGACAGAAATAAGAAAGATAAAGGATAAAATAAAGAAACATAGAAAAAAGAAAGAAAGAAACTAGAAAGAAAGAATAAAAGAAAAAAATAAGGAAAGAAATAAGCAAGAATCAAGAAATAAAGGGAAAATAAGGAAAGAAGACAAAAAGAAAGAATGAAGAAAGAAAGAAAGAAAGAAAGAATGAAAAAATGAAAGAATCAAGAAAGAAAGAAGCAAGAAATAAAGAAGCAGAAAACAAAGAAGTAAGAAAGAAAGAAATAAGAAAAAAATAATAATAAAGATATAAAGCAAGAAACTAGAAAGAAAGAATTAGGAAAGAAACAAACAAACAAGTCTGAACGAAAGAAGAAAGAAATAAAGAAAGAAAGAAAGAAAGAAAGAAAAATGAAAAAAACAGAAGAAGAAGAAAGAAACAAGATGAAAAGAAAGAAAGACGAAATAGAGAAAGAAAGAAAAAACAATGGAAGAAGAAAGAACAAAATAAAGAACAAGAAAAAATAAATAAATAATCAAAGAAAAAAGAGAGAAACAAGAAAGATAAGAATGAAAAAGGAAAGAAAGAAACTAGAAAGAAGGAATAAAACAAACAAATAAATACATGAGAAAGAAAGAAACAAAGAATAAAATAAATAAAGAAAGAAAGAAGATAGATAGGCGAAAGAAAGAAAGAAACAACAATGAAAAGAAAGAAAGAGGACGAAAAGAAAGAAGTCCTAAAGAAAGAAAGAAGAAAGAAAGATGAAATATATTTGTTGTTTCATTCTTTATTTTTATTTTATTTATTTTCTTCTTTGTTTAATTATGAAAGAAAGAAAGAAAGTTGGAAGAAAGAAAGAACAATAAACAAAGAAAAATAAATAAACAAATAAAAAAGAAAAAACTAGACAGAAAGAAAGAAAAAATAAGAAACAACAAAAAATAAATAAACAAAGAAAGAAGAATGAAACAAGAAAGATAAGCAAGAAAGAAGAACGAAACAAGAAAGATAAGCAAGAAAGAAGATGAAATATATTTTTTTGTTTCATTCTTTATTTCTTTATTCTTTTTTCTATCTTGATTCTTTCTTTCTTCTTGTCTTCTTTCTTATTTCTTTCAATGTGCCTTATTTCTTTATTTATGCTTGCTCGTTTCTTTCTTTCTTTTTTCTTGTTTCTTCATAGAAAGAAAAAGGAATGAAACTAGCAAGGAGGAAAGAAAGACAAAGTTAAAGAAAGAAGAAATAAATAAACAAGAAAGATCAAATGGCACCTAGAAAGAAATAAGAAATAAGTGAAGAAGAAGAAAGAATCACAATAGAAATAAATAAACAAACAAGTCAAAAAAAGAATAAGAAAGAAATAAAAAAAAGTAATAAAAAATGAAAAAGAAAGGAAGAAAGAAAGAAAGAAAACAAAAATAAAGAAAGAAAAAATAAAAAAGTGAAAGAAGAAAAAAGAAAAATCAAGAAAGAAAGAAGCAAGAAAGAAAGAAATAAGCTAGAAAGAAAGAACAAAATTAAATATAGCAACAAGAAAGAAAGAAAGAAAGACCAATAAACAAAAAAAGAAAAGAAAAAAAAAGAAACAATAAAGAAACAGGCAAGAAAGAAAGAAGATGAAAAGAAATAAAGAATAAAGAAAGACGATTCTTCTTCTTCTTTCTTTTTTCTTTCTTCTTGTTTATATATTTATTCTTTATTTATTCTTCTTTTCTCTTTTCTTATTTTTTTCAATGTGCCTTATTTCTTATTTGATTCCTTCTTGTTTCTTTCTTTCTTCTTTTTTTCTTCTTTAATTTTTTTATTTTTTTATTTCTTTCTTTCTTTTTGTCTTCTTTAGATCTTTCTTCCTTTCCTTCTTTCTTTCTTTCTTCTTTCTTTCTTCTTTCTTTCTAACTTATTTGTTTGTTTGTTTCTATCATGATTCTTTCTTTGTTTTTCTTTTCTTATTTATTCCTTCTGTTTATGTGCCTTTCTTTATTTGTTCTTTCATTTTTCTTTCTTTCTTTCTTGTTTCTTTCTTGCATTCTTTTTGTTTTCTCCTTCATGTTTCTTTCTTCCTTTCTAATTTCATTCTTTATTCTTTATTCTTTCTATTTATCATTCTTTTTGCTTCCTTTTTTCCTTCTTCTTCCATTCCTTTTTCTTCTTTCTTTACATTATTTTGTCTTTCTTTTTTTCTGTCTTTTTCTTTCTATATTTCATTTCTTTCTTTCTTTCTTCTTTCTTTCTTTCTTTATTTCTCATTCCTTTCTTTGTTTATTTCCCGTTTCTTTCTTTCTTAGAAAGAGCAAAGAAAGAAAGAAATAAACAAACAAACAAGAGAGATAGAAACAAGAAGGAATAAATAAAGAAATAAGGCTCATTGAAAGAAATAAGAAAGAAGAAAAGAAGAAGAAAGAAAGATGACAAAAACAAACAAACAAACAAACAAACAAACAAGCAAACAAAGAAGAAGAAATGAAGAAAGAAAGAAAAAGAAAAAAGAAAGAAATTAGAAAGAATGAAAGACAATTGAAGAAATGAAGAAAGAAACAGGAAAAAGGAACAAAAGAAACATAAAAAATGAAAGAAATAAATAAAAAAGAATGAGAAATAAAGAAATAATAATAAAAAGAAAGAAAGAGATAAATAAACAAGAAATCATAATTACAGAGTAAAACCAGTCATTTCACTGGGAGTGGGAGAATAAGGAGCAAACTTTATATCATCAATATAAACAATGGTAAATTCAGAATAAGGAGCAAATATATCATTCATGATATTTTGAAATTCAGATGGCGCATTTTTCAAACCGAAAGGCATAACATTCCATTCAAAGTGACCAAAAGGGACAGTGAATGCAGTTTTATATTTATCCTTGTCATTAATTTGAATTTGCCAATATCCAGATTTCAATTCAAATTTGGAAAAGATTTTAGCAGAAAACAATCTGTCTAATAAATCTTTTTTATTTGGGATTGGATAGCGAATCCATCTCAAACATTCATTGAGTGGTTTATAATTAACCACTAATCTGGGAACACCTCGTTCCTTTTCTGCATTTTTATTGACATAAAACGCAGTACAACTCCATGGGGAATAAGATTTTCTAATTAATTTCTTCTCCAATAGAGTTTGGATTTCCTTTTTGCAGAGGTCTAGTAAAGCATGTTTCATTTGACTAGGCCTAGCTTTGGTGGGAATGGTTCTTTCATTGAACCCATCGATATATGGTAAGGACACAATATATTTATGTCTATCCCAAAAAGCTGTAGGAATTTCACTACAAATTTCTTGGGTTAATAGTTGCTGAAGAGAACTAATTTTCTCTTTGATATCTAGAGTTTCCAACTGCTGTTCAATGGTTAAAAATTGAATTTCTTTATGTAGGAAACTAAGATGATGTTCTTTTAAATTTCTCAATTCAGAAATCTCATTGATAAAACTAATTTGAGGAGGAGATTTGAAAGAGAAATAAATAGGTTTATTATTAACCTGCCCATGAATTCCATGATTATCAATGCCTTTTATTGGCATTATTTTTTCTAAAAAAGGAGTTCCCAATATGACCTGTTGGGTCATATTTTTGACTAATAAAAAGTCAGTTGTAATGCACTGATTATTAGTGCAGATGGAGGCATTATTTAATTTGTATTTAATCTTCATTTTGTCTCCATTGGCATTTGCCAAAGTTTGAGTTGTTTTCTCAAAATATTGGGTTGGAATCAACCCTTCCTGGATGCAGTTTAAGTCTGCTCCACTATCAATCAGAGCTGTCAGTTTAGGAATGACAAAGTTCTGATCAATAACCAAATTAATAACCGTATGCCATCTCTGATGGATGACTTTGGTAATTTGATTCAGAAAAGAGGCTTTTCTGGAGGCAAATTGTTTTGTTCACATTTATGTTCAAGCTTTTTATATAAAGATTTTAATTCTTTTAATTCTTGCTTGATTTCTTTAATTTCTCCTTGCAATGAGGAGATAGTAACATTTGGTTTTGAAGATATTATTTCTTCAGAACGACTAAGAATTTCCTTCAAAGAATAAGGTTTTACTCCTTGACTGGGAGTACTCTTTGCAGTACTTTGAATTTGATCGAGATATTCTTTAATTAAATATCTCTTGGTTTGAGGATCTTCCTCTTGATCAATGTTCACTAACATGCTGCGTTGCAGAGATGTAAGAACATTAATTTGATGCATTTGAGCTACAGATTGCAGATGAGAACAACTGCAGTCTGGATCATCTGATTGGCTGGATGAGGTATAATCAATATCGTCTCCAGAATCAGAATTTAAGAGAAGTTTAGCCAACTGGATTCTTAATCCTTCATCTATTTGAAGTTGGTTCAATTTCTCTTTTGTTTTGCATCTATTGGAATAGTGGCCTAATTTGCCACATTTATAACAGACAATTTTCTTTTTGTCAGTTGGAGGATTCCTTCTAGGAGGTGGTCTCTGAGGTCTCCGAGGAGGAGGTTTCCTTGATTCTGGACGAGTCTTTTGATGTGACTGTCGTTTGGGATATCTCCTACTCTGGTGTGAGTAGGGTTCTGGTCTCTTCGTATGAGAGGCCTTCCCTTTTCCCTTCCTTTGATGGGAAGGTGGTGGTTCTGTGCCACAAGCAAATTGGTCACAGAATTCACCAAGCTCTCGCTTGCCAGTAAGATTTTGTTGCTTCAGCTGAGCTTAAAGTTTTAAATCATTACATAAGGTCAGTCCTTCTTGGATGATAGCACTGGTAAGGAGACCATATGTATATTGCTGGTAGTTGATGATTCCTACCTCGTTACCTAACCTTTTGCGGACTTTACTAGCAAAAAGTGTTGGTAAACCATCAATGAATTTAGCTTTCCAATATTCATTATTGGCATCGGTTCGTTGCATAACCTTAGTCAGGAAAACATCTTTATACCATCTAAAATGGCTAAGTGTTTTACATCTAAGATTTTGCAAAACCTCTCTTCCCTTATCAGTAGTGGACATCAAATTGCCAATAAAATGGTGGACAATACATGAAATCAAAGTATAGACTGCATCATCCTCGCCTACGTATGCTTGGCCTGCTTCAGTCTTAATAACCTTTTTGGAATTGTAGATTTCATGGTGTTGAGCAGGAGTAAGGATGTTGTCCCACCAACCTTTTAAGTGTCCAGAAAATCCAGCAGTTATCATTTCTGCTATTCCTTGATCAGAATTCTTATGTTGTCTACAAATAGTAGCATACATAAGCATTCTTCTGCAATGTTCTAATATCTGATATTCAGACATTGCATCTATATTCCATTCATATATGGATCGACCATCATATGCCTTTTGATCGATATACGCATTTTCTTCACACAATAGGTCCTGAGGTGTAGGCCTATGGTAATAGATCTTGCGATTTAGATCCCAATCCCGAGTAGATTCTTTCGTATAATTTAATTTTTGGATACTCGGTTGGTCTTGAATCATTTCCTGAAGAATTTCTTCAGTCTGAGTGATATGAGTTAAACCCAAATCTGGAAGATCTGAATTTTGACCTATATCAGAATCAGAGTATGCTGAAGGAGTTAAATCTTCAGAATTATTTTGTGATAAAGAACCTTCTTGAGATTCTTCATCCTGTGCTTGGTCAACTTCCAAAACATGAAGAATAGGTAGATGTTTTTGGATGTGTTGACTCACCACATTCGCCGACGTTTCTGGCTTCTTCTGGGCTTGCTTGAGTTGATCTTCTGATAAATTCAATTTGCCAAGCCGTAATAACAATTCTTCGACAACCTCAGAATTGTTATCTAATTTAAAGTTCCTTATTGGAACTGGTGGTTTGATGAGGGGTTTCCCATCCATCAACAAAGGTAATTTTCGAGAAGATAAGTCATAAGGATCTTGACAAACTTTCTCGGGGACATCCTTGTCCAATAAATCTTCAATTCGAGTCAGCTGATTGCCTATCGTTTGGAGATTTAAATTCGTAAAGTTGTTTTGTCTTCTGATTTGTCCCATAGGGTTAATGGTAACCTCAGGATTGACAAAAGCAACTGCTTCGACAAATTCAGGACTTTTACCTGAAGGACTTGCAAATTCAAGTCGAATTGGATCAGTCGGAGGGTGTACTGATCGTATATTTATACTAGACATAAGATGCCATTCTTTCGTTAAGGTAGAAATAGTGGGAGTATTGGGGGAAGAAACTAAGGGTCGTTTCTCCGCTTGCTTTAGTCTGGTTTGCATGAACAATCTACAAAAGACATGATAACCTTATTTGTTTCCAAATAAAGATAAAAGTCATTTGATAATTGCATGCGTTCTGCGTCCCCATAGGTGTCAAAAAACCAATTTTTGAAACCTAGATTATTGGGGTGAAAGAATTCAGCTTTGATGGCTGCTCTGTCCACCACAAAAGGTGGCGGTTCTGGGTTACGCTGGTAAGATGTAAAAATCATAATTACAGAGTAAAACCAGTCATTTCACTAGGAGTGGGAGACGTTCTGTCTTGCTCCCTTTCTCGATAGACCCCATGAGGTATCTGGGTGTCTGATAAGTGGATTCCTTTTAATGAGGAATCATCCTTTATGGATTGTTTTTCATCCAATTCCTGTAGGCGCGTAGATGGACCTACATCCGAATATCGGGATGACGTGGGTGGTAAAGAGACTCGGTATGGAGTCTTGTCTTACAAATTGATTACCACATTGCCATCGGTTGATTGGATGACATGATCAATATCCTGATTAATCAGGAGTCGTGGAGGAACAGCCTGAGGAATAGTCCAGTTGGCTGGGAAACGAATTTCCTCCCAATTGATCATCCTTGGAGTGGCAACATTTGCACTCATTAGATCGGTCTCGATCAAAACAGTCTTACCCTGATCTGGTAAGTGTAATACCTTAGGGACTAAGGTATTCATAATTTTGAAATGAATCCTTGCTATGACAGCAATGGTTTCAGTTCCAGGAATAAAATTGTATCCCTGTGTTAGAATCCTCAATTGGATAGATTCTAACAAATTCCTATCTGTTAATGATAGGGTAAGGTTTGGATGGACATTAAAGTAAACAGGTCCCCTACTGAGACTTGTTTCCACTATACCCATTAATGAGGGTTTCCAATCCAAACAACGACCATCTCGCAGTATGGCCTGCAGACATGTGTTCATCCCTAATAAGGTCAAGGGTTTGAACGCAATCTGTATGCATCCAATATGCATATATTTCTTCTCAGTATCGGCTAGATACTTATTGAGATCTGTTAACTCTAACAATTTTAGAGTTGAATCTTGATTTTCAAGATTAATTGTTTGTTCCATGGTTTTAATTCCCATGGTACTTGAAAGGGTGAAAGTCCCTTTCTTGTATATTGATGTAGGTTTAATGGACGGAATTGTCCAATCGTTTAATTGTTGTTGAACTTTATATTCAACCAGAGATGCATTCTTAATTGATCCAGTACTCCGACTACTGGATGCCATTGAAAACAAATTGAAATAAAAGTTAACTAAAAACACAAATAAACTAAATTAACCTACAGCTAATAGTGGTAAAAAAGAACCAGAAGGGGGAATATCCTAGTATGAAGTAAACATATTATAAACTTATTATATGAGAATCATGAACAAAGCAAACTTTGATCCCTAAGATTATAATTCATTTACTGTTTATCATCTTCTTGATCAGATACACATCTGTCAACGATTTAAGAGTATAGCGGCCCTTCAACGCCTACGCCTATCCATGGCAACGGCAACACGGGCATACCTCAACGCGACTTGGGTGACGTCCCATATCATAACAAGAATACAATAAATAGTAAATCATTATAACATTACGAACTAAGTTAACTCTCCTGATGATTAAAATAAGTTAGCTTAGTTCGTAATGTTATAATGATTTACTATTTATTGTATTCTTGTTATGATATGGGACGTCACCCAAGTCGTGTTGAGGTATGCCCGTGTTGCCGTTGCCGTGGATAGGCGTAGGCGTTGAAGGGCCGCTATACTCTTAAATCGTTGACAGACGTGTATCCGATCTAGAAGATGATAAACAGTAAATGAATTATAATCTTAGGGATCAAAGTTTGCTTTGTTCATGATTCTCATATAATAAGTTTATAATATGTTTACTTCATACTAGGATATTCCCCCTTCTGGTTCTTTTTTACCACTATTAGCTGTAGGTTAATTTAGTTTATTTGTGTTTTTAGTTAACTTTTATTTCAATTTGTTTTGAATGGCATCCAGTAGTAGGAGTACTGGATCAATTAAGAATGCATCTCTGGTTGAATATAAAGTTCAATAACAATTAAACGATTGGACAATTCCGTCCATTAAACCTACATCAATATACAAGAAAGGGACTTTCACCCTTTCAAGTACCATGGGAATTAAAACCATGGAACAAACAATTAATCTTGAAAATCAAGATTCAACTCTAAAATTGTTAGAGTTAACAGATCTCAATAAGTATCTAGCCGATACTGAGAAGAAATATATGCATATTGGATGCATACAGATTGCGTTCAAACCCTTGACCTTATTAGGGATGAACACATGTCTGCAGGCCATACTGCGAGATGGTCGTTGTTTGGATTGGAAACCCTCATTAATGGGTATAGTGGAAACAAGTCTCAGTAGGGGACCTGTTTACTTTAATGTCCATCCAAACCTTACCCTATCATTAACAGATAGGAATTTGTTAGAATCTATCCAACTGAGGATTCTAACACAGGGATACAATTTTATTCTTGGAACTGAAACCATTGCTGTCATAGCAAGGATTCAATTCAAAATTATGAATACCTTAGTCCCTAAGGTATTACACTTACCAGATCAGGGTAAGACTGTTTTGATCGAGACCGATCTAATGAATGCAAATGTTGCCACTCCAAGGATGATCAATTGGGAGGAAATTCGTTTCCCAGCCAACTGGACTATTCCTCAGGCTGTTCCTCCACGACTCCTGATTAATCAGGATATTGATCATGTCATCCAATCAACCGATGGCGATGTGGTAATCAATTTCAAAGACAAGACTCCATACCGAGTCTCTTTACCACCCACGTCATCCCTATATTCGGATGTAGGTCCATCTACGCGCCTACAGGAATTGGATGAAAAACAATCCATAAAGGATGATTCCTCATTAAAAGGAATCCACTTATCAGACACCCAGATACCTCATGGGGTCTATCGAGAAAGGGAGCAAGACAGAACGTCTCCCACTCCCAGTGAAATGACTGGTTTTACTCTGTAATTATGATTTTTACATCTTACCAGCGTAACCCAGAACCGCCACCTTTTGTGGTGGACAGAGCAGCCATCAAAGCTGAATTCTTTCACCCCAATAATCTAGGTTTCAAAAATTGGTTTTTTGACACCTATGGGGACGCAGAACGCATGCAATTATCAAATGACTTTTATCTTTATTTGGAAACAAATAAGGTTATCATGTCTTTTGTAGATTGTTCATGCAAACCAGACTAAAGCAAGCGGAGAAACGACCCTTAGTTTCTTCCCCCAATACTCCCACTATTTCTACCTTAACGAAAGAATGGCATCTTATGTCTGGTATAAATATACGATCAGTACACCCTCCGACTGATCCAATTCGACTTGAATTTGCAAGTCCTTCAGGTAAAAGTCCTGAATTTGTCGAAGCAGTTGCTTTTGTCAATCCTGAGGTTACCATTAACCCTATGGGACAAATCAGAAGACAAAACAACTTTACGAATTTAAATCTCCAAACGATAGGCAATCAGCTGACTCGAATTGAAGATTTATTGGACAAGGATGTCCCCGAGAAAGTTTGTCAAGATCCTTATGACTTATCTTCTCGAAAATTACCTTTGTTGATGGATGGGAAACCCCTCATCAAACCACCAGTTCCAATAAGGAACTTTAAATTAGATAACAATTCTGAGGTTGTCGAAGAATTGTTATTACGGCTTGGCAAATTGAATCTATCAGAAGATCAACTCAAGCAAGCCCAGAAGAAGCCAGAAACGTCGGCGAATGTGGTGAGTCAACACATCCAAAAACATCTACCTATTCTTCATGTTTTGGAAGTTGACCAAGCACAGGATGAAGAATCTCAAGAAGGTTCTTTATCACAAAATAATTCTGAAGATTTAACTCCTTCAGCATACTCTGATTCTGATATAGGTCAAAATTCAGATCTTCCAGATTTGGGTTTAACTCATATCACTCAGACTGAAGAAATTCTTCAGGAAATGATTCAAGACCAACCGAGTATCCAAAAATTAAATTATACGAAAGAATCTACTCGGGATTGGGATCTAAATCGCAAGATCTATTACCATAGGCCTACACCTCAGGACCTATTGTATGAAGAAAATGCGTATATCGATCAAAAGGCATATGATGGTCGATCCATATATGAATGGAATATAGATGCAATGTCTGAATATCAGATATTAGAACATTGCAGAAGAATGCTTATGTATGCTACTATTTGTAGACAACATAAGAATTCTGATCAAGGAATAGCAGAAATGATAACTGCTGGATTTTCTGGACACTTAAAAGGTTGGTGGGACAACATCCTTACTCCTGCTCAACACCATGAAATCTACAATTCCAAAAAGGTTATTAAGACTGAAGCAGGCCAAGCATACGTAGGCGAGGATGATGCAGTCTATACTTTGATTTCATGTATTGTCCACCATTTTATTGGCAATTTGATGTCCACTACTGATAAGGGAAGAGAGGTTTTGCAAAATCTTAGATGTAAAACACTTAGCCATTTTAGATGGTATAAAGATGTTTTCCTGACTAAGGTTATGCAACGAACCGATGCCAATAATGAATATTGGAAAGCTAAATTCATTGATGGTTTACCAACACTTTTTGCTAGTAAAGTCCGCAAAAGGTTAGGTAACGAGGTAGGAATCATCAACTACCAGCAATATACATATGGTCTCCTTACCAGTGCTATCATCCAAGAAGGACTGACCTTATGTAATGATTTAAAACTTTAAGCTCAGCTGAAGCAACAAAATCTTACTGGCAAGCGAGAGCTTGGTGAATTCTGTGACCAATTTGCTTGTGGCACAGAACCACCACCTTCCCATCAAAGGAAGGGAAAAGGGAAGGCCTCTCATACGAAGAGACCAGAACCCTACTCACACCAGAGTAGGAGATATCCCAAACGACAGTCACATCAAAAGACTCGTCCAGAATCAAGGAAACCTCCTCCTCGGAGACCTCAGAGACCACCTCCTAGAAGGAATCCTCCAACTGACAAAAAGAAAATTGTCTGTTATAAATGTGGCAAATTAGGCCACTATTCCAATAGATGCAAAACAAAAGAGAAATTGAACCAACTTCAAATAGATGAAGGATTAAGAATCCAGTTGGCTAAACTTCTCTTAAATTCTGATTCTGGAGACGATATTGATTATACCTCATCCAGCCAATCAGATGATCCAGACTGCAGTTGTTCTCATCTGCAATCTGTAGCTCAAATGCATCAAATTAATGTTCTTACATCTCTGCAACGCAGCATGTTAGTGAACATTGATCAAGAGGAAGATCCTCAAACCAAGAGATATTTAATTAAAGAATATCTCGATCAAATTCAAAGTACTGCAAAGAGTACTCCCAGTCAAGGAGTAAAACCTTATTCTTTGAAGGAAATTCTTAGTCGTTCTGAAGAAATAATATCTTCAAAACCAAATGTTACTATCTCCTCATTGCAAGGAGAAATTAAAGAAATCAAGCAAGAATTAAAAGAATTAAAATCTTTATATAAAAAGCTTGAACATAAATGTGAACAAAACAATTTGCCTCCAGAAAAGCCTCTTTTCTGAATCAAATTACCAAAGTCATCCATCAGAGATGGCATACGGTTATTAATTTGGTTATTGATCAGAACTTTGTCATTCCTAAACTGACAGCTCTGATTGATAGTGGAGCAGACTTAAACTGCATCCAGGAAGGGTTGATTCCAACCCAATATTTTGAGAAAACAACTCAAACTTTGGCAAATGCCAATGGAGACAAAATGAAGATTAAATACAAATTAAATAATGCCTCCATCTGCACTAATAATCAGTGCATTACAACTGACTTTTTATTAGTCAAAAATATGACCCAACAGGTCATATTGGGAACTCCTTTTTTAGAAAAAATAATGCCAATAAAAGGCATTGATAATCATGGAATTCATGGGCAGGTTAATAATAAACCTATTTATTTCTCTTTCAAATCTCCTCCTCAAATTAGTTTTATCAATGAGATTTCTGAATTGAGAAATTTAAAAGAACATCATCTTAGTTTCCTACATAAAGAAATTCAATTTTTAACCATTGAACAGCAGTTGGAAACTCTAGATATCAAAGAGAAAATTAGTTCTCTTCAACAACTATTAACCCAAGAAATTTGTAGTGAAATTCCTACAGCTTTTTGGGATAGACATAAATATATTGTGTCCTTACCATATATCGATGGGTTCAATGAAAGAACCATTCCCACCAAAGCTAGGCCTAGTCAAATGAAACATGCTTTACTAGACCTCTGCAAAAAGGAAATCCAAACTCTATTGGAGAAGAAATTAATTAGAAAATCTTATTCCCCATGGAGTTGTACTGCGTTTTATGTCAATAAAAATGCAGAAAAGGAATGAGGTGTTCCCAGATTAGTGGTTAATTATAAACCACTCAATGAATGTTTGAGATGGATTCGCTATCCAATCCCAAATAAAAAAGATTTATTAGACAAATTGTTTTCTGCTAAAATCTTTTCCAAATTTGATTTGAAATCTGGATATTGGCAAATTCAAATTAATGACAAGGATAAATATAAAACTGCATTCACTGTCCCTTTTGGTCACTTTGAATGGAATGTTATGCCTTTCGGTTTGAAAAATGCGCCATCTGAATTTCAAAATATCATGAATGATATATTTGCTCCTTATTCTGAATTTACCATTGTTTATATTGATGATATACTTGTCTATTCAGAATCTCTTGATGCTCATTTTAAGCATTTACATGTTTTCAAAACAGTTATTAGAAAACATGGGTTGGTGATATCGACACCGAAAATGAAATTGTTCCAGACCTCTGTTAGATTTTTAGGTCACAATATTCACAAGGGAAAAATTGTTCCCATTGATAGAAGCATTGAGTTTGCCTCTAAGTTCCCAGATGAACTACTGGAGAAAACTCAACTTCAGAGATTTCTAGGAAGTCTCAATTATATTGCAGATTATTATCCTCATCTTGCACAAGATTCTGCAATATTGCACAAAAGACTCAGAAAGAATCCTGAGCCTTGGACTCCCAACCATACCCAGGCAGTCCAACTAATTAAGAGTAAGGTTAAACAACTCCCTTGTCTTAACCTCACTAATCCTTCTTATCCGAAGGTTGTAGAGACAGACGCCTCCCATATAGGCTATGGTGGCATTTTGAAACAACGAAATCCATCAGGTAAAGAAGAACTTGTTCGATTTACCTCTGGAAATTGGCATGATGCACAGCTTAATTATTCCACTGTAAAACAGGAAATATTGGCAATAATTAAGTGCATTCATAAATTCCAGGATGATTTATTAAATCAAAAATTCCTTTTAAGAGTTGATTGTTCCGCAGCCAAATCGATTCTTAAGAAGGATGTGAAGAATCTTACTTCCAAACAAATCTTTGCCAGATGGCAGGCGGAATTAAGCGCCTTTGATTTTGATATAGAACATATCAAAGGAGAATTGAACTCCTTACCTGATTTTCTAACCCGTGAATTTCTCCAGGGTCAAAATCATGTATAACCCCGCAAGGGGCACTCCACTCCCAATGAGAGGTCGTGGAAATCAACAATCAAGAGGCCGAGGCCGAAAAAATCCAGAAAGAGGAAATTCCTCAGACAAGAAGGGCAAAGCCCCAGTGTCGTATAAAGAGACACTTGAAGTAGAACCAGAGTATATTACTCTTCCAGATACGGAAACAATTCTACTCCTCAATAAAGAGGATCTTGAGGGTACATTGGATTCCTGGGAGATGTTACAGAAATGGCTTGGAGAAGCCTACTGTCCCATCCGTGCAGGAAAACGATGGTATTCCTTTGAATCTATTTTGGTTCATCTGAATTCTATATCAGTGCATCATACACTGACAAATGTGGCTAAATGGGATAGCCCAAGAGCGTACAGTAAATGTACAATACAAAGATTCATGCATCCCTCAACATGGGGAAAATTTGATTTGGCTAAAGCAGCTAATCTTCCTAATGATAAGGAATTTAATTATTGGGATTATATGGATTCTTGGTATAATACCTTTTATTACCAAAATCCTTCCCATAGGCATTCCTGGTTTTTCCAATGGGAAAAGAATGTCTTTCAGAGGTCATCACCTCTACCCAGTTGGGTATTTGCATGGTGGATCAAATTTGGGCCACCCATTTCAATATTACCTGAGCCCATTAAGGCTTGTTTTAGTAAATGGACTCAATCCAGTCCTGTGCTTAAAGCTCTGGGTTATGAAAAACCCCCAAAGCATTGGGACAGTCTTATCTTCTTTATGGTATTTTCTCTACCATGGATTTGGAGATGGGATTGTACTACAGGCTTTAATGATAAAAGCCTACCAGTATTATTACGAACATTTCATGTTCGATGGTGGAAAAATTTCCCCAATATTGATACCAAAGTTGCAGAAATTAAGTCTGCTATCATACAAAATGAAAACAATCTTGGTTTGCATCGCATTCCGGAAGTCCATTATGACTCCGACAATTTATTTGCAAGTTTCAAAACTCAATTAAAGAGTTTGATTCCGAACATCTCGGAAAAAGATATTATGAAAAAATTATTAGAATCAATGAAGGATTCTATGGTAACTCAGTACAATGAAGGCACTTCTTCTCACCACCCAGCAGACGACAACATGTCTGTATCAGAACCTTCTGCTGCTGAAGATGATGAAGATATTGATTATAATAGCACAGAGCAAGATGATAATGCTCAAGACTCTTTACCGGATAGTCAGCCACCTGATGAGGATCCGGAAGAATATATTAATCTTATGTTGCAAGCATTCAAGGCAACATCTAAAAAGAAATAATTGTGCAGGATATGACTATGACAGATCAATCTGGAACAGATTCGTCGGCCAAGTCCGTCCAAAAGCTTCAGAGGAAATCTTATCCTCCGGCCCACAGCTGGCCTATTTGTCACATCAATCAAGGCTCCTACAGTATATTTGGTTGGCCATTTTCCATAAAGTCTCAATCATGGGATGCCGCCAGTAGCCGCCTGCATCGGATAAGAGTTAAGGCTCTTCGTCAACAAAAGATGCTTTGGGACAAAGCCCATCAAATGTCTCTTTCCAATCCCCATCATGGAGATAAAGTGGATGATAAAGATGAAGATAATCAAGATGCTGAATCATCCAATAATCTCAATTATAGAGATCATAACTCATCACCTCAATCATAGAGGTTACTTTTGTATTAGTGGTGGATTTCAAATATGTTCAAATCCACATTAGTTCACTCCTTCTATATAAGGAGTTAGTTTCTCTAGATAGCAAATAACTTGAAAAACCTTCCCCTCTGTCTTCAAGGTTGCCTAATCGTGTGCTTTTACTTCTTGGAGTTTATTGTAAGTACTTTTATGATATTGTGAATAAATTAGTAGTACTTTAAAGTAATTCTCTGCCTGTTGTCCCTTTTACTTGCCTTCTGTCAATCTTCCTGCTTCCCGTTGTAATTAGTATCAGAGCTGAATTCTTTCACCCCAATAATCTAGGTTTCAAAAATTGGTTTTTTGACACCTATGGGGACGCAGAAAAGAAGAAGAAAGAAAGATGACAAAAACAAACAAACAAACAAACAAACAAACAAGCAAACAAAGAAGAAGAAATGAGGAAAGAAAGAAAAAGAAAAAAGAAAGAAATTTGAAAGAATGAAAGACAATTGAAGAAATGAAGAAAGAAACAGGAAAAAGGAACAAAAGAAACATAAAAAATGAAAGAAATAAATAAAAAAGAATGAGAAATAAAGAAATAATAATAAAAAGAAAGAAAGAGATAAATAAACAAGAAAAAAATACATAAATAAATAAGACACATTGAAAAAAACAAGAAAGAAGAAAAGAAGAAGAAAAATTGAATCAAGATAGAAATAATGAAAAAAGAAAAAAGTATAATGGAGAAACAGAATGAAAGAAGAAAAAATCAAACAAACAAAGAAGAAATATAGATAGAAAGAAGAAAAAATGAAAGAAAGAAAAAATAAATGAAGAAAGAAAGAAGACAGAAAGAAAGAAAGAAAGGGAAAAGGAAATAAGAATGAAATAAAAAGAAGAAGAAAGATAGATGGAAAGAAGAAAGTGAAAGGAATGAAATTAGAAAGGAATAAAGAAAGAAACATGAAAGAAAGAAACAGAAAGAACGAAAGAAAGAAACAAGAAAGAAAGACTGAAAGAATGAAGAAAACAAGAAAGAACAAATAAAAAAAGGCACGTAGAAAGAAAGAAGAAATAAGAAAAGAAGGATTAATAAAGAATCATGATAGAAATAAACAAACAAATAAGTCAGAAAGAAAGTCTTTCTTGTTCCAATCTTTCTCTTTTCTTACTTTTTTATTTCTCCTTTTTCTCCTTCATTCATTCTTTCTTTCTTATTTTTTCTTTCTTTCTTTTTTTCATTCTTATTTTTACTTTTTTCTTTAATTCTTTCTTTCTCCACTTCTTTCTTCTCTTCTCCTTCTTTTTTCTTTTATATTTCTATCTTCCTTTATTTTTTCCTTATTTATTCTTTCTTTCTTTCTTCTTTCCTTACTTATTCTTTCTTTCTTTCTTCTTTATTTTTTCTTTTATTTATTATCTTCTTTGTTTAATTATGAAATAAAGAAAGAAAGTCAGAAGAAAGAAAGAAATAAAAATAAATAAAAAAATAAAAAAGATAAAACTAGACAGAAAGAAAGAAAAAATAAGAAACAACGAAAAATAAATAAACAAAGAAAGAAGAAAGAAACAAGAAAGATAAGAAAGAAAGAAGAAAAAAATAATAAATAAAGAAAGAAACTAGAATGAAAGGATAAAAGAAATAAATAAACAAAGAAGAAAGACAAAAGAAAAAAAGAAAGAAATAAGAAAGATAGGAAAGAAAGAAGATGAAATATATTTTTTGTTTCTTTCTTTATTTATTTATTATTTTTTCTATCTTGATTCTTTCTTTCTTCTTCTTTTCTTCTTTCTTATTTCTTTCAATGTGCCTTATTTCTTTATTTATTCTTGCTCGTTTATTTTTTTCTTTTTTTCTTGTTTCTTCATTGAAAGCAAAAGGAATGAAACTAGCAAGGAAGAAAGAAAGACAAAGTTAAAGAAAGAAACATGAAATAAATAAACAAGAAAGATCAAATATATAAAAGGCACATAAAAAGAAATAAGAAATAAGTGAAGAAGAAGAAAGAATCACAATAGAAACAAATAAACAAACATGTCAAAAAAAGAATAAGAAATAAATAAGAAAAAGTAATGAAAAAATGAAGCAGAATGGAAGAAAGAAAGAAAGAAGACAAAAATAAAGAAAGAAAAAAGAAAAAAGTGAAAGAAGAAAAAAGAAAAATCAAGAAAGATAAGAAAGAAAGAAGATGAAATATATTTTTTGTTTCATTCTTTATTTCTTTATTCTTTTTTCTATCTTGATTCTTTCTTTCTTCTTCTTTTCTTCTTTCTTATTTCTTTCAATGAGCCTTATTTCTTTATTTATTCCTTCTTGTTTCTATCTTTATTTATATACTCTTTCTTGTTTTTCCTTTCTCCTTTTATTCTTTTTTTCTTTCTTCTTTCTTTCATTCTTTCTTGTTTTTCTTTTCTTCTTTTATTCTTTCTTTATTTCTTGTTCTTTCTTTTATTCTTTTTGGTTTCTTTCTTTCATGTTTATTTTTTTATATTTGTCATTCTTTCACGCTTTCTATTTTCTTTCCTTTTTCTTTCTTCTTTCTATCTATCATTGTTTGGTTTATTTATTTCTTTTTTCTTGCATTTTTTATCTTTCTTTTCCTTTTCTTTGGACTTGTTTGTTTTTTTTCTCTTCTCATTTTTCCTTTTCTTATTTCTTCCCTTTTCTCCCTTCTTCTCCTTCTTTTCTTTTTCCTCTTTTTCCTTAATTTTCATTTTCCTTCTCCTCCTATGTTTATTTTTTTGTTTTCTTTCTCCTCCTTTTATCCTTTTCTTTTTCTCTCTTTTTCATTCTCCTCTTTTTTCATATTTACCATTCCTTATTTTTTTCCATGTATTTGTTTCATATTTTCCCTTTGACATGTTATCGTCTACTGGTTGAGAGGAAGTGCCTTCATTGCACTGAGTTACCATAGAATCCTTCATTGATTCTAATAATTTTGTCATAATGTCTTTTTTTCGATATATTCGGAATCAAAGTCTTTAATTGAGTTTTAAAACTTTCAAATAAATTGTTGGAGTCATAATGGACTTCTGGGATTCTATGTAATCCAAGATTATTTTCATTTTGAATGATAGCAGACCCAATTTCTGCAACTTTAAATTCCTTATCATTAGGAAAGTTAGCTGCTTTAGCTAAATCAAAATTTCCCCAAGTTGAGGGATGCATGAATCTTTGTATTGTACATTTACTGTATGCTCGTGGGCTATCCCATTTAGCCACATTGGTCAGTGTATGATGCACTGATATGGAATTAAGGTGAACCAAAATAGATTCAAAGGAATACCATCATTTTCTTGCACGGATGGGACAGTAGGCTTCTCCAAGCCATTTATGTAACATCTCCCAGAAATCCAATGTACCCTCTAAGTCCTCTTTATTGAGGAGCAAACTAGTCTCCGTATCGGGAAGAGTAATGTACTCTAGTTCTACTTCAAGTGTCTCTTTATATGACACTGGGGCTTTACCCTTCTTGTCTGAGGAATTTCCTCTTTCTGGATTCTTTCGGCCTCGGCCTCTTGATTGTTGATTACCACGTCCTCTCATTGGGAGTACATTGCCCCTTGCGGGGTTATACATGATTTTGACCCTGGAGAAATTCACGGGTGAGAAAATCAGGTAGGGAGTTTAATTCTCCTTTGATATGTTCTATATCAAAATCAAAGGCGCTTAATTCCGCCTGCCATCTGGCAAAGATTTGTTTGGAAGTAAGATTCTTCACATCCTTCTTAAGAATTGATTTGGCAGCAAAACAATCTACTCTTAAAAGGAATTTTTGATTTAATAAATCATCTTGGAATTTATGAATGCACTTAATTATTGCTAAAATTTCCTGTTTAACAGTAGAATAATTAATCCGGGCATCATGCCAATTACCAAAGGTAAATCTAACTAGTTCTTCTTTACCTGCTAGATTTCTTTGTTTTAAGATACCACTATAGCCTATATGGGAGGCATCAATCTCTACTACCTTCGGATATGAAGGATTGGTTAGGTGAAGACAAGGGAGTTGTTTAACCTTACTCTTGATTAATTGGACTGCCAGTGTATGTGTAGGAGTCCAAGGCTCAGAATTCTTTCTGAGTCGTTTATGTAATATTGCTGAGTCTTGAGCAAGATGAGGATAATAATCCGCAATATAATTGAGACTTCCTAGAAATCTCTGAAGTTGAGTTTTCTCTAGTAATTCATCTAGAAACTTGGAGGCAAATTCAATGCTTCTATCAATGGGAACTATTTCTCCCTTGTGAATATTGTGACCTAAAAATCTAACAGAGGTCTGAAACAATTTCATTTTCGATGCCGAGATCACCAACCCATGTTTTCTAATAACTGTTTTGAAAACATGTAAATGCTTAAAATGAGCATCAATAGATTCTGAATAAACAAGGATATCATCAATATAAACAATGGTAAATTCAGAATAAGGAGCAAATATATCATTCATGATATTTTGAAATTTAGATGGAGCATTTTTCAAACCGAAAGGCATAACATTGCATTCAAAGTGACCAAAAGGGACAGTGAATACAGTCTTATATTTATCCTTTTCATAGATTTGAATTTGCCAATATCCAGATTTCAAATCAAATTTTGAAAAGATTTTAGCAGAAAACAATCTATCTAATAAATATTTTTTATTTGGGATAGGATATCGAATCCATCTCAAACAATCATTTAGTGGTTTATAATTAACCACTAATCTTGGAACAACTCGTTCCTTTTCTGCATTTTTATTTACATAAAATGCAGTAAAACTCCATGGGGAATAAGATTTTCTAATTAATTTCTTATCCAACAGATTTTGGATTTCCTTCTTGCAAAGGTCTAGTAAGGTATGTTTCATTTGACTAGGCCTTGCTTTTGTCAGGATGGTTCTTTCATTGAACTCATCAATATATGGTAAAGACACAATATATTTATGTCGGTCCCAAAAAGCAGTAGGAATGTCACTACAAATTTCTTGGGCAAATATTTTCTGAAGAGAACTAATTTTCTCTTTTATATCAATAGTTTCCAACTGTTGTTCAAGGGTTAAAAATTGAATTTCTTTATGCAGGAAACTAAGATGATGTTCTTTAACATTTCTTAATTCGGAAATCTCATTGATAAAACTAATTCGAGGAGGATTACCAACTCTTTTTGCCAGCAAGGTGAGAAAAAGGTTAGGTAATGAGGTAGGAATTATCAACTACCATCAATATACATATGGTCTCCTTACCAGTACTATTATCCAAGAAGAACTGACCTTATGTAATGATTTAAAGCTTCAAGCTCAGCTTAAGAAACAAAATCTTACTAGTAAGCATGAGCTTGGTGAATTCTGTGAACAGTTTGCCTCTGACACAGGTCCACCACCTTCCCATCAAAGGAAGGAAAAAGGGAAAGTCTCGCATTCTAATAGACCAGAACCCTACTCCCATCAGAGTAGGAGATATCCCAAAAAACAGTCTTATCAAAAGACTCGTCATAAAACTAGGAGACCTCCGCCACGTCAGAAACCACCTCCTAGAAGAACTCCTCCAGACAAAAAGAAAATTGTCTGTTACAAATGTGGCAAATTAGGCCACTATTCCAATAGATGCAAAACTAAAGAGAAACTGAACCAACTTCAAATAGATGAAGTATTGAGAATCCAGTTGGCTAAAATTCTCTTAAATTATGATTCTGGGGATGATATTGATTATGGCTCATCCAATCAATCAGATGACCAAGATTGTAGTTGTTCCCATCTTCAATCTATGGCACAAATGCATTAGATTAATGTTCTTACCAATGATCAACAACGTATGCTAGAGAACATTGATCAGGAGGAGGATCCTCAAACAAAACGATATTTAATCAAAGAATATCTTGATCAAATGCAAACTACTTCAAAGATACCTCCCATTCAAGGAGTAAAACCTTATTCTTTGAAGGAAATTATTGGTCGTTATGAAGAAACCAATTCTTCAAAACAACCCGTATCCATCTCCTCATTAAAGGGAGAAATTAAAGAAATCAAGCTTGAATTAAAAGAATTAAAATCTCTTTATAAAAAGCTTGAACAAAAATGTGAACAAAGTAGTTCACATAAAGAAAAGAAATCTGAGGAATCTTTTCTTAATCAAATTACCAAAGTCATCCATCAAAGGTGGCATACTGTTACTAATTTGGTAATTGATCAGAACTTTGTCATTCCTAAACTGACAGCTCTGATTGATAGTGGAGCAGATTTAAACTACATCCAGGAAGGGTTAATCCCAACCCAATATTTTGAGAAAACAACTCAAACTTTGGCTAATGCCAATGGAGACAAAATGAAAATTAAATACAAATTAAATAATGCCTCCATTTGCACTAATAATCAGTGTATTAATACAGACTTTTTATTAGTCAAGAATATGACTCAACATGTCATATTAGGCACTCCTTTTTTGGATAAAATCATGCCAATTAAAGGTATTGATAATCAAGGAATTCTTGGACAGGATAATAATAAACCGATATATTTCTCTTTCAAATCTCCTCATCAAATTAGTTTTATCAATGAGATTTACGAATTAAGAAATGTTAAAGAACATCATCTTAGTTTCCTGCATAAAGAAATTCAATTTTTAACCCTTGAATAACACTTGGAAACTATTGATATAAAAGTGAAAATTAGTTCTCTTCAGAAAATATTTGCCCAAGAAATTTGTAGTGACATTCCTACTGTTTTTTGGGACCGACATAAATATATTGTGTCTTTACTATATATTGATGAGTTCAATGAAAGAACCATCCTGACAAAAGCAAGACATAGTCAAATGAAACATACCTTACTAGACCTTTGCAAGAAGGAAATCCAAAATCTATTGGATAAGAAATTAAATAGAAAATCTTACTCCCATAGAGTTGTACTGCATTTTATGTAAATAAAAATGCAGAAAAGGAATGAAGTGTTCCAAGATTAGTGGTTAATTATAAAGCACTGAAAGATTGTTTGAGATGGATTCGATATCCTATCCCAAATAAAAAAGATTTATTAGACAAATTGTTTTCTGCTAAAATCTTTTCAAAATTTGATTTGAAATCTGGATATTGGCAAATTCAAATCAATGAAAAGGATAGATATAAGACTGCATTCACTGTCCCTTTCGGTCATTTTGAATGGAATGTTATGCCTTTCGGTTTGAAAAATGCTCCATCTGAATTTCAAAATATCATGAATGATATATTTGCTTCTTATTCTAAATTTACCATTGTTTATATTGATGATATCCTTGTTTATTCAGAATCTATTGATGCTCATTTAAGCATTTACATGTTTTCAAAACAGTTATTAGAAAACATGGGTTGGTGATATCGGCACCGTAAATGAAATTGTTTCAGATTTAGGTCACAATATTCACAAGGGAAAAGTAGTTCCCATTGATAGAAGCATTGAGTTTGCCACCAAGTTTTTGGATGAATTACTGGAAAAAACTCAATTTCAGAGATTTCTAGGAAGTCTCAATTATATTGCGGATTATTATCCTCATCTTGCTCAAGACTCCACAATATTACATAAACGACTCAGAAAGAATCCTGATCCTTGGACTCCTAAACATACACTGGCAATCTAATTAATCAAGAGTAAGGTTAAACAACTCCCTTGTCTTAACCTAACCAATCCTTCATGTCCGAAGGTAGTAGAGACAGATGCCTCCCATATAGGCTATGGTGGTATCTTAAAACAAAGAAATCCAGCAGGTAAAGAAGAACTAGTTAGATTTACCTCTGGCAATTGGCATGATGCACAAATTAATTATTCTACTGTTAAACAAGAAATTTTAGCAATAATTAAGTGCATTCATAAATTCCAAGATGATTTATTAAATCAAAAATTCCTTTTAAGAGTAGATTGTTCTGCTGCCAAATCAATTCTTAAGAAGGATGTGAAGAATCTTACTTCCAAAAAAATCTTTGCCAGATGGCAGGTGGAATTAAGCGCCTTTGATTTTGATATAGAACATATCGAAGGAGAATTAAACTTCCTACCTGATTTTCTCACCCGTGAATTTCTCTAGGGTCAAAATCATGTATAATCCCACAAGGGGCAATCCACTCCCAATGAGAAGACGTGGTAATCAATAATCAAGAGGCCGAGGCCGAAAGAATCCAGAATGAGGAAATTCCTCAGACAAGAAGGGTAAAGCCCCAGTGTCGATTAAAGAGACACTTGAAGTAGAACCAGAGTACATTACTCTTCTCGATACGGAGACTATTTTGCTCCTCAATAAAGAGGACTTAGTGGGCACAAAGGATTCCTGGGAGATGTTACAGAAATGGCTTGGAGAATCCTACTATCCCATCTGTGCAGGAAAATGATGGTATTCCTTTGAATCTATTTTGGTTTACCTTAATTCCATATTAATGCATCATACACTGACCAATGTGGCTAAATGGGATAGCCAACGAGCGTACAGCAAATGTACATTACAAAGATTCATGCATCCCTCAACTTGGGGAAATTTTGATTTAGCTAAAGCAGGTAACCTTCCTAATGATGAGGAATTTAATTATTGGGATTATATGGATTCCTGGTATAATACTTTTTATTACCAAAATCCATCCCATAGGCATTCCTGGTTTTTCCAATGGGAAAAGGATGTCTTTCAGAGGTCCTTACCTCTACCTAGTTGGGTATTTCCTTGGTGGAATAAATTTGGGCCACCCATTTCAATATTACCTGAACCCATTAAGGTTCGTTTTGTGAAATGGACTCAATCCAGTCCTGAGCTTAAAGCTCTGGGTTATGAAAAAACCCCAAAGAATTGGGACAGTCTTATCTTCTTTATGGTATTTTCTTTACCATGGATTTGGAGATGGGATTGTACTACCGTCTTTAATGACAAAGGCCTACCAGTGTTATTAAGAACATTTCATGTTCGTTGGTAGAAAAATTTCCCCAACATTGATACTAAAGTAGCAAAAATTGGGTCTACTATCATTGAAAATGAAAATAATCTTGGATTACATAGAATCCCAGAAGTCCATTATGACTCCAAAAATTTATTTGAAAGTTTTAAAACTCAATTAAAGAGTTTGATTCCGAATATATCGGAAAAAGACATTATGACAAAATTAATAGAATCAGTGAAGGATTCTATGGTAACTCAGTGCAATGAAGGCACTTCCTCCCAACCAGCAGACGATAACATGTCAGTATCAGAACCATTTGCTGCCGAAGATGATGAAGAAATTGATTACAATAGTACTGAGCAGGATGATAATGCTCATGTCTCATTACCAGATAGTCAGCCTCCGGAGGATCCTGACGAATATATTAATGCCATGTTGCAGATGTTTCAAGCAACCGCTAAAAGAAAATAATTTTGCAGGATATGACTATGATAGACACATCTGTATCAGATTCTTCGGCCAAGTCCGTCCAAAAGCAACAGAGGAAATCTTATCCTCCAGCCCACAGCTGGCCTATTTGTCACATCAACCAATGCTCCTACAGTATCTTTGGTCGGCCATTTTCTATCAAGTCACAATCATGGGATGTCGCCAGTAGCCGCCTTCATCGAATAAGAGTTAAAGCTCTTAGACAACAAAAGTTTTTTTGGGACCAGGCCCATCTCAGGTCGTGTTCTCATCTCAATCATGGAGATAAGGATGACTCACAAATGCATCTCAATTATAGAGATAAGGATTCACAGCCGCCTCAATCACAGAGGCTCTTTTTGTATTAGTGGTGGATGTCAAATGTTTTATAATCCACATTTGTTTACTCCGTCTATATAAGGAGTTACTTTCATTTATGTTCGCATCACTTGAAAAACCTTCCCCTTTGTTAGCAAGGTTGCCTACTCATGTGTTTGTAAGACTTGGAGTTTTCTGTAAGTATTTTATGTTATTGTGAAAAGCTTTGAATAAGACTTGAGTTTTTTTCTGTGTGTTACGCCTTCTGTCTTTGTGCTATTTAATTTTAATTTCTTACTTCCTGCTGTAATTTGGTATCGGAGCCATGGAAGGCTAAACCTTGAATATCCATGTATGGGGTAAGCTATTATAAATTATTTATATTTTAATCATGAGGGGAGTTAACTTACTTCGCAATGTTATAATGATTTACTATTCATCCTCATTCTTGTTATGATATGGGACGTCACCCAAGTCGCGTTGAGGTATGCCCATGTTGCCATTGCCGTGGATAGGCATAGGCGTTGAGGGCCGCTATACCCTTAAATCATTGACAGACGTGTATCTGATCATGAAGATAATGAACAGTAAATTAATTATGATATTATGAACAATAGTTTGCTTCATTCATGATTACCATATAATCAGTTTATAATATGTTTACTTCATACTAGGATATTCCTCCTTCTGGTTTTCTTTTAGCACTCCTGCTGTAGTGTAGTTCCACCCATTTCAATATTACTTGAACCCATTAAGGTTCGTTTTGTGAAATGGACTCAATCCAGTTCTGAGCTTAAAGCTCTGGGTTATGAAAAACACCCAAAGAATTGGGACAGTCTTATCTTCTTTATGGTATTTTCTTTACCATGGATTTGGAGATAGGATTGTAGTACAGGCTTTAATGACAAAGGCCTACCAGTTTTATTAAGAACATTTCATGTTCATTGGTGGAAAAATTTCCCAACCATTGATACTAAAGTAGCAGAAATTGGGTTTGCTATCATTCAAAATGAAAATAATCTTAGATTACACAGAATCCCAGAAGTCCATTATGACTCCAACAATTTATTTGAAGTTTTTAAAACTCAATTAAAGAGTTTGATTCCGAATATATCGGAAAAAGACATTATGACAAAATTATTAGAATCAATGAAGGATTCTATGGCATTAAGACTGGATTATGGAACAATGGCTTACCGACTAGGAGTGATTTTCACTCTCACTTATATAATGCACAGGGCCTCATGGAAGGACGTAACAACGTGAAGGGGAATGTTGGAAGATGTACCATTTTATACAAAAATATTTTATACATCATTTGCATAAAGCTGGGAGTTCATGTTGTTCTCTCACCCCCAGCTTGAGGGGGAGTGTTGGAAGATAAGCTCAAGCGCAAACGACCAAGGAAGGCCCACATATGTAAGATTATCATCACATGGGCCACATAACCAAGGAAAGCCCACAAGATGGGCCCAAACTCATAAGAAGTAGGACTCACAATGATTACATGAGCTGGCATCCTCATCACATTAGTTGGAAGATCAAGAAGGACTCACAAAAGTATCTTTATCTTAGGGTCACGACCAAGAAGAGTTTTAGTTTGAGTTCTATTTGTCTTTTATCTATATTGAGTTATTTAATTATGTTAGGACTTACCTTAGCTGTTAGAGTTTGGGTTTAATTGGGACAAGGGTAGTTTTATTGTAATTGGACTCTACAACCTTCCTCTATTATAAATAGATGTTCATGTACTCTGATTACAACAAGTTATTGATGTCAATGAAGTATTTTCCTTTTCCACAAATTCAACATAAATCCCTTTCTTATAAAATTCCAAGCTATTAGGGCACTAGTGGAATTTCCCAAACTTGGATATCAAAACTTTTGTGTTCATTTGTGGTTGTGAATAAATTTTTTTTACTTACATTTGTCGTTGTTTTAAATTTTTTGCATACATAAACAACAAAATTTTCATTTTTTTGTGATCTATTTGCCTTTTTATCTCTTTGTTTAAGAGATAAAGGGAAAAGTAAAAACTCACATTTTGATTTAAGAAAAAAGAATATATCTAAAATGGAAATTCACAAATGTAGAGAGAGATAATTCAAAAAAGTTTCTATACTTTTTAGGGGTTGCAAAATCTTTCTTGTTTTTATATATTAGGTTTCGCAATCATCGGGAAAAAGAGGAGACGGGGGATTTTTAATTGAGTGTTGATTCCCAATCGATAAGTCATTTCTTACAAAAATATAACCCGTTATGCATGATTGACTGATAAATCACTTTACAATCATCTATGATTGATAGGTCAGTTTTTTTGTAAATGTGCAAAATAGTGGCATGTTTGACTCGGGTAAATATCCCAACACTCGTTCACTTGAGAATTTAATGAGGCTTGCATCCCATTGGTCATTTGAATTTTTAACTTGTTTCAAGCATGCATATCTATATTCAAAACATGTGTAGGATCAATTAGAAATCTCTTTCTTATAAAATTCGAAGCTATTAGGGTTGAACTAGTGAAATTTTCGAAACTTGGATATCAAAACTTTTGTGTTCATTTGTGGTGTGTGAATAAATTTTCTTTACTTACATTTGTTGTTTTTGAAATATTTTGCATACATAAACTCTAAAATTTTAGTTTTGTTGTGATATATTTTCCTTTTTATCACTTTATTTACAAGATAAAGGGAAAAGTGAAAACTCAATTTGTGATTTAAGAAAAAAGTTTACATCTAATATGGAAAAGCAAAAATGTAGAGAGAGATAATTCCAAAAAGTGTCCGTAATTTTTAGGGATTGCAAAGGCTTTTTAGTTTTTACATATTAGGTTTCGTAATCATCGGGGAAAGGGGAGGCTGGAGATTTTTAACTAAGTTTTGACGCTCAATCCATAAGGTATTTCTCACAAAAATATAGCCCGTTACGCATGATTGACCGATAAATCTCTTTACAATCATCTATGATTGTTAGGTCGGCTTTTTTGTAAATGGGCAAAATAATGGCTAATTTTACTCGGGTAAATATCCCACCGCATGTTCACTTGAGAATTTAATGAGGTTTGGATCCCATAGGTCATTTGCATCTTTAACATCTTTCATGCATGTATATCAATATTTAAAACATGTGTAGGATCAATTAGAAATCTCTTTCTTATAAAATTCCTAGCTATTAGGGTTGAACTAGTGGAATTTCCCAAACTTGGATATCAAAACTTTTGTGTTCATTTGTGGTGTGTGAATAAATTTTCTTTACTTACATTTGTTGTTGTTTTAAATTTTTTACATACATAAAATACAAAATTTTGATTTTGTTGTGATATATTGGCCTTTTTATCTCATTGTTTACGAGATAAAGGGAAAAGTGAAAACTCAAGTTTTGATTTAACTAAAATGTATACATCTTAAATGGAAATACAGATACGTAGAGGGAGATAATACCACAAAGTGCCCGTAATTTTTTTGGGATTGCGAACTCTTTCTTGTTTTTATATATTAGGTTTCGCAATCGTTGGGAAATGGGGGAGACGGGGGATTTTTATCTAAGTGTTGACTCCCAATCCATAAGTCACTTCTTACAAAAATATAGACCATTACACATGATTGACTAATAAATCACTTTATAATCATCTATGATTGTTAGGTCAACTTTTTTGTAAATGAGCAAAATAAGGGTTTGTTTGACTCAAGCAAATATCCCACGACACGTTCACTTGAGAATTTAATGAGGTTTGGATCCAATAAGTCATTTGCATCTTTAATATGTTTCTAACATGCATATCCATATTTAAAACATGTGTAGGATCAATTAGAAATCTCTTTCTTATAAAATTTCAAGCTATTAGGGTTAAACTAGTGGAATTTCCCAAACTTGGATATCAAAACTTTTGTATTCATTTGTGGTGTGTGAATAAATTTTCTTTACTTACATTTGTTGTTGTTTACAATTTTTTCCATTCATAGAGTGTAAAATTTTCATTTTGTTGTCATCTATTTACCTTATAATATCTTTATTTATGAGATAAAGGGAAAAGTGAAAACTCAAGTTTTGATTTTAAAAAAAAGTTTACATCTATAATGCAAATACACAAATGTAGAGAGAGATAATTCCAAAAAGTGTCTGTAATTTTTAGGGATTGCAAACTCTTTCTAGTTTTTATATATTAGGTTTCACAATCGCAAGGAAAAGGGGATGCGGGGGATTTTTAAGTGAGTGTTGACTCCCAATCCATAAGGCATTTCTCACAAAAATATAGCCCGTTACACAAGATTGGCCGATAAATCACTAGGTCAGCTTTTTGGTAAATGGGCAAAATAATAGCTTGTTTGACTCGGGTAAAAATCCCAACTCACATTCACCTGATAATTTAATGAGGTCTGGATCCCATAGGTCATTTACATCTTTAACATGTTTCAAGCATGCATATCCATATTTAAAACATGTGTAGGATCAATTGGAAATCTCTTTCTTACAAAATTCCAAGCTATTAGGGTTGAACTAGTGCAATTTCCCAAACTTGGATATCAAAACTTTGTGTTCATTTGTGGAGTGTGAATAAATAATTTTTACTTTCATTTGTTGTTGTTTTAAATTTTTCGCATACATAAACTCCAAAATTTTCATTTTGTTGTGATCTCTTTACCTTTTTCTCTTTTTTTTTTTTACGAGATAAAGGGAAAAGTTTAAACTCATGGTTTGATTTAAGAAAAAAGTATACATCTAAAATGTAAATGCACAAATGAAGAGAGAGATAATTCCCAAAAGTTTTGTGTAATTTTTTGGGATTGAAAACTCTTTCTTGTTTTTATGTATTAGGTTTCAAAATTGTCGGGAAAAGGGGGAGGCGGGGGATTTTTAACTAAGTGTTGACTCCTAATCTATAAGTTATTTCTTAAAAAAAAATATCCCCTTATGCATGATTTACTGATAAATCACTTTACAATCATCAATGATTGTTTGGTCAGTTTTTTTTTTTTGTAAATGGGCAAAATTGTGGCTTGTTTGACTCGGGTAAATATCCCAACTCACGTTAACTTGAAAATTTAATGAGGTTCTGATCCCATTTGTCATTTGCATCTTTAACATGTTTCAAGTATGCATATCCATGTTGAAAACATGTGTAGGATCAATTAGAAATCTCTTTCTTATGAAATTCCAAGCTTTTAGGTTGAACTAGTGGAATTTCCCAAACTTGGATATCAAAACTTTTGTCTTCTTTTTTGGTGAGTGAATAAATTTTCTTTACATACATTTTTTATTGTTTTAAATTTTTTACATACATAAACTCTAAAATTTTCATTTTGTTGTTATCTATTTGCCTTTTTATCTCTTTGTTTACGAGATAAAGGGAAAAGTGAAAACTCAGGTTTTGATTTAAGAAAAAATTATACATCTAAAATGGAAATGCACAATTGGAGAGAGAGATAATTCTAAAAAGTGCCCGTAATTTTTAAGGATTGCAAACTCTTTCTTGTTTTTATGTGTTAGGTTTTGCAGTCATCGGGAAAAGGGGGAGGTGGTTGATTTTTAACTAAGTGTTGTCTCCTAATCCATAAATCATTTCTTACACAAATATAGCCAGTTACTCATGATTGACCAATAAATCACTTTACAATCATTTATGATTGTTAGGTCAATTTTTTTGTAAATGGGCAAAATAATGGCATGTTTTAACTTGGGTAAATATCCCACTAGACGTAGACTTGAGAATTTAATGAGGTTTAGATATTATAAGTCATTTGCATCTTAAATATATTTCAAGCATGCATATCCATATTTAAAACATTTGTAGGATCAATTAGAAATCTCTTTCTTATAAAATTCCAAGCTACTAGGGTTGAACTAGTGGAATTTCCAAAACTTGGATATCAAAACTTTGGTCTCCATTTGTGGTGTGTGAATAAATTTTCTTTACTTACATTTGTTGTTTTTTTAAATTTTTAACTTACAAAAACTCTAAAATTTTCATTTTGTTGTGATCTATTTGTCTTTTTAACTCTTTGTTAACGAGATAAAAGTGAAAACTCAGGTTTTGATTTAAGAAAAAGGTATAAATCAAAATTTTAAAGGCACAAATGTAGAAAGAGAGAATTCCAAGAAGTCTCCATAATTTTTAGGGACAACAAACTCTTTCTAATTTTTATATATTAGGTTTCACAATCATCGAGAAAAGGGGAAGGCAAAGGATTTTTAACTGAGTGTCGACTCCCAATCCATATGTCATTTCTTACAAAAATATAGACCGTCATGCATGATTGACCGATAAATCACTTGACAATCATCTAAGATTGTTTGGTCAGTTTTTTTGTCAATTGGCAAAATATTGGCTTGTTTGACTCGGGTAAATATCCCACGACTCGTACACTTGAGAATTTAATGAGGTCTGGATCCCATAGGTCATTTGCATCTTTAACATATTTCATGCATGCATTTCCATATTTAAAACATGTGTAGGATCAATTAGAAATCTCTTTCTTATAAAATTCCAAGCTTTAAGGGTTGAACTAATGGAATTTTTGAAACTTGGATATCAAAACTTTTGGATTCATTAGTGGTGTGTGAATAAATTTTCTTTAATAGTATTTATAGTTTTTTTAAATTTTTTGCATACATAAACTATAAAATTTTCTTTTTTTTGTGATCTTTTTGCCTTTTTATCTCTTTGTTTACGAGATAAAGGGAAAAGTTGAAACTCGCGTTTTGATTTAAGAAAAAATTATACATCTAAAATGGAAATGAAAAAATGTAGAGAGAGATAATTTCAAAAAGTGTTTTTAATTTTTAGGGATTGCAAACTCTTTCTAGTTTTTATATTTTAGGTTACGTAATCATCAGGAAAAGAGGGAGGCGGGTATTTTTACCTGAGTGTTGACTCCAATTCTATAAATAATTTCTGACAAAAATATAGCCCGTTACGCATGATTGACCGATAAATCAATTTACAATCATCTATGATTGTTAGGTCAGCTTTTTGTAAATAGGAAAAATAGTGGCTTGTTTGACTCGGGTAAATATCCCAACGCACGTTCACTTGAGAATTTCTTGAGGTCTAGATCCCATAGGTCATTTGCATCTTTATCATGTTTCAAACATGCATATCCATCTTTAAAACATGTGTAGGGTCAATTAGAAATCTCTTTCATATAAAATTCCAAGCTATTAGGGTTGAACTTTCTTTACTTACATTTGTTGTTGTTTTAAAGTTTTTGCATACATAAACTCTAAAATTTTGATTTTGTTGTTATCTATTTGCATTTTTATCTCTTTGTTTATGAGATAAAGGGAAAAATGAAAACACAAGTTTTGATTTTAAGTAAAAAGAATACACCTAAAATTTAAATTCACAAATGTAGAGAGATAATTCCAAAACTTCTCCATAATTTTTAGGGATTGAAAACTCTTTCTAGTTTTTATATATTTGGTTGCGCAATCGTCGGGAAAAGGGGGAGGAGGGGGATTTTTAATTGAGTGTTGATTCCCAATCCAGCAATCATTTCTTAAAAAAATATAGCCCGTTACTTATGATTGATTGATAAATCACTTTACAATCATCTATGATTGTTAGGTTAGTTTTTTTTGTAAATGGGAAAAATACTGGCTTGTTCGACACGGGTAAATATCAAAACACATGTTCACTCGAGAATTTAATGAGGTTTGGATCCCATTGGTATTTTTCATCTTTAACATGTTTCAAGCATGCACATCCATATTTAAAACCTATCTAGGATCAATTAGTAATCACTTTCTTATAATATTCCAAGTTATTATGGTTGAACTAGTGGAATTTCCCAAACTTGGATATCAAAACTTTTGGGTTCATTTGTGGTGTGTGAATAAATTTTCTTTACTTACAGTTGTTGCTATTTAAAATTTTTTACATACATAAAATCTAAAATTTTCATTTTGTTGTGATGTACTTGTCTTTTTATCTCTTTAATTACGTGATAAAGGGAAAAGTGAAAACTCAAGTTTTGATTTAAGAAAAAAGTTATATCTAAAATGGAAATGCACAATTGGAGAGAGAGATAATTCCAAAAAGTGCCCGTAATTTGTATGGATTGCAATATCTTTCTTGTTTTTATATTTTAGGTTTCGCAATCGTCAGGAAATGGGGAGGCATGGGATTTTTAACTGAGTTTTGACACCCAATCCATAAGTCATTTCTGACAAAAATATAGCAAGTTACGCATGATTGACTGATAAATCACTTTACAATCATCTATGATTGTTAGGTCAACTTTTTTGTAAATGGGCAAAGTAGTGGCTTGTTAGACTCGGGTAAATATCCCAATGCACGTTTACTTGAGAATTTCATGAGATCTGGATCCCATAGGTCATTTACATCTTTAACATGTTTCAAGCATGCATATCCATATTTAAAACATGTGTAGGGTCAATTAGAAATCTCTTTCTTATAAAATTCCAAGCAATTAGGTTTGAACTTTCTTTACTTACATTTGTTGTGCTCATAAACTCTAAAATTTTGATTTTGTTGTGATCTATTTGCATTTTTATCAAAGTGAAAACTCAAGTTTTGATTTAAGTAAAAAGAATACATCTAAAATTGAAATTCACAAATGTAGAGAGACATAATTCCAAAAATTTTCCGTAATTTTTAGGGATTGCAACCTCTTTCTAGTTTGTTTATATTTGGTTTGGCAAACGTCGGGAAAAAGGGGAAGGCGGGGGATTTTTAATTGAGTGTTGATTCCCAATCCATAAGTCATTTCTTACAAAAATATAGCCTGTTACACTTGATAGACTGATAAATCACTTTACAATCATCTATGATTGTTAGGTCAATTTTTTTGTCAATGGGCAAAATACTGGCTTATTCGACTCGGGACGTTCACTTGAGAATTTAATGAGGTTTGGATCCCATTGGTCATTTGCATCTTTAACATGTTTCAAACATGCATATCCATATTTAAAACATGTGTAGGATCAATTAGAAATCACTTTCTTAAAATATTTCAAGATATTAGGGTTAAACTAGTGGAATTTCCCAAACTTGGATATCAATCCATAAGTAATTTAACTGAGTGTTGCCTCCCAATCCATAAGTCATTTCTTAAAAAAATATAGCCCGTTACTAATGATTGAACCATAAATCACTTTACAATAATCTATGATTATGTCGTCATCATTTTTGTAAATGGAAAAAATAACGGCTAGTTTGACTCAGGTAAATATCCCACCGCACGTTCACTTGAGAACTTAATGAGGTTTGGATCCGATAAGTTATTTGCATATTTAATATGTTTCAAACATGCATATCCACATTTAAAACATGTGTAGGATCAATTAGAAATATCTTTCTTATAAAATTCCAAGCTAAAAGGGTTGAACTAGTGGAATTTACAAAACTTGGATATAAAAAACTTTTGTGTTCATTTTTGGTGTGTGAATAAATTTTATTTACTTACATTTGTTGTTGTTTTAAACTTTTTGCATACATAAACTCTAAAATTTTTATATTGTAGTGTTCTATTTGCCTTTTTATCTCTTTGTTTAAGAGATAGAGGAAAAAGTGAAAAATCAAGTTTGGATTTAAGAAATATACATCTAAAATGGAAATGCACAAATGTACAGAGAGATAATTCCAAAAAGTGTCTATAATTTTATGGGATTGCAAACACTTTCTAGTTTTTATATATTAGGTTTCGCAATAGTCGGGAAAAGGGTGAGGCTGGGGATTTTTAATTGAGTGTTGACTCCCAATCGATAAGTCATTTCTTACAAAAATATAGCCCATTACGAATGATTGACCCATCAATCACTTTACAATAATCTATGATTGTCCGGTCATCTTTTTTGTAAATGGGGAAAATAACGGCTTGTTTGACTCTGGTAAATATCCCACTGCACGTTCACTTGAGAATTTATTGAGGTTTGGATTCGATAAGTCATTTGCATCTTTAATATGTTTCTAACATGCTTATCCACATTTAAAACAAGTGTAGGATCAATTAGAAATCTCTTTCTTATAAGATTCCAAGCAATAAAGGTTGAACTAGTGGAATTTACAAAACTTGGATATCAAAACATTTGTGTTCATTTGTGGTGTGTGAATAAATTTTCTTTCCTTACATTTGTTGTTTTTTTAAATTTTTTGCATACACAAACTGTAAAATTTTCATTTTTTGTGATATATTTGCTTTCTTATCACTTCGTTTACGAGATAAAAGGAAAAGTGAAAACTCAGGTTTTCATTTAAGAAAAAGGAATACATCTAAATTTGAAATGCACAAATTTAGAAAGAAATAATTCAAGAAACTGTACGTAATTTTTAGGGATTGTGAACTCTTTTTAATTTTTATATATTAGCTTTCACAATTGTTGGGAAAAGGGGGAGGCAAAGGATTTTTAACTAAGTGTTCACTCCCAATCCATAAGTCATTTCTTACAAAAATATAGCCTGTTACGCATCATTAACCGATAAATCACTTTACAATCATCTATGAATGTTTGGTCAGCTTTTTTGTAAATGGGCAAAATAACGGCATGTTTGACTCGAGTAAATATCCCACTGCACGTTCACTTGAAAATTTAATGAGGTCTGGATCCCATAGGTCATTTGCATCTTTAACATCTTTCAAGCATGCATATGATCAATTAAAAATCTCTTTCTTATAAAATTCCAAGCTATTAGGGTTGAACTTGTGGAACTTCCCGAACATGGACATAAAAAAATTTGTGTTCATTTGTGCCGTGTGAATAAACTCTCGTCATTTAAATTTGTTGTTTTTTAAAATTTTTAGCATACATCAATTCTATAATTTTCATTTTGTTGTGATCTATTTGCCTTTTTACCTCTTTGTTTACGAGTTAAATGGAAATATGAAAACTCAAGTTTTGATTTTAGAAAAAAGAATACATTTAAAATGGAATTGTACAAATGTAGAGAGAGATAATTCCAAAAAGTGTCCGTAATGTTTTGGGATTGCAAACTCTTTCTATTTTTTTTTATATTAGGTTTCACAATAGTCGCGAAAAGGGGGAGGTGGGGCATTTTTTATTGAGGGTTGACTCCCGATCCGTAAGTCATTTCTTTAAAAAATATAGCCTGTTATGCATAATTGACCGATAAATAACTTTACAATCATTTATGATTGTGAGGTCAACTTTTTTTCAAATAGGCAAAATACTGGCTTGTTTAACTCGTGTAAATATCCCACCACACGCTCACTTGAGAATTTATTGAGGTTTGGATCCCGTAGGTCATTTGCATCTTTAACATGTTTTAAGCATGCACAAATGTAGAGAGAGATAATTCCAAAAAGTGTCTTTAATTTTTAGGGATTGCAAACTCTTTCTAATTTTTATAGATTAGGTTTTGCAATCGTCGGGAAAAGGGGGAGGCGGGGCATTTTTAACTGAGTTTTGACTCCTGATCCATCAGTCAGTTCTTACGAAAATATAGCCAATGACGCATGCTTGTCTGATAAATCACTTTACACCAATCTATGATTGTTAGGTCTGCTTTTTGTAAATGGGCAAAATAATGGCTTGTTGGACACAGGTAAATATTCCACCTCACGATCACTTGTGAATTTAATGTGGTTTGGATCCCTTAGGTCATTTGCATCTTAACATGTTTCAAGCATGCATATCCATATTTAAAACATGCGTACGATCAATTCGAAATCTCTTCCTTATAAAATTCCATGCTATTAGGGTTGAACTAGTGGAATTTTCCAAACTTGGATATCAAAACTTTTATGTACATTTGTGTTGTCTGAATAAATTTTCTTTACATACATTTCTTGTTGTTTTAAATTTTTAGCATCCATAAACTCTAAATTTTTCTGTTTATTGTGATCTATTTGCCTTTTTATCTCTTCGTTAACAAGATAAAGGGAAAAGTGAAAACTCAAGTTTCGATTTAAGAAAAAAGTATACATCTAAAATGGATTTGTACAAATGTAGAGAGAGGTAATTTCAAAATGTGTCCATTATTTTTAGGGATTTCAAACTATTTCTTGTTTTTATATTTGAGGTTTCTCAATTGTCGTGAAAAGGGGGAGGCGGGTATTTTTAACTGGGTGTTGACTCCCAATAGATAAGTCATTTCTCCAAAAATAAAGACCTTACGCATCCTTGACCGATAAATCACTTTACAATTATCTGTGATTGATAGGTCAGCTTTTTAGTAAATGGGCAAAATAATGACTTGTTTGACTCGGGTAAATATCCCACCACAATTGCACTTTAGAATTTAATGAGGTTTGGATCCCATAGGTCATTTGCATCTTTAACAAATTTCAAGCATGCATATCCATATTTAAAACATCAGTAGGATCAATTAGATATCTCTTTCTTATAAAATTCCAAGCTATTAGGGTTGAACTAGTGGAACTTCCCGAACTTGGACATAAAAAATTTTGTGTTCATTTGTGGCGTGTGAATAAACTATCGTCACTGACATTTGTTGTTTTTTAAAATTTTTGGCATACATAAATTCTATAATTTTCATTTTGTTGTGATCTATTTGCCTTTTTACCTCTTTGTTTACAAGTTAAAGGGAAATGTGAAAACTCAAGTTTTGATTTAAGAAAAATGAATACATTTAAAATGGAATTGTACAAATGTAGAGACAGATAATTCCAAAAAGTGTCCATAATTTTTAGGGATTGCAAACTCTTTCTAGATTTTTTATTTTAGGTTTCGCAATCGTCGGGAAAAGGGGGACACATGTCATTTTTTACTAAGGGTTGACTCTCGATCCATAAGTCATTTTTTAAAAAAAATATAGCGAGTTATGCATGATTGATCAATAAATAACTTTACAATCATTTATGATTGTAAGGTCAACTTTTTTTTTCAAATGGGCAAAATAATGGCTTGTTTAACTCGGGTAAATATCCCACCACACGCTCACTTGAGAATTTACTGAGGTTTGGATCCCATTGGTCATTTCATCTTTAACATGTTTTAAGCATGCACAAATGTAGAGAGAGATAATTCCAAAAAGTGTCTTTCTAATTTTTATATATTAGGTTTCGCAATCGTTGGGAGAAGGGGGAGGCGGGGAATTTTTAACTGAGTGTTGACACCAGATCCATCAGTCATTTCTTACAAAAATATAGCCTGTGATGCATGATTGTCTAATAAATTACTTTACACGAATCTATGATTATTAGGTCAGCTTTTTTGTAAATGGGCAAAATAATGGCTTGTTTGACTCGGGTAAATATTCCAGCTCACGTTCACTTGTGAATTTATTGTGGTTTGGATCCCATAGGTCATTAGCATCTTAAAATGTTTCAAGCATGCATATCCATATTTAAAACATGTGTAGGATCATTTAGAAATCACTTTCTTATAAAATTCTAAGTTATTAGGGTTGAACTAGTGGAATTTCCATAACCTGTATATCAAAACTTTTGTGTTCATTTGTGGTTCGTGAATAAATTTTCATTATTTATATATATTTTTTTTAAATGTTTTGCATACATAATCTCTAAAATTTTAATTTTGTTGTAATCTATTTGCCTTTTTATCTCTTCGTTTACATGATATGGGGAAAAGTGAAAACTCAAGTTTTGCTTTAACAAAAAAGTATATATCTAAAATGGAAATGAACAAATGTAGAGAGAGGTAAGTCAAAAAAGTGTCTGTAAATTTTGGGGATTGCAAACTCTTTCTATTTTTTATTTATTAGGTGTCACAATCATCGAGAAAAAGGGGGAGGCGGGGGATTTTTAATTAAGTGTTGACTCCCAATCCATAAGTCATTTCTTAAAAAAATATAGCCTATTACACATGATTGACCGATAAATCACTTTCCAATCATCTATGATTGTTAGATCTACTTTTTTGTAAATGGGTAAAATAATGGCTTGTTTGACACGGGTAAATATTCCACCGCACATTTACTTGAGAATTTAATGAGGTTTGGATCCCATAGGTCATTTGCATCTTTAACATGTTTCAAGCATGCATATCCATATTTAAAACATGCGTAGGATCAATTCGAATCTCTTCCTTATAAAATTCCAAGGTATTAGGGTTGAACTAGAGGAATTTCCCAAACTTGGATATCAAAACTTTTTTGTTCATTTGTGGTGTCCAAATAAATTTTCTTTACGTACATTTCCTTTTGTTTTATATTTTTAGCATCCATAAACTCTTAAATTTTCTGTTTATTGTGATCTATTTGCCTTTTTATCTCTTAGTTTACAAGATAAAGGGAAAAGTGAAAACTAAAGTGTCGATTTAAGAAAAAAGTATACATCTAAAATGGAATTGCACAAATGTAGAGAGAGGTAATTCCAAAATGTATCCATAATTTTTAGGGATTGCAAACTATTTCTTGTTTTTATATTTGAGGTTTTGCAATCGTCGCAAAAAGGGGAGGCCGGTATTTTTAATTGGGTGTTGACTCCCAATAGATAAGTCATCTCTCACAAAAATAAAACCCCTTTTGCATCATTAACCGATAAATCACTTTACAATCATCTATGATTGTTAGGTCAGCTTTTTTGTAAATGTACAAAATAATTGCTTCTTTGACTCGGGTAAATATGGCCGCACGTTCTCTTGAGAATTTAATGAAGTTTGGATCCCATAAGTCATTTGCATCTTTAACATCTTTCAAGCATGCATATCTATATTTAAAACATGTGTAGGATCAATTTGAAATCTCTTTCTTATAATGTTCCAAGCTAGTAGGGTTGAACTAGTGAAATATCTCAAGCTTGGATATCAAAACTTATATGTTTATTTGTTGTGGGTGAATAAATTTTCATTACTTAAATTTGTTGTTGTTTTAAAATATTTGCATACATAAATTCCAAAATTTCCATTTTGTTGTGATCTATTTTGCCTTTTTATCTTTTTTTTTTAAAGAGATAAAGGGAAAAGTAAAAACTCAAGTTTATATTTAAGAAAAAAAGTATAGATCTAAAATAGAAATGCACAAATGTAGAGAGAGATAATTTCTAAAAGTGTCCATAATTTTAGGGATTGCCAAATCTTTCTAGTTTGTATATATTAGGTTTCACAATCGTTGGGACAAGGGGGAGGCGGCGGATTTTTAACTAATTGTTGACTCCCAATAGATAAGTCTTTTCTTACAAAAAATATAGCCCGTTACGTAAGATTGACCGATAAATCACATTACAATCATTGATGATTGTTAGATCAGCTTTTTGGTAAATGGGCAAAATAATCGCTTGTTTGACTTGTGTAAATATCCCACAGTTCATTTGCATATTTAACTTGTTTCAAGCATGCATATCCATATTTAAAACATGTTTAGGATCAATTAGAAATCTCTTTCTTATAAAATTTTAAGCTATTAGGGTTGAACTAGTGGAATTTGCCAAACTCTGATATCAAAACTTTTGTGTTCATTTGTGGTATGTGAATATTTTTTCTTTACTTACATTTGTTGTTGTTATAAATTTTTTGCGTACATATACTCTAAAATTTTTCATTTTGTTGTGATATATTTGCCTTTTTATCTTTTTGTTTACGACATAAATGGAAATGTGGAAACTAAAGTTTTGATTTAAAAAAAAATCGTACATCTAAAATGGAAATGCATAAATGTAGTGAGAGATAATTCCAAAACGTGTCTGTATTTTTAGGGATTGCAAACTCTATCATGTTTTTGTATATTAGGTTTTGCAATCATCGGGTAAAAGAGGGAGGCGGCGGTTTTTTAACCGAGTGTTGACTCCCAATCCAAATGTTTTTTCTTAAAAAAATATAGCCCGTTATGCATGATTGACCGATAAATCATTTTTCAATCATCTATGATTGTTAGGTTAGCTTTTTTTGTAAACAGGCAAAATAATGGCTTGTTTGACTCGGGTAAATATCCCACCGCACGATCACTTGAGAATTTAATGACGGTTTGGATCCCATAAGTCATTTGCATCTTTAACATGTTTCAAGCTTGCATATCCATATTTAAAACATGTATAGGATCAATTAGAAATCTCTTTGTTAATAAATTCCAAGGTATTAGGGTTGAACTAGTAGAATTTCCCAAACTTGGATATCAAAACTTTTGTGTTCATTTGTGGTGGGTGAATAAATTTTCTTTACTTACATTTGTTGTTGTTTTTAATTTTTTATATACATAAACTCTAAAATTTCCATTTTGTTGTGATCTATTTGCCTTTTTATCTCTTTGTTTACAACATAAAGGGAAAAGTGAAAGCTCAAGTTTTGATTGAAGGAAAAAGTATGCATCTATAATGTTAATACTCCAATGTAGAGAGAGATAATTCCTAAAAGTGTCCGTAATTTTTAGGGATTGCAAACTCTTTCATGATTTTATATATTAGGTTTCTCAATTGTCAGGAAAAGAGGGAGGCGAATGATTTTTAATTGAGTGTTGACTCCCAATCCATAAGTCACTACATACCAAAATATAGCCCGTTACACATGATATACCGATAAATCACTTTACAATCATTTATGATTGTTAGGTCAGTTTTTTTGGAAATGGGCAAAATAATGCCTTGTTTGACTCGGGTAAATATTCCACCTCACGTTCGCTTGAGAATTTAATGAGGTTTGGATCCCTTAGGTCATTTGCATCTTTAACATGTTTCAAGCATGCATATTCATATTTAAAACATGTGTAGGATCAATTAGAAATCTCTTTTTTTATAAAATTCCAAGATATTGGGGCTGAACAAGTGGAAAATCCAAAACTTGGATATCAAAACTTTTGTTTTCATTTGTGGTGTGTGAATAAATTTTCTTTACTTACATTTGTTGTTGTTTTTTATTTTTTGTATACATAAACTTTAAAATTTTCATTTTGTTAATATCTATTT
Source organism: Aristolochia californica (assembly GCF_029961685.1). Taxonomy (NCBI): domain Eukaryota; kingdom Viridiplantae; phylum Streptophyta; class Magnoliopsida; order Piperales; family Aristolochiaceae; genus Aristolochia; species Aristolochia californica. The sequence goes on from NW_027182257.1 coordinate 8,016,837, forward strand.
TCCTTTTTATCTCTTCGTTTACTTGCTAAAAGGAAAAGTGAAAACTCAAGTTTTAATTTAAGAAAAAGGAATACATCTAAAATGGAAATGCACAAATGCAAAGAAAGATAATTCTAATAAGTGTCCATAATTTTTAGGGAATGCAAAATCTTTCTAGCTTTTATATATTAGGTTTCTCAATCGTTAGGACAAGAGGGAGGTGGGCTATTTTTAAAGGAGTATTGACTCCCAATAGATAAGTCATTTCTTACAAAAATATAGCTCGTTATGCATGATTGACCGATAAATCACTTTACAATCATCTATGATTGTTAGGATTTATTTTTGGTAAATGGGAAAAATAATCGCTTGTTTGACTCGTGTAAATATCCCACCGCACGTTCACTTGAGAATCTAATGAGGTTTGGATCGCATAGGTCATTTGCATCTTTAGCTTGTTTCAAGTATGCATATCCATTTTTAAAACATGTGTAGGATACATTAGAAATCTCTTTCTTATAAAATTCCAACCTATTATGGTTGAACTAGTGGAATTTCCCAAACTTGGATATCAAAACTTTTGTGTTCATTTGTGGTGTGTGAATAAATTTTCTTTACTTACATTTGTTGTTGTTTTAAATTTTTTGTGTACATATTCGCCAAAAGTTTTAGTTTGTTCTGATGTATTTTCCTTTTTATCTCTTTGTTTATGAGAAAAAGGGAAAAGTGAAAACTCAACTTTTGATTTAAGAAAAAAGAATACATCTAAAGTGGAAATACACAAATGTATAGAGAGATAATTCCAAAAAGTGTCTATAATTTTTAGGGATTGCAAACTCTTTCTAGTTTTTATATATTAGGTTTTACAATCATCTAGTAAAGGGGGAGGTGGTGGTTTTTTAACTAAGTGTTGACTCCCAATCCATAAGTATTTTCTAACAAAAATATAGCCCGTTATGCATGATTGGCTGATAAATCACTTTACAATCATCTATGATTGTTAGGTCAGCTTTTTGGTAAATTGGCAAAATAATCGCTTGTTTGACTCGGGTAAATTTTCCACCGCACATTCACTTAAGAATCTAATGAGGTTTGGATTCCATAGGTCTTTTGCATCTTTAACTTGTTTCAAGCATGCATATCCATATTTAAAACATCTGTAGGATCAATTAGAAATCTCTTGCTTATAAAATTTCAAGCTATTAGGGTTGAATTAGTTGAATTTCCGAAACTTGGATATCAAAACTTATGTGTTCATTTGTGGTGTGTGAATAAATTTTCTTTACTTACATTTGTTTTTTTTAAAATTTTTTTGCATACATATACTCTAAAATTCTTATTTTGTTGTGAAGTATTTACCTTTTTATCTCTTTGTTTACGTGAAAAGGAAAAAGTTAAAACTCAATTTTTGATTTAGAACAAAGAATACATCAAAAGTGGAAATGCACAAATGTAGAGAAAGATAATTCCAAAAAGTGTCTATAATTTTTAGGGATTGCAAACTCTTTCCAGTTTTTATATATTAGGTTTTGCAATAGTCGAGAAAAGGGGGAGGCGGTGGATTTTTAACTGAGTGTTGACTCCCAATCCATAAGTATTTTCTTACAAAAATATAGCCCATTATGCATGATTGACCGATAAATCACTTTACAATCATCAATGATTATTAAGTTAGGTTTTTTGTACATGGGAAAAATAATGGCTTGTTTGACTCAGGTAAACATCCCCCCACACGTTGACTTGAGAATTTAATGTGGTTTCGATCCCATAAGTTGCATCTTTAACATGTTTCAAGCATGCATATCCGTATTTAAAATAGGTGTAGGATCAATTAGAAATATCTTTTTTATTAAATTCCAAGCGATTAGGGTTGAACTAGTGGAATTTCCCATACTTGGATATCAAAATTTTTGTGTTCATTTGTGGTGGCTGTATAAATTTTTTTTACATACATTTGTTGTTGTTTTAAATTTTTTGCATACATAAACTCTAAAATTTCCTTTTTGTTGTGATCTATTTGCCTTTTTATCTCTTTTTTTACGAGATAAAGGGAAAAGGGAAAACTCAAGTTTTGATTTAAGAAAAAAGTGTACATTTAAAATGGAAATGCACAAATGTAGAGAGAGATAAATCCTAAAGTGTCTGTAAATTTTATGGATTGCAAACTCTTTCTATTTTTTGTATATTAGGTTTCTCAATCATCGGGAAAAGGGGAAGGTAGGGGAATTTAACTGAGTGTTGACTCCCAATCCATAAGTCATTTCTTACAAAAAAATTAGCCCGTTACGCATGATTGACAGATAAATCACTTTACAATCATCTATGATTGTTGGGTCAGCTTTTTTGTAAAAGGGCAAAATAATGGCTTATTTGACTCGGGTAAATATCCCACCTCATGTTCACTTGAGATTTTAATGAGGTTTGGATCCCATAGGTCATTAGCATCTTTAACATATTTTAAGCATGCAAAAACATATTTAAAACATGTGTAGGATCAATTATAAATCTCTTTTTTATAAAACTCTAAGCTATTGGGGTTGAACTAGTGGGGTTGAACTAGTGGAATTTCCCAAACTTGGATATCAAAACTTTTGTGTTCATTTGTGGTGTGTGAATAAATAATTTTTCCTTACATTAGTTTTTGTTTTAAATTTTTTGCACACATAAACTGTAAAATTTTCATTTTGTTGTGATCTATTTTCTTTTTTATCACTATGTTTACTATATAAAGGGAAATGTGAAAACTCAAGTTTTGATTTAAGAAAGAGGTATACATCTAAAATGGAAATGCACAAATTTAGAGAGAGATAATTCCAAAAAAGTGTCCATAATTTTAGGGTTTGCAAACTCTTTCTAGTTTTTATATATTAGGTGTCCCAATCATTGGAAAAAGGGGGAGACAGGGAATTTTTAATTAAGTGTTGACTCCCAATCCATAAGTCATTTCTTATAAAAATATAGCCTGTTACAGATGATTGACCGATAAATCAGTTTACAATCATCTATGATTGTTAGGTTAGCTTTTTTTTAAATGGGCAAAATAATTCCTTGTTGGACTCAGGTAAATATCCCACCATACGTTCACTTGAGAATTTAATGAACTTTGGATCCCATAGGTCATTTGCATCTTTAACATGTTTCAAGAATGCATATCCATATTTAAAACATGTGTAGGATCAATTAGAAATCTCTTTTTTATAAAATTCCAAGTTATTTGGGTTGAACTAGCGGAATTTTCCTAACCTGGATATCAAAACTTTTGTGTTCATGTGTGGTGTGTGAATAAATTTTCTTTACTCGCTTTTTTTGTTCTTTGAAATTTTTTGCATACATAAACTATAAAATTTTCATTTTGTTGTGATCTACATGCCTTTTTAACTCTTTGTTTACTAGATAAAGGGAAAAGTGAAAACTCAAGTTTTGATTTAAGAAAAAAGTATATATCTAAAATGGAAATTGACAAATAAAGAGAGAGATAATTTCAAAAAGTGTCTATAATTTTTAGGGATTGCAAATTCTTTCTAGTTTTTATATATTAGGTTTTGCAATCGTCGAGAAAAGGGGGAGGCAGTGGTTTTTTAACTGAGTGTTGACTCCCAATCAATAAATATTTTCTTACAAAAATATAGCCCGTTATGCATGATTGACCGATAACTCACTTTACAATCATCTATGATTGTTAGGACAACTTTTTGGTAAATGGCAAAATAATCACTTGTTTGACTCGTGTAAATATCCCACCGCACATTCACTTGAGAATCTAATGAGGTTTGGATCCCATAGGTAATTTGCATCTTTAACTTGTTTCAAGCATGCATATCCATATTTAAAAAATGTGTAGGATCAATTAGAAATATCTTTCTGATGAAATTCCAAGCTATTAGGGTTGAGCTAGTGGCATTTCCCAAACTTGGATTTCAAAACTTTTGTGTTCATTTGTGGTGTGTGAATAAATTTTCTTTACTTGCATTTGTTGTTGTTTTAAATTTTTTGCGTACATATAATCTAAATTTTTTTATTTTGTTGTGATGTATTTGCCTTTTTATCTCTTTGTTTATGAGATAAAGGGAAAAGTGAAAACTCAATTTTTGATTTAAGAAAAAAAATACATCTAAAGTTGAAATGCACAAATGTAGAGAGAGATAATTCCAAAAAGTGTCCATAATTTTTAGGGATTACAAACTCTTTCTAGTTTTTATATATTAGGTTTTGCAATCATTGAGAAAAGGGGGAGGCGGTGGTTTTTTAACTGAGTGTTGACTCACAATCCATAAGTATTTTCTTACAAAAATATAGCCCATTATGCATGATTGACTGATAAATCACTTTACAATCATCTATGAGTGTTCGACTCGGGTAAGTATCCCACCACACGTTCACTTGAGAATTTAATGAGGTTTGGATCCCAGAGGTCATTTGCATCTTTAATATGTTTCAAGCATGCATATCCATATTTAAAACATGTGTAGGATCAATTTGAAATCTCTTTCTTATAAAATTCCAAGCTATTTCGGTTGAACTAGTGGAATTTCCCAAACTTGGATATCAAAACTTTTTGTGTTCATTTGTGTTGTGCAAATAAATTTTTTGTACTTACATTTTTTATTTTTTTTGCATACATAAACTCTAAAATTTTCGTTTTATTGTGTTGTATTTGCCTTTTTATCTCTTTGTTTACGAGATAAAGGGAAAAGTGAAAACTCAAGTTTTGATTTAAGAAAAAAGTCTACATCTAAAATGGAAATGCACAAATGTAGAGCGAGATTATTCCAAATAGTGTTCGTAATTTTTAGGGATTGCAAACTCTTTCTAGTTTTTATATTGTTGGAAGACAAGGCCCATGCCCACATGACCAAGGAAGACCGACATATCAAAGTGTATTAGAAGATGGGCCCATACCCATAAGACCAAGGAAGACCCATGCATCCAAGAGAGATTGAAGAGGGGCTCAAGGCCCATAGATCAAGGAGAAGGCCCATAGGCCCACATACACTGATGGCGGGGTGGTAAATAAAGGGTCATCTCATAGTTATGGCATTGATGTAATTATGTTAAGTTCCTGGGTTAAAACCCTAAACCCTAAACCCTTAGTTCAGGGTTATTATTGTAATATTATAGTTTAATAAATCTATAAATAGAGCTTCAGGAGGAGGGTAAGGAATAATCAATTCCATAACCCTTCTTCCTCCTTTTCTCCCAATGGGGTTTTTTTTTTCCATGAGATAACTGAAATCAACATGGTATTAGAGCTTTGATTTTCAGGACTCCTACTATGGGTTTTTCAAAGTTCATTCTCGTCCTTCGTTAGAATTTTTTTTCACTCTTCCTCACTTAGTACTCATGCATTGTCTTTTTTAGTTATAGTATTATTTTTTCTCTTCATCTCTTCCTCCATCAGCTTCTTTCATGACGCGACAAAATCTTTTTACTGAATTCACCTTCTCACTACGGGTATAGTACTTTGAGTGTGGAATGTTTCTCGATGAAGAATAAGTTGCAGGCGCTTCGGTCAACTCACAGAACATGTTTTGATGCCATTGTTGGGTGTTGGGTTGAATCCGCTACCATCCCAAAATACTTAGCCACTTAGGACAATTGTTGCTCAACCTTATAACCAATTAACCTTTTTTTCTCATTTTTCAATGTGGTATTTTTCCCCACTCAACAAATGGAATTGGAAATTTTATCTCTCTAAAAAGAAAACAAAAAATCCAATAGGATCTCAAATCGCAAGCCATATCAAATATGAAACTTTTAATGGGAATTATGGTTCTTCTTGATGAGTCAAGTTGTGTTGATGTGGAGACTATTTGTTGGTGAATGTAGGATATTCACTAAGGTTGGGAAGTAAGCACAATCAGCCTTGTGTCTTGTTGTTTTTTTTATGCCTCTCATTTGTAGCTAAGTCTGTATTTCTTCCTTTCTCATGTAGTGTTCTGTATTTTTCAAAAACAATAAATTCCAATCTGTCAGCGATATATTAGAATCAAATACATGCACTACGAATCTATCACAAAGTTGAATCTTCAAACTCCAAAATATCATTAGTTATACAGGTGGAGTCTTGACTCCTTCAATGTTTCTAAGATGCCTGCACGTGCTATAACTACTAAAAATGTTGGATTTGAGTAGCCTATATTTGATATTTGTGAGATAACTATCAAATGGTTTTTTTCATTGGGAACTTATTCCACCTAATAAGAGCCTTTAAGGTTCCCAAACTCATCATTGGGGTTTGGTGTAATAGGATGTGTATTTGTTGTGCTCAACATTGCAGGAGAAACGCCGTGGAGGAGCTCTGCTGTCTCTCAGCCGTTCTGTGCTGGCATCATCTTTAATCTTGCCAAATATAATCTACAACCACAGTCTTGCTTGTCGGGAAGATTTGTTTCCATTTTTTAAGGATGAAGATGATCCGCTCTTTAGTTGGCTGTTGTCCCGCTCAGTTCAGAAGCAAGGATGACGACCAGCCATTGCCGAAGAAGACGATTGTCGCTCTGTTCAGAGTCACACGGGAAGACGGCCACTCTATTCGGTGTCATGCGTCTTTGGACTGTCTCCGCCGAGAGACTCACTATAGCTATCAAAAAGTTTCCTTCAGCTGGATTCATTGCTGCTATTTTTGCGGAAATCACAGAGCTGATTCTGCCGCTCATCCCGCATTGCTCGAAAATCACTGGGTTGTCGTTTTTGGCCGCTCTTCACTGAGCTCTCTTGCCATGTTGCCATTTTGGAAGAAGAGATTTACGTTGCCGTTCGCGGGAGGAAGAAGAAGAAGATAGGCTCAAAAAATATTTCCTAAGTTTGGAAATTTAATCAGAGCTAGTTCAACACCAGCACAATTTGGACTCGCCCGAGTCAACTCAGATCAACTCGGTCCGGGTCAACCCGGATGTGGTGAACTCGGGTCTAGGTCAATTTGACTCTGGCCACTTAATTTTTGCCTCGGGATGCATACCCAAGATTTTTGTGCGACTCGGTAAAATTTTTTTCTCTGGTTGGATTATTATTTTAAAAGAATTGATAGATTATTCTTTGGTCAACATATTTTTTGGTCTAGATATGTGCATTGAACTATTTCATGGGTTATTTTACAAGAATTATTTTGGGTCGTGTTAAGTGAGCCCAAGCCAAGCCCATTTAAGTTGTTGTTATTGTGTCTCTTTTGATGAGATAGTATTATTGAAGAAGAGGTAGCCTCATACCATTATTTAATTTCAACCCCATAAAAAGTATTAACTTTTTTTTGGTTGGGAGTCCATGACGGAGGAACTTCATCCCCATAAAAAATATCAAATTTATTTGTGGTTGGGAGTCCATGAGCAGGAACTTCATCCCCGTCAAAAATATCAAATTTATGTGCGGTTGGGAGTCCATGACGGAGGAACTTCATCCCCGTCAAAAATATCAATTTTTTTTGGTTGGGAGTTCATGATGGAGGAACTTCATCACCGTAAAAAAAAATCAAAATTTTTATGGTTGGAACTCCATGACGGAGGAACTTATTGTTATATTTATGTTCCTACCCACATTAATATCATATATTACTCTACCACATGAGAGTCGTTGTCCTGTGGAGGGACACGGTGGTGGATGGGGACACTTCAGAGCAATATCTTAGCGGCTAGAAGTGATTTACTCTCACTGATATTTTATCAGCTGGGCCTCATGGACGAAAGTACCACCATGAGGGGGAGTGTTGGAAGATGGAGGCATAATATACAAGAACTATTTTATACATCATTTACATCAAGCTGGGAGTTCATGCTGTTCTCTCACCCCCATCTTAAGGGGGAGTGTTGGAAGACAGGGTCCATGCCCACACGACAAAGGAAGACCTACATATCAAATTGTATTAAAAGATGGGCCCAAGCCCATAAGACCAAGGAAGACCCATGCATCCCAGAGAGATTGAAAACGGGCTCAAGGCCTATATATCAAGAAGAAGGCCCATAGGCCCTCATACATTGATGGCAGGATGGTAAATAAAGGGTCATCTCATAGAGATGGCATTAATGTATTTATGTTAAAGTTTCAGAGTTAAAATCCAAAACCCTAAACCCTAAGTTCAGGGGTACTATTGTAATATTGTAGTTTCATAAATCTATAAATAAAGCTTCAGGGGGAGGGTAAGGAATAATCAATTCCATAACCTTTCTTCCTCCTTTTTTCTCCCAATGGTTTCTTTATTTTTTCCTCCATGAGCAAAATTCATGGAGTCCTGAAAATCAACCTATATATTAGGTTTTGCATTTGTCGAGAAAAGGGGAAGGCTGGGGATTTTTAACTGAGTGTTGACTCCCAATCCATAAGTCATTTCTTACAAAAATATTGCCCGTTAAGCTTGGTTGATCGATAAATCACTTTACAATCATCAATGATTGTTATGTAAGCTTTTTGGTAAATGGGCAAAATAGTCACTTGTTTGACTCGTGTAAATATCCCACCGCACATTCACTTGAGAATTTAAAACATGTGTAGGATCAGTTAGGAATCTCTTTCTTATAAAATTTCAAGCTATTAAGGTTGAACTAGTGGTATACCCCAAACTTGGATATCAAAACTTTTGTGTTCATTTGTGGTATGTGAATAAATTTTCTTTAGTTACATTTGTTGGTGTTTTAATTTTTTTGCATACATAAACTCTAAAATTTTCATTTTCTTGTGATATATTTGGCTTTTTATCTCTTTGTTTACGAGATCAAGGGAAAAGTGAAAACTCAAGTTTTGATTTAAGAAAAAAACATACATCTAAAATGGAAATGTACAAATGTAGAGAGACATAATTCAAAAAAGTGTCCATAATTTTTAGGGATTGCAAACTAGTTCTAGTTTTTAAATATTAGGTTTCGCAATCGTCGGGAAAAGGGGGAGGTAGGGGATTTTTAACTTAGTATTGACACCCAATCCATAAGTATTTTCTGACAAAAATATAGCCATTACGTTTGATTGAAGATGGGCTCAAGGGCCATAGATCAAGAAGAATGCCCATAGGCCCACATACACTAATGGCAGGATGGTAAATAAAGGGGTTATCTCAAAGAGATGGCATTGGTGTAATTATGTTAAAGTTCTAGGGTTAAAATCGTAAACCCCAAACCGAAACTTTTGGGTTATTACTGTAATATTGTAGTTTCAAACATCTATAAATAGAGCTTCAGGGGGAGGGAAAGGAATATTCAATTTCACAACCCTTCTTCCTCCTGTTTTCTCCGAATGGGTTTCTTTCTTTTTTTCGCCTTGAGCTAAATTCATGGAGTCCTGAAAATCCTCATATATATTAGGTTTCATAATCGCCGGGAAATAGGGGAGGCGGGGGATTTTTAACTGAGTGTTGACTCCCAATCCATAAGTCATTTCTTACAAAAATATAGCTCGTTACACATGATTGATCGATAAATCACTCTAAAATCATCTATGATTGTTAGGTCAGTTTTTTTGTAAATGGGTAAAATAATGGCTTGTTTGACTCGGGTAAATATCCCACCGCACGTTCACATGAGAATTTAATGAGGTTTGGATCCCATAGGTCATTTGCATCTTTAACATGATTCAAGCATGCATATCCATATTTAAAACATGTGTAGGATCAATTAGAAATCTCTTTCTTATAAAATTCCAAGCTATTAGGGTTGAGCTAGTGGAATTTCCAAAATTTGGATATCAAAACTATTGTGTTTATTTGTGGTGTGTGAATAAGATTTCTTTACTTACATTCGTTGTTGTTTTAATTTTTTTCCAGACAATATCTCTAAAATTTTTATTTTGTTGTGATCTATTTGCCTTTTTATCTCTTTGTTTATGAGATAAAGGGAAAAGTGAAAACTCAAGTTTTTATTTAAATAAAAAAGTATACATCTAAAATGGAAATGCACAAATGTAGAGAGATATAATTCATAAAAGTGTCCATAATTTTTGGGATTGCAAATTCTTTCTAGTTTTTATATATTAGGTTTCGCAATCATCGGGAAAATGGAGTGGGGATTTTTAACTGAGTGTTTACTTGAAATCCATATGTAATTTCATCCAAAACTATAGCCCGTTATGCATGATTGTCCAATAAATCACTTTACAATCATCTATGCTTGTTAGGTCAGTTTTTTTTTTGTAAATGGCCAAAATAATGGCTTGTTTGACCCAGGTAAATTTCTCACCCACGTTCACTTGAGAATTTAATGAGGTTTGGATCCCATATGTCATTTGAATCTTTAACATGTTTCAAGAATGCATATCCATAGCTAAAAAATGTGTAGGATCAATTAGAAATTTTTTTCTTATAAAATTCCAAGCTATTAGGGTTGAACTAGTAGAATTTCCAAAACTTGGATATCAAAACTTTTGTTTTCATTTGTGGTGTTTGAATAAAAGTTATTAACTTACATTTTTTGTTTTTTTAAAAAAATTCATACATAAACTCTAAAATTTTCATTTTGTAGTGATCTTTTTGCCTTTTTATCTATTTTTTTTATGAGATAAAGGGAAAAGTGTAAACTCAAGTTTTGATTTAAGAAAAAAGTATACATCTAAAATGGAAATGCACAAATTTAGAGAGATAATTCCAAAATTTTTTTAGGGATTGCAAACTTTTTCTAGTTTTTATACATTAGGTTTGGGAATTGTCGGGAAAAGGGGAAGGCAAGGGATTTTTAACTGAATGTTGACTCCCAATCCATAAGTCATTTCTTACAAAAATATAGCCCATTATGCATGATTGACCAAAAAATCTCTTTACAATCATCTATGATTGTTCGGTCAGCTTTTTTGTAAATGGGCAAAATAATGGCTTGTTTGACTCGGGTAAATATCCCACAACACGTTCACTCGAGAATTTAATGAGGTTTGGATCCCATATGTCATTTTCATCTTTAAAATGTTTCTATCAAGTATATCCATACTTAAAATATGTGTAGGATAAATTTGAAATCTCTTTCTTATAAAATTACAAGCTATTAAGGTTGAACAAGTAGAATTTCCAAAACTTGGATGTAGAAACATTTGCGTTCATTTGTGGTGTTTGAATAAATTTTCTTTATTTAAATTTGTAGTTGTTTTAAATTTTTTGCATACATAAACTCTAAAATTTTATTTTTTGTGATCTATTTGCCTTTTCATCTATTTGTTGATGGATAAATGGAAAAGTGAAAACTCAAGTTTTGATTTAAGAAAAAAGTATACTTCTACAATGGAAATGCAAAAATGTAGAGAGAGATAATTCCAAAATGTGTCCATATTTTTAGGGATTGCAAACACTTTATAGTTTTTATATATTAGGTTTCGCAATCATCGGGAAAAGGGGGAGGCGGGGGATTTTTAACTAAGTATTAACTCCCAATCCATAAGTCGTTTCTTACAAAAATGTAGCCCGTTAAGCATGATTGACCAATAAATCACTTTACAATCATCTATGATGGTTTGGTCTGCTTTTTTTGTAAATGGGCAAAATAATGGCTTGTTTGACTTGAGTAAATATCCCACCGCAAGTTCACTTGAGAATTTAATGTGGTTTTGATCCCATAGGTCATTTTCAACTTTAACATGTTTCAAGTATGCATATCCATATTTAAAACATGTGTACGATCAATTAGAAATCTCATTCTTATAAATTCCAAGTTATTAGGGTTGAACTAGTAGAATTTCCAAAACTTGGATATCAAAACTTTTGTGTTCATTTGTGGACTAAGAATAAATTTTCTTAACTTATATTTGTTGTTGTTTTAAAAGTTTTTGCATATATAAACTCTCAAAATTTTCATTTTGTTGTGATCTATATGCCTTTTTTTCATTTTATTTACAAAATAAAGGGAAAAGTGAACACTCAATTTTTTATTTAAGAAAAAAGTATACTTCAAAAATGGAAATGCACAAAAGTAGAGAGAGATAATTCCAAAAAGTGTCCATAATTTTTAGGGATTGCAAACTTAGGGAAAAGGGGGAGGCAGAGTATCTTTAACTGAGTGTTGACTCCCGATCCATAAGTCATTTATTACAAAAATATAGCCTGTTACGCTTTATTGATTGATTAATCACTTTACAATCATCTATGGTTGTTAGGTCAGGTTTTTTGTAAAACAGTAAAATAATGGCTTGTTTGACTCGGGTAAAAATCACACCGCACGTTCACTTGAGAATTTAATGAGGTTTGGATCCCATAGCTCATTTGCATCTTTAACATGTTTCAAACATGTATATCCATATTTAAAAAATTATGTAGGATCAATTAAAATCTCTTTCTTATAAAATTCCAAGATATTAGGGTTGAACTAGTGGAATTTCCCAAAGTTGGATGTCAAATTTTTTTTGTTCATTTGTGGTGTGTGAATAAATTTTCTTTACTGACATTTGTTGTTGTTTTAAATTTTTTTGCTTACATAAACTCTAAAACTTTCATTTTATTGTGATCTATTTACCTTTTTATCTCTTTGTTTCCGAAATAAAGGGAAAAGTGAAAACTCAAGTTTTGATTTAAGAAAAAATTATACATCTAAAATGAAAATGAAAAAATTTAGAGAGAGATAATTCCAAAAAGTGTCCGTAATTTTTAGGGTTGGCCAACTCTTTCTAGTTTTTATATATTAGGTTTCACAATCGTCGGGAAAAGGGGGAGGCCAGGGATTTTTAACTGAGTGTTCACTCCCAATCCATATGTCATTTCTTACAAAAAATAGCCCGTTACGCATGATTGACCGATAAATCTATTTACAATCATCTATGTTTGTTAGGTCACCGATTTTGTAAATGGGCAAAATAATGGCTTGTTGACTCGGGTAAATATCCCACAACATGTTTACTTTAGAATTTAATGAGGTTTGGATCCCATATTTCATTTTCATCTTTAAAATATTTCAAGCAAGCATATCCATATTTAAAACATGTGTAGGAGCAATTAGAAATCTCTTTCTTATAAAATTCCAACCTATTAGGGCTGTACTAGTAGGATTTTCCAAACTTAGATATCGAAACTTTTGTGTTTATTTGTGGTGTGTGAATAAATTTTCTTTACTTACATTTTTATTTGTTTTAAATTTTTTGCATACATAAACTCTAAAATTTCATTTTTTGTGATCTATTTGCCTTTTCTTCTATTTGTTTATGAGATAAATGGAAATGTGAAAACTCAAGTTTTCATTTTAGAAAAAAGTTGACATCTAAAATGGAAATGCACAAATATAGAGAGAGATAATTCCAAAATGTGTTCGTAATTTTAAGGGATTGCAAACTCTATCTTGTTTTTAGATATTAGGTTTTGCAATCGTCGGGAAAATGGGGAGGCAGAGGATTTTTAACTAAGTGTTAAATCCCAATTCATAAGTCATTTCGTATAAAAATATAGCATGTTAGGTATGATTGACCGAAAAATCACTTTACAATCATCTATGATTGTTAGGTCAGCTTTTTTGTAAATGGGAAAAGTAATGGCTTGTTTGACACGGGTAAATATCCCACCGCACGTCCACTTGAGAATTTAATGAGGTTTGGATCCCACAAGTCATGTGATATATTTTCCGTTTTATCTCTTTCTTTACGAGACAAAGGGAAAAGTGAAAACTCAAGTTTTTATTTAAGAAAAAAAATAGATAAAAAATGGAAATACAAAAATATAGAGACAGATAATTCCATAAAAGTTTCCATAATTTTTTGGGACTGCAAACTCTTTCTATATTTTGTAAAAAGGTAAAATAATGGCTTGTTTGACTCGAGTAAATATCCCACCGCATGATTACTTGAGAATTTAATGAGGTTTGGATCCCATAAGTCATTTGCATCTTTAACATGTTTCAAGCATGCATATCCATATTTAAAACATGCGTAGGATCAATTCAAAATCTCTTCCTTATAAAATTCAAAGACTAGTGGAATTTCCCAAACTTGAATATCAAAACTTTTGTGTTCATTTGTGGTGTCTGAATAAATTTTCTTTATAAACTTGCTTTTCTTGTTGTTTTAAATTATTAGCATCCATAAACTCTAAAATTTTCTGTTTATTGTGATCTATTTGCCTTTTTATCTCTTTGTTTACAAGATAAAGGGAAAAGTGAAAACTCAAGTTTCGATTTAAGAAAAAAGTATACATCTACAATGGAATTGCACAAATGTAGAGAGAGATAATTCCAAAATGTGTCCATAATTTTTAGGGATTTCAAATTGTTTCTTGTTTTTATATTTGAGGTTTCGCAATCGTCACGAAAAGCGGGAGGGGGTATTTTTAACTGGGTGTTGATTCCCAATTGATAAGTCATTTCTCAAAAAAATAAAGACCCTTACGTATCCTTGACCGATAAATCACTTTACAATCATCTAAGATTGTTAGGTCAGCTTTTTAGTAACTGGGCAAAATAATGGCTTGTTTGACTTGTTTGACTCGGGTAAATATCCCACCACACTTGCACTTTAGAATTTAATGAGGTTTGGATCCCATTGGTCATTTGGATCTTTAACATCTTTCAAACATGCATATCCATATTTAAAACATGAGTAGGATCAATTATAAATCTCTTTCTTATAAAATTCCAAGCTATTAGGGTTGAACTAGTGGAACTTCCCGAACTTTGACATTAAAAATTTTGTGTTCATTTGTAGTGTGTGAATAAACTATCATCACTTACATTTGTTGTTTTTTTAAATTTTTAGCATACATCAATTCTATAATTTTCATTTTGTTGTGATCTATTTGCCTTTTTACCTCTTTGTTTACGAGTTAAATGGAAATGTGAAAAGTCAAGTTTTGATTTAAGAAAAAAGAATACGTTTAAAATGGAAATGCACAAATGTAGAGAGAGATAATTCCAAAAAGTTTCCGTAATTTTTAGGGATTGGAAACTCTTTCTATTTTTTTTATATTAGGTTTTGCAATAATCAGGAAAAAGGGAAGGCGGGACATTTTTTACTGAGGGTTGACTCCCGATCCATACATCATTTCTTTAAAAAATATAGCCTGTTATGCATGATTGACCGATAAATAACTTTACAATCATCTATGATAGTGAGGTCAGCTTTTTTGTAAATGGGCAAAATAATGGATTGTTTAACTCGGGTAAATATCCCACCGCATGCTCACTTGTGAATTTAATGTGGTTTGGATCCCATAGGTCATTTGCATCTTAACATGTTTCAAGCTTGCATATCCATATTTAAAACATGTGTAGGATCATTTAGAAATCAATTTCTTATAAAATTCTAAGTTGTTCGGGTTGAACTAGTGGAATTTCCATAACTTGGATATAAAAAATTTTGTGTTCATTTGTGGTGCATGAATAAATTTTCTTTACTTATATTTGTTGTTTTTTTAAATGTTTTGCATACATAAACTCTAAAATTTAAATTTTTGTGTGATCTATTTTCCTTTTTATCTCTTCGTTTACGAGATAAGGGGAAAAGTGAAAACTCAAATTTTTCTTTAACAAAAAAGTATATATCTAAAATGGAAATGCACAAATGTAGAGAAAGGTAAGTCAAAAAAGTGTCAGTAAATTTTAGGGATTGCAAACTCTTTCTATTTTTTATTTATTAGGTTTGACAATCATCTAGAAAAAGGGGAGGCGAGGGATTTTTAATTGAGTGTTGACTCCCAATCCATAAGTCATTTCTTACAAAAATATAGCTTGTTATGCATGATTGACCGATAAATCACTTTCCAATCATCTATGATTGTTAGGTCTGTTTTTTTTTAATGGGCAAAATAATGGCTTGTTTGATACGGGTAAATATTCCACCGCACGTTCATTTGAGAATTTAATGAGGTTTGGATCCCATAGGTCATTTGCATCTTTAAAATGTTTCAAGCATTCATATCCATATTTAAAATATGCGTAGGATCAATTCAAAATATCTACCTTATAAAATTCCAAGCTACTAGGGTTGAACTAGTGGAATTTCCCAAACTTTGATGTCAAAACTTTTGTGTTCATTTGTGGTGTCTGAATAAATTTTCTTTACGTACATTTCTTGTTGTTTTAAATTTTTAGCATCCATAAACTCTAAAATTTTCTGTTTATTGTGATCTATTTGCCTTTTTATCTCTTTGTTTACAAGATAAAGGGAAAAGTGAAAACTCAAGTTTCGATTTAAGAAAAAAGTATACATCTAAAATTGAATTGCACAAATGTAGAGAGAGATAATTCCAAAATGTGTCCATAATTTTTAGGGATTTCAAACTGTTTCTTGTTTTTATATTTGAGGTTTTGCAATCGCGAGAAAAGGGGGAGGCAGGTATTTTTAATTGGGTGTTGACTCCCAATAGATAAGTCAATTCTCAAAAAAATAAAGACCCTTACGCATCCTTGACAGATAAATCACTTTACAATTATCTATGATTGTTGGATCAGCTTTTTAGTAAATGGGCAAAATAATGGCTTATTTGACTCGGGTAAATATCTCACCGCACTTGCACTTTAGAATTTAATGAGGTTTGGATCCCATAGGTCATTTGCATCTTTAACATCTTTCAAGTATGCATATCCATATTTAAAACATGAGTAGGATCAATTAGAAATATCTTTCTTATAAAATTCCAACCTATTAGGGTTGAACTAGTGGAACTTCCCGAACATGGACATAAAAAATTTTGTGTTCATTCGTGGCGTGTGAATAAACTATCGTCACTAACATTTGTTGTTTTTTAAAATTTTTAGCATATATAAATTCTATAATTTTCATTTTGTTGTGATCTATTTCCCTTTTTACCTCTTTGTTTACGAGTTAAAGGGAAATGTGAAATCTCAAGTTTTGATTTAAGAAAAAGGAATACATTTAAAATGGAATTGTATAAATGTAGAGAGAGATAATTCCAAAAAATGTCAGTAATCTTTAGGGATTGCAAACTCTTTCTAGTTTTTTTTATATTAGGTTTCGCAATCGTCGGGAAAAGGGGGACAAGGGACATTTTTTACTGAGGGTTGACTCCCGATCCATAAGTCATTTCTTCAAAAAATATAGCATGTTATCAATGATTGACCAATAAATAACTTTACAATCATCTATGATTGTGAGGTCATTTTTTTTCAAATGGGCAAAATAATGGCTTGTTTAACTTGGGTAAATATCCCACCGCATGCTCACTTGAGAATTTATTGAGGTTTGGATCCCATTGGTCATTTCATCTTTAACATATTTTAAGCATGCACAAAAGTAGAGAGAGATAATTCCAAAAAGTGTTTGTAATTTTTAGGGATTGCAAACTCTTTCTAATTTTTACATATTAGGTTTCGCAATCGTTGGGAGATGGGAGGTGGGGGATTTTTATCTGAGTGTTGACTCCAGATCCATCAGTCATTTCTTACAAAAATATAGCTTGTGATGCATGATTGTCTGATAAATCACTTTACATGAATTAATGATTTTTAGGTCAGCTTTTTTGTAAATGGGCAAAATAATGGCTTGTTTGACTCGTGTAAATATTCCACCTCACGTTCACTTGTGAATTTAATGTGGTTTGGATCCTATAGGTCATTTGCATCTTAATATGTTTCAAGCATGCATATCCATATTTAAAACATGTGTAGGATCATTTAGAAATCACTTTCTTATAAAATTCTAAGCTATTAGGGTTGAACTAGTGGAATTTCCATAACCTGTATATCAAAACTTTTGTGTTCATTTGTGCTGCGTGAATAAATTTTCTTTACTTATATTTGTTGTTTTTTTAAATGTTTTGTAGACATAAACTCTAAAATTTTAATTTTGTTGTGATCTATTTACCTTTTTATCTCTTCGTTTACGAGATAAGGGAAAAGCGAAAACTCAAGTTTTGCTTTAACAAAAAATTATATATCAAAAATGGAAATGCACAAATGTAGAGAGAGGTAAATCAAAAAAGTGTCTATAAATTTTTGGGATTGCAAACTCTTTCTATTTTTTGTTTATTAGGTGTCACAATCATCGAGAAAAAGGGGGAGGCGGGGGAGTTTTAATTGAGTGTTGACTCCCAATCCATAAGTCATTTCCTTCGAATATATAGCATGTTACGCATGATTGACCGATAAATCACTTTCCAATCATCTATGATTGTTAGGTCTGCTTTTTTGTAGATGGGCAAAATAATAGCTTCTTTGACACGGGTAAATATTCCACCGGACGTTCACTTGAGAATTTAATGAAGTTTGGATCCTATACGTCATTTGCATCTTTAACATGTTTCAAGCATGCATATCCATATTTAAAACATGTGTAGGATCAATTCGAAATCTCTTCATTATAAAATTCCAAGCTATTAGGGTTGAACTAGTGAAATTTCCCAAACTTGGATATCAAAACTTTTGTGTTCATTTGTGCTGTCTAAATAAATTCTCTTTATGTACATTCCTTGTTGGTTTAAATTTTTAGCATCCATAAACTCTAAAAAATTTTGTTTATTGTGATCTATTTGCCTTTTTATCTCTTTGTTTACAAGATAAAGGGAAAAGTGATAACTCAAGTTTCGATTTAAGAAAAAAGTATACATCTAAAATGGAATTGCACAAATGTAGAGAGAGATAATTCCAAAATGTGTCCATAATTTTTAGGGATTTCAAAATGTTTCTTGTTTTTATATTTGAGGTTTTGCAATCGTCGCGAAAAGAGGGAGGCGGGTATTTTTAACTGGGTGTTCACTCCAAATAGATAAGTCCATTCTCAAAAAAATAAAGACCCTTACGCATCCTTGACTGGTAAATCACTTTACAATCATCTATGCTTGTTGGGTCAGCTTTTTAGTAAATGGGCAAAATAATGGCTTGTTTGACTCGGGTAAATATCCCACCGCACTTGCACTTTAGAATTTAATGAGGTTTGGATTCCATAGGTCATTTGCATCTTTAACATATTTCAAGCATGCATATCCATATTTAAAACATGAGTAGGATCAATTAGAAATCTCTTTCTTATAAAATTCCATGCTATTGGGGTTGAACAAGTGGAACTTCCCGAACTTGGACATAAAAAATTTTGTGTTCATTTGTGGCGTGTGAATAAACTATCGTCACTTACATTTGTTGTTTTTTAAAATTTTTAGCATACATCAATTCTATAATTTTCATTTTGTTGTGATCTATTTGCCTTTTTACCTCTTTGTTTACGAGTTAAAGAGAAATGTGTAAACTCAAGTTTTGTTTTAAGAAAAAAAAATACAATTAAAATGGAATTGTACAAATGTAGAGAGAGATAATTCCAAAAAGTGTCCGTAATTTTTAGGGATTGCAAACTCTTTCTAGTTTTTTTATATTAGGTTTCGTAATCGTCAGGAAAACGGGGACGAGGGGCATTTTTTACTGAGGGTTGACTCCTGATCCATAAGTCATTTCTTCAAAAAATATAGCCTGTTATGCATGATTGACCGATAAATAACTTTAAAATCATCTATGATTGTGAGGTCATATTTTTTTCAAATGGGCAAAATAATGGCTTGTTTAAATCAGGTAAATATCCCACCGCACGCTCACTTGAGAATTTATTGGGGTTTGGATCCCATTGGTCATTTCATCTTTAACATGTTTTAAGCATGCACAAAAGTACAGAGAGATAATTCCAAAAAGTTTATGTAATTTTTAGGGATTGAAAACAATTTCTAATTTTTATATATTAGGTTTCGCAATCGTTGGGAGAAGGGGGAGGCGGGGGATTTTTATCTGAGTGTTGACTCCAGATCCATCAGTCATTTCTTACAAAAATATAGCTTGTGATGCATGATTGTCTGATAAATCACTTTACACGAATCTATGATTGTTAGGTCAGCTTTTTTGAAAATGGGGAAAATAATGGCTTGTTTGACTCGTGTAAATATTCCACCTCACGTTCACTTGTGAATTTAATGTGGTTTAGATCCCATAGGTCATTTGCATTTTAACATGTTTCAAGCATGAATATCCATATTTAAAACATGTGTAGGATCATTTAGAAATCACTTTCTTATAAAATTATAAGCTATTAGGGTTGAACTAGTGAAATTTCCATAACTCGTATATCAAAACTTTTGTGTTCATTTGTGGTGCGTGAATAAATTTTCTTTACTTATATTTGTTGTTTTTTAAAATGTTTTGTATACATAAACTCTAAAATTTTAATTTTGTTGTGATCTATTTACCTTTTTATCTCTTCGTTTACGAGATAAAGGGAAAAGCGAAAACTCAAGTTTTGCTTTAACATAAAAGTATATATCAAAAATGGAAATGCACAAATGTAGAGAGAGGTAAGTCAAAAAAGTGTCTATAAATTTTAGGGATTGCAAACTCTTTCGATTTTTTATTTATTAGTTGTCACAATCATCGAGAAAAAGGGGGAGGCGGGGGATTTTTAATTGAGTGTTGACTCCCAATCCATAAGTCATTTCCTTCGAATATATAGCCTGTTACGCATGATTGACCGATAAATCACTTTCCAATCATCTATGATTGTTAGGTCAGCTTTTTTGTAAATGGGCAAAATAATAGCTTGTTTGACACGGGTAAATATTCCACCGGACGTTCACTTGAGAATTTAATGAAGTTTGGATCCCATACGTCATTTGCATCTTTAACATGTTTCAAGCATGCATATCCATATTTAAAACATGCGTAGGATCAATTCGAAATCTCTTCTATATAAAATTCCAAGCTATTAGGGTTGAACTAGTGGAATTTCCCAAAGTTGGATATCAAAACTTTTGTGTTCATTTGTGGTGTCTGGATAAATTTTCTTTACGTACATTCCTTGTTGTTTTAAATTTTTGGCATCCATAAACTCTAAATTTTTTTGTTTATTGTGATCTATTTGCCTTTTTATCTCTTTGTTTACAAGATAAAGGGAAAAGTGAAAACTCAAGTTTCGATTTAAGAAAAAAGTATACATCTAAAATGGAATTGCACAAATGTAGAGAGAGATAATTCCAAAATGTGTCCATAATATTTAGGGATTTCAAATTGTTTCTTGTTTTTATATTTGAGGTTTCGCAATCGTCGCGAAAAGGGGGAGGCGGGTATTTTTAACTGGGTGTTGATTCCTAATAGATAAGTCATTTATCAAAAAAATAATGACCCTTTCGCATCCTTGACCGATAAATCACTTTACAATCATCTATGCTTGTTGGGTCAGCTTTTTAGTAAATGGGCAAAATATTTGACTCGGGTAAATATCCCACCGTACTTCCACTTTAGAATTTAATGAGGTTTGGATCCCATAGGACATTTGCATATTTAACATCTTTCAAGCATGCATATCCATATTTAAAACATGAGTAGGATCAATTAGAAATCTCTTTCTTATAAAATTCCAAGCTATTAGGGTTGAACTAGTGGAACTTCCCAAACTTGGACATAAAAAATTTTGTGTTCATTTGTGGCATGTGAATAAACTATCGTCACTTACATTTGTTGCTTTTTAAAATTTTTAGCATACATAAATTCTATAATTTTCATTTTGTTGTGATCTATTTGCCTTTTTACCTCTTTGTTTACGAGTTAAAGGGAAATGTGAAAACTTAAGTTTTTATTTAACAAAAAAGAATACATTTAAAATGGAATTGTACAAACGTAGAGAGAGATAATTCCAAAAAGTGTCCATAATTTTTAGGGATTGCAAACTCTTTTCTAGTTTTTTTATATTAGGTTTCGCAATCGTCGAGAAAAGGGGGACGAGGGGCATTTTTTTTCTGAGGGTTGATTCCCGATCCATAAGTCATTTCTTTAAAAAAATATAGCCTATTATGCATGATTGACCGATAAATAACTTTACAATCATCTATGATTGTGAGGTCATCTTTTTTTCAAATGGGCAAAATAATGGCTTGTTTAACTTGGGTAAATATCCCACCGCACGCTCACTTGAGAATTTATTGAGGTTTGGATCCCATTGGGCATATTCTACACAGTTTTACGAAAAATTTTGAAACACATTTGATCAACTTATTTTAACTCTACTAATGTTAACCACATACTAAGAGGAGTAATTTGAAAACCGGGAACATAAATCAAAAGAAAATTATTGCTAAAACATAAAAGAGTCATTCCCCCCCAAACCGAAACCTGACATTGTCCTCAATGGGGAAAAGTTAAAACACTATAACGACTACAAAAATAAAATAAATAAAAATAAATAAAAATAAAAAAAATAACAGCTTAGCTAGTTATACTCCAACAGGGTGAGGGTTAAGCTCCCTCAGGGCTCCTAAATCCATAGGTGGGACCATATGTGTTTGGTCATCAACAATAATACCGAAAACTCAATAAAGGCCCCTAGGAATGATACATAGTCTCCCTCGAAGAAGGTTTACTCGTATCAGCCGTACCCGTAGGTAATCATCCATAGATGAAACTGCTATCCCACATCACACTTTGAAGAAATCTCCGTGTGACTGGCCACTGAAGGCAGCAGGAATCACGCGTTGAACACAAGTCCTTAAGTTACTCACCATAAGGTTTTTATTCAATACTTCAAGATCGAACTGGTCAATCCCAGAACGGTTGTTTGAGTACAGACCTCTCAAACTAGGGACCAAAAGTCTAGTCATCGATTACCGGAACCATTTATGCTCTCAGCCGGCAAATAAGAATGAATAAAACAAAAAATAATAATAATAATAAATAAATAAATAAATAAATATAAAATAAAATAAAATAAAATTGTAATGTACAAAGGGATAGAAACATGGGGATTGCCCACAATGTGCTAAGTTTATAGTCGTAAGCAAGACTCTGACGCATTCAAGATGAAATGACAGGTTCCTCCAAGAAAATCACCATCACCTCCTCCGGTGTGGGAATATTCTCAAGATACGGTTTGAGCCTCTGACCGTTAACTTTGAAGACCGACCCGTCTCCGTGATTGCGGATCTCAATAGCGCCATGAGGAAACACCTGTGTGACCTCAAATGGACCGGACCACCTGGATCTTAGCTTCCCTGTTGCAGGTAAATGTAATGGTTCACCCTGATTGGCCATGCTAGCTTCTACTTTGACTTCGGGTGTTTTCCTACAAATTTGTTCTACCTCTTCAACAAAGGGAGCTAATGGTCCACCTAGGGAGCGGCGCCCGTGCATAAAAACACAAAAAGAAACAAAATGAACTATCAAATTAAGCTAACAAACTCACTACTAAAAATATGAACTAACTAGAAGAAATAAAAATAATTCCATACAAAATCACCAAGCTAAAATTATGAAAAAAAATAAAAATAAAATAAAAATAAATCTAACCTAAGACCATGGAGAACAAAGAAATACACTTAATACGTGCCTCCCCGGCAACGGCGCCAAAAACTTGATGTAAAATTTTAGTTACATCGGCTTTAATACCTCGCAAGCGTACGAATCGTTCATGTAATCTAGCAGTAAGCGAGGGTCATATCCACAGGGAGGATTGAATTCTGTATATTCTTCAGTCAACTAGCCTAACCAAATATGATGAATTAATCTGAACTAAACACTAATTATATCCTAAATTATCAAGCAATAATCTAATTAACTACTTGCACAACAGGAAATGTCAACTCTGGATTTTACCGTGATTCGTGCCTCTCTCGATCGCCATGTAACCACGAATCCAGATTCTCAATCCTTGCGTCTAGCACCTCTCGGGCGCCTAGAGTTAATGACAAAGAGCGGATTACAATAGAATGCAGAGAATCAATTTCCTATTGTGATGATGCTAAAATTACCAACTCTGGATTTTACCGTGATTCATGCCACTCTCGAGCGCCACGTAATCACGAATCTGATTTCTCAATCCTTGTGTCTATCCCCTCTCGGGCGCATAGAGTGAAAGACAGAAATCGGATTAAAATACCAAAATCCAACCTCAATTATAATCCTACCTAATTAGCTAATTTAATCAAATATCCAAAAAAAAAAATCTTACATAAATATTAATTATCAAATCAGATTCAATTAACTTTCAAAACCTAAGTTCAAACCATATAAAAACTAAATTCAATAATGATGAATTACTCCCCTTCTTCCTCCTCTCGCTTGGGCAGCAACTCGTTCTCACGGGTGCTGCAATTTCGCAAAATCAATGGCTTCGGGTTGGCAAGAGTGAGTGGCCGGAGGTAGAGACGATGCCGACGACGAAGGTTGGAAGCCGACGGATGGAGGGAACGTCCGGCGAAGAACGAAACAGAGATGAAGTTCTCTAACCGACTCTCTCGAGTCTCGGTCGGAGTCGGAATCGCTCCGGGAATGGTCGAAAATACGTAACCGACGCCGGAGGATGGTCGGAAAGCGGAGTTGGCACCGGAGAAGCCCTCTCGGATCACTTCTCGGCTTGGCAAGCGACGACTGTCGAACTCACCTCGATGGAGACTCTCTCGAGCTCTCCTCGGGTTTGTTCTCGGTTGCTGGACGGCGGTTGACAACGGTGGACAACGGTGGGGCGGCAAACAACGGTTACGTGGCGACCGACAGAGGGAAACTCCTCTCGGGTCTTCCCCTGTTTCGGTCGACGGTCATGCTCTGTTTTGTCTTCCCGCTCGGGTCTCCCCTCTCGGGTCCCCACCCTCGGGTCCCCTTTCGACCTCCTCTTTCGACGCCCCCTTTTTGCTTTAAATACCATCTTATTTATTTTAAAACGATTTGACCTAAAAATCATCTCCATTTCACTAAGGGCATTTTGGTAAATATCTCCTTCTCCACCATAATTCTCCTGAAATTCCATAATTAAATCTATAAAAAGCATTTCAGGAAGAAATAAACCTTAAAAACAATGAAATATAATTCAGGAGAGAAAAATATGCAATATCGACAGTGATTAATGCCAAATTCAATAAATGCTCATTTCATTGGAAAACAGATAAATAACCACCTATAACACAATTATAAAGGTTATTCTATTATAATTAACTTAGTTCTCATGTCAGAATATAGCATCTATCAGCTAGGTGCTTAACAATCTCCTATTCCTTTGAAATGGTAACTGATTCAGGCTCTACTGGTAGAGGTAGAGGGTCTATCCTATTTGAGGGAAAAGCTGGGCCTAGCGTTTGTAATCACTAGTTTTCCTTCTATGTCCTTGATGGTTTTACGGGAGAGGGGAAGATGTTTGGGTGCCAAAGGTTGGACTACCCATTATGTTGGCCTTGTTAACTCTCGGGGGTCGAGTTCTTCTATGGTCATGTTTTTAGAATAACCAATGTTTTTGGCTAATTTTATGGTTTTCTTTGAATCTTTAACTGGAACTTTTCCAATGTGGATTCCTCGGGCTACTACGCATATGAGTATGCGCATAACATTTCGTCCTCTTTGAATTCCATTTTTCGACCAGTTGTCTATGTATATTTTTAAGGACAAGGTATCTTGAATATGCTTGTCTTTTAAATCTATTTGTATATTGGGCCAGATTTTAAAGGAAACTGGGTCTAATCCTAAATTTGCTTTAACTCCTCTGAGTAGGGCTTTTTCAAAATTATTCATTACTGAGTTATCCACGATAGCTGCGATGAAGGGTAAATTCTGATTGTTTCGTATCAAGGGATCTAATCCTATACGAACTAGTCCATAATGGACATATTTGAATCGTTTTGGCTTTGCTAAGTCAGATTCACTTAACAATCTATAGCAGAAGGTACCTGAGTCGGTATCCTATATTTCTACTAATAATTCCTTTTGGAAGATGAAGGATTTCTTTTGGAATTCAATCTAATCTTAATTATAGACTTAAGTTATCCTAGGGATACTTATTGTCCACTTTTGTCCATCCTGCATATGATTAGGATGTTCATCGTATTCTCCCTGTGTTTCATGATGTACATGAACACTGTTTTGAAGAGAAGTACATTCTATACCTATTTGTTCAGACATTTAGGAATTTTAGTTGAGACATTGTTTCTTCTAATTTTCGGAACAGAATTTCAATAAGTCGTTCCAATTGTACAAAGTGATGAATGGAGAGGTATGCTGGATAACAAGTTCTCTTAATTCACCATTTTGAGTTATGATGCAAATGTCTCATATAAGACGATCTTTATCTGTATCATGTTGATTTTTTACAGTAGCTATTTTACAAATTGCTACTTGTAAATCTTTTCTACTTGGTTTTTTATTAACTAGTTTATTTTTCATCTCTCGAATCGGTGCTAAGATCCTAGTGTGATTTATTTCTTGATCTAAAAATCTTTGTAGGTCAGTGAGGAATTTTACTGTTTCATTAGTATTTCCTATTTTTAGTACCTCAAGATGGGCATTAATGCTTCTCTTGATTCTTTGTACGTGATCATTTACTGCGCTTTCAATTCCTATGCATAGGAAGACAATGTATTCTCCGGTGTATTTTTCACAACAAATTTTCATAAAGAAACTGTGATGCATATCACCAACCAAATCCATTATATTGTTTAATATTGGATTATTTTTGTCATGTCATCCATGTGGATAACCTATTATTGGACACACATGGGTATGTCCAGTTTTTAACATCGTGTCATATGAAGGACCGTTAAGTTCCTTCTGACCGACCAACTGAGGTCTTTGGTACATTTAATACATTTGTGGAATACAAATGTGATTTGGGGTGTGACCGGTTGTGGGTCATAACTGTTTTGGGAGTATGTATACCTAAACAAAAAAAAACCAAATCTATTACTCGAGCTGGAAAGGAAGTCACAATGGATCCATCTTTGATGGAAACAGACTTGTTTAAGAATAAATTTTCATTCAAGAAAAAATTGGTTACCCCGTCTGAGTTTACAAGGTTGCAAAGCCTAAATAAGCCAGACAAAACAAGTTTTAATGAGTTTGAGTTTTTGAAGAAAATTCTACCTTTGAAACTATCAGATATTATGTCTGAAGAACCTTCGCTACGCCCTCAAAAGGTGGAAAACATTCGTTCAAAAATTGAATTCGATCATACTGTTCAATTTCAGTGATGGAATGAGCAAATCGGACAAGGGATGAACACTCCCTTTTTCACCACTGAATCCAGCAATAGTTGGAATTAAGTGAAACTAAGTCATGAGATTGACTCAAAATATGCATCCATACTTTACGCATATGGATTCATAAAGTAGATAATGATTCACTCCACCTATTTATCGGTTTTGGAGAAGATGCCAAAAGAGATGGTTTAGTTGATCCCTTAATTTGGTTGCATAGATGTGAAATTTTCTTTTTGAACCAAGGGACTACTGAATGGGATTAGGTGCAACTAGCTTCTTTCCATATGACAGATGAAGCCATGTTATGGGTTACTCAAGTAGAGAAAGAGAGACCAGGGATGACTTGGGGAGAATTTAAAAATCTATGCACAGTTAGATTTGGCCCTCCTGCCAACAGCAATCCCCTGGGGGAGTTAGTCCTATTGAGACAAACTGGTTCGGTGGAACAATATAAAAAACTGTTCCAGGAAAAGTTGGCTCATGCTTGTGAGAGGGTATTGGTTGACCAACAGGTCTCCCTATTCACAACAGGTCTCAATGAGTTTCTGCGGCTGGAGGTAGAACTCATGCCTACGGATTTAGCTCATGCAATTAATATGGCCCAAACAATGGAACAACGACAATAGTTGCAGCAACGTAAGCCGGATTGGTTGGGTGAGAGGAACACTTCCTCCAGGTGGCCAGGGCGCCGCTATACTTCATATCAGGGAGCATCTCCAGCAGCCCCATCCAGACACACTCTGTTATGGTCTCGGATCTGACACGTGGATTCTTTGGGAGGATCTAGGGTCTGCCACGGATTAAGAGTCTTCCAAGCATTACCGTAGGGGTAGTAGGAAGACATAGGGAGAACGAAAACGAAAGATCAAGCCAAAGGGAAGCTTGAAAACCCTAGAGCTCGTTGAGGAGAACTCTAAGCCTCTTTACGCTAAATTTAACCTAAATCTTAATACTTCAATTTTTTTTTCTCATTACTCTTACCCCTTAAATAGGGTTCACCAGGTTAGGCTTTAAGATAAAATATTACAAAAATACCCCTATAAATAAAATATTCCAAAAATACCCATATGGCCTAAAACTGAAATAAATAAAGTAAATAAAAGAAAACACTAAAATAATAATGTTATTGCCTGCATTACATTACACCCCCTGGAAGACGAGCTTGTCCTCAAGCTCGGAAGCAGTGTCTGTGCAAGTGTCAACCGCGGTATTGGATTGCCTCAAGCCAGCGAAAGATTTTTTTTTCCCAAGTTGACCCGGTCCGAGTTGGCCTGGGTTGACTCGGTATTGGACCCCCGGTCCCGCATGTGACTCAGTTTCCTGCGCTCATCAAATTTTCCTAACTTAGGAAAAATTGAATCGGGAGTCATCTTCCTCCTTCGGCGGACATTTCTCCGACGGCTCTTCTGGGGAAATCGGAAATCTTCCTCCTCCTCATGTTGACCCCAAAATGAGCGGCCGTCAGACATTTCGGGAACCTCGGGTCCTCCCCTCATGGCACTGACTAAGGCAGGCGACGGTCGTATGCCATCCTCACGGCACCGCACAGTGCGAAAATTTCGCCGATGGAGTCTCCTGCTGCTCCAGCGGTGAATCGCAGCCCGTTGCCCCCCCCCCCCCCCCCCCCCCCCCCCGGAACAGAGACCCCTTGCGGAATTGTCGCCTATTTCACCGACGGGATCTCCTGCTTCTCCGGTGATGAAGAGACGTCCTCTCAGGTGTCGGCGCTTGGAATTTTTCCAAGACAAAGTGCTCTCCGAAACACATCCCGATCGGAAGAAGCACCGGAAATATTACCTTCTCCTATTCGGCAAGGTGTTTTGCTTGCCGTGAGCCTTGTTGGTGTGAATTCGGATTTGAGGTCTCACCCAATTTGTCCAACGCCGACGAGGTGTTAGCAGAAAACCCCTCCGAATTTGGATTTCTTGAGTCCCGACCGTCAGATTTTTGAAATTTGGAGTCCAATTTCTTATTTGTGTCCCCAATTTCGGATTTCGCCGCCGCTGGAGAGACAGGGGGCACTCTGATTTCTTGCATCTCCTGCCCTTCCGAGACATCTCGAGCGACTTCTGCTGCGAGTTTCTCTCTCGCAGCAAACTCTCCCCCTACGTTTTGTGCCCGCATTGTGGTCCTTCCCCTCGTTAAACTTGTTACGTTGTTCATCTGCCCATTCAACCTCTCTATATCAAGATTAAATTTAGAGAACCTCTCTAGGGTAGTATCAAATTTTCTTTCAAGCAATTCAAAGTATTCATTGGTGCTTCTCTCTGTCGGGTTACCCTGCTCTGATACCAAGTTGTTACGATCCCGGATCTTACACGTGGATTCTTTGGGAGGATCTAGGGTCTGCCACGGATTACGAGTCTTCCAAGCATTACCGTAGGGGTAGTAGGAAGACATTGGGAGAACGAAAACGAAAGATCAAGCCAAAGGGAAGCTTGAAAACCCTAGAGCTCGTTGGGGAGAACTCTAAGCCTCTTTACCCTAAATTTAACCTAATTCTTAATACTTCAATGCTTTTTTTCTCATTACTCTTACTCCTCAAATAGGGTTCACCCGGTTAGGGTTTAAGATAAAATATTACAAAAATACCCCTATAAATAAAATATTCCAAAAATACCCATGTGGCCTAAAACTGAAATAAATAAAGTAAATAAAAGAAAACACTAAAATAATAATGTTATTGCGTGCATAACACACTCCGACTAAGACTCGGGTAGCCGATCCCCACCCTGGTAATCCCCTACCGAACTATATAAAAAAATTAACGAGTGCGGAGATGTCAGAAAAGCAGTCCTAAAATTTATGTTATAATTGCGATGAGCAGTATCGGGTAGGGCACCAATGTAAACGATTGTTTTGTCTCAAGGTGGAGGATTCAGAGGATCCAGAGGATATTATCGAGGAGGAACCATCGGAGATATCCTATCATGCTATTACTGGGCAGAAATCGCCTAATACAATGCAAGTCCGAGCTCATGCCATCGATCGAGAACTGGTGGGATTAGTCGACTCGGGGAGTACACACAATTTTTTGAGTTTGACAGCCGCACAACATCTCCAGCTTCAGATACACACTCATCTAATAGCCACCGTCTCAGTGGCCAATGGCGAGAAGGTCCCTAGCTATGGGATTAGTAAGGTGGTAACTTTTTCCATTGGCTCTACTTCGTTTAATGCTGATTTTTTTGTTATTCCCCTGGCGGGATTTGATATGGTATTAGGTATTAAATGGTTACAAACATTGGGGCACATTCTGTGGGACTTTTCGGCTTTAACCATGAGCTTTGATTTGGCCGGGAGTCGGGTGCTCTTACAGGGCCCACTGCATGCACACTTTGCAGACACAGGAATAGCCTAACAGTACTAGTGATGGTCTGGTTGAGGAGTTCTCTGACCTCTTCTAGGAGCCATCGGGTTTGCCTCCCCTGAGGCACTATGACCACAGGATTTGTCTAAAACCAGGATTTGAGGTAGTGGTCGTGCAACCGTACCGTTACCCACACCTTCAGAAGGACGAGATAGAGCGTCAGTGCCAGGAGATGTTGAAACAGGGTCTTATTCGTCCCAATCGCTCCCCGTTCTCTTCACCTGTCTTACTTGTGAAGAAACATAATGGGACATAGAGGTTCTGCGTGGATTATTGGGAGTTGAACGTGCAGACAGTAAAAGACAAGTTTTCAATTCCGCTAGTGGATGAGCTCCTGGACGAGTTACATGGTTCGTGGTTATTCACAAAACTTGACCTCCATTCGGGATACTATCAGGTCCGGATGCACCCCTCTAATATCGAGAAGACTGCATTCCGCAGTCAACATGGCCACTTTGAGTTCGTTGTCATGTCGTTCGGGTTATCCAATGCACCCTCCACTTTTCAAGCTTTGATGAACGGGGTATTTAGCCCCTATCTTCAAAATTTTGTTCTTGTGTTTTTCGATGATATTCTTATATATAGAAAGTCTTATATTGCAAGTCTTATATAGCAAGTCGGTTGAGGAACACTTGGCACACTTGAGGATTGTTTTCGAATTGTTATTAGCACATCAGCTCTATTTGAAGCATTAAAAGTGTTCTTTTGCGGCTTCACATGTGGGGTATGAGGGACACATTATCTCACATTAGGGGGTTACGGTGGATCTAGAGAAGATCTGAGTTATTCACAAGTGGCCGCAGCCACAGTCTTGTTCTGCATTACGGGGTTTTTCGGGTCTTGCGGGCTACTACCGCAAATTTATTCAGAACTATGGGCCAGTGGCAGCACCATTGACCAGCCTACTCAAGAAAAATTCCTTTATTTGGAATCAGGAGGCCACCAAGTCGTTTGCGGCACTCAAAGCTGCCCTCGCATCCGCGTCAGTATTACAACTTCCCAACTTTGACGAATTGTTCGTGGTAGAGTGCGTCGCTTCAGGTGTGGGCATTGGGGGCCGTTTTATAGTAGCTAGGCCATCCTATTGCTTATTTTAGCAGACAGTTGGCAGTCTGTCATGGCAAGCTGGAAGCCTATGAGTGCGAATTGATTGGGTTGGCCAAAGCGGTCCAACATTGGAGGCCTTATCTTTGGGGCTGGGCTTTTCTCATACGCACAGAGCACTACAACCTTAAATTCCTACTAGAATAGTGTTTGATGATGTCGCCACAACAGCAGTGGATCATTAAGTTGTTGTGGTTTGACTTCTCGGTGGAATATCATGCGGGGAGATTAAATAAGGTGGCAGACGCCTTGTCACGGTGTTTTGAGGATCATCAGTCGGTCTATTCGATCAGCCAGTCGAGATTTCTCATCCTGGACTTGGTGAGAGACGCACATGCCACTGACCCTACATTGCAGGAACTGCATCAGAAGATTTCGGAAGGGACAATGAATTCGAAGTGGTCCATCCAGGATTCACTTATTTATTACAAGCAACATATTTTTCTTCCACCTGAGTCCGAGTTGATTCCAGCTATTCTCTTGGCCTACCATGATAGTACACACGAGGGGATACAAAAGACTTTGCACAGAATTCAAGTAGATTTTTACTGGCAAGCCATGAAACCCTCTATTGCAACTTATGTGGGCAACTGACAGGTCTACCAGCGCAACAAAGCCGAGCACTTGAGTCTAGCATGTCTTCTCTAGCGTCTGGCCCTTCCTACGAAGGTTTAGGTCAATATTTCGATGGATTTTGTGGAAGGTCTACCCTTGTCCTCCGAAAAATCCGTACTTTTTGTGGTGGTTGATAGATTCTCCAAGTACGGACATTTTATACCTCTAGCTCATCCGTATACATCAACACGGGTTGCTCAGACTTTTCTGGAGCAGATAGTCCACTTACATGGCATTCTAGAATCCATTGTGAGTGACAGAGATGCCGTTTTCATGAGCACTTTTTGGCGGGAACTGTTTCGCTTGAGTGGGACTAAATTGAAGTTCTCCTCCGCCTATCATCCACAGACAGACGGGCAGATAGAGGTGGTGAACCCCACCATCGAGATGTATCTACGGTGCTTGGTGGGGGATCATCCGCGACAATGGGTTTAGTGGCTTCTGTGGGCCGAATACTGTTACAACACTTCATTCCACTCTGCCTTGCAATCCACTCCTTTCTGGGTTATATATGGCTGGGATCCACCTCGCCTTCTCTTGTACAACCCAAGGTCCACCCTTGTGGATGTGATTGATCAGGCACTCATGGACCGGGATCTGCTGCTACAGAATATCACAGAACAGCTACAATGAAGCTCAGATGAAGGATGCCTCTGACAAAGGCCAGCGTGAGGTCTCTTTTGAGGTTGGGGAGTATGTGTGGCTACGGCTCCAGCCCTACTGTTAGCAGTCTTTTGCGGGAACTCCACGTCATAAGCTCTCTCCCATATTTTTTGGGCTGTTTCCCATTTTTCGACGCATGGGACCAGTCGGCTATCAGCTCAAATTACCGGACACAGCCAAAATTCATGATGTGTTTCATGTCTCTCTTTTTAAGCCACATTCCGGGGCGCAGCCTACATCCACTCCATTCCTACTACCGGTTGATAATGGCGGGGTTATTCTTAACCCAACTGTGGTGTTACGCACGCGGCTGACCAATGACCATTGGGAGATTCTCGTTCAGTGAACGGACACTAACCCCGACGTGTGGACATCTTCAAACAAGTCTACCCAGCTTTTGAGCTTGAGAACAAGCTCTTTCTCCATGGGGAGGCAGATGTTGTTGACTCAATAGCACACCGAGTACTCAATGAAGGAGGCAACAACAACTCACTCAATAGGATTTATTTCTTATATTACTTTGAGTAGGATTTATTTCTTATATTGTTTTAAGTAGAAGTTACTTCTAGTTACTTTTATATGTAGGGGCATTATGGGGAATTATTGTAACCCTAACCCTAAAAATCCATGACGTGATCTATTTAAGGGAAAGGAATGAATGAAATAGGTAAGCTTTGATATTTTAGAATAACCTAGGGTAAATAGGCTGAGATCACCTCTTGATCCCGAGTTTAGGGTTTACTCCAAAAATCCAACCTATTCTTCACACTCCATTGCGATCCATCTTCATCCACCTTCATCCACCATCATCCATAGATGGAAGAGGAGCATCCTACCCCTTTTTTGAGTCCAAAGAGAGGGTCTTCCCTCCTCCTCAGCGTCAACAACAAGTAGGGGTTCAATCCCTCTTGACGAGCAGCAAAAAGGAAGAGTTTCTAGTTCTTCCACGTGAAGGACTAGTGCAACTCCTCTTGTTGGTGATTCATCACAGAAACAGAGCAAGAACAACCATCAATGTGAGCCAAGGCTGCCCCCTATGCTAGGCCTTCAATCCTAGCACGAGCTGCACCAAATTAGGGTTGAAACCCTGATTTACGTGAGCAAGAACAGGTATTTCTTCCATTATCTCTCCACCTGAATTAATTCCATTCTAGCTATAACTTTAGCACTAGAGTGAGTTCATAAAAAGGGAGACTAATCATTGGTGGATGATTATCCTAAGAAGGGATCTTTAACCCTCCTTATCGAGTCCAGCAACTCAGTACCAGTGTTGGATTCACAAATCCCACGCCGTGTTACTAGATCCATGACCCGGGACCGTAACAGATACCCATATGGAAGATAGTTTTCGAGACAATTTCCACGACCGGACAGAGGATAATTCTCGAGAAAGAGAAAGTTTCTCCCACTCCAAAATATCCCTGGGAGGACAAAGGTATTTGACAAAATACACAAATGTCGATCCATCTCATGCTACTAAGGGACACCAATCCATGGATAGCATAAACCCTTTTGGATTTTATCTCAACTTGAATTGCCCCAAGGATGCATAAAAAGTTCTTAAAGAATGGGAAAGAACCATGAGGAATGCTGCGAATATGTATGAATCTTAGGATAGAGATTCAACATTTAACTTCTTTACCCATACTTTACAGGGTAACGTAGCTCATTGGTGGGGCAACCTTCCCGAAGACCAAAAATGAGCAACAACGACATCTATAGCTTCAATCTTAAAAGGATTAGTGGCTAAGATATCAAAAGAATTTCTAGGAATACATCCAACCCTAGAAGCTCACAAAGAGAGTACTAAACAAAGAAAACGTTTAGAAACTCTTCAAAAATTAAACAAGTTACAAATTTGTAACATTTTTTTATGAGAAGTATTATTGCGAATTTGCAAGTTACTTCTACAAACTGACAAAAGATGGTCAAAAACCTTACCTATGCATCTTTTATTCAAAATTGCCAGAACCTTTTGCAAATATAGCTGAAAAAGACTACAATATAAAATATTGGCAAAATAATCCAGATTATGGTACTGTAACCACGGATAGTTTCCTAAATTTTGATACATTAGGAAGAAGTGATAGGTTTGTACAAGACCTGTTGGCAAATATCTATGAAGCCAAAAAAAAAAATATACAAAAGAAAAGTAGTAAGGCACACAAACAAACATTATGTAGTTCTAACTAGAACAAAAATGTAGGAGCTTATGGTTGTAAAACCAACTATCATCAGCAAAGAAAATATCCTAAGAAATTTCATAGCAAAAAAATTAGGGTACAACCAAGTTCAACATCTAGGTATACTCCCCGAAAGTGATACTTCAGAAAAAGAACAAACTTTGGCCCCACCACATCCAGTAAAGGGTCAAATTCATATTGCCCAAAGGGGAAACCCCCAAGCAAATGCAAATTCTGGACATGCCAAAAAGAAGGACATTTCGCTCAAGATTGTCCAAATACTCAAAAAACACGGCAGTACAATCCTTACATGTTACTCGTCGAAGACAAAGGCTTGGAAATCATTTATCATGATGAAATCTGGTCAGATGATGAAGTATATGAACTTCAACTTGAAACTGAGTCTTCCACCTCAGAGAACTCAGAAAACCTGTTTGACTCTTCAGGCACCTTCTCTTAATGAGTATTCACATAAACGCAGAGCATTTATCTTCTGGAAATTCTTATATCACTGTCATGCTTAAGCTACCTGGATATATCAGATTCCATATACACGCTTTCATTGACACAAGAAGTTCATATTGTCTTGCCAGACAAAATTTACTTCCCAAAGATCTATGGAAACCACTTGAAGTACCCCCTTCAAGTAATAGTCGGCTCAGGAGAAAATATTTTTCTTCCTGCAGAAGCCCAAAACATTCATCTCAACATTGGAGGTGAAAAGTTTATGATCCTAAAACTCATTAGTTTAGGACCAAACATAAACTCAGGACCATATTTAGTCCTTGGAAATAAATGGCTCATGTTCCACGCCCCTGTTGAATAAACACCAGCATACTATAAACTTCGTTGTCCTACTCGATACGAAATAGATAATTCTATCGTATTTATTTATGCAGTAAAACCCTCTGAAGCCTTTGCCATTTCTGGCAATGGAGACGTTCTCCATCAGGTCTACAAAAAATGAAGCAAACGTGGTGATGAGGTTCCCCCCTTGGAATCTCTCCTAATCGCAGAATCCTGCTACTCAAAAGTTCAACAACTTCTGGATTTCACGTATTCTGAGAAACCATTAGAATGGTGGAGTAAACAAAAACCATATGCCGACCTTAAACTTCTTATTCCTGAAAAAATAAATTCGAGAAAAACCTATGGTTTACACTCCTTCTGATGTTGAAGAATTTTCAACACAGATAAATGACTTGCTCACTCTAGGATTAATAAATGTAAGTTATTCTCCACATACTTCTCCTGCTTTTCTTGTTAGGAATCATGCAGAGATAAAATGTGGAAAAGCAAGAGTGGTCATTAACTATAAAAAGGTTAATGAAGACACAAAAATGGACGGTTACTACCTTCCCAACAAAGAAAGGTTAATAGCTGCAATAAGAGGAAAACAATGGTTTTCCAGGTTCGATTGCAAGTTAGGGTTTTGGCAAATTCGTCTCACCGAAAGAGTTATTCCTCTTACTGCATTCAGTTGTCCTTGGGGACATTATGAGTGGCTTGTTATGCCATTTGGGTTAAAACAAGAACCCAACATATTTCAAAGAGGAATGGACGACATCCTCAAACCATTGTTTAAATTCTGCTTAGTTTATGTTGATGACATTCAAGTCTTTTTGGAAACAAAGGATCAACATAAAGAGCAAGTACTTAAGGTATTAAATGCCTTAACAAACGTTGGTACAACAGTCAACAAAAAGAAATCAGAATTGTTTAAAACTAAGATAGATTTCTTAGGATTAAACATCTCAAAAGGAGAAATCATTCTTCAAAATCATATTCTAGAAAAAATAGCAGCTTTTCCAAATGTGATAGAAGATGTACAACAACTTCAACGATTCTTCGGATGCCTAACATATGCTGAAAAATTCATTAACAATTTAGTAGAAATTAGGAAACCCTATAAACTGAAGTTAAACAAAGATGTCAAATGGGAATGGACTCCCATAGACAGTTCAGAAATTATCCGGATCAAACAAATGATGAAATGACTCCCAGCGTTACCTCTACCAGATCCAAATGCAAAAATAATTTTAGAAACTGATGCCTCAGATCATACTTGGGCAACAGTACTAAAATTTAAAACCAATGATTCTGAGAGAATATGTAAATATACGTCAGGAACGTTTTCATCTGCTAATATAAACTATCATTCTTAGGAAAAGGAAATTTTAACAGTAAAAAATTGGGTAAAGAAATTTTATGTTTATCTTGCCCCGAAAGAATTTCTAGTTAGAACTGACTGTAAAAATTTTGTTGATTTTATGACAAGAAATTTAGAAGATTCACTTTGTTGAGGTAGATTACTCCATTGACAGCAATGTTTCTTCTAATTCTCTTTTACTGTTGAACATATTAAAGGAGATAAAAATTATTTACCTAATACTCTTACTCAAGAATTTTCACGAAAATTTTCATGTATTATAGACAGGTAAAATGGATCCCCTCAGCAATACACTGACGGACCTAGCAGTAGCAATCGCCTGTTATGCCCTATTTCGGATCAACCACCGGACAATTTCTTCCAACGTGGGGAGGAAGGGATTGAGCCTTGAAGGAGGCTCAACCTTGGACCTCAGAGGGAGAATCTGACCTAGACCTCTCATGGAGAATTTGACCTATTTAATTCTAATTTTCTCAATACTTACTTTTTTTATTCATCTCACGTCCCTATATAGGGAGTAAGGGAAAACATGCCAAAGGCCATAAGTTCAAAAAATTACAAATAAACCCCTAATGAATAGAAATTGAAAATAAACCCCTAATGAATAGAAATTGCAAACAACCTCTAATGAATAGAAATTGCAAATAAACCCCTAATGAATAGAAATTGCAAATAAACCCATAATGAATAGAAATTGAAAATAAACACCTAATGACTCCATAACATTACTCCCCTCCGGGAGAACGAGTTTGCCCTCAAGCTCGAATGTAGAATGGCATGTCCGTGCCGACGGCTAGGTCCATGTAAAGTGGAAACTTTAGTATCAGTAGCAGCGCGCTGGAGTACAAAAGTAGAGCAACCTAATAGAGGAGCAATTTTTTTTTTTTTTTTAGTGTCCTTAACTCTTCACCCTCTTAGAGCTCAAACAAATATCATCACCATCATTGACAAAATTTTGAGGATAATTATAGTGTGAAAACATGCTCAGTAACTTGTCAACTAAATCATGTGCCTGTATTGCATGGGGGCCACATATGGATCTCCTAGATGCATCTGATCTTGCATAGATAAGGAGAAGAGCTTCAGCGACAACTCAGACATCAACTATGCACCGAATGTTGTGTTTCTGTCCATACTTCAAAGCTTCACTTGCGGCTATTGTTTTTGCAAGGCAGTACCAGTTCCCAGTTGTTCTGCAGTATACTTTGTCTGACCAGCAAGTCTCATCCATGATTGTATCCTTTGGCCACGTTGTTGGCATAGGAACAACAAAGGGAGAAGAAACAACAATAACCTGTCTCACAAGTGCCTCAGTAAATGCCTTAGGTACATTGAGGGTACCAGTCACAATAGGCTCAATTAAGTCAATCTCTGGATTGGGGACACTACCTAGAGGGATTGGACTTGCAACATGGAAGACTCCAGCATATCCTGCATTAGCCACACCAAGAGAGACATAAGCCAGCAATTCGGCCCTAAAGAGTTGAAGATTTTCAGGGGCATGATCCAATTTCTTCAAATGAGCAGCTTCAATGCTGGACTCCACTTCAATCATAATAATTGAATCATTGAGATAATCCTTTGGAGGAATTCCAGCTTCACAAGTAGACAAAGAAGTGGATAAAGGGCGCTCACTGCCCTGCAGGGAAAGGTCTTTTTCTTGTTGTATTTCTTTTTCAACTTTTTCAAGATAGTTTGGATCATCAAACCATAGGTCAAGGAGTTCTTTTTTAAGTTCCTCAAAGGATATAGTCTCTTCTAGCTCTAATGTGTCATAAAAAAGAAAATAGTAATTCCCATGCCTGAATAACATCACCTGCTAGCTCTGGTGGAAGCCTACTGCTCAAAGGTTGACAAGGAGGAGGAACTCTCGGTTCATTAAACAAATCCTCATTGCACTGCTTCTTAGATTTTCTGAGCAAGTCATCACTGTGGGACCCTAAATAAGTCCTCCTCATATAATATTGGCAACAAGAGTGGGCCTCAAGAAGTTGTTCTTTTAAATGTTGAACAAATTCCCCATCCAATCCAAATCTATCGTGGTCTAACCTTTTTGCAGTAGCTCCACATGTCATTGCAAGCTCACTCTCACTATGAATTCCAAGAGAAGTATATATACCAGTAGTAGAACTGCAAAATTTAGTCAATAGGTCAACACTGCTGTCAGCTCTAGGGTGAGTTCCATCCAGGCCGTGCTTACAGAGAAAATGAAAGCTACCTGACTTTCTCTAAACTTCAGAACAAGCATTAACAATAGACAAAATGTACTCCACTGGTCCCAAATCCTCACAAATTTTTGTATTTGCAACATGGGACGAAGTGTTGGTGTCTGTATCATACATCTCATCTTCCCAGTCTATAAATGTTGCATATAAAATTACCACAGAATCGAGAGAAACCTTGATAGAAAGTGGAATCATGATTGAACACAGAAGCTCAAACCGAAGAGGTATGACTAGTAATTCATACCATGGCTATCGAGCATTATTAGTGACTGGGTGAGGAACCACACTATCTTGTAATATCTTGTTAAACAAGCCAATAGGAAATTCAAAGTAATCCACTCTAAACAACCCAGGGATCAAACCAGTGTAAGTTTGAACGTTAGGACAAACACCTCTATTTCTCATGTCAATGAGCAGATCACATGCTTCCTTAAGACGACCAGCATTGCAAAGACCATGAAGGAAACACGAATAAGTAACAGAGTTTGGCTGAGAACCTACCTTGACCAGTCTATCAAAAACCAGAGATGCCGAATCGAAGCTTCCATTTTGACAATGCCTCACAACTGCGTGGACGAGGGTGCTCCATTGGATTGCCGAGAAGAAGATTGAAACTGATAGCTGTTGGCCGGAAGCCAATTCCCCCCAAAAAAATTTTCTGAGCCATGCCCACCCAATTTGGAAGTTGGGATTGCCAGTGGGAGATGATGGTTGGAAGTCACATCCCATTGGATAAGTTTCCAACGGTGATTCCTCATTTTCCGGTGGACTCTTGTTTTTGCCGGTGCTTGTAGATTTTCGGAGACAGAGGAGGGAGGGTCGAATTGATTCGCCGTGACCAAGGCAGATGGGAATACTTTTGTCTGCTGTACGACAAGATGTGCGGCTGGCCGTGAGAAGGGGATTTGGCAGGTCGAACCCAAATCAGCCTGTATCGATGGGATTTGGGCAGAAATGTCTTCCGATTTCCCAAAATTTGGGTCCCGCCTTTTGATATCGGGAGGTCGGAAAGCTTTTTCGAGTCTGTGATCCTTCGAACTGGAAGCTTTTTCGCGTCTGTTGTGCAGCAAGAGGTACGGCTTCCCGTGAGACAAGGGTGGGGAAAAACCCCTCCGGTGTGCACGATTTGGGGTCGCCGCCGTCTGGTGTCGGAATTTGAGGAGCTTTTCCGTGACCAAGAGCTCCCGAATTGGCATTTTGGCCTACGAAGGTTGTGCTGGGTGCAGAGGAGCCCTAGGTGGTTTGGCCTACGAAGGTTGTGCGGGGTTTGATGACGCAGAAGTGGTGGGGTTGGGGGTGGGCAGGAATGGTGGTGCTTGACCAGAAGAGTGGAATTTCCCAACGACATCTGACCATGACCCACTTCCTCATTCAGTAGCCATATGATCCGCTGTAAATTTTCATTCACGGCGTACATGTTCGTCTTGATTTCCTCCATGGCCTGCACCATGGCCTGATGCTGTTTCTCCATAACTGGACGTTGTTCGACCAAATATCGACGCAAATCCTCCCAGGAAAATGAATCACCACAGGTGGTCCGCTCTGATACCAAGAAGATGTTATGCCCCATTTTGGATCAACCACCGGACGATTTCTTCCAGTGTGGGGAGGAAGGGAACGAGCCTTAAAGGAGGCTTGACCTTGGACCTCAGAGGGAGAATCCGACCTAGACCTCTCAGGGAGAATTTGACCTGTTTAATTCTAATTTTCTCAATACTTAATTTTTTCATTCATCTCACGTCCCTATATAGGGAATTAGGGAAAACATGCCAAAGGCCTTAAGTTCAACAAATTACAAATAAACCCCTAATGAATAGAAATTGCAAATAAACTCCTAATGAGTCCATAACATCGCCACACTCACGGTATTGTTCTCAAATCTACAGTTACTCTTCGACAGTCTTTTAGTTCTTTCTAAATGAGGAGACATATCAAAGAACTGTGCCCGTTACGGGTTAAGTGGAGAGCTCTTACAACTCAAGGTTAAGGAATTAACCAAAGAGTTAAAAGAACTCACCAAAAGGCATGATATGCCAAGCTCCACTGGGACTTCTACAGGATGTCCATCGAGAGAAAAGGAAGCAACAACGTCCACTAACAAGCAGACGGATGACTGTAATGTTTTGATAAACACAGGTCCACCCGGGATTTCTACCGGTCATGCCAGGCATGAGAAGGAAACCACAACCCAATCTTCTTTGAAGATAGGGGAATGAGGGATTTCTACCTGCTAGTCCAGAGCTGGAAAGGAAACCTTAACGATTTCTTCGAAATCGGAATCAGGGACTTTCACCTGCCAGTCTGAAGCTGGAAAGGAAGTCATAACAGATCCATCTCTGATGGAAATGGACTTGTCTAGTAATGAATTTTTATTCAAGACAAAATTGGTTACCCCGTCTAAGTTTACAAGGTTGCAAAGCCTAAATAAACCAAGTAAACAAGTTTTATAACTCTGATTTTTTAAAGAAATTTAAACTTTTGAAACTTTCAAACATCATGTCTGAGGATGTTATGGACTCCATAGCATCAAGAGTGGCTAACCGGAGAAGAGAATAGATGGAGTAAACTTGTATTTCAGTACCTTAGGGGTTTAATTGTAATTTGAAGTTCCATAAGGGTCTAATTGTAATTATAGAACCTTTGATGTTTTCCTTGACCTATTTAGGGCGTCAAGTGAAGGAATGAAGACAAGCATTGATCATTAGTCTAAATGAGATCAGGTTCTCTCTCAAAAGAGGCCTAACGTGGGAGCTCCTTTTCAAGGCTCACGTCCTTCACCATTGGACGTTCCAAGAACCCCAAATCCTTCCCTTCCTCATCCTTCAATCTGGAAGCTAGAGGAGATCGCCGGGTGACTCGATCCATGGCTAGAGAGCCTAACAACGTGGTATCAGACAGGACCACCCTTGGTGATTCCTCTTCACCTGCAGAAATTCGAAATTTTGTGGAAGAAAACCATGCTGGTCTTCAATCTCAAATCAATGGATTGGAGGGAAAATTCCAGATGTTGCTGTCACGCATGGAAGAAGGATTCACCCAGCTTTCAGTCCAGATGGCATCCTCATCACATCCAGCAGATCCTCTCAACCCTCTGCCAACGCCTCCACCTCCTCCCCTACGCCAAACACCTCAACCTCGTGGGGGCCTCAATCCAGCCCCTCCTACCGTGCCAAGGTACACAAAGCTTGATTTTCCAACGTATGATGGGTCCTCCGACCCTTTAATGTGGTTGCACAGGTGTGATCATTTCTTTTCCAATCAAGGAACTCTGCCCGAAGGCAAGGTTCAATTAGCCGCCTTCCACATGCTCGATGAAGCGCTTATGTGGTTTCATCAATTCAAAAACGAATTTGTGGTCTATGATTGGGAATTTTTCAAAGAAAATTGTATGCTACGGTTTGGTCCTCCGCTTCGCAGCAACCCAGTTGGGGATTTGGTCAATCTAAAACAGCTTGGCACTATAGAACAATATCAGAAATTGTTCCAAGAAAAACTTGCTCGTGCAAGTCATTTGGTCCGACCTGAACTTTATGTCAATTTGTTCACGGCTGGCCTGGTAGAACCCCTTCGCCTAGAAGTGGAATTGGAAGCCCCCACCTCCCTAGCCCACGCCATGAATTTGGCAAGAGCATTGGACACCAAACAGCGCCTCTTCCATGAGTCCTTAAACAAACGTCCTCCTTGGCAACCTCGCCCACAGCCCCATGGCCCTTATCCCACTCCCCCCAGGCCTCCTCCCAACCAACCATCACCACCACCACCAGCCTTTACACCCCCACCAGGATTTATCAAACGTCTGACAAAAGCAGAAATTGATCAGAGGAGGGCTCAGGGCCTATGTTTCAATTGTGATGAGAAATTCGTCAAGGGCCATCTATGCAAAAGACTATTTTGGGTAGAAATAGAAGACCCTTCAGAGGATGACTTTCAGGAGGATATGGACCAAACCGAGGAGGACACACCAGAGATCTCCCTCCATGCCATGACCGGACTGCATAGCACAAATACCATGTAGGTCCATGCCACCATGAACCATCA
The DNA here is from genome assembly GCF_029961685.1 of Aristolochia californica. Taxonomy (NCBI): domain Eukaryota; kingdom Viridiplantae; phylum Streptophyta; class Magnoliopsida; order Piperales; family Aristolochiaceae; genus Aristolochia; species Aristolochia californica. The sequence goes on from NW_027182257.1 coordinate 8,059,993, forward strand.
TATTCTGCTAGCACTCGTGGACTCAGGCAGCACACATAATTTTATAAGCAGCCAGGCAGCACATCAGTTGGGGTTATCACTACAGCAAAAATCAGGAATATCAGTCTCAGTGGCTAACGGTGACAAGGTCACCACAGTGGGGTTCGGTTCAGCAGTGCCCTTTACTATTGAAGGTCACTCCTTTGTAGCAGATTTTTTGGTCATACCGCTGGCTGGGTTTGACCTTGTCTTGGGAATTAAATGGCTACAGCGATTGGGTCCGATCTTATGGGATTTCCAATCCCTGACCATGAGTTTTAACCAGGACACACATCCGATCACCCTCCATGGCAATAGCGCCCAGAGGCCATGCAGCCTCCACACACTTTCGGTGGATCCTTCAACAGGGAATAACTTAGCTTCATTGTTGGCTGAATATGCTGATTTATTTCAGACACTTGCCGACCTTCCTCCTATAAGAGAGTGTGATCACAGAATTCGTTTGAAAATGGGCACAGAACCAGTGGTAGTGCGTCCCTACCGCTATCCCCATGTGCAAAAAGATGAGATAGAACGACAATGTCAACAAATGCTACAACAAGGTATTATTCAGCCTAGTCGTTCTCCTTTTTCATCCCCGGTATTACTCGTAAAGACATCCGATAAATCTTGGCGCTTTTGTGTGGATTACCGTGACCTCAATGCTCGCACCATCAAAGATAAATTTCCAATTCCAGTGGTCGATGAATTATTGGATGAGCTACACGGCTCTCAACTATTTACAAAGTTGGACTTAAAATCTGGCTACCATCAGATTTGGGTTTATTCAGAGGATATCGAAAAAACTGCCTTCCGCACCCACCATGGTCACTACGAGTTCTTGGTGATGCCATTTGGGCTATCCAATGCCCCGTCCACCTTTCAAGCGCTTATGAACCAGGTATTTCGCCCTTTCTTACGGAAGCATGTCTTAGTTTTTTTTGACGATATCCTGGTCTATAGCAAAACTTGGGCAGCACACTTGCATCACTTGAGACAGGTTTTCACCATTCTCCGAGCACACCATTTATTTCTTAATCGTGCCAAATGTGACTTTGCCACATCCGAAGTAGCTTATTTGGGGCATGTGATCTCAGCATCCGGGGTGAAACCAGATCTCAGCAAGATACAATCGGTGATGGATTGGCCCACACCTCACACCGTTACAGCTTTGAAAGGGTTCCTTGGTCTCGCAGGGTATTATAGAAAATTTATCAAAGAATACGGTCACCTGGCAGCACCATTGCATAATTTACTGAAGAAGCATGCCTTTCAGTGGTCTCAGTTGGCAGACTCCTCATTTAACAACTTAAAACAGGCATTAGCGTCAGCACCAGTTCTCCAATTGCCCAACTTTGCCGAAAATTTCATCATAGAATGCGATGCATCCGGGGGAGGGATTGGTGCCGTCTTGCAGCAACAGGGTCACCCCATTGCCTATTTCAGCCGCCATCTCGCTCCTCACCATCACAAGTTAGCCACGTATGAAAGGGAACTTATCGGTTTGGCCAAAGTTGTGCAGCATTGGCGGCCGTATCTGTGGGGCAGACCTTTTGTGATCAGGACAGACCACTGTAGCCTCAAATATTTATTGGAGCAGCGCCTTACTACATCCCCACAACAACATTGGCTCAGCAAATTAATGGGATTCGATTTTCAGGTGGAATACAAACCGGGTTATCTCAACAGGGCAGCAGACGCTTTGTCACGCCGGGAACTAGAGGATTCACATTTGCACGCATTGAGCCACCCCAAGTCGCCCTTGCTGGACACAATCCATCAGGATACTAGCCATCATCCAGATCTCCTTGAGTTACAAGCTCAAATCGAAAACCATTCCAAGGATAAGAACTGGACACTACAGGACGGTCTCATTCTGTATAAAGGACGCATATATCTTCATCCTTCGTCGGTACTCCTTCCTGCCATTATTGCCTCCTTTCATGATAGTACACATGAGGGCCAGCAGAAAACATACTTCCGCCTCAGTCGGGAATTTTATTGGAGCGGTATGAAGCGGGTCATTGCTGAGTATGTTGCAGCGTGCCAGATCTGTCAGAGGAATAAGTCAGAATCCTTACAACCCGCCGGCTTGCTCCAGCCACTTCCACTTCCTTCACAGGTATGGGCAGATCTATCAATGGATTTTATAGATGGTCTTCCTCCTTCTGCAGGGAAATCTGTTATTTTTGTTGTGGTAGACCGGTTCTCGAAATATGCCCACTTTATGGCCCTCAGCCATCCGTATACAGCCACACAGGTCGCTCAGCTCTTCATGGATAATATTGTCCGTCTCCATGGCCTTCCGGAGACCATCACCAGCGACCGTGATGCGATCTTCACCAGTAAATTCTGGGGGGAACTCTTTAAGCTCCATGGTTCTAAGTTAGCTTTCTCGTCAGCATACCACCCTCAAACAGACGGCCAGATAGAAGTGGTTAACCGCACATTGGCGATGTATTTGCGGTGCTTTGTGGGGGACACGCCCCGACTGTGGGTTCGTTGGTTAGCATGGGCGGAGTATTGTTATAATACCTCATACCACACCGCCTTGGGTACTACCCCTTTTCAAGTTGTTTATGGACGCGAACCTCCGCGACTACTTTCTTATGAACCGGGGTCTTCGCGGGTAGCAGCATTGGACCAAGCATTAGCCGACAGAGATGCAATGCTTGCTCAAGTCCGCCTTCAGTTACAACGTTCACAAGCAACTATGAAGCATACTTATGACAAAGGACACCGTCCCCTTTCCTTTGCACCTGGAGAATTTGTTTGGCTCAAACTTCAGCCATACCGCCAACTATCTCTTGCAGCCATCAAACGCCATAAGCTCTCTCCAAAATTTTATGGGCCGTTCCAGATCATGCAACGTATTGGCACTGTGGCGTATCGTTTGAAACTTCCACCAGACGCCAAGCTCCATGACGTCTTCCACGTCTCCCTTCTCAAACCGTTCAAGGGAGACTCACCACTGCTGCATACCCCTCTGCCTCCTCTCAAAGATGGCAGGTCCATGCCCACGCCCGCTCAGATCCTTCAAGCCAGGCGAGTTAGCAACGCTTGGGAAGTGTTGGTTCGGTGGACTGACAAGGAATTGATAGAAGCCTCTTGGGAGACACTCGAGTCCTTCCAGACTCTCTTTCCCACTTTCGAGCTTGAGGACAAGCTCTTTCTTCAGGAGGGGGGTGATGTTATGGACTCCATAGCATCAAGAGTGGCTAACCGGAGAAGAGAATAGATGGAGTAAACTTGTATTTCAGTACCTTTGGGGTTTAATTGTAATTTGAAGTTCCATAAGGGTCTAATTGTAATTATAGAACCTTTGATGTTTTCCTTGACCTATTTAGGGCGTCAAGTGAAGGAATGAAGACAAGCATTGATCATTAGTCTAAATGAGATCAGGTTCTCTCTCAAAAGAGGCCTAACGTGGGAGCTCCTTTTCAAGGCTCACGTCCTTCACCATTGGACGTTCCAAGAACCCCAAATCCTTCCCTTCCTCATCCTTCAATCTGGAAGCTAGAGGAGATCGCCGGGTGACTCGATCCATGGCTAGAGAGCCTAACAGAGGAACCCTCACTACGTCCTCAAAAGGTGGACAACGTTTGTTCAAAAATTGAGTCCGACCACACCCTTCAATTGCAAAGATGGAACGAGTAAATCGGACATGGGATGAACACTCCCTTCTTCACAACCGAGTCTAGTAACAATTGGAATCAAGTGAAACTGAGTCAACACATAGACTCAAAATATGCATCCATACTTTATTCCTATGGATTCATAAAGCATAGTGCTTCAAGCCACCACTTTATCGGTTTTGGAGAAGTTTCCAAAAGAGATTATGGAGACTTACAAAAGTTTTATCTCCATAACAAAAAGCAAAGGAATCAAGATTAATTTCGTTTCCTGCATAGCTGAGATTGTTACTGACATCAAGATGTTTCCAAGCATTTCTGTAGTAACTCTTGAAGGCATCAAAGAAGGTGAAGCTACACTGGAATATGATCCCGGACATATTCCAAAGGCGAAGCCATGCCCCGAAGTAGTCTAGCCAACCAGACGAATACAAGGGCTCAAACTTCTGACACAGTACATACAATAGCTGGTTCAGAAGAAGAAAATCATTATCTACAAGACATCCTTCCCACTGATGATCGTCTCGAAGAGCTATAAAGAGACTCCTGCATCTGTTCATACCAGTCTCAAAGTAACGCTGAAGAAACTCCTCAGAGGAAATATTTCCTTCAGGAAAAATACAAAGAAAGGCTTCTGCAAGATGGCCCAAAAGATTTTTCCAAAAGAACACACCTGTAGATTGTGCACAAAAAGGCAGCTGTCTGAATGAACAGTTAGCAGCCATGTCAGTAGACACTACAACCGACAAGACAACAGCCACTCATGCAAAAGACAAAATCAAAGTCAGCAAAGGCGGCTACAAACGATTCCTATACGTCATCAACATGATGTCACAAGAAGAAAAGTATTTACTACCCCTGCTTTCGGCGTAGAAAGGTATTAATGAAAGGGAAAAAAAGGAAAACCAAAAAGACAAAAGTTACCCTTTGTCTTTAAACACTGACCTTTCAATTAAGGGTAAAAGAGGAAATAAAAAAACCCTCGCGGCTATAAAACCGAAGCTCTCCCAATGGTTGAGACATTCGAAAAACACTCCACTCTTTCATACAAAGAAGAAGAAGAAGGCGATTTTCGGCGAGCATCCTCTGACAACTTCCTCAAAGCACGATATGTACAAAACAGCCATAATGGCTAAGTAGTATAGAGGGAGCTGACCGCTAGCACAGTCGGTAACTTCGTGAGTTATGTAGCTATGTAGTTTTTATTTTTCCTTTTTTATGGATATGTATTGTTTTTATTTTTTGTCAAACAATATTTTATATTTTTACATCTTTGTAATATTTCAATTCGTACAATGAATGTTATATTGTTCATCTTCCGCATTTGAATCTCCAGTGTTTGTTTTTACTATTCTAAAGTTATTGTACATTTTTACTCTTCATGTTTACTGTTCACTCGTAAATAGTAATAGTATCGAGATAGTGCCAAATAGGACAGAAGTTAGAGACTTGGAATTATTCGGCTACGCTCCGAGATAGAAAACGAAACGGGGTTGTGCTCTACCCTACTGAACCAACCATGGAGCCACAACGATTAACATGCTCAGCTTGGGGACCTCTGAAAACCGTGAGGATGTATAAAAAATTGCCCACATTGTGGAAAGTCGGCAGGAATAGGGTTAAACCCCGAAGAAGTTCTGAGTAGCAGCAGAAGTCATGTTGGACCTATTAGATAACTATTAAAAATAGACTCAAATGAGTAAATAGTAGTGACATGTGGTAGGAACTAGCGGGAATATTAATGGTGAAATGATAGAAATGTATGAATAGGACTGTATGAATAGTATTGTGTGAGTCATTGTTATTTTTTGCTGCCCCCATCTCCTGTCATAAATGTCAGTGTGTTCCCGTTGATTTTAAAATGGTATCAGAGCAATAATGCTTTTGGTATCATACTAGGCTGTTATAGTTCCATTGTTTTAAAATGGTATTAGAGCAATAGTACTTTTGGTATCATATTAGGCTGTTGTAGTCATTGTGTTTAAATTGGTATCACAACGAGGGCAGCGGAACTAGAAACATGTTACGGTCCCGGATCTGACACAAGGATTCTTTGGGTGGATTTGCAATCTGCCACGGATTACCGTACGGATAGTAAGGATTGAAGGAAGACATGGAGAACGAAAACGAAAGATCAAACCAAAGGGAAGCTTGAAAACCCTAGAGCTCGTTGAGGAGAACTCTAAGCCTCTTTACGCTAAATTTAACCTAATTCTTAATACTTCAATGCTTCCATTTCTCATTACTCTTACCCCTTAAATAGGGTTCACCCGATTAGGGTTTACAATAAAATATTCTAAAAATACCCCTATAAATAAAATATTCCAAAAATACCCCTATAAATAAAATATTCCAAAAATACCCCTATGACCTAAAACTGAAATAAAATAAAGTAAATTAAATAAAACAACTAAAATAATAATATTATTGAATACATAACATTTAATGTTATTGTGTGCATAACATTACACCCCCCTTGGAAGACGAGCTTGTCCGCAAGCTCGAAAGTACGGTCTGAATGCCGACGTCTCCAGCTGTGCCGAAGTAACATCCGCGATATCTATGAACACCCTCTGGATGCCCAAACTTGGAGTTTTTTTTTTTTTTTTTTTTTTTTGGGTGGCCCCGTCCGAGTTGGCCTGGGTTGACTCATTTCAAGAAACCCGATCCGGCGCGCGACTCTGTTTCCTGCGCTCATCAAATTTTCTTAACTTAGGAAAATTTGAATCAAAACCCATCTTCTTCCTTCGGCAAAAATTTTGCCGACAAGTCTTCTGCGGAAATCGGAAACTGACCGTATCCTCCTGCCGATCCCGAACATAGCGGCCGTCGGTAAGTGCGGAAACCTTGTCGACAGCTGCTCCTTCCCTCACGGCACCGACGAAGCCGGGCGATGGTCGTCTTCCATCCTCACGGCCCCGAACAGGGCAAAAATTTCTCTGACGGAGTCTCTTGCTACACCGGTGGCGAATCGCAGCCCGTTGGCCCCCCGGAATAGAGACCCCTTGCGGAAATTTTGCCTACGGCGCCGACGAGATCTCCTGCTTCTTCTGCTTCTTCGGTGATGAAGAGAAGTCCGCTGAGGCATCGCCGCTTGGAATTTTTCCAATAAAGAGTGCTCTCTGAAACCCATCCCGATCGGAAGAAGCACCGGAAATATTACCTTCTCCGGTTTGGCAAGGTGTTTTGCTTGCCGTGAGCCTTGTTGCCGTGAATTCGGATTTGAGGTCTCACCCAATTTGTCCAACGCCGACGAGGTGTTAGCAAGAAACCCCTCCAATTTTGGATTTTCTGGGTCCCTGCCGTCAGATTTTGGAAAATTGGAGTCCAATTTCTGATTTACGTCCCCAATTTCGGATTTCGCCAACGTTGGAGAGACAGGGGGCGCTCTGATTTCTTGCGTCTCCTGCCCTTCCGAGACATGTCGAGCGACTTCAGTAGCGAGTTTCTTTCTCGCAGCAAACTCATCTCCCCCTCCGTTTTGGGCCGGCGACGTGTTCCTTCCACTCGTTAAACTTGTTATGTTGTCCATCCTCCCATTCAACCTCTCTATATCGAGATTAAATTTAGAGAACCTTACAAACATCTCATCAAATTTTTTGTCATTATTTGTTTGACATCTGAGCATCAACTCCAGTAATTCACTTTTGTTGATTTTCGTCGGAGAACCCTGCTCTGATATTAATGTGTTCCCGCTCTGATACCAGTTGTTACGGTCCCGGATCTGACACAAGGATTCTTTGGGTGGATCTGCAATCTGCCATGGATTACCGTACGGATAGTAAGGATTGAAGGAAGACATGGAGAACGAAAAAAAAAAGATCAAACCAAAGGGAAGCTTGAAAACCCTAGAGCTTGTTGAGGAGAACTCTAAGCCTCTTTACGCTAAATTTAACCTAATTCTTAATACTTCAATGCTTCCATTTCTCATTACTCTTACCCCTTAAATAGAGTTCACCCGATTAGGGTTTACAATAAAATATTCTAAAAATACCCCTATAAATAAAATATTCCAAAAATACCCCTATAAATAAAATATTCCAAAAATACCCCTATGACCTAAAACTGAAATAAAATAAAGTAAATTAAATAAAACAACTAAAATAATAATGTTATTGAATACATAACATTTAATGTTATTGTGTGCATAACAAAACACAACGAGGGCAGCGGAACTAGAAACACAACGAGGGCAGCAGAACTAGAAACTTAGGAATAAGGGCAGTGAAAAACAATGATGACTGACACAATATTATTCAGCTAGTCCTATTCATATATCTTATCGTTCTACATTTTAGTGACAAGGGCATCAGAACTAGAAACCTTAGGAATAAGGGCAGCAAAAAACAATGATGACTCACACAATACTATTCATCTAGTGATATTCATACATCCTATCATTTCACCATGCCTGCTACTATCTGTTTCTACCACATGTTACTACTCTTTACTCATTTTCAATTTTTAACAGCTATCTAATAGGCCCAACATGATTTATGCTGCTACTTAGAACTTCTTCGGGATTTGACCCTATTCCTGTCGGTTTACCATCATGTGGTCTAAAGTGTTATAACACCATTGCGGTTTTAAGAGGTCCCTGAGCCGTACATGTCAACCAATGCGGCTCCATGGCTGCTTCAGCAGGGTAGAGCTCAACTCCGTTTCGTTTTCTACCTCGGAGCGTAGCCGAATGATTCTAAGTCTCAACTTCTATCTTATTTAGCACTATTTCGATACGATTACTATTGACAAGTGAACAGTAAACATGAACATAAATCATGAACAGTAAAAAAGAACAATAATTTTGAACAGTAACTTTTGAATAGTAAAAACAAACACAGTGAAGATTCATATATATATATATATGTGTGTGTGTGTGTGTGTGTGTGTGTGTGTGTGTGTGGAACATGAAAAATAACAACAAATACTGTACGAATTGAAATATTACAAACATGCGGATTACGAAAATATAAAATATTGTCAAAAAAATATAAAAACATACATATCCTTTAAAAAGGAAAATAAAAACTACATATCTACATAACTCCCGAAGTTACGGACCGTACTACCGATCGGTTCCCTCTTTACTATTCAGCCATTATGGTTGTTTTGCAGATACCATTCTTTAAGGAAGTTGTCAAAGGATGATCGCCGAAAATCGCCTTCTTCTTCTTCTTCGAATGAAAGAGTGGAGTGTTTTTCAAATGACCCAACCATTGGGAGAGCTTCGGTTTTATAGCCACGGGGGCTTTTTTCTTTCCTCTTTTACCCTTAGTTGAAGGGTCTGTGTTTAAAAACAAAGTGTAACTTTTTGTCTTTTTGGTTTTCCTTTTCTGCCCTTGCATTATTACCTTTCGGCTCCTAAAGCAGGGGTAGTAAAGACTTTTCCTCTTGTGACATCATGTTGTTGACGTATAGGAATCTTTTGTAGCCGCCTTTGCTGACCTTTGTGGGGTTGCCTTTGCTGACTTTTGAAGCCGCCTTTGCTAACTTTGATTTTATCTTTTGCCTGAGTGGCTGCTGACTTGTCAGATGTAGTGTCTCTTGACATGGTTGTTGACTGTTCATTTGGATAACTGCCTTTCTGTGCACAATCTACATGTGTGCTCTTTTGGAAACGTCTTCTGTGCCATCTTGCAAAAGCCTTCCTTTGTATTTTTCCTGAATGGGAGATTTCCTCTAAGGAGTTTCTTCAACACTACTTCAATACTAGTCTTAACAGGTGCAGAAGTCTCTTTATAGCTCCTTGAGACGATCGTTAGTGGGACAGATGTCTTGTAGATAAAGTTTTTCTTCTTCTAAACCAGTTGTTGTATGTAATGTGTCAGAAGTTTGAACCCTGGTATTCGTTTGGTTGGCTAGATTGCTTCAGAGCATGGCTTCGCCTTTGGAATATGTTTGGAATCATATTCCAATGTAGCTTTGCCTATTTGATGCCTTCAAGAGTTATGACAAAAATGCTTGGAAACATCTTGATGTCAGTAACAATCTCAGCTATGCAGGAAAAGAAATTAATCTTGTTTCCTTTGCTTTTCGCTATGGAGATAAAAATTTTGCGAGCCTCCATAATCTCTTTTGGCAACTTCTCCAAAACCGATAAATCAGTGGAGTGAAGCACTAGTTTCTTTTTGAATCCATAGGAATAAAGTATGGATTGCATATTTCGAGTCTCTATCTTTACTCAGTTTCACTTGATTCCAACTGTTGCTGGACTTGGTCGTGAATAAAGGAGTGTTCATTCCTTGTCCGATTTTCTCGTTCCATCTTTGGAATTGAAGGGTGTGGTCGGACTCAATTTTTGAACGAACGATGTCCACCTTTTCACGACATTGCAAGGGTTCCTCAGACATTATGTCCGAAAGTTTCAGAGGTTTAAATTTCTTTAAAAACTCAAACTCATTAAAACTTAGTTTTCCTGGTTTATTTAGGGTTTACAACCTTGTAAACTCAAACGGGGTAACCAATTTTGTCTTGAATGAAAATTCATTACTAGACAAATCCGTTTACATCAGAGATGGATCCGTTATGAATTCCTTTCCAGCTTGAGACTGGCAGGTAGAAGTCCCTTATTCCAATTTTGACAAAATCACTATGGTTTCCTATTTTGGCCCATTTCGGATCAACCACCGGACGATTTCTTCCAGCGTGGGGAGGAAGGGATTGAGCCTTGAAGGAGGCTCGACCTTGTACCTCAAAGGGAGAATCCGACCTAGACCTCTGAGGGAGAATCTGACCTGTTTAATCTAATTTTCTCAATACTTACTTTCTTCATTCATATCACGTCCCTATATAGGGAGTTAGGGAAAACATGCCAAAGGCCATAAGTTCTACAAATTAAAAATAAACCCCTATGTTCAACAAATTACAAATAAACCCCTAATGAATAGAAATTGCAAATAAATCCCTAATGAATAGAAATTGCAAATAAACCCCTAATGAATAGAAATTGCAAATAAACCCCTAATGAGTACATAACATTACTCCCCTCCTGGAGATCGAGCTTGTCCTCAAGCTCAATGTAGAATTGCCTGTTCGTAAAAAAATAGAGCAACCTAGCAGACGAGCAATTTTTTTTCCTGAACTCATCACCCGCTCAGAGCTCAAATAAATATCATCGTCACCATTGACAAAATTTTGAGGATAATTATACTGTGAAAACATGCTCGGTAACTTGTCAACTAAATCATGTGTCCGTATTGCATGGGGGCCACATATGGATCTCCTAGATGTATATGATCTTGCATAGATAAGGAGAAGAGGTTCAACGACATCTCGGACAGCAACTATGCGCCGGATGTTGTGTTTCTGTCCATACTCCAAAGCTGCACTTGCGACTGCTGTTGTTACAAGGCAGTACCAATTCCCAGTTGTTCTGCAGTATACTTTGTCTGACCAGCAAGTCCTTCCATCTGAATATTAAGGTGCAATGAGGCTCTTTATAGGCGCACAGGTATGAGACAAATGCCTTGACTCCTTTCTCCATAAACCCACTAGTAACGTAACATATAAATATGGCCCACAACCATTCTCCAACAACCTGTCTAAGAGACCAGCAACAGTGGTAGAACCCCTCGCCTTTCCTGTGGAAAGATAGCCATCAATGTGGTCTTCTTCAAGAACGTCTTGATCGTTCTGCAAGTCATTCAACAAAACACCATAGGGTCCGTCTATTACTGAAGTATAAGTTACTCGATCTGGAATCAACCCTTTCCTTTGCATTTCTTTAAATAGAAGCTCGGCCTCCATGGCGTTGACTTCTTGACATAATCCATAGATGAGTGTGCTGTAAGTGTGATGGTTTGGTAGGAAATTGTGCTTCATCCTCTCATCAACCACTTTAAATGCAAGACTGGTGGCCCCACTCTTACACAACCCATCAATCAAAGTTGTATAGGTTACAACAGTGGGGAACAACCCCTGTGCTGCAATTTCTGTACAGAGCTTTTCTGCTTCTGGTAACATATTCTATGTGAAAAATCCATTAAATATCACATTATATGTACGCACATTAGGTCTACAACTAATCTCCTTGATCTTGTCCAACAACGATAGTGCCAGGCCTATCGCCTCCCTCTTGCAACATCCATGTATTAAGGCAGTATAATTGACCTTTTTTGGATTTAATCCACATGCTGCCATTTTATTGAACATATCTAAAGCCACATGCAACGTTCCCATTTTGAAGAATCCACAAATCAGTTCTATAAATGTCCACTCATCCGGTGCACATCCATTCTCTTGCATGAAATTCAGCAATCTCATTGCATTGTTCAGATTTCCCAATTTGCAATCACATGCTTCCTTGAGACGACCAGCCTCACAGAGAGATGTGAGAGGAAGTGTATAGGTAGAAGCCATTGGACCAAGGCCCTTCTCCACCATTTCCTTGATGAGATCCAGTGCTTTATCAATTGTCCCAACATTGCAAAGACCATGAATCAAACACGAATAAGTAACAGAGTTGGGCTGAGTATATGCCTTGACCCTTCTATCAAAAACCAGAGAAGCCGAATCGAAGGTGCCAGTTTGACAATGCCTCGCGATTTCGTGGACGAGGTTGCCCCACTGGATTGCCGAGAAGGAGATGGGAACTGATAGCTGGCTTGAATCCAATTGCCCCCAAATTTTTTTTCTAAGCCACGCCCACCCAATTTGGAAGTTGGGTTCCCTCGGTTCTATCGAGAGGGGAATTGCGAGTGGGAGGTGATGGTCGGAAGTCACCTCCCACCGGACAAGTTTCCGACGACGCTTCCTCATTTTCTGGTGGACTCTTGTGGCTGCCGGTGCTGGTAGATTGTCGGAGACAGAGGAGCGAGGGTCGAATTGATTCGTCGTGACTGAGGTAGATGGGCATACTTCCGTCTGCTGTGCGGGAAGAGGAGCTACCGTCCGTGAGAAGGGGATTTGGGAGGTCGAACCCAATCAGCTTGTATCGACGGGATTTGGGCAGAAATATGTTATGATTTCTCAAAATCTGGGTCCCCACCTTTTGATTTCAGGAGTTCTGGAAGCATTTCTGAGTCTGCAATCTGTCGGACTGGAAGTGTCGATTGTGTTGGAAGATTTATGGCTTCCCGAGAGACGGGGGTGGGGAAAACCCCCTCCGGTGTGCATGATTTAGGGTTGCCGCCATCTGGTGTCGAAATTTGGGGGAGCTTTTCCGTGACCTAGAGCTCCCGATGGACATTTTGGCCGATGAAGGTTGTGCTGGGCGCAGAGGAGCCCTAGGTGGGGGCGGGGTATGATGGCGCAGAAGCGGTGGAGGTTGTGCTGGGTGCAGAGGAGCCCTAGCTGGGGGTGGGGTTTGATGGCACAAAAGTGGGGGGGGGGGGGGGGAGGTGCTCGGCCAAAAGAGTGGAATTATCCTGCATCGGGGTTTGATGGCACATAAGTGGGGGGGGGGGGAGGGGGAGGAGTGGTGGTGCTCGGCCAAAAGAGTGGAACTATTCGGCAGCGTCTGACCATGACCCATTTCCTCATCCAGTAGCTGTTTGATCCGATGTAACATGTCCTTCATGGCGTACATGTCCGTCTTGATTTCCTTCATGGCCTGATGTTGTTTCTCCATAACTGATGCTGTTCCACACCAAATGTCGACGCAAATCTTTCCAGGAAAATGAATCGCCACGGTTGGTCCGCTCTAATACCAAGCTGTTTTGGCCCATTTCGGATCAACCACCGGAAGATTTCTTCTAGTGTGGGGAGGAAGGGATTGAGCCTTGAAGGAGGCTCGACCTTGGACCTCAAAGGGAGAATCCGACCTAGACCTTTGAGGGAGAATCTGACCTGTTTAATCTAATTTTCTCAATACTTACTTTCTTCATTCATCTCACGTCCCTATATAGGGAGTTAGGGAAAACATGCCAAAGGCCATAAGTTCTACAAATTACAAATAAACCCCTAATGTTCAACAAATTACAAATAAACCCATAATGAATAGAAATTGCAAATAAACCTCTAATGAATAGAAATTGAAAATAAACCCCTAATGAGTCCATAACATTGATGTTATGGTCCTGGGGTTAAGTACCTATGTTTTCCGCTCCTAACAGGCCGGTCTTTTGGGTAGTATTGGCTAGGTGCTTAACATTTGGTATCAAAGCGGGCTCCCACGTCGTGAGTTCGAGTCCCGGGGTACGCAAAGGCTGGATGAAAATTACTGGTAGGTTCGGAAGGGGCGACCTAGCGGAGGGGGCGACCTGGAGAACTGCAAAGGGGCACTAGAAGTAGGCTGCCACTAGAGTAGGCCACCGGGTTGGGCCAGTGTCGTTGCGCCGCTACAGTCATCCGTCTGCTTGTTAGCGAACGTTGTTGCTTCCTTTTCTCGTGATGGAGATCCGGTAGAAGTCCCGGAGGAGCTTGGCATATCATGCCTTTTGGTGAGCTCTTTTAACTCTTCGGTTAATTCCTTTACCTTGAGTTGTAAGAGTTTTCCACTTAACCCATTATGGGCACAGTTCTCGGAATATATCTCCTGGTTCAGAAAGAACTAAAAGATTGTCGAAGAGTGACTATAGGGTTGAGAGCAATACCACGAGTGTGGCGATTGCTGCTTCTAAGTCCGTCAGTGTGTTGCTGAGGGGATCCATTTTACCTGTATGTAATACAAGAAAATTCTCGAGTAAGAGTATCAGGTAAATAATTTTTTATCTCCTTTAATATGTTTAACAGTAAAAGAGAATTGGAAGAACCATTGCTGCCAACGGAGTAATCTACGTCGGTGAAGTGAATCTTCTAATTTTCTTGTCATAAAATCGAAAAATGTTTTACAGTCAGTTCCAAAAAGAAATTCTTTAGGGGAGAGATAAATGTAAAATTTCTTTATCCCATTTTTTACTACTAAAAATTCCTTGTCATAAGAATGATAGTTTATTTTAGCAGATGAAAATGTTCCTGAGGTATATTTACATATTCTCTCAGAATCATTGGTTTTACATTTTAGTACTGCTACCCAAGTATGATTTGAGGTGTCAGGTTCTAAAATTAGTTTTGCATCCTGATCTGGTAGAGTTAACACTGTGAGGCGTTTCATCATTTGTTTGATCCGGATAACTTCTGAATTGTCTGCGGGAGTCCATCCCATTTGACATATTTCTTTAACTTTGGTTGAAAGTGTTTCCTAATTTCTGCTAAATTCTTTATGAGTTTTTCAACATATGTTAGGCATCCTAAGAATCGTTGAAGTTGTTTTACATCTTCTATCTCATTTGGAAAAACTTCTAATTTTTTCAGAATATGATTTTGAAGAACGATTTCTCCTTTTGAGATGTTTAATCCTAAGAAATCTTAGTTTTAAACAATTCTGATTTCTTTTTGCGAGTGCTATCCCAGAATTTTTAAGGCATTTAATACCTTAAGTAATTGCTCTTTATGTTGATCCTTTGTTTCCGAAAAGACTAGAATGTCATCAGCATAAACTAAGCAGAATTTAAAGAATGGTTTGAGGATGTCGTCCATTCTTCTTTGAAATATGTTGGGTGCTTGTTTTAACCCAGAGGGCATAACAAGCCACTCATAATGTCCTGAAGGACAACTGGATGCAGTAAGGGGAATAGCTCTTTCGATGAGACGGATTTGCCAAAACCCTGACTTGCAATCAAACTTGGAAAACCATTGTTTTCCTCGTATTGCAGCTATTAACCTTTCTTTATTGGGAAGGTAGTAGCCATTCATTTTTGTGGCTTCATTAAACTTTTTATAGTTAATGACCATTCTTGCTTTTCCACGTTTTATCTCTGCATAATTCCTAACAAGAAAAGCATGAGATGTATGTGGAGAATAACTTGCATGTATTAATCCTAGTGTGAGCAAGTCATTTATCTTTGTTGAAAATTCTTCAACATCAGAAGGAGTGTAAACCATAGGTTTTTCTCGAATTTATTTTTAAAGATTAAGAAGTTCAAGGTCGGCATATGATTTTTTTTACTCCACCATTCTAATGGTTTCTTAGAATAGGTGGAATCCAGAAGTTGTTGAACTTATGAGTTGCAGGATTCTGTGAGTAGGAGAGATTCCAAGGGGGGAACCTCATCACCCTGCTTGCTGCATTTTTTGAAGACCTGATGGAGAACGTCTCCATTGCCAGAAATGGCAAAGGCTTCAGAGGGTTTTACTGTGCAAACAAATACCATAGAATTATCTATTTCGTGTCGAGTATGACAACGAAGTTTATAGTATGCTGGCGTTTGTTCAACATGGGTGTGGAACATGAACCATTCATTTTTGAGGACTAAATCTGGTCCTGAGTTTATTTTTGGTCCTAAACTAATGAGTTTTGGGATCATAAATTTTTTAACACCAATGTCAAGATGAATGTTTCGGGCTTCTACGGGAAGAGAAATATTTTCTTCTGAGCCGACTGTTACTTGAAGGGGTACTTCAAGTGGTTTCCATAGATCCGTGGGCAGTAAATTTTGTCTGGCAAGGGAATATGAACTTTTTGTGTCTACGAGAGCGTGTATATGGAATTTGATATATCCGGGTAGCTTAAGCATGACCGTGATATATGAATTTCTAGAAGCTACATGCTCTGCATTTATGCGAATACTCATTCAGAGAAGGTGCCTGAAGAGTCTGACATGTTTTCTGAGTTCTCTGAGGTGGAAGACCCAGTTTCAAGATGAGGTTCATATACTTGATCATCTGACAGGATTTCATCATGATGGATGATTTCCATGCCTTTGTCTTCGGCGAGTAACAAGTAAAGATTTTACTGCCGTGTTTTCTGGGTATTTGGACAATCTTGAGCGAAATGTCCTTCTTTTTGGCATATCCAGTATTTGCATTTGCTTGGGGGTTTCCCCTTTTGGGCAATATGCATTTGACCCTTTATTGGATGTGGTGGGGCCAAAGTTTGTTCTTTTTCTGAAGTATCTCTTTCTGGGAGTATACCTAGATGTTGAACTTGGTTGTATCCTAAATTTTTTCTTATGAAATTTCTTAGGACATTTTATTTGCTTATGATAGTTGGTTTTACAACCATAAACTCCTACATTTTTTTTCTGGTCAGAACTACATAATGCTTGTTTGTGTGCCTTACTACTTTTCTTTTGTAATTTTTTGGCTTCACAGAGATTTGTCAAACATGTCTTGTACAAACTTGTGTCTTCTTCCTAAAGTATCAAAGTTTAGGAAACTATCCATGGTTACAGTACCGTAACCTGGATTATTTTGCCAATATTTGATAATGTAGTCTTTTTCAGGTACATTTGCAAAAGGTTTAGGCAATTTTGAATAAAAGATGGGCAGGTAAGGTTTTTGATAATCTTTTGTCAGTTTGTAGAAGTAACTTGAAAATTCGCAATAATACTTCTCATAAAAAAATGTTACAAATTTGTAACTTGTTTAATTTTTGAAGTGCTTCTAGACATTTTCTTTGTTCAGTTCTCTCATTGTCAGCTTCTAGGATTGGATGTATTCCTAGAAATTATTTTGATATCTTTGCCACTAATCCTTTCAAGATATTGGCTATAGATGTTGAGGTAGCTCGCTTTTGGTCTTCGGGAAGGTTGTCCCACCAATTAGCTACATTACTCTATAAAGCCTAATATGATACCAAAAGCACTATTGCTCTGATACTATTTTTAAAAACAACAGGACTACAACAGCCTAATATAATACCAAAAGCACTATTGGTTTGATACCATTTTAAACAATATAAACTACAATAGCCTAATATGATACCAAAAGCACTATTTCTCTAATACCATTTTTAAACACAACACCTATAACAGCGGAAATACACGAATGCACACTAAAAACTATTGGTGCAACATGGAAGGAGGCATCAGAAAACAACGACTAACTCACACAATTCATATAGTCCTATTCATACATTCCTATCATTTTACCATTAATATTACCGCTAGTTCCTACCACATGTCACAGCTATTTACTCGTTTGTGTCTATTTTTTATAGCTATTTAATAAGCCCAACATGACTTCTGCAACTACTCAAAACTTCTTCAGGGTTTGACCCTATTCCTGCCGTTTTACCACCACGTGGGCAATCATTATACATCTTCATGGTTTTCAAAGGTCCTCAAGCCCTGCTTGTCAACCGTTGCGGCTTCATGGCTGCTTCAGTAGTGTAGAGCACAACTCCGTTTCATTTTCTACCTCGGAGCATAGCCGAACAATTCCAAGTCTCTAACTTCTGTCCTATTTGGCACTATTTTGATACTATTATTATTTACGAGTGAACAGTAAACATGAATAGTAATTATGAAAAGTAACTTTAGAATAGCAAAAACAAACACTGTGGAGATTCATATATAGATGCGGAAGATGAACAGTAACAAAATTCATTGTACAAATTAAAATATTACAAACATGCAGAAATATAAAATATTTAAAAAAAAGGAAATTTAAAATATTTTCAAACAAAACAAAAAAAAATCCTTAAAAAAGGAAAAAAAACTACATATCTACATAACTCCCGAAGTTACTGACCATGCTACCAGTTGGCTCCCTCTTTACTACTCATCCATTACGGTTGTTTTGCACATACCATGCTTTAAGGACTTTACCGGAGGATGCTCGCCGGAAATTGCCTTCTTCTTCTTCTTTGAATGAAAGAGTGGAGTATTTTTCGAATGTCTCAACCATTGGGAGAGCTTCGATTTTATAGCCGCGGTGGATTTTTTCTTTCCTCTTCTACCCTTAATTGAATGGTCTGTGTTTAAAGACAAAGGGTTACTTTTGTCTTTTTGGTTTTTCTTTCCTACCCTTGCATTATTACTTTTCAGCGCCGAAAGCAGGGGTAGTAAAAACTTTTCTTCTTGTGACGTCATCATGCCGACGTACATAAATCTTTTGTAGCCGCCTATGCTGAGCTTTGATTTTGTCTTTTGCCTGAGTGGCTACTGACTTGTTGGCTGTAGTGTCTACTAATATGGCTGTTGACTATTCAGTCAGACAACTGTCTTTCTGTGCACAATCTACAGGTGTGCTCTTTTGGAAACATCTTCTGTACCATCTTGCAGAAGCTTTCCTTTGTATTTTTGTTGAAGGGAATATTTCCTCTGAAGAGTTTCTTCAACGTTTCTTTGAGACTTTTCTGAACAGGTGCGGAAGTCTCCTTGTAGCTTTTCTCGACAATCGTCAGTGGGATGGATGTCTTGTAGACAAAGTTTTTCCTTTTATGAACCAGGTGTTGTATGAGCTATGTCAGTTTCTTGAGCCATTGGATACGCCTGGTTGGATGCTTTGGGGCATGGCTTCACCTTTGGAATATGTTTGGGATCATATTATTTTGTGGCTTCGCCTCCTTTGATGCCTTCAAATTTCATGACAGAAATGCCTGGGAACATTTTGATGTCAGTAACAATTTCAACAATACAAGAAACAAAATTAATTCAAATTCTTTTACTTTTTGTTATGGAGATAAAACTTTCGATAATCTCTTTTGGCATCTTCTCCAAAACTGATAAATAGGTGGAGTGAATCATTATCTGCTTTATGAATCCATATGTGTAAAGTATGGATGCATATTTGGAGTCTATCTCATGACAAGAACAATCTCCTTTGCACCTAGGAAAAAAGATCCAGAACAATCTGCTTTTAGGATCGCTTCAAAAGCATCATCCTCTACAAATGATGAAGTTTACACAGAATATAATACTTTTGGTCGCCAACTGATTTCTTTTGTTCAAGAGGAAAAACCTTCCTCTAGTAAACAAAAAGAGTAACAAGATAGTGAACCAGAGGCATGGGAATCTGATGAAGTTCCCATAGAAAATACTAAAAAAATATACTACTCTGCTAAAAAAAAAAAGGCGTATGATCTTGGTAAAAGATTTCGAATGCTTCGCTATAGTAACCAACATAAAGCAGAAACTTCAAGGGTACGTGATACCCACATGGAAGATAGCTTTCTAGATAACTTCTGAAACTGCACAACGGTTCACTCTCAAGAAAGAGAGAGTTTCTCCCACTCCAAAATATCTCTGGGAGGACAAAGGTATTCTACAAAATACACAAATGTCAATCCATCACATGCTACTAAGGGACACCAAACCATAGATAGCATAAACCCTTTTGGATTTTATCTCAACTTGGATTGCCCCAAGGATGGAGAAAAGGTCCTTAAAGAATGGGAAAGAAGCATCAACAATGCTGCAAACATGCATGAATCTTGGGATAAGGATTCTGCATTTAATTTGTTTACCCATGCTTTACAGGGTAATGTAGCTCATTCGTGGAACAACCTTCCCGAAGACGAAAAAAGAGCAATATCAACATCTATAGCCTCAATGCTAATAGGATTAGTGGCTAAGATATCAAAAGAATTTCTAAGAATACATCCAACCCTAGAAGCTCACAATGAGAGTACTAAACAAGTAAAACGTTTAGAAACTCTTCAAAAACTAAACAAGTTACTTATCTGTAACATTTGTTTTTATGAGAAGTATTACTGCGAATTGGCAATTTACTTCTATAAATTGCAAAAGGATGATCAAAAAACTTATCTGTCTATCTTTTATTCAAAATTGCCAGAACCTTTTGCACATGTAGCTGAAAAATACTACATTACAAAATATTGGCAAAATAATCCAAAACTTGGTACTTTAACCAGGGATAACTTCCTAAATTTTGATACTCTTGGAAGAAGACATAGATTTTTACAAGACATGTTGGAAAATGTCTGTGAAGCCCAAAAACTACAAAAGAAAATTATTAAGGCACACAAACAAACATTATGTTTTTCTAACCATAACAAAAATGTAAGAGCTTATAGTTGTAAAACAAACTATCTTAAGCAAATAAAATATCCTGAGAAATTTCATTAGAAAAACTTTAGGATACAACCATGTTCAAAATCTAGGTATACTCTCCGAAAGAGATACTTTAGAAAAAGAACAATCTTTGGCCCCACCACATCCAGTAAGGGTCAAATGCATATTGCCCACAGGGGAAACCCCCAAGCAAATGTAAATGCTAGATATGCTGGATATGCTAGAAAGAATGACATCTCGCACGCGATTGTCCAAATGATAATAAAAAAATGGCAATATAATACCTACATGATACTAGCAGAAGAAAACAGATTGGAAATCATCCATTACGATGACATCCACTCAAAAGATGAAGTATATGAACTTCATCTAGAGACTGAGTCCTCCACCACAAAAAACTCAAAAAATATGTCGGACTCTTCAGGCACTAACTGAGTCTGCACCTAAAAATAGAGCATGTAGCCTCTACAAACTTAACATATCCAAAAATGCTTTCTTTTTCCAAGTATACAATGATGCAGCCAGCGTGGTGATTTTCCACTTTGTTATAGTCGTAATAAATTATGTCCTTTATGTTAAGGAGAAATAATTGATTTACCTGATACTCTTACTCAAGAATTTTCTTGTGTTACAGACAGTTAAAAATGGATTCCCTTAGCAACACATTGAAGGACCTAGCAGCAGCAATTGCCACTCTCAAGGTATTGTTCTGAACTTTACAATCTCTATTTGACAGTCTTTTAGTTCTCTCTGAATGAGGAGACATATTCGAGAACCGTGCCTGTTACGGGTTAAGTGGAGAACTTTTAGAACTCAAGGTTAAGGAATTAACCATAGAGTTAAAAGAACTCACCAAACGACATGATATGCCAAGCTCCTCTGGGACTTCTACTAGATCTCCATCGCGAGAAAAGGAAGCAACAACGTCTGCTAACAAGCAGACGGATGACTGTAGTATTTTGATAAACACAGGTTGACCCGGGATTTCTACCGGTCATGCCAGGCATGAGAAGGAACCCACAACCCAATCTTCTTTGAAGATAGGGGAATAAGGGATTTCTACCTGCCAGTCTAGAGCTAGAAATGAAACCTAACGATTTCATCAAAATCAGAATCAGGGACTTCTACCTGCTTGTCTCGAGCTGGAAAGGAAGTCACAATGGATCCATCTTTGAAGGAAATGGACTTATCTGCGAATGAATTTTCATTCAAGAAAAAATTGGTTACCCCGTCTGAGTTTACAAGGTTGCAAAGTCTAAATAAGCTAGAGAAAGCATTCATTCAAAAATTGAATTCGATCATACCGTTCAATTCTAGCGATGGAATGAGCAAATCGGACAAGGGATGAACACTCCCTTTTTGTCCACTGAATCTAGCAACAGTTGGAATCAAGTGAAACTGAGTCATGAGATAGACTCAAAATATGTGTCCATACTTTACACCTATAGATTCATAACGCAGATAATGATTCAGTCCACCGATTTATCCTTTTTGGAGAAGATGCCAAAAGAGATTATGGAGGATTGTAAAAGTTTTATCTCCATGAAATTGTTACTGACATCAAAATATTCCCAAGCATTTCTGTCGTGACACATGAAGGCATCAAAGAAGGTGAAGCTACAAAGGAATATGATCCTAGACATATTCCAAAGGCGAAGCCATACCCCAAAGCAGTCTGGCCAACATGGAGTATCCAAGGGCTCAAGAATCTGACATAGTTCATACAACAGCTGGTTCAGAAAAAGAAAAGCTTAACTACAAGACATCCATTCCACTTACGATTGTCGCGAAAAGCTAAAAGGAGACTCCTGCACCTGTTTAGAAAAGTCTCAAAAGAAACGCTGAAGAAACTCCTCAGAGGAAATATTCCCTTCAACAAAAATACAAAGGAAAACTTCAACAAGATGGCATAGAAGACGTTTCCAAAAGAGCACACCTGTAGATTGTGCACAAAAAGGCAACTGTCCGAATGAATATTCAGCAGCCATGTCAGCAGACACTACTGCCAACAAATCAGCATCCACTCAGGCAAAAGACAAAATCAAAGGTCAGCAAAGGTGGCTATAAAAGATTCCTATACGTCAACATGATGATGTCACAAGAAGAAAAGTCTTTACTACCCTGGTTTCAGTCCCGAAAGGTAATAATGCAAGGGCAGAAAAGGAAAATCCAAAGGACCAAAGTTACCCTTTGTCTTTAAACACAGCCCCTTCAATTATGGGTAGAACAGGAAAGAAAAAATCCCCCGCGACTATAAAACCGAAGCTCTCCCAATTGTTGAGACATTCGAAAAATACTTCACTCTTTCATTCAAAGAAGAAGAAGAAGGTGATTTTCGGCGAGTATCCTCCTGCAAGTTCCTTAAAGCACGGTATGTGCAAAACAGCCATAATGGCTATGTAGTAAAGAGGGAACCATCTGGTAGCACGGTTGGCAACTTCAGGAGTTATGTAGATATGTAGTTTTTATTTTCCTTTTTTAAGGATATGTATGGTTTTTTTTTGTTTAACTATATTTTACATTTCCGCATGTTTGTAATATTTTAGTTCGTATAGTATTTGTTGTTACTGTTCATGAATACTATTCATGTTTACTGTTCACTCATAAATAGTAATAGTATCAAAATAGTGCCAAATAGGACAGAAGCTAGAGACTTGAAATTATTCGGCTATGCAACGAGGTAGAAAACGAAATGGAATTGTGCTCTACCCTACTGAAGCATCCATGGAGCCGCAACGGTTGACATGCACGGCTTGGGGACCTTTCAAAACCATGAGGACATATAAACGATTGCCCACGAGGTGGCAAACCGACAGGAATAGGGTCAAACCCCGAAGAAGTTCTGAGTAGCAGCAGAAGTCATGTTGGGCCTATTGCATAACTATTAAAAATAGACACAAACGAGTAAATAGCAGTGGTATGAGGTAGGAACTAGCGATATAATTATTGGTGAAATGATAGGTATGTATGAATAGGACTATATGAATAGTATTGTGTGAGTCAGTGTTATTTTCTGCATCCCCCATCTCCTATCATAAATGTCATTGTGTTCCCGTTGTTTGAAATTGGTATCAGAGCAATAGTGATTATGATATCATATTAGGCTATTATAGTCTCATTGCTTTAAAATAGTATCAGAGCAATAGTAATTTTGGTACCATATTAGGTTGTTGTAGTCGTTGTGTTTAAAATGGTATCAAAGCAATAGTGCTTTTGGTATCATATTAGGTTGTTGTAGTCGTTGTGTTTAAAATGATATTAGAAGAGACAACGACAGCGGGCCTAATATGATACGACCCAAAGCTGATCACATCCTAAGTAACATTTGTAATTCACAAATGTACCTAAAACCAAGAGTTCCAATATGGAACAAATTAGGTCTAATCCAGCGATAACACTTATCAATTACTTGCAACTGCGAGCAAATATCATGCCAAGAAGTTATGATAATCAGATTGAATTCCTGAAGGTCTGGATTTTCAATTAAAAGATCGGCTTTTACGAGTTCAAGCCAGACTCAAAGAGTTAGAAGAAAATCCTTTAGTTTTAGAATACAACAATGAAGGAAGAAGAATAATCCGAGATGGACGATTCTTAGGACTCGGTCCAGTAGGATTAAAACGAGTTATCAAAGGCCTGAAACATCAAATCAGGATTGAACAACTCGAACTTCAAGAATATGCTATCTAAGAAATTCTTAGAAGATTTGGTTCTCAGTCTATAAAGAGAAATCTATAGGATGAACCAAGAGGAAACCGTATACCCCCATGTAGAAACAACTTCGATTGGAGAAGCCTCTACAAGTACATACGGAATACCAGAACAAAAAAAAAAAGTACTAGTATGTTGTCTTCATTGGAAGACAAACAAGAATATATGACAGCTGAGAACAAGCTCAAGCAGAAGTCATAGGATTCCCCAAAAATTCTCATAGAAAATTCCGGGCATGGAAAGATGTTGAACAAGCTTGGACAGTATCCCGAAATAAATGATCTATAGGCAAAAACTTTTAGATCGTTTACAAATTAAAAGAGATGGCCTTGCCTGGATTCTTTTACTAAAGAAAATGCTTCAACCTGAAGATGACTCAATCCTAGCAATGGAAATGTACTATTTCATTTTAGCAGGATATAATGATGGCATCTACAGATTTAGATGCAAAATCAAAACAATTAACCAATAGCTAAACCAATTAGCTGTATAAAATGAATGAGTTTTCTATCTAACAGATATTCAAACCCCATTACCATTAGGCCTTCGTGACATTACCAGATGGCTTAAAAACCTAGTGTCATGCCTAGCACCTAGGAAATAAGATCCCAAACCTTCAGACTTTAGGATCGCATAAAAAAATCATCCTCTACCGATGATTAAGTTTACGCAGAATATACTACTTTCGGTCGCCAAAAGATTTATTATGTTCAAGAGGAAAAACCCTCCTCTAGTAAACAAAAAGAGCAATAAGAAAGTGACCTAGAGGCCTAGGAATTTGATGAAGTTGCAATAGAAAATACCAAGAAAAAAGACTACTTTGCTAAAGACAAAAAGGCAGATCATCTTGGTAAAAGATTTTGAACGTTTCGTAGTAGTAACCAATATGTAAGAGAAACTTCAAGGGTACGCGATACCCAAGATAACTTCTGAAACCGCACAATGGTTCACTCTCAAGAAAGAGAGAGTTTCTCCCATTCCAAAATATCTCTGAGAGGACAAAGGTATTCAACAAAATACACAAATGTCGATCCATCACATGCTACTAGACACCAAACCATAGATAGCATAAACCCTTTTGGGTTTTATATCAACTTGGATTGCCCCAAGGATGGAGAAAAAGTCCTTAAAGAATGGGAAAGAAGCATGAGCAATGTTACAAACATGCATGAATCTTGGGATAAGGATTCTGCCTTTAATTTCTTTACCCATTCTTTACAGGGAAATGTAGCTCATTGGTGGGACAACCTTCCCGAAGACCAAAAATGAGCAACATCGACATCTATAGCTTCAATCTTAAAAGGATTAGTGGCTAAGATATCAAAAGAATTCCTAGGAATACATCCAACCATAGAAGGTTACAATGAGAGTACTAAACAACGAAAACGTTTAAAAACTCTTTAGAAATTAAACAAGTTAAAAATATGCAACATTTGTTTTTATGAGAAGTATTTTTGCAAATTTGCAAGCTACTTTTACAAATTGAAAAAAGATGATCAGAAACCTTACCTGCCCATCTTTTATTCAAAATTTCCAGAACCTTTTGCAACTATAGTTGAAAAGGACTACATTATGAAATATTGGCAAAACAATCCAGAATTTGGTACTTTAACCATGGATAATTTTCTAAATATTGATACTTTAGGAAGAAGACACAGATTTGTATAAGACATGTCGGCAAATCTTTGTGAAGGCCAAAAACTATTAAAGAAAAGTAGTAAGGCACTTAAACAAACATTATGTTGTTCTAACTAGAACAAAAATGTAGGAGCTTATGGTTGTAAAACCAACTCTCATAAGCAAAGAAAATATCCTAAGAAACAATTTAGGATACAAAAAAGTTCTAAAAAAAGTATAGTCCCAGAAAGAGATACTTTAGAAAAAGAACGAACTCTGGCCCTATCCCATCCAGTAAAGGGTCAAATGAGTATTGCCCAAAGGAGAAACCACGAAGCAAATACAAATGCCGGATATGCCAGAAAGAAGGACATCTTGCTCGAGATTGTCCAAATGACAAGAAAAAATGGCAGTACAATACCTACATGTTACTAGCCAAACAAAAAGTATTGGAAATCATTCATTATGATGAAATCCAGTCTGAAGATGAAATATATGAACTTCATCTACAAACAGAGTCTTCCACCTCGGAAAACTTAGAAAATTTGTTGGACTCTTCAGGCACTTTCTCTGAATGAGTATCCGCATAAATGTAGAGCATGTAGCTTCTAGAAATTCTTATATCACAGTCATGCTTAAGCTACCTGGATATATCAAATTCCACATACACGCTCTTGTCAATACAGGAAGTTCATATTGTCTAGCTCGACAAAATCTACTTCCGACAACTTTATGGAAAACACTTGAAGTACCCCTTCAAGTAACAATTGGCTCAGGAGATACTATTCCTCTCCCTGCCAAAGCCAGAACCATTCATCTCGACATTGGAGGTGAAATGTTTTTTATCCCAAAACTCATTAGTTTAGGACCAAACATAAACTCAGGACATGATTTAGTCCTAGGAAATGAATGGCTCATGTTCCACGCCCATGTAGAACAAACACCAGCCTACTATAAACTTCGTTGTCGTACACGACGCGAGATAGATAATTCTGCTATATTTGTTTATGCAGTAAAACCCCCTGAAGCCTTTGCCATTTCTGGCTATGGAGACGTTCTCTATTAGGTCTTCAAATAACGCAACAAGTGTGATGATGAGGTTCCCCCCTGGAATCTCTTCTCCTCGCAGAATAATGCGAATCAGAAGTTCAGCAGCTTCTGGATTCCACTTGTTCTAAGAAACCATTAGAATGGTGGAATAAACAAAAATCATATGCCGACCTCGAACTTCTTGATCCTGAAAAGGAAATTTGAGAAAAACCTATGGTTTACACTCCTTTTGATGTTGAAGAATTCTCAACACAGATCAATGACTTGCTCACTCTCGGATTAATTCGTGCAAGTTATTCTCCACATACATCTCCTGCTTTCCTGGTACAGAATCATGCAAAGATAAAATGTGGAAAAGCAAGAATGGTCATTAACTATAAAAAGGTTAATGAAGCCACAAAAATGGACGACTACTACCTTCCTAACAAAGAAAGGTTAATAGTTGCAATACAAGGAAAATAATGGTTTTCCAAGTTTGATTGCAAATCAGGGTTTTGGCAAATTCGTTTAACCGAAAGAGCTATTCCCCTTACTACATTCAGCTGTCCTTCGGGACACTATGAGTGACTTGTTATGCCCTTCGGGTTAAAACCAGCACCCAATATAATCCAAAGAAGAATGGACGACATCCTCAAACCATTCTTTAAATTTTGCTTAGTTTATGTTGATCACATCCTAGTCTTTTCGGAAACAAAGGATCAACATAAAGAGCAATTACCTAAGAAATTAAATGCCTTAAAAAATGTTGGGATAGCACTTAACAAAAAGAAATAAGAATTGTTTAAAACTAAGATAGATTTCTTAAGATTAAACATCTCAAAAGGAGAAATCATTTTCTGGATAAACTAGTAGCTTTTCCAAATGAGATAGAAGATGTAAAACAACTTCAACGTTTCTTAGGATGCCTAACATATGCTGACAAATTCAGAAAGAATTTAGCAGAAATTAGGAAAGCCTTTCAACCAAAGTTAAAGATAGATGTCAAACGGGAATGGACTCCCACTGATAGTTCAAGAGTTATCTAGATCAAACAAATGATGAAATGCCTCCCCATGTTAACTCTACCAAATCCATATGCAAAACTAATTTTAGACCGCCTTAGATCATACTTGGGCAGCAGTACTAAAACGTAAAACCAATGATTCTGCGAGAATATGTAAATATACCTCAGGAACATTTTCATATGCTGAAATAAATTATCATTCTTATGAAAAAGAAATTTTAGCAGTAAAAAATGGGATAAAGAAATTTTATATTTATCTTGCCCCAAAAGAATTTCTGGTAAGAACTAACTGTAAAACTTTTGTTGGTTTTATGACAAGAAATTTAGAAGATTCACTTTGTTGCGGTAGATTACTACACTGGCAGCAATAGTTCTTCCAATTCTCTTTTACTATTTAACACATTAAAGGAGATAAAAATTATTTACCTGATACTCTTACTCGAGAATTTTCTTGTGCTACAGACAGGTAAAAATAGATCCCTTCAACAGCACACTGACGGACCTAACAACAACAATTGCCACACTTATGGTATTTCTCTCCCTATAGCCACTCTTCGACAGTCTCTTAGTTCTCTCTGGACGAGGAGACTTATCCGAACACTATGCCCGTTATGGGCTAAGTGGCGACGTCTTATAACTCAAGGTTAAGGAATTAACCGAAGAGTTAAAAGAACTCACCAAAAGGCATGATATGCCAAGTTCCTCTGGGACTTCTACCAGATCTCCATCATGAGAAAAGGAAGCTTCAACATCAGCTAATAAGCAGATAGATGACTTTAGTGTTTTGATAAACATAGGTCGACCCAGGATTTCTACCGGTCATGTCATGCATGAGAAGGAAACCACAACCCAGGCTTCTTTGAAGATAGGGGAATCAGGGATTTCTACTTGCCAGTCTAGAGCTGGAAAGGAAACCTTAATGATTTTGTCAAAATCAGAATCAAGGACTTCTACCTGCTAGTCTTGAGCTAGAAAGGAAGTCACAATAGTTCCATCTATGATGGAAACGGACTTGTCTAAGAATGAATTTTCATTGAAGACAAAATTGGTTACCTTGTCTGAGTTTACAAGATTGAAAAGCCTCAATAAGCCAGACAAAACGAGTTTTAATAAGTTTGAGTTTTTGAAGAAAATTCAACCTTTGAAACTATCGAACATCATGTCTGAAGAACCCTCGCGACGCCCTCAAAAGGTGGATAACATTTATTCAAAAATTGAATCCAATCATACCATTCAATTCCAGCGATGGAATGAGCAAATCGGACAAGGGATGAATACTCCCTTCTTCACCACTTAATCCAACAACAGTTGGAATCATGTGAAGCTGAGTCAAGATATAGACTCTAAATATGCATCCATACTTTATTCCTATGGATTCATAAAGAAGATAGTGCTTCACACTTCCAATTTATCGGTATTAGAGAATTTTCCAAAAGAGATTATGGAGGCTTGCAAAAGTTTTATCTCCATAACAAAAAGCAAAGGAATCAAGATTAATTTCATTTCCTGCACAGCTGAGATTGTTACTGACATCAAGATGTTTCCAAGCATTTCTGTCATAACTCTTGAAGGCATCAAAGAAAGTGAAGCTACACTAGAATATGATCCCTGACATATTCCAAAGGTGAAGCCATGCCCTGAAGCAGTCTGGCCAACCAGACGAATACAAGGGCTCAAACTTCTGACACAGTACATACAACAGCTAATTCAGAAGAAGAAAAACTTTATCTACAGGATATCCGTCCCACTGACAATCATCTCGAAGAGCTATAAAGAGACTCATGCACCTGTTCAGACCAGTCTCGAAGTAATGCTGAAGAAACTCCTCAGAGGTAATATTCCCTTCAGCAAAAATACAAAGGAAGGCTTCTGCAAGATGACCCAAAAGACTTTTCCAAAAGAGCACACCTATAGATTGTGCACAGAAAGGCAGTTGTCCGAATGAACAGTCAGCAGCCATGTCAGAAGACACAACAGCCGACAAGTCAGCAGCCACTAAGGCAGAAGACAAAATCAAAGTCAGCAAAGGCGGCTACAAAAGTCAGCAAAGGCGGTTACTGTTATGGACTACATAGCATCATGAGTTATCCATAGGCATAGGAATTAAATTACGTCAATTTACTTTTCATGTAATTTCAATTCGGTTTGGTTTACTTGATTTGGTTTGGTTTACTTTGGGTTGGTTCAGTGTAATGTGGCATGAACCACTTGACCTATGGGTCATCTTTGTATTTTCGTCCTCAACCCTATTTAGGGGGACGTGAAGGAGAAGAGAGGCAAGTATTGAGAAAATTATATTTTACAGGTCAGATTCTCCCTCAGAGGTCTAGGTCGGATTTCTCCCTTTGAGGTCCAAGGTTGAGCTTCCTCCAAAGCTCCTTCATTCTAATTGAGTTCCACCATTACTCGTTCAAGAAACAAAAATTCTCTTCCAACGTCAAGATCATCCATGGAGGGAAGAGAAGAAAGAAGGGTGACTCGATCCATGGCAAGGGAAGAACCCAACATCTTGGTATCAGACAGGTCCACCCTTGGGGATTCCTCTTCCCCTTACGATTTGAGACAGTTAGTGGAAGATACTAGGTAGAGGACAGATAACCAGGCTCATGCCCTGGAAGAGGTGCTTCAAACAACCTCTGATTTGCGTGAGGCAATAAAATCAATGGATGCTCCCATCCAAGCTCTCCTCCAGTGACAAGAGGACCATGATACACAAGCCCAACCACCAGCTACCTACTCTCCACCGGCCGACCACCATCAATTCCACCCACCACCTCCCCCACAACCACCAATGCGTCAACACCATCCCCATCTGAGGCCTACCATTCAAGGACCAAACACTATGCCCAAGTATTTAAAACTTGACTTTTCTACGTATGATGGGTTTAAGGACCCTTTGATTTGGTTAGCCAAGTGTGATCAGTTCTTTTATCATCAAAAAACATATGTGGATGAGAAAGTGTATTTGGCCGCCTACCACATGCTCGATGAAGCACTTCTATGGTACCACCAATTCCGAAATGACCAAGTGGTTCAGGATTGGGCAACTTTTAGACAGTCTTGCATGATGAGATTTGGTCCTCCAGCTAGTAGCAATCCATTGGGAGAATTAATCAATTACAAACAAACTGGAACACTAGAGGTGTACCAAAAGATCTTCCAGGAAAGGTTAGCCCGAGCAAACCAGTTTGTTAGCCACACACAGTATGTTCATATTTTTACTGCTGGTTTGACAAAAGCTCTGCGATTAGAAGTTGAATTACATGCTCCTACAGATTTAGACCACACTATGAATTTAGCCAAGGCAATTGAGCACAAGCAGTGTGTTCTAAAGGAGTCACTGGTCAGAAAACCAGCTTGGCCAGGGAGGCATAATGCCTCAGTGCCAAACCCTTCCTATGGACCTCCAAGATTTAGAGACAGTACAACCCCACGCCCAAACATCTCTAATTCGGCTCCACCTGCTCCTTACTTCAAAAAACTTACTAGACAAGAAATGGACCAGAGAAAGGCCAAGGGCCTCTATTTTAACAGTGATGAACAGTATGTCATTGGACACCACTGCAAACGATTATTCAGTATATGTCTGTGGGAGGATGGAGAAGAAATACCACCAGAGGAGAAAATTGTGGAAACTGACCAAGAAGGTCCAGAGATTTCCCTTCATGCTATGACTGGTCTACGCAGTGCAAGCACAATGCAGATTAAAGCCCAATTACATCATTTATAGTTACTGGCTTTAGTTGACTTGGGCAGTACACATAATTTCATCAGTCAGCAGGCGGCAGAACAACTTGGGTTAGTAGTACAGCAACAGACTGGTCTTTCTGTATCAGTAGCCAATGGGGCTAAAATTACTAGTGTAAGCATATCACCAGCCACACACTTTGATATTGAGGGATATGCATTTTTTGTAGATTTTCTGGTGATTCCACTATCAGGATTCGATTTGGTGCTAGGAATTAAATGGCTACAATTGTTGGGACCAATACTATGGGATTTCCAAGCTCTGACCATGTCTTTTATAGAGGACCAACAACAAATTATATTGCATGGCACACAAGCACCACTCACCTGCACACTACAGGTTGCCCAGGTCCAGTCCACAAACACATGTAAGTTATCTCACTTACTTATAGAATTTGAAGATATTTTTCAAGACCCATCTGCCTTACCGCCACTTAGGCACTGTGATCACCATATCCGTTTGAAAATGGGTACCGAGCAGGTAGTGGTGCGTCCGTATCATTACCCTCACTTACAGAAGGATGAGATTGAAAGGCAGTGCCAGCAGATGTTAGCACAGGGTATTATTCAGCCCAGTAGGTCTCCTTTTTCTTCACCGGTATTACTCGTCCGCAAGCATGATAAGTCATGGAGGTTCTGTGTGTATTACCGATAACTCAATGCCCATACGATTAAAGATAAGTTTCCTATTCCAGTGGTGGACGAGCTGTTAGATGAGCTACATGGAGCTACTATTTTTATTAAACTCGATTTGAAATCTGGCTATCATCAAATCCGAGTTCATCCATCAGAAGTGGAGAAAACAGCGTTCCACACGCATCACGACCATTTTGAATTCCTCGTAATGCCATTTGGTCTGTCAAATGCGCCTTCCACCTTCCAGGCCCTCATGAATGAGGTATTTTCCTCTCTCTTGAGAAAATATGTATTGGTATTTTTCGACGATATTTTGGTCTATAGCAATAGCTGGGAAGAACATCTTCAGCACCTTCACTAGGTATTTTCTCTTATACGTTCACATCATTTGGTTTTAAATCGGTCAAAATGTTCTATGGGCACATCAGAAATGGCATACTTGGGCCACGTTATTTCAGCAGCGGAGGTGAAGTTAGACCAGAGTAAGATACAGGCGGTCATAGATTGGCCTATTCCTACATCTATTACAGCCTTAAGAGGATTTTTGGGCCTAGCCGAATATTATAGAAAATTTATTCGTAGCTATGGCCAGCTTTCAGTTCCGCTCAACAATCTCCTCAAGAAAAAAACTTTTACCTGGTCTGAGACTGCAGCTCATTCCTTTCAATAATTGAAAGACGCCTTATCATCTGCCCCAGTTTTGCAACTCCCTGACTTTGAGGAGTCGTTTGTAGTGGAATGTGATGCTTTGGGGGGCGGTATTGACGCATTGTTGCACCAACAGGGCCACCCAATTGCTTATTTTAGCCGTCAACTGGGCCAACACCACCACAAGTTGGTAGCTTATGAGAGGGAATTGATCGGATTGGCAAAAGCTATACAGCATTGGCGCCCTTATCTATGGGGACGTTCTTTTTTTATTCGCACTGATCATTGCAGCCTCAGGTATCTTCTTGAGCAGCGTCTCACTACTTCACCACAGCAGCATTGGTTAAGTAAGCTTATGGGGTTTGACTTTTCTGTCGAGTATAAACCGGGAAGTTTGAATGTAGGGGCTGATGCCTTATCTCGCCAGGACGTTCCAGAACCGCAATTAAATGCCATCAGTCAGCCCAGAGCTCTCTTGTTGGATTCTATTCGGGAAGAGGCACAACAGTACCCGGATATTATCTCCTTATGCCAGGACATCCAACAGGGGACAGTGGCAAACCATTGGAGGGTTCAGGACAATCTCGTCCTCTACAAAAACAGAATTTTTCTACACCACACATCCCCTCTGATTTATAGCATTTTAGCCTCCTTCCATGACAGTACACATGAGGGCCGACAAAAAACATATTTCCGGATCTGTAGGGAATTTTATTGGAGGGGCATGAAGCGCAGTATAGCTGATTATGTGGCGGCTTGTCAGACTTGTCAATGAAATAAAGCTAAAACATTAAGTCCAGCTGGGTTGCTCCAACCACTTCAGCTTACGTCACAGGTCTGGTCTGATATTTCTATGGACTTCATAGATGGACTTCCCTCTTCATCGGGTAAATCTATTATCCTTGTAGTGGTGGATCATTTCTCTAAGTATGGGCATTTCATTCCTCTGGCGCATCCTTACACTGCAACTCAGGTCGCTCAACTTTTTATGGATAACATTGTCCACTTACATGGGATGCCTAATTCAATTACCAGTGATAGGGATGCAATCTTTACAAGTACCTTCTGGAAAGAACTCTTCAAGTTACTGGGCACAGCGTTAGCCTTTTCTTCAGCCTACCATCCGCAGACTGATGGTCAAATAGAGGTCGTCAACAGAACCATTGAAATGTATCTCCGCTGTTTCGTGGGGGACTCACCTGAGAGGTGGGTTAAGTGGCTCGCCTGGGCTGATTTCTGTTACAACACCTCCTACCACAGCGCACTCGGCACAACCCCATTCAAGGTGGTATATGGTAGAGAACCTCCCCGTCTTTTAGCCTATGAACCAGGGGCCTCTAAAGTCGGCACTTTGGACCAAGCATTAGCTCAAAGAGACACATTCATCACTAAGGTGCGCACTCATCTATAGGAGGCACAACATTCTATGAAAAAATATTATGACAGGAAGCACCGGGAAGTCTTCTTTTCTCCTGGAGATTATGTTTGGTTGCGTCTCCAACACTATAGGTAGCTGTCTTTGACAGCCTCCAAACATCACAAGCTCTCTCCTAAATATTATGGTCCCTTTCAGGTGATGGACCGCATTGGGACAGTGGCCTACAGATTGCAGCTTCCGCCAAAGGCCAGAATTCACAACGTCTTTCATGTCTCACTATTGAAGGCCTTCCAAGGTGATTCGCCTTTGCTGCACACCCTGCTGCCCCCACTCCATGAGGGACGTGTACTTTCTACCCCGGCACAGGTATTAAAAACTCGCCGTATTCAGGGTGATTGGGAGATCTTAGTGTAATGGGCAGATGTTGACCCCAGTAACACGACATGGGAGCCATTAGCGGCATTTCACACCCTCTACCCATACTTTGAGGTTGAAGACAAGCTCTTTCTCCAGGGGGGATGATGTTATGGACTCCATAGCATCACAAGTTATCCATAGGCATATGAATTAAATTACGTCAATTTACTTTTCATGTAATTTCAATTCAGTTTGGTTTACTTTATTTGGTTTGGTTTACTTTGGGTTGGTTCAGTGTGATATGGTGTGAACCACTTGACCTATGGGTCATCTTTGTATTTTCGTCCTCAACCCTATTTAAGGGGACGTGAAGGAGAAGAGAGGCAAGTATTGAGAAAATTATATTTTACAGGTCAGATTCTCCCTCAGAGGTCTAGGTCGGATTTCTCCCTTTGAGGTCCAAGGTTGAGCTTCCTCCAAAGCTCCTTCGTTCTAATTGAGTTCCACCATTACTCGTTCAAGAAACAAGAATTCTCTTCCAACGTCAAGATCATCTATGGAGGGAAGAGAGGAAAGAAGGGTGACTCGATCCATGGCAAGGGAAGAACCTAACAGTTACACAAAGGTCAGCAAATGCGGCTACAAAAGATTCATGTACGTCAGCATGATGGTGTCACAAGAAACAAAGTCATTTCTACCTCTGCTTTCGGCGCCGAAAGGTAATAATGCATGGGCAAAAATGAAAAGCCAAAAAGACAAAAGTTACTATTTGTCTTTAAACACACACCATTCATTTAAAGGTAAAGAGGGAAAGAAAAAGCAAGCCTCAACTATAAATTCGAGGCTCCTCCAGAGGTTGAGGCATTCGAAAAACACTCCACTCTTTCATTCGAAGAAGAAGAAGAAGGCTATTTTCGATGAGCATCCTCCTGCAAGTTCCGCAAAGCACGGTATGTGCAAAATAGCCGTAATGGCTGAGTAGTAAAGAGGGAATCGATCGGTAGCATGGTTAGTAACTTCAGGAGTTATGTAGCTATGTAGTTTTTATTTTTCATTTTTTAAGGATAAGTATTGTTTTTATTTTTTGCCAAACAATATTTTATATTTATGAATGTTTGTAATATTTCAATTCATACAATGAATGTTTATATTGTTCATCTTCCGCATATGAATCTCCACAGTGTTTGTTTTTACTATTCTAAAGTTACTATTCATTTTTTACTGTTCATGTTTACTGATCACTCGTAAATAGTAATAGTATCGAAATAGTGCCAAATAGGACAGAAGCTAGAGACTTGGAATTATTCGGCTACGCTCCGAGGTTGAAAATGAAACGAAGTTGTGCTCTACCCTGTTGAAGCAACCATGGAGCCGAAATGGTTGACATGCACTGCTTGGGGACCTCTGAAAATCATGAGGACGTAAAAATGATTGCCCACATGGTGGAAAGCCAGCAGGAATAGGGTCAAACCCCGAAAAAGTTCTGAGTAGTAGCAGAAGTCATGTTGGGCCTATTAGATAGCTATTAAAAATAGACACAAACGAGTAAATAGCAGTGACATGTGGTAGGAACTAGTGGTAATATTAATGGTGAAATGATAGGAATGTATGAATAGGGCTGTATGAATAGTATTGTGTGAGTCATTGTTATTTTCCACTGCCCCCATCTCCTGTCCAAAAAAAGGTCACATCCCAAGACACAAGTAACCCTTTGAGAGTAGGATTATAACAAATATAACCATTCTCAAAGACTTTCAAGGGAAGTGAAAAAGGGTCATCATTTGGAAACAATAATGAATATGAGGATTTATGACCGAGAATGGATGAGGGTAGCCTATTAATAAGAAAGCACACAATAATATGGTATGTGGCCGGTAGAAGTATGGTACTTTCATGGTAGATAATAAGCCACAAACTACCTATAGTAGATGATCATTCTTCCGTTCTACTACACCATTCTATTGAGGGATGTAGACACAAGACGTCTAATGGATAATGTCGTTTTCTTGATAAAAGGAGTCAAGGTCACTAGAGAGATATTCTTTGGCATTATCAGAGTGAATATTTTTTTATTTTTTACATAATTTAGTGATCACCATAGCATGAAATGACTTAAAGATAGAATTTCATATCTCTCTTTAAAAAGAAATATCAATGTGGCATGAGTAAAATCATCAATACAGGTAATAAAGTACTTAACTCGGGAAATGTTCGAGTCGCTCAAAGGTTTCCATACATCTTTTTGGATCAAAGAAAAGGGAGCAACACCTTTATGTTCCAACTGAGGAGAATATGTGTTCCTCTGGTGTTTGCTCAGTTGACACACTTCATAGTTTAAATTGGACATATTCTTGAATGGAGGAAAAAGAAGATGAAGAGAGTGTGCAAATGTATTTCTCAGCCGATTGTGCCATAGACTCACCTTGGTGTGCTTGGTTGAGACAACATTTATTTGAAGCACGTCTAGGTTGTGAATCCCTCTTTGTTCACGGCATCCACCAATCACCAAATTTGATGTAAGATCCTAAAACACACATGAAGTGGGAGAGAAGGTGATGGAGCAATTGAAAATCTTAGAAAGTTGACTAATAGATATGAGGTTCAAGAAAAAGGTCGGAACAAAGAGGATATTTATGAGCAGAAGTGATGGTGTAATAGAGGTGGATCCTTTCTCGAAAACTTTAGTTTGGGATCCATCAGCTACAATAACAAAATTATTAGAAAGACAAGGAGAGACATTTATTATCTGTGAGATGCTCGGAGGCCCCTGAATTAATTATCTAAGAGGAAGAGGAGGTAGTGGCAGAGAGCATACCTGAAATGGTGGTGGAAACAACAGTGGTGGACGAGAGACCATTAGAGTTTTCATCCTCTGGAATAAGTCATACTCATCTTTGTTTGAGGGTCTTTTTGCCTTCCGGTGGTGCAGACCATTCTAGCTTGCCTTGGACTTTCTAGTAATGTTCAATGGTGTGGCCATATCTCCCAAAATGAATGCATTCCTTGTTGTCTGTTTTGGACGAACTAGTCCTTCCACCTCTTCCTTGTCCTCCTCTATAATTTCTACAATGGTCTCAGCCTCGGTCAGTTTGTGTGCCCAGATTACTGCAGTACGTAGTTGATGATACTTCAGTATGAGAGGGGAAAGAAGTGTCTGGAATGTAGAGTAAGGTGGCACATACATTGTGAAAAGTTAGAATAGCAGAAGAGCTAAGGAGTTGAGTTTTAGCAAGCCCAAGATACAACTTAATATTTTCTAAATAGATAGCAGTTATTAAGGCTTCCTTTTGCTTTTCTTGGATAGAAATATCAGCCGAGCTATGCTAAGCTAGTTTCCATTCTTGAAGAAGACCTCTGAATTATGCCAAGTATTCATGTAGATTTTCTCTATGTTCAGTATTAAGTATACTTTGGAGGATATCATATGGCCTTTGTAGGTTGTCAAAGCTAGAGTATGATTTAGAACATGTATCCCAAACATGTTTGGCTTTATCCTTGGCTACTTGCTTTTCCATGCTATTGATGAGCCAACAAACCACAAGGGTGTCATTTTTCAACCAATTATTGTAAATGATATCTTCTTCATCAATAGGTGGTCCAAGCTTGGTTATGTGACCTAGTAGGTCAAGAGTAATAAGAAAACTTTTAACTTATTTGAACCAGCTTGAATAATTGTATAACACTCTTAAGGGTATGGTGGTAATCCTAAGAACATTGTTCTTATTCCAATATGTTCTTCAGCCATGGGAGGCAAGTAAAACTTATAAAGTATGAAGGGAGAAACTTATTTTCCAGCCTAACTAAACAAATCAAATAGCCCATGCAAGTGTCAACTTGAACCAACTTGGTTCAAGGAAGAACCTGAGCCCAATCTTCCAATTTCAATCAGAACTCAATGATTGGCATTAGTCAACTAATCATGCACTGAATTAAGGAAACTCTTGGCTAGACAAAAAATCATATCTTTCTTAAAAAAGTGAGAATCAAATTATCCACCAAACATGAACTTTAGAATATCTTTCACAAATCAGCCACTTCCAAATATAAATAAGGAAACTTTTGTTATGAACACAATAACATTATTATTTTATTGTTTTTATTTAATTTACTTTATTTTATTTCATTTTAGGCCACATGGGTATTTTTGGAATATTTTATTTATAGGGGTATTTTTGTTATATTCTATATTAAACCCTAACAGGGTGAACCCTATTTAAGGGGTAAGAGTAATGAGAAAGAAAAATATTGAAGTATTTAGGTTAAATCTAGCATAAAGAGGCTTGAGATCCTCCTTCTTGATCTCAAGGTTATGGTTTCCTAAAAACCCACGTATTCTCTCATCCTCCATTGATCTTCGTCTTTCCCATGTCTTCCTACTATCCCTACGGTAATGCCTAGAAGACCGTAACCCATGGTAGATCCCAGATCCTCCCAAAGAATCCTTGTGTCAGATCCGGGACCGTAACAACTGGTATCAGACCAGGAACACAATGGGCTATTCATTTTCCCCAAAAGGATGGATTATTCTGGATGAGGTATACTATTTAATGGAAAATGTATGTAAAGATATGGGAGAAATACATGCATCGTATGAATCTTCCATTGAAATTGCTGCAATTGAAGTTTCTACAATTAAGAGGGCTGCCACAGTCGACGTTGGCTCGGACAGGCAGGAGAAGCAACCAATCAGAGACCTCTCTGTTTCTCCAGTGACGGCGACCTCCGAATTTTGGGATTCAAAACTTCCAAAAATTGAAGGGTATACAGCACACCCTTCATCGGACAATCCATAATGGGATTCGGCATCTAACCCTTTGCCAATGGACGCCATACGTCTTTTCGAACTGAAGACGCAGGGAAATCCAAAGCCGAACAGGGTGGAGGTAATACAAATCCAAACAGGGGAAATTCTGAAATCGTCGACACTGGACGATTTGGAGGTGACGCCTCCAAGGGCTGTTGTTCGCCAGCAAAGAAGGGGGCAACTCTGTCAGCTCCGTCAGACAAATTTTGCTCCACCTCGCCCTCGGAAATCCAACGGGGAACCACCATCAATGTTTTTTGGGGTAAGCTTCTAACATGGCCTCATTTGAGATGTATAAACTATTTTTCCATGGGGGTGAAGGAGCTACCAGGGGCTGAGCAGCAGCACCGTTGCTCGAATATTTGGCCAGGAGGTTCTCTGTTCCGTGAAGCAGAGAAGCAGTACCCAATTGAAGGTATTCGGGCTTGGGTGTATGTATTTCGAGAGGAAATTTTTCTGGGGATGCCGGGATTCATAGGAAAAATTTTATGGGGGCTGCTGAAAATTTTTTTTTTGGGGGGGGGGGGGGCTTTATTTTGCTGTTGATGAGCACAGTCACTGTGCGTGTAAAATGCCTGGAATTTTCATGGATGGTAAAAATGAAGATGGGGTTGTACATGCCGTGAGCCCCACCCTCAAGGAAAATTCTTCTGTAAATAAGTTGACAAAGAGTACACTCTTAGTCCTCACAGTGCTCGAAGCGAGGCTATTAATCTTCTTGAAGAAGCTTGTGTGGATACCTCAATTGAACGGTTATATGATATCATCTGTGACATGCACACCTCTGCTGATGGGTCCCCATCAAGGCCAAGTTTTGGATGTGAGGGTGATGACTCAAGGATTGATTCTGAGTTATGCCATCTTGTTGGTGGAGATAGGTGGGTGTTAGAGATAATGGAAGAGGAGTCAGAGAAAGAGGAGCCCGTTGAAAAGAATGCAACTTCTACAGTGAATAATGGCTCTCCAAGTGCAAAGTCCGAGCAGACCCACTCTTCTGGTCATAAGTCCATTTCTTTTGGACACTCAAGAGAACCATCTCAGCTGCAGTTGAATGTTGAGCCATCAGTATAATCTGGTCTAACAAGTAAAGGGTCCAATATAAAGCCTCCTACAGAGGTAAAGACTGATAAAAACGTAAGAAAATTGAGTTTTAGTGCTGCTTCCAACAACAAAGAAAAGAATGTTACCTTAGGAGCATCAAAATTATACAATGGAATTGCGGATCCAGCTGAAGTAGCACTCAACAACCCAGATCTTGGACCTTTCCTACTCAAGCATGCAAGAGATTTGATCTCCTCAAGAGATAATCCACTGAAGGCTCTGAATTTTGCTCTTCGAGCAGCAAAATCTTCTGAAAAATGTGTTGATGGGAAACCAAGCTTAGAGCTGGTGATGTGTTTGCATGTGGTAGCAACACTATACAGCAGCTTGGGATAGTCTAGTCAGGCTATCCCCTATCTTGAGCACTCAATTGAAATTCCCAATTTGCGTGAAGGTCAGGAGCATGCTCTTGCCAAATTCACTGGCCATATGCAATGGGGTGATACTCATGCAATGGTCGGCCAACTTGAAAATTTCATACAGTGTTACAAGATGGGCCTGAAAATCCAGAAGCAAGTATTGGGATAAACGGATCTAATTGTGGGGGAGACTTGCCATTATGTTGTTGAGGCCCTCCAAGCACTTCAGTTTGATGTAATAGGCAATATGGCTTCCATAGAAAAGGATGTAACTACAAATATTGAAGAGATCAAGTCCTGAAAAAATGGGAAGCACAACGCCATAAACTATAGCGTGTTGGCCACTAATGAAGCATCCATTACTTCAATAACTAACAAACAAGAAAAAGTGGACAGGCCAAAGGCAGCTTCTGACCTTGTCGAGGGCAAAATGACTGAAAGTACATCAGAAGTCCACCCAAACATTGGGATTGAAGTTCCTATTACAATGCAAAGTTTCTATTCAAGCAAGGGAGAATTAGAAGCAGATGTTGCTGAAAACAGTTGGTCTCCTATTGAGGAGTTATACATGAAAGGAATTGAGATTGTTGGAAGAAATAGTTACCTTATAGCTGGGAACTTACTACCTGGCTTGAAGAGCTGCATGGAGTTCTTCAGTTACATGTTTAATGATGCAGACACTGCTTCAAATAGAACTTCCACATTGCCTAGCTTAACGTTGGACAACAAAGAAAAAAATGAACTAGAGTATATGGAACAGGAAATACCAACAAGAACAAGATTCTTCCGCAGAAGGGGTAGAACACGTATAATCACATACATTGGAAAGACAGCTGATCATATGTCCATACGCAAAAGAATAGTTGATGGAAAACAAAAGTCTTATAAGCAGTTCACACCATGTGGCAGTCAATTGATGTGTGGAAAACAATGTCCATGTCTTCATAATGATACTTGCTGCGTTAAGTATTGTGGGTGTTCAAAGAGTTGCAACAAAAGATTCAAAGGATGCCATTGTTCTAAGAGCCAATGCAGCAGTTGGCAGTGTCCATGCTTTGCAGCAAGATGGGAATGTGACCCTGGTGTTTGTAGGAACTGCTGGGTTAGTTGTGGAGGTGGTTAGCTCGGTGAGCCACCGACACGAGGGGATGGCTAACAATGTGGAAATATGAAGCGTCTCTTAAAGCAACAATAGAGAATTCTATTAGGAAAATCTGATGTTGCAGGATGGGGAGCCTTCATAAAGAACCCTGTGAACAAAACTGATTATCTTGGAGCAATTGGAGGCAATCCAGCAGCAGTGTCCTTCAATATTGGCATTGCTTGTGTCTTTGTCCCTATAGGGAAGACATTAGCGCTGTCATGCATAGGAGGCCGCACCTTCTTTGAGATTCCGTTTGCCAGCTATAGGGATGCTATTGGTTTATGTGGGACATTTAGTGAAGTCACTTGCGGGTCGGTGTTATGGTCCTGGGTTCAGTACTTATGTCTTCCACTCCTAATAGGCCAGTCTTTTGGGTAGTATTGGCTAGGTGCTTAACATTTGGTATCAGAGCCGGCTCCCACGTCTCGAGTTCGAGTCCCGGGGCGCGCAAAGGCTGGATTAAAATTACTGGTAGGTTTGGTAGGGGTGACCTAGCGGAGGGGGCGACTTGGAGAACTGCGAAGGGGCACTAGGAGTAAGCCGCCGCTAGAGTAGGCCACCGGGTTGGGCCAGTGTCGTTGCGCCGTCGTGGTCGTCGGCTCGTGAAGGTGGGGTGTGATGTTATGGTCCTGGGTTAAGTACTTATGTTTTATGTTATGGACTCCATAGGCATAGGAATTAAATTATGTCAATTTACTTTTCATGTAATTTCATTTCAGTTGGTTTACTTTGTTTGGTTTGGTTTACTTTGGGTAGGTGTAGTTGTAATTTGGCGTGAACCACTTGACCTATGGGTCATCTTTGTAATTCCGTCCTCAACCCTATTTAGGGGGACGTCAAGGGAAGGAGAAATCAAGTATTGAGAAAATTAGATTAAACAAGTCAGATTCTCCCTCAGAGGTCTAGGTCGGATTCTCCCTCTGAGGTCCAGGTTGAGCTTCCTTCAAAGCTCCTTTCTTCTCTGTGATTTCCATCATTCCACATTCCAGAAACAAGAATTCTCTTCCAATGTCAAGAGCATCCAAGGAGGGAAGAGAGGGAAGAGAGGAAAGAAGGGTGACTCGATCCATGGCAAGGGAAGAACCTAACATCTTGGTATCAGACAGGTCCATCCTTAGGGATTCCTCTTCTTCTGACGATTTGAGGCAATTAGTGGAAGATAATAGGCAGAGGACAGACCTTCAGGCTCAATCCCTGGAAGAGATGCATCAGACAACAACTGACTTGCGTGAAGCCATAAAATCAATGGATGCTGCCATCCAAGCTCTCCTCCGGTGACAAGAGGACAATGGTACACGAGCACAACCACCGGCTGTCTACTCTCCACCGGTCGACCACATCAATTCCACCCACCACCTCCCCTACAACCACCAATGCGTCAACACCATCCCCATCTGGGGCCTGCCATTCAAGGACCAAATACAGTTCCCAGGTATTTAAAACTTGACTTTCCTACGTATGATGGGTCTAAGGACCCTTTGATTTGGTTAGCCAAGTGTGATCAATTCTTTTATCATAAAAAAAGGCCTGCGGATGAAATACCACATGCTCGATGAAGTGCTTCTATGGTACCACCAATTCCGAAATGACCAATTGGTTCAGGATTGGGCAACCTTTAGGCAATCTTGCATGATGAGATTTGGTCCTCCAGCTAGTAGCAATCCATTGGGTTAATTGATCAATTACAAACAACTGGATCACTAGAGGTATACCAAAAGACCTTCCAGGAGAGGTTAGCCCGAGCAAACCAGTTTGTCAGTCACACACAATATGTTCATATTTTTACTGCGGGTTTGACAGAAGCTCTGAGACTGGAAGTTGAATTACATGGTCCTACAGATTTTGACCCTGCTACGAATTTAGCTAGGGAAATTGAGCACAAGCAGCGTGTTCCAAAGGAGTCACTAGTCAGCACCAACCCCTTACTATGGACCTCCATGGTCTAGAGACAGTGCAGCCCCACGCCCAGACATCTCTAATTCAGCTCCACCTGGTCCTTACTTCAAAAAACTCACCAGATAGGAAATGGATCAAAGAAAGGCCAAGGGCCTCTGTTTTAACTGTGATGAACAATATGTCATTGGACACCACTGCAAACGATTATTCAATATATGTCTGTGGGAGGATGGAGACGACATACGACCTGAGGAGGAGATTGTGGAAACAGACCAAGAGGGTCTAGAGATTTCCCTTCATGCCATGACTGGTCTACACAATTCAAGCACAATCCAGGTTAAAGCCTAGTGACATCATCTACAGTTATTGGCTTTAGTTGACTCGGGCAGTACAAATAATTTCATCAGTCAGCCGACCGCAGAACAACTTGGGTTAGTAGTCCAACAAAAAATTGGTCTTTCTGTATCTGTAGCCAATGGGGCTAAAATTACTAGTGTCAGCATATCTCCAGCCACACACTTTGATATTGAGGGACATGCATTTATTGCAGATTTCTGGTGATTCCACTGTCAGGATTTGATTTGATACTAGGAATTAAATGGCTACAATTGTTGGGGCCAATACTACAGGATTTCCAAGCTCTGACCATGTCTTTTACAGAGGACCAACATCAGATTATATTGCATGGCACACAAGCACC
Source organism: Aristolochia californica (assembly GCF_029961685.1). Classification (NCBI taxonomy): domain Eukaryota; kingdom Viridiplantae; phylum Streptophyta; class Magnoliopsida; order Piperales; family Aristolochiaceae; genus Aristolochia; species Aristolochia californica. The sequence goes on from NW_027182257.1 coordinate 8,104,530, forward strand.
AGTGCCCTACACACTACAGGTTGTCCAGGTCCAGTCCATGGCCAACTGTAAGTTATCTCACTTACTTACAAAATTTGAGGATATCTTTCAGGACCCTATTGCTTTACCGCCAATTGGACACTGTGATCACCGTATCCATTTGAAAATGGGTACAGAGCCTGTACTGGTGCATCTGTATCGTTACCCCCACTTACAGAAGGATGAGATTGAAAGGCAGTGCTAGAAGATGCTAGCATAGGGTATTATTCAGCCCAACAGGTCTCCTTTTTCCTCATCGGTATTACTGGTCCGCAAGCATGATAAATCATGGAGGTTTTGTGTGGATTATTGGCAACTCAATGCCCATACTATTAAAGATAAATTTCCCATCCTAGTGGTGGACGAGTTGCTAGATGAGCTACAAGGAGCTACTATTTTTACTAAACTCGATTTGAAATCTGGCTATCATCAAATCCGAGTTCATCCACCGGATGTGGAGAAAACAGCGTTCCGCATGCATCACGGCCATTTCGAGTTCCTCGTAATGCCATTTGGTCTCTCAAATGCGCCTTCCACCTTCCAGGCCCTCATGAATGAGGTATTTTCCTCTCTCTTGAGAAAATACGTATTGGTATTTTTCGACGATACTTTGGTTTATAGCAACAGTTGGGAAGAGCATCTTCAGCACCTTCACCAGGTATTTTCTCTTATCCATTCACATCATTTGGTTTTAAATCACTCCAAATGTTCTATGGGCACGTCAGAAGTGGCATACTTGGGTCACGTTATTTCAGCAGTGGGGGTGAAAGTAGACTAGAGTAAGATACAGGCGTACAAATTGGCCTACTCCTAAATCCATTACAGCCTTAAAGGGATTTTGTGGCCTACTGGGTATTATAGAAAATTTATTCGTAGCTATGGCCAGATTGCAGCTCCGCTCAACAACCTCCTCAAGAAAAATGCCTTTACCTGGTCAGAGACAGCGGCTCATTCCTTTCAGCAGTTGAAAGAGGCCTTATCATCTGCCCTAGTTTTGCAGCTACCCGACTTTGAGGAGTCTTTTGTAGTGGAATGTGATGCTTCGGGGGACGGTATTGGTGCAGTGTTACACCAACAAGGCCACCCGATTGCTTATTTTAGTCGCCAACATGGACAACACCACCACAAGTTAGCAGCTTATGAGAGGGAATTGATCGGATTGGCGAAAGCTATACAACATTGGTGCCCTTATCTATGGGGATGTTCATTTTTTATTCGCACTGATCATTGCTGCCTCAAGTATCTGCTTGAGCAGTGCCTCACTACCTCACCACAGCAGCATTGGTTAAGTAAACTTATGGGGTTTGACTTTACTGTCGAGTATAAACAGGGGAGTTTGAATGTAGGGGCTGATGCATTATCTCGCCAGGACATTCCAGAGCCGCAATTACATGGCATCGGTCAGCCTAGAGATCTCTTGTAGGATTCTATACGGGAAGAGGCACAACAATACCTGGAAATTATATCTTTATGTCATGACATCCAACAGGGGACAGCAGCAAACAATTGGAGGGTTAAGGACAATCTAGTCCTCTACAAAAAAAGAATTTTTCTACACCACACATCCCCTCTGATTCACAGCATTTTAGCCTCCTTCCATGATAGTACACATGAGGGCCAACAAAAAACATATTTCCGGATCAGTAGAGAGTTTTATTGGAGGGGCATGAAGCGCAGTATAGCCGATTATGTGGCGGCTTGTCAGACTTGTCAATGGAATAAAGCTGAAACATTAAGTCCAGCTGGGTTGCTCCAACCACTTTAGCTACCGTCACAGGTCTGGTCTGATATTTCTATGGACTTCATAGATGGACTTCCCTCTTCGTCGGGAAAATCCGTTATCTTTGTAGTGGTGGATCGTTTCTCAAAATATGGGAACTTCATCCCACTGGCGCATCCTTACATTGCAGTTTAGGTCACTCAACTCTTTATGGATAACATTGTCCGCTTACATGGGATGCCTAATTCCATTACCAGTGATAGGGATGCAATCTTTACAAGTACCTTTTGGAAAGAACTCTTCCAGCTATAGGGCACAACGTTAGCCTTCTCTTCAGCCTACCATCCGCAGACCGATGGTCAGACAGAGGTCGTCAACAGAACAATTGAAATGTATCTTCGCTGTTTCGTGGGGGACTCACCTAAGAAGTGGGTTAAGTGGCTCACCTGGGCTGAATTCTATTACAATACCTCCTACCACAGTGCACTCGGCACAACCGCATTCAAGGTGGAATATGGTAGAGAACCGCCCAGCCTTTTATCATATGAACCAGGGGCCTCTAAAGTCACCATTTTGGACCAAGCATTAGCCGAAAGAGACACCTTCATCACTGAGGTACGAACTCATCTCCATAAGGCACAACATTCTATGAAAATGTATTATGACAAGAAGCACCGGGAAGTCTTCTTTTTAGGTTGCGTCTCCAACACTATAGGTAGTTGTCGCTAACAGCCTCCAAACACCACAAGCTCTCTCCAAAATATTATGGTCCCTTTTAGGTTATGGATCACATTGGTACAGTGGCCTACCGATTGCAGCTTCTACCAGAGGCCAAAATTCACAACGTGTTTCATGTCTCACAACTGAAGACCTTCATAGGTGATTTGCCTTTGCTACACACACCGCTGCCCCCACTACATGAGGGACGTGTCCTTTCTACTCAGGCATAGGCATTACAGGCTCGCCGCATTCGGGGTGATTGGGAGATCCTAGTGCAAAGGGCAGATGCTGACCCCAGTGACACGACATGGGAGCCATTAGCGTCTTTTTGCACCCTCTACCCATACTTCGAGCTTGAGGACAAGCTCTTTCTCCAAGAGGGGCGTGATATTATGGACTTCATAGCATCACGAGTTATCCATAGGCATAGGAATTAAATTATGTCAATTTACTTTTCATGTAATTTCATTTCGGTTGGTTTACTTTGTTTTGTTTGGTTTAATTTGGGTTGGTTCAGTTGTAATGTGGCGTGAACCACTTGACCTATGGGTCACCTTTGTAATTCCGTCCTCAACCCTATTTAGGGGGACGTCAAGGGAAGGAGAAATCAAGTATTGAGAAAATTAGATTAAACAAGTCAGATTCTCCCTCAGAGTTCTAGGTCGGATTCTCCCTCTAAGGTTCAGGTTGAGCTTCCTTCAAAGATCCTTCGTTCTCTTTGATTTCCATCATTCCTCATTCCAGAAATAAGAATTCTCTTCCAGTGTCAAGAGAATCCATGGAGGGAAGAGAGGAAAGAAGGGCGACTCAATTGATGGCAAGGGAAGAACCTTACAGTCGAAGACTGCTCTCTCATATTGCTGCTGCTATTGTAGTGAAGTTAGGGGCACCCCAGCAGTAGCTCCAAACTACGAAATATTATGCCGCTCTATATTGTGTACAGCAACAGGTCCATGGATTGGACATGGCCTTGGATACGAAATTGCTAGCTTCATGAACACCAGCTTTGAAAAGTGTCCTGCAAGTATACATAAATCTGCCTTTTCACACTACCTTCGAGCTTGAGGACAAGCTCGTTCTTCTAGGAGGGGTGTAATGTTATGAACACAATAACATTATTATTTTATTTTTTTTCTTTAATTTAATTTATTTTATTTCAGTTTAGGCCACAAGGGTATTTTTGGAATATTTTATTTTTAGGGGTATTTTTGGAATATTTTATTTACAGGGTATTTTTGTAATATTTTATATTAAACCCTAACAGGGTGAACCCTATTTAAGGGGTAAGAGTAATGAGAAAGAAAAGCATTGAAGTATTTAAAATTAGGTTAAATCTAGCGTAAAGAGGCTTGAGATCCGCCTTCTTGATCTCGAGGTTAGGGTTTCCTCAAAAACCCACGTATTCTCTCATCCTCCATTGATCGTCATCTTTCCCATGTCTTTATACTATCCCTACTATAATGCCTAGAAGACCAGTAATCTATGGCAGATCCCAGATCCTCCCAAAGAATCCTTGTGTCAGATCCAGGACCGTAACAACTTTCCCATGTAGTATGGCACGATTTACCAAAAAATAAATATTTCCTTGATCTTAATACTCAAGGATATAAAATTAGATTCTTGCAATTTTTCAAAAAACCAAAAAATCTCACAAAGTTCGTGGCTGGCCAAAGGAGGTTCTAAAAGAGGAAGTTTCCTTCCTTGAATGGCTCCAAACTTAATAGTCAAAAAATAACTTTTCTTACCTTTTTTCCTTGAAATTCTTGGAAAAGTAAATCTTCTAGGATCTCTAAAGTGGGAGGGAGAGAAAGGAGAGAAATTCTAAAAATAAAAATTATCAATCACTGTTGTTCATACACGGCAAACCAGAAAGACCAACCTTCATGCTTGATTTGAGAAGATTGATAAGAGAACAACTTGAATTCCTTGTTCCATGCTTCTTCTTTTTTGTGTGTAAATAGATATCCAAACCTTAGCTTCACATGGGAGTCTATTCAAGGAGCAAAAAAAAAATTTGTGGCTTTACCAATAGTTTTGAATAAAAAAAATCTTGGTTGTTCAAAAAATAGCTCTTCAAAGGAGCGTTGAGGAAGGAAGAAGTATCACGCTTTTCCTCAAAACTTCTAAAATAAAAAAAAATATCAAACTTGGATCATATAAAGTAAGATAATGAATTTCAATAGACAAAGCTTTCATGCAGGAATAGTAGCTTCTCATGCAAAAAAAATCTCAACATAACCAATTTTAGTAAAAAACTTGCAAACCGACTGAAAAATGTATCCTTTAAATGCTTCTTCCAAAACGAGAGATATTAATCTCAATATTCTCATAGGATGAGTGGGATAACCTCTAAACCATCTTCCAAAGATAAAAAACAGAGATCGAGAAGCCATCAATAGATATTAATAACGAGAACAATAAACTAATCTCAACAAGCTTCAATTTTGCTTCACAAATAGCCTTGTGTGAGTGGCTTTGATCATAAATTCATTGCTCTGATACTATGCTGAATTTAGGACCCCATAATTAGAACCTCAAGCAGAGAAACAAGGGGAGAGAAGAGAAGAAGAGAGGGAGCTCGATTAAATAAGCAAGAAAGAGAGAAAAGGGAGAGAGCCTACCCAAGCCAAGGGCCTCTGTTTATAGTTTGTTAGCAGAATTTATAATGCCTACATTTTCCTTAGGGCTACAAGCTTTACATGAGAAAGGACATAAGTAGGCATGTTCACCTTGACTAATTACACCCTTGTGCCATCTTTATGAGATGACACCTTATTTATAATCATGCCACCCCTCTTGGGCGAGTGGGCCTTCTCCATACCCATGTAGGCTTGGGTCCATCCTCTAACTATGATAAAAGATATTAAAAAAAAAATACTTTCTAGAAATCTTACTAAACACATATTAAATCTTCTAACATGACTGTCAAGCTAGAGTTTATAACTTCAGCTTTTTATATAACATATCGATAAATGATAAATTAAAAACAATCTATACTTGGGTCTTCAATGAAACAATGAGCTCTCAAATTTTCAGCTTGCACTTGGCCAATCCTCAAAATATGTATCTTCCAATCTCATCCCTGGATATCTTGAGAAAACTTGATAGTAGTGTCAAACTTCTTATACCACTGTCTTGGAGCTTGTTTAAGACCATACAAGCTCTTTTGAAGTTTGCACACCATTTTCTCCTTTCATTGTCCTTTGAAACACTTGTGACTTAACTTTTCTTAAGACAAGGTCCACAACTTAACAAGGTTTTCCCTCACAAATTTCCTATTAGATATTCCTCGCACCAAAAAATTTATTTGTCAATTTGTTCAAATAATCCATGTCTATGTCCTAATCATTTATTTCATAACCAAGACTCATCTAAGTTAGCAGCCAAATATATAGCTTGTTAAGGGTAAATCTAAATTATTGACAACAAACATTTTTTTTGTTCCTATAACCCTTTAACACAATCTCATCATTTTCATTATTCATAATGCATTAATCATTTTCAAAGGATACAATGTTACCTTTGTCATAAAGTTGGCTTATGCTTAATAAATCATACATTAACCCTTCAATATAATATACATCGGATATAAAAGAGATTGAAGTGTTGATTTTCAGGACTTGTTACGGTCCCGGGTCATGGATCGAGTAACACGGCGTGGGATTTGTGAATCCAGCACAGGTACTGAGTTGTTGGACTCGGTAAGGAGGGTTAAAGATCCCTTCTTAGGCTAATCTTCCACAAGTGATCAGTCTCCATTTTTATGAACTCACTCTAGTGCTAAAGTTATAGCTACAATGAAATTAATTCAGGTGGAGAGATAATGGAAGAAATACCTGTTCTTGCTCAGGTAAATCAGGGTTTCAACCCAGATTTGGTGCAGCTCGTGCTAGGATTGAAGCCCTAGCTTATGGGGCAGCCTTGGCTCACGTTGATGTCTGTTCTTGCTCTTTTACTTTGATGATTCCCCGACAAGAGGAGTTGCACTAGTCCTTCACGTGGAAGAACCATAAACTCTTCCTTTCTACTGCTCGTCAAGAGGGATTGAACCCCTACTTGTTGTTGACGCTGAGGAGAGGGAAGACCTCTCTTTGGGCTTGAAAATGGAGCAGGAAGCTCCTCTTCCAACTATGGATGATGGTGGATGAAGGTGGATGAAGATGGATGGCAATGGAGCGTGAAGGATAGGTTGGATTTTTGAAGTAAACCCTAAACTCGGGATCAAGAGGTGATCTCAACCTATTTACACTAGATTATTCTAAAATCTCAAAGCTTACCTATTTCATTCATTCCTTTCCCTTAAATAGATCACGTCATGGAGTTTTAAGGTTAGGGTTAAAATAATTCCCCATAATGCCCCTACTTATAAAAGTAATTAGAAATAAATCCTACTTAAAACAATTTAAGAAATAAATCATACTCAAAGTAATATAAGAAATAAATCCTATTGAGTGAGTTGTTGTTGCATCCTTTGTTGTGTGACTCGGTGTGCTATTGAGTCCACGACATCTGCCTCCCCATGGAGAAAGAGCTTGTCCTCAAGCTCAAAAGCTGGGTGGACTTGTTTGAAGATGTCCACACATTCCCATGTTGCAACGTCGGGGTCAGTGTCCATCCACTGAACGAGAATCTCCCAATGGTCATTGGTCAGCCACACACGTAACACCGCTGCTGGGTTAAGAATAACCTCGCCATTATCAACCGGTGGTAGGAATGGAGTGGATGCAAGCTACGCCCCAGAATGTGGCTTCAAAGGAGAGACATGAAACACATTATGAATTTTGGTCGTGTCCGGTAATTTGAGCTGATAGGTGACTGGTCCCACACATTGAAGAATGAGAAACGGCCCAAAAAATCTGGGAGAGAACTTATGATGTGGAGGTCCCGCAAGAGACTGCTGACGGTAGGGCTGGAGCCGTAGCCACACATACTCCCCAACCACAAATGAGACCTCACGGTGGCCTTTGTCTTAGTCATCCTTCATCCGAGTTTGGGCGCGTCGTAGCCGTTCTATGATATTCTGTAGCAGCAGATCCCGGTCCATGAGTGCCTGATCAATTGCGTCCACACAGGTGGACCCTGGGTTGTATGAGAGAAGGCGAGGTGGATCCCGACCATATATAACCAAGAAATGAGTGGATTACAAGGCAGAGTGGAACAAAGTGTTGTAACAGTATTCGGCCCACAGAAGCCATTGAACCCATTGCCGCGGATGATCCCCCATCAAGCACCGTAGATACATCTCGATGGTGCGGTTCACCACCTCTGTCTGCCCGTCTGTCTGTGGATGATAGGCGGAGGAGAACTTCAATTTAGTCCCACTCAAGAGAAACAGTTCCCGCCAAAAGGTGCTCGTGAAAACTGCATCTCTACCACTCACAATGGATTCTGGAATGCCATGCAAGCGGACTATCTGCCCCAGGAAAGTCTGAGCAACCCGTGTTGCTGTATATGGATGAGCCAGCGATATAAAATGTCCGTACTTGGAGAATCTATCAACCACCACGAAAAGTACGAATTTGTCGGAGGACAGGGGTAGACCTTCCACAAAATCCATCGAAATGTCTGCCCAAACCTGCGTAGGAAGGGCCAGAGGCTGGAGAAGACCAGGTGGCCAAACCTAACAGTCACCCACATAAGTCGTAATAGAGGGTTTCATGGCTTGCCAGTAAAAATCAGCTTGAATTCTGTGCAAGGTCTTTTGTATCCCCTCGTGTGTACTGTCATGGTAGGTCGAGAGAATAGCTGGAGTCAACTCGGACTCAGGTGGAAGGAAAACCCACTGCTTGTAATAAATAAGTGAATCCTGGATGGACCACTTCGAATTCATTATCCCTTCCAAAATCTTTTGATGCAGTTCCTGCAGTGCAGGGTCAGTGGCATGTGCGTCTCTCACCAAGTCCAGGATGAGAAATCTCGGTTGACTGATCGAATAGACCTACTACTGATCCTCAAAACACTGTTACAAGGCGTCTGCCACCTTATTTAATCTCCCCGCATGATATTCCACCGATAAGTCAAACCCCAACAACTTACTGATCCACTGTTGTTGTGGCAACATCGTCAAACACTGTTCTAGTAGGAATTTAAGGCTGTAGTGATCCGTGCGTATGAGAAAATCCCGGCCCCAGAGATAAGGCCTCCAATGTTGGACCGCTTTGGCCAACCCAATCAATCCGCGCTCATAGGCTGCCTGCTTGTGATGACGGACTGCCAACTGTCTGCTAAAATACACAATAGGATGGCCCAGCTGCTGTAAAATGGCCCCAATGCCCACGCCCGAAGCATCACACTCTACCATGAACAATTCATCAAAGTTGGGAAGTTGTAATACTGGCATGGATGTGAGGGCAACTTTGAGTGCCGTAAACGACTTGGTGGCCTCTTCATTCCAAATAAAGGAATTTTTCATGAGTAGACTAGTCAATGGTGTAGCCACTGGACCATAGTTCTAAATAAATTTGCGGTAGTAGCCCGCAAGACCCCAAAAACCCCGTAATGCAGAACAAGGCTGTGGCTGTGGCCACTCGAATAACTCGAATCTTCTCGGGATCCACTGTAACCCCCTCATGTGAGATAATGTATCTCAGATACCCCACATGTGAAGTCACAAAAGAACACTTGGAGTGTTTCAAATAGAGTTGATGTGCTCGTAACAAGTTGAAAACAATCCTCAAGTGTGCCAAGTGATCCTCAACCGACTTGCTATATATAAGAATATCATCGAAAAACACAAGAACAAATTTTTGAAGATAGGGGCTAAATACCTCGTTCATCAAAGCTTTAAAAGTGGAGAGTGCATTGGATAACCCAAACAGCATGACGCCGAACTCAAAGTGGCCATGGTGCATGCAGAACGTCGTCTTCTCGATATTAGAGGGGTGCATCTGGACTGATGGTATCCCGAACGAAGGTCGAGTTTAGTGAATAACCACTACCCATGTAACTCGTCCAGGAGCTCATCCACTACCGGAATCGAAAACTTGTCTTTTAGTGTCTGCACATTCTACTCCCGATAATCAACGTAGAACCTCCATGTCCCATCATGTTTCTTCACAAGTAAGATGGGTGAAGAGAATGGGGAGCGGTTGGGATGAATAAGACCCTGTTTCAACATCTCCTGGCACTGACGCTCTATCTCGTCCTTCTGAAGGTGTGGGTAATGGTACGGTCGCACGACCACTACCTCTGATCCTGGTTTCAGAAAAATCTTGTGGTCACAGTGCCTCAGGGGAGGCAAACCCGATGGCTCCTGGAAGAGGTCAGAGAACTCCTCAACCAGACCATGACTAGTACTGTCAGGCTGTTCCTGTGTCTACAAAGTGTGCATGCGATGGGCCCTGTCCACCTGACAACCCTGTAAGAGCACCCGACTCCCGGCCAAATAAAAGCTCATGGTTAAAGCCAAAAAGTCCCATAGAATGGGCCCCAATGTTTGTAACCATTTAATGCCTAATACCATATCAAATCCCGCCAGGGGAATAACAAAAAATTCAGCATTAAAGGAAGTAGAGCCAATGGAAAAAGTTACCACCTTACTAATCCCATAGCTAGGGACCTTCTTGCCATTGGCCACTGAGATGGTGGCTGTCGGATGAGTGTGTATCTGGAGCTAGAGATGTTGTGCAGCTATCAAACTCCAAAAATTGTGTGTACTCCCCGAGTCGACTAGTCCCACCAGTTCTCAGTCGATGACATGAGCTCGGACTTGCATTGTATTAGGCGATTTCTGCCCAGTAATAGCATGCAAGGATATCTCTGGTGGTTCCTCCTCGATAATATCCTCTGGATCCTCTGAATCCTCCAACTCGAGCCAAAACAATCGTTTACATTGGTGCCCTACCCGATACTGCTCATCGCCGTTATAACATAAATTTTTGGACTGCCTTTCTGCCATCTCCGCACTCATGAATTTTTTTATAAAGTTTGGTAGGGGATTACCAGGGCGGGGATCGACTACCCGAGTTGTAGTCAGAGTGTGTCTAGCTGGGGCTGCTGGAGATGCTCCCTGAGATGAAGTATAGCGGCGCCCTTGCCACATGGAGGAAGTGTACCTCTCACCCGACCAACCCGGCATACATTGCTGTAACTATTGTCATTGTTCCATTGCTCAAGCCATATACATTGCATGAGCTAAATCTGTAGGCATAAGGAGACCTGTTGGTCAACCAATACCCTCTCACCAACATGAGCCAACTTTTCCTGGAACAGTTTTTGATATTGTTCCACCGAACCATTTTGTCGCAATAGGACTAACTCCCCCAGGGGGTTGCTGTTGGCGGGAGGACCAAATCTAACTGTGCATGGATTTTTAAATTCTCCCCAAGTCATCCCTGGTCTCTCTTTCTCTACTTGAGTGACCCATAACATGGCTTCATCTATCATATGGAAAGAAGCTAGTTGCACCTTATCCCATTCTGTAGTCCCTTGGTTCAAAAAAAAAATTTCACATCTATGCAACCAAATTAAGGGATCAACTGAACCATTGAAAGAGGGAAACTCTAACTTGGTGTAACTTGGAATTGTGCCTCCATGCTGGGGTCCTTGGACAACAGTGCGCCCAGGCCACTGTTCCCCTCTTCTGTGATATGGTTGAGCAACCTCTCTCACCTCTGAACTCTGATGTCTCTCTGCCCTCAACTCCGTTAGCATGCTGATGACTCGGCTCATCTCTTCTTCCAAAACACAAACTTTCCCCAACACTGGTTGTGCTGTTTCAAGGTTATTTTCTTTCTTTTGTATCTTGATTTGGATTTCTTCATTGCTGAGAGTATCCCCCATATTACCCTGCTCTGATACTAAGTTGTTATGGTCCCGGGTCATGGATCGAGTAACACGGCGTGGGATTTGTGAATCCAGCACTGGTACTGAGTTGCTGGACTTGGTAAGGAGGATTAAAGATCCCTTCTTAGGCTAATCTTCCACCAGTGATCAGTCTCCCTATTTATGAACTCACTCTAGTGATAAAGCTATAGCTAGAATGGAATTAATTCAGGTGGAGAGATAATGGATGAAATACATGTTCTTGCTCACGTAAATCAGGGTTTCAACCCTGATTTGGTGCAGCTCATGCTAGGATTGAAGCCCTAGCTTAGGGGGCAGCCTTGGCTCACATTGATGGTTGTTCTTGCTCTGTTTCCGTGATGATTCCCCAACAAGAGGAGTTGCACTAGTCCTTCACATGGAAGAACTAGAAACTCTTCCTTTTTGTTGCTCGTCAAGAGGGATTGAACCCCTACTTGTTGTTGACATTGATGAGGAGGGAAGACCCTCTCTTTGGGCTCGGAAAAGGGGCAGGAAGCTCCTCTTCCAACTATGGATGATGGTGGATGAAGGTGGATAAAGATGGATGACAATGGAGGGTGAAGGATAGGTTGGATTTTTAGAGTAAACCCTAAACTCGGGATCAAGAGGTGATCTCAGCCTGTTTACACAAGGTTATTCTAAAATCTCTAAGCTTACCTATTTCATTCATTCCATTCCCTTAAATAAATCACGTCATGGAGTTTTAGGGTTAGGGTTGTAATAATTCACCATAATGCCCCTACCTATAAAAGTAATTAGAAATGACTCCTACTTAAAACAATATAAGAAATAAATCGTACTCAATGTAATATAAGAAATAAATCCTATTGAGTGAGTTGTTGTTGCCTCCTTCGTTGTGTGACTAGGTGTGCTATTGAGTCCACAACAGGACTTCATGAATTTAGCTCATGGAGAAAAAGGGAGAGAAACCCATTGGGAGAAAACTGGAGGAAGAAGGGTTATGGAATTGATTGTTCCTAACCCTCCCCCCGAAGCTTTATTTATAGATTTATCAAACTATAATATTACAATAATACCCCTGAACTTAGGGTTTAGGGTTTAGGGTTTTAACCCTAGAACTTTAACATAATTACATCGATGGCATCTCTATGAGATGACCCTTTATTTACTATCCTACTATCAATGTATGTTGGCCTATGGGCCTTCTCCCTTATATGTGGGCCTTGAGGCCATCTTCTACATCTCTTGGACCCATAGGTCTTCTTTGGTCTTATGGGCTTGGGCCCATCCTCTAATACACTTTGATATGTGAGCCTTCCTTGGTTATGTGGGCTTGGACCTTGTCTTCCAACACTCCCCCTCAAGCTAGGGGTGAGAGAATAGCATGAACTCTCAACTTGCTACAAATGATGTATAAAATATTTTTTTTATAATATGCCTTCATCTTCCAACACTCGCCCTCATGTCGATCCTCTCGTTCATGAGGCCCAACTCGTATAATATTAGTGAGAGTAAATCTCTCCTAGCTTCTAAGACATTGCTCTGAAGTGTCCACCTCAACCACCGTGTCCCTCCACAGGACAACGACTCTCAAGTAGTAGATTAATATATGATATTAAAGGGGAGAAGATACAAAATATAATAATAAGTTCCTCCGTCACGGACTTCCAACAAAAAAAATTTGATATTTTTTACGGGAATGAAGTTCTTCCGTCATGGGCTCCCAACAAAAAAAATTTGATATTATTGACGAGGATGAAGTTCCTCTGTCATGGACTCCCAACTAAAAAAATTTGATATTTTTGACGGGGATGAAGTTCCTCCGTCATGGATTTCCAACCAAAAATAAATTTGATATTTTTTATGGGGATGAAGTTTCTCCGTCATAGACTCCCAACCACAAATAAATTTGATATTTTTATAGGGATGAATTTCCTTTGTCATAGACTCCCAACCACAAAAAAAGTTGATATTTTTTACAGGGATGAAGTTACATCTTCATGGACTCCCAACCACAAAAAAAATTGATATTTTTGACAGGGATGAAGTTCCTCCGTCATGGACTCCCAACCACAAAAGTTTAATATTTTTTATGGGGACATAAAAAAATAATGGTATGACGCTACCTCTTCTTCAATAATTATGTCTCATCAAAAGAGACACAATAGCAACAGCTTAAATGGGCTTGGCTTGGGCCCATTTAACATGACCCAAAATAATCCTCGTAAAATAACCCATGAAATAGTCCAATGCACATATCTAGACCAAATAATACGGTGATCAAGGAATAATCTGTCAATTCTTCAAAAATAATAATCCAGCAAGAGAATTTTTTTTTACCGAGTCACACCAAATTTTGGGCATGCATATCGAGGCAAAAATTAATTGGCCCAAGTCAAGTTGACCTGGACCCGAGTTGACCTAGACCGAGTTGGTCTGGGTTGACTCGGTCTGGCTGGTGCAGAAGCAGCACCCTCAGTCATATGGGAAGGCTGGCGCACTGGTCCAAGTTGACTCGGGCGAGTCGAGTCCGGGTTGCTGAATCCACAGTTGATTTATTTCATGTTTCCTAACTTACCAAACATTGAAATAAATCAACAGTGCGTCGTCTTCTTCCTCTGGCGAACGGAAACAAAGCTCGGGCTCTTCAAGAAGAAACTTTCCCCGCGAGAGTTCGGATCTCTCAGGCGACGCCATGTTCGTCCTCCCAAAACGGCAACCCTTCAATAGTAGTACTCGTTTTTTTTTTCTCGGCGCCGATGGACTATGGTTAAACAGTCTTCTTCCCCAACGTAGAGCGGAAACTCAAAAGGAAAGTTTCCAATCTGACTTCGTCTTCTCCAGCAGTGGCAAATTGTTTTTGTTTCAGTTGGAGGTTTTCCCTTAGGGAAAATTCATCTTTTTGATCTGTCGATATGGGTCTCCTTGACAAGCTTTGGGATGACACAGTCACCGGTCCTCAACCGGACACCGACCTGAGTACGCTCCAGAAGTACTCAACGTTCTCACCTCGGTCAAGTTCCGACAAAGAACTCGACGGAGAGAAATTAACGCCGAGCGTCAAAGAGGGAAGATGAGACGCTGGGCTCCTTGTTGTTCACCGGAGCTCGGAATGCTGTGAACTACTAGCAACGAAGCTACAGCCAACGAGATTGGCTCGAGAGTGACCTGAGGATCACTTCCATGGAGAACAAAATAGTGATCATCGCCTTCACAAACAGCAATGTAAAATAATTTTCCATCGAGTATTTAACTATGGAGACGGAGAGAGTTAAACAGTGCCTTTACTGCAAACTCTTCACCCTTCGCTCTTCTCCAGTTTTCTTCTTTCTATTTTTCGTATGACACCGACAAAGAGAGGAGGGCTGCTAAGAAGAAATCGTGATAGCCATAAAGAGAGAAAAAGCAATACTCTGAGATGGGCTAGGCTTGAGTAGGGAAGCAATAATAACCAGGGCACTATGAAACAACTACGGGATAAAAAAAAACAACTAACAACAATATGAGCAAAGAAAAAACCAAGGGAAAAAAAATAAAGGGTTTCTTTGAATCTGAAAACATAGGTGGTAGTCCTGAAAATCAAAGATCTGATCCCATGTTGATCTTTAGGACTCCATTAATTTAGCTCATGGAGAAAAAGTAAGAGAAACCCATTGGAAGAAAACTAGAGGAAGAAGGGTTCTGGAATTGATTGTTCCTAACCCTCCCCTTAAGCTCTATATATAGATTTATGAAACTATAATATTTCAATAATACCCTTGAACTTAGGATTTTATCCCTCGAACTTTAACATAGTTACATCAATGTCATCTCTATGAGATGGCCCTTTATTTACCATCCTGCCATCAATGTATGTGGCCCTATGGGCCTTCTCCTTAATATGTGGGCCTTGAGCCCATCTTCTACATCTCTTGGATCTATGGGTCTTCCTTGGTCTTATGGGCTTGGGCCCATCTTCTAATACACTTTGATATGTGAACCTTCCTTGGTTGTGTGGGCTTGGGCCTTGTCTTCCAACAAGAGGTACCTATTTTTCAAATCCTTTTATGCTATCTTTGCTATTGTCTCCAAAAGCGACATGACCCCGTCTTTTGGGATAAGTTCCATATCACCAGTCAAGTGCCTTGAGCACCCACTATCCAAAATCCACTTGTTCCTTTTATGCCTTGCCTAAAGACATACCTACAAAAAATAAATAAATCATTCATTTGGGGTCCCAATTAAGTTGGGTCCCTTTGGGAAACAATTAGCTCCAATATTTTCTTTGGGTTCCCAAATTTGCTTACGTTTGGATTTTTGGGTTACCACAATGTTTCCATATGATTTGAGTACCCACTTTTGTATAATTAGGAAATAATAATGAGTATGGAGATTTATGACTGAGGATGGATGAGGGTAGCCTATTAATGAGAAAGCACACAGTAAGTATGGCATGTGGAGAGTAGAAGCATGGTACTTTCATGGAGTATAATAAGTTGTGGGCTACCTCTAGAAGATGACAATTCATCTGTTCTACTACACTATTTTGTTGAGAGGTTTAGACACAAGACATTTGATGGATAATGCCATTTTCTTGACAAAAAGAGTCAATGTCACTAGAGAGATATTCTTTAGCATTATCAGAACGAAGTACTTTTATTTTCTTACTAAATTGAGTGGCCAGCATAGCGTGAAAGGATTTTAATATGGATAAAATTTCAGATCTCTCTTTAAAGACGAATATCAATGTGACACGAGTAAAATCATCAATAAAATTGATAAAGTACTTAAGTCAGGAAATGTGTGAGATACTCAAGGGTCTCGATACATCTATGTGGATCCAAGAAAAGGGAAAACACATTTAAGTTCAGTCCAAGGAGAATATGTAGTCCTTTGGTGTTGGCTCAGTTGACACACTTCACAGTTCAAACAAGAAAAAAATTTGAATGCTGGAAAAAGAAGGTGAAGAGATGTGTTGAGGTATGTCCCAACCGTTTATGCCATAGTCTTGCCTCGGTGTGCTTGGTTGAGACTGCATTTATTTGAGGCACATCCAGGTAGTAGAGCCCCCCTTGTTCACAACCTCCACCAATCACCCTCTTTGTTGTTAGATCTTGAAGCACACAAGAAGTGGGTGAGAAGGTGATGGAGAAATTAAAATGTTTAGTAAGCTGACTGATATACAAGAGGTTCAAAGAAAAGGTAGGAACAAAGAGGATATTTTTAAGAGGAACTGATGGTGTAACAGAGGTGGATCCTTTTCTGAGAACTTTAGCTTGGGATCCATCGGCTATGGTAAAAAATTTATCAGAAAGACAAGGAGAGACAGAGTGTAGTAGACCTTTGTTACCTATGAGATGCTCAGAGACCCTTAAGTCAATTATCTTGGATGAAGAGGAGGTAGTAGCCGAGAACATACTTGAAGCGGTTGTGGCAACAACAATAGTGGAGGAGGGTCGAGGAGAGACCATCAAAGTTTTCATCCTCTGGAATAGGTCATACTCTTCATCAGTGAGGGTCTTTTTATTTGATGGTGGTGCAGACTTGTCCACCTTTGTGCAATTGGTTGAGGCTTGATTATTCAAGGCCCATTCTGGCTTGCCATGGAGTTTCCAACAATGTTTGATCTCCCACAATGAATGCATTCCTTGTAGTTTATTCTAGAGGGACCAATCCCTTCACCTCTTCCTTGGTCTCCTCTATGAAAGTGCTTAAGTCCAAAGGGAAGCTACCAGGGTTGAAAACTGTAAATAATAGTTTGTCTGAAGGCTGTATTTTCGACAAGCAAAAAATGGCTACCTTTTCTAAGGCTGGAAAGGAGCAAAAGACAGCAAAATTGGAGTTAGTTCACACAAATATGTGAGGGCCTTCAACTATTACTTCCTTTGGTGATTCTAACTATTGTGTTACATTTATTGATGATGCAAGCAAAAAGGTATGGATTTATTTCCTGAAAAATAAATCCGGTGTCTTTGCTACGTTCAAGAGATGGAGAGAAATGGTTGAGATAGAGACAATTTGAAGGTGAAGTGTCTATAGTCAGATAATGGGGGAGAATACATAGATGATGATTTCAAGGGGTATTTTGCTGATAATGGAATCAAGATGAAGAAGGCAATGAATAGAAATTTGAACGAGCGTGTTAGGAGCATGAGATTACATGGAGGATTACCAATGATGTTTTGGGTCTGAGGCTATTAGCATTGCTGCCAGATGAGAAAGAAAAATGTCATATTTTTCTCCCTTAATACTTAGGATTTTATAATTATTTGGTGCCTAAATATAGTCATTATTCTTATATTTTGATTAATAATGCAAATGGAGGCGTTAAGTGCAAAACAAAGTTAATTACGCGATTCTGAACAATTTCAACATTGCTTCATAATCTGGGCATAACTCTCTCATCAGAGATTTGATTGATATTATTCAAGATGATATGGAACGCCAAGAAAAATTTCTACAACTTTTATGTTTTAAATTTTTAGAGATACTAGTTGTATCCATGTTGAAATCTTGCTTGAAGTCACAACGCGTTCACTATGACGTCCAGGAAAGGGAAAAAAGAGGGGAATAAAAAGAGGAAAACACTAAACCTTGAGGAACGAAGAGGAGAAGGAGGCACAAGGAGAGTTCGGCCGACCCCCCATCTTTTTCCCTTCTCCAGTTTTTCCTCCTCTTTTCTCTGTTTTTTCCTTTAGTTTTCTTCATGCTCTTGTATGGCTAAACTTTCAGACTAGGTCAAAGGAAATTGAAGCCATTCGGATCAATAAAACTGTGAGATCTGGTTTGTTTTCATCATTCAATTTATATTTTGAGTATCAAATGTTCTTCTGTATTTTTTTCATGATTGTCTCATTTAATCACTTCGTGGCCTACTAGTTTATTACTTGTTGTAATCTACTACTAGGTTAGATGTCAAATCTGTAATTGTTTGATCCCTCTAACTTATGAAGCAATTGAGATTTGATGATTTGTTGCATCAAGAATTATTAGATCTTAAGAAGAACGCTGGACTAAATTAAATGCTACCGCTTATGCTGTTTAGTTTCATTGATCTCTCTAATTCTTAAGGTTGTTGCTAGATTAAATCTTTAGCGCTTGTCTTGGGTTCTTTAGAAGTTAGGTTTAATTAGATCGTTTGTTTTCTAATTAACTACAACTGAGAGATAGGAAGATAGTTCCAACGGTGAATACTCAAGTGCGAATTGATAACCGCTTGCATCGATGATCAATTGTGCAATTGCGATGGTGGATTGTTCTTTTGATTGATTTTGATCCTTTAATTTGAATTGTTTCTTAGTTGTTTTTCATAAAAGTGTGCTAAAATAATATGATATCAAAATAATTGACTCAAAATTATGCCAATAATTAATTTTTTATGTATAGGTCAACCAAAACTATGCATAGAAATTAAGTATGCATAAACTTAAATAAAATTTTCACTATAGAAAAATTAACAAAAATATTCATTTATACATTCATATATGCATCTAAAATTATTTAATTCATATGAATTAAATGAAAAAATATTCTAATTTTCTAGTAATTTAAATATCTATTAAATGTATCTTATGATAACTCTTAAGGTGAGATGGCCGAGTGGTCATTGCCAAAAAAATTTAAGTTGTGATCATGGATTCAAATCCCATCCTCAAAAAAAGAAATTTCTTTTTAAGAATCGAGTCCGCCAAGCCTTCGCTCGGACAACACAAATCAACTGCATGGTTTGGAAAGGTGTGTAGCAGATTGTGAACCACATGGGTTACAAATTCGTGCTATAGAGCTCGTTGCATTCAATGTATGTAAATTTTATTTAATTTTTGTGTGTTGGAGGCTGTCTTCAACCTCCAGCCACACGCAGAGAGCACATTTGATGCTCTGGCGCACAGCGTTGCTGGACATCCAGTGAGCACAAACATCGGTGCTCCCGGCCTATGAAGCTATCCACCAAGTGCACACCAAACATTGTGAGCACAACTCCGGTCTTAGATGTCCCTCAATTGCTCCACTACATTGTCTCCTTTCTCTGGCTCCACTGTGTCATTGTGCGTTCAACAAGTACACTAAAATTATTAGAGTTAACAGATCTCAAACAAACAAACAAACAAACAAAGAAGAAGAAATGAAGAAAGAAAGCAAAAGAAAAAAGAAAAAAGAAAAAAGAAAGAAATTAGAAAGAATGAAAGACAATTGAAGAAATGAAGAAAGAAATAGGAAAAAGGAACAAAAGAAACATAAAAAATGAAAGAAATAAATAAAAAAGAAAGATAAATAAAGAAATAAGAAATAAAAAGAAAGAAAGACAAAAATAAACAAGAAAAAATACATAAATAAATAAGACACATATAAAAAAAACAAGAAAGAATAAAAGAAGAAGAAAAATTGAATCAAGATAGAAATAATGAAAAAATAAAAAAATATAATGGAGAAACGGAATGAAAGAAGAAACAAACAAACAAACAAAGAAGAAATAAAGATAGAAAGAAGAAAAAATGAAAGGAAGAAAAAATAACTGAAAAAAAAAGAAGACAGAAAGAAAGAAAGAAAGGGAAAAGGAAATAAGAATGAAATAAAAAGAATAAGAACTATAGATGGAAAGAAGAAAGTGAAAGGAATGAAAATAGAAAGGAATAAAGAAAGACAAACATAAAGAAAGAAACATGAAAGAAAGAAATAGAAACAACGAAAGAAAGAAACAAGAAAAAAATACTAAAAGAATGAAGAAAACAAGAAAGAACAAATAAAGAAACATGAAAGAAAGAAACCGAAAGAAAGAAAGAAAGCGAAAGAAAGAAAGAACGAATGGAAGAATGAAGAAAGAAAAAACAAGAAAGAACAAATAAAAAAAGGCACATAGAAAGAAATAAGAACTAAGAAAAGAAGAAGAAATATAGAATCATGATAGAAATAAACATACAAATAAGTTAGAAAGAAAGTCTTTCCTGTTCCAAGCTTTCTCTTTTCTTACTTTTTTTATTTCTCCTTTTTCTTCTTCATTCAGTCTTTCTTTATTTCATTATTTCTTTCATTCTTATTTTTACTTTAAAAAGAAAAAAGGAGAAATAAAAAAGTAAGAAAAGAGAAAGATTGGAACAAGAAAGACTTTCTTTCTTGATTTTTCTTTTTTCTTTCTTTATTTTTGTCTTTTTTCTTTCTATCTTCCTTTGTAATTCATTTTTTTCATTAATTTTTCTTATTTCTTTCTTATTCTTTTTTTGACTTGTTTGTTTATTTGTTTCTATTGTGATTCTCTCTTCTTCTTCACTTATTTCTTATTTATTTCTATGTGCCTTTTATTTATTTGATCTGTCTTGTTTATTTATTTCATGTTTCTTTCTTTAACTTTGTCTTTCTTTCTTCCTTGCTAGTTTCATTCCTTTTTCTTTCAATGAAGAAACAAGAAAAAAAGAAAGAAAGAAACAAGCAAGAATAAATAAAGAAATAACGCACATTGAAAAAAATAAGAAAGAAGAAAAGAAGAAGAAAGAAAGAATCAAGATAGAAAAAAGGAATAAAGAAATAAAGAATGAAACAAAAAATATATTTCATCTTCTTTCTTTCTTATCTTTCTTGTTTCTTTGTTTTTTTCTTTTGTCTTTCTTCTTTCTTTATTTATTTCTTTTATTCTTTCTTTCTAGTTTCTTTCTTTATTTCTTATTTCATTCTTCTTTCTTTCTTATCTTTCTTGTTTCTTTCTTCTTTCTTTGTTTATTTATTTTTCGTTGTTTCTTATTTTTTCTTTCTTTCTGTCTAATTTTTACCTTTTTTTTTCTTTGTTTCTTGTTCTTTCTTTAGGGTTTAGGGTTCATATTCCTTACAGGATTGTTGGTCATCCACCTCTTGTAAACGCGAGGTTTGGCCTACATCCGAGTATCTGGATGATGGTGGTAAAGAGACTCGGTAAGGAGTCTTTGATTTAAAATTAATCACCACGTCTCCATCTGTGGATTGAAGAACTTGATCAATATCTTGATTAATCAAGAGTTTTGGAGGAACAACCTGTGGAATTGTTCAACTGGCTGGGAAATGAATTTCCTCCCAATTGATCATCCTTGGAGTGGCAACATTTGCATTCATGAGATCTGTTTCTATCAATACTGTCTTACCCTGATCTGGTAAGTGTAATACCTTAGGGACTAAGGTATTCATAATTTTGAAATGAATCCTTGCAATAACAGCAATGGTTTCAGTTCTAGGAATGAAATTATATCCCTGAGTTAGAATCCTCAACTGGATAGATTCTAACAAATTCCTATCTGTTAAAGATAGGGTGAGGTTTGGATGGACATTAAAGTAAACGGGTCCATGACTGAGACTCATTTCAACAATACCCATTAGAGAGGGTTTCCAGTCCAAACAGTGACCATCTCAGAGAATGGCCTATAAACATGTGTTCATCCCTAATAAGGTCAAGGGTTTGAAGGCAATCTATATGCACCCAATATGCATATATTTTTTCTCAGTATCGGCTAGATACTTGTTGAGATCGGTTAACTCTAATAATTTAAGAGTTGAATCTTGATTTTCAAGATTAATAGTTTGTTCCATGGTTTTAATTCCCATGGTACTAGAAAAGGTGAAAGTTCCTTTCTTGTATATTGAAGTTGGTTTTATGGACGGAATTGTCCAATCATTCAATTGTTGTTGAACTTTATATTCAATGAGAGATGCATTCTTAACTGATCTAGTAATCCTACTACTGGATGCCATGTTTTGACAAATTAAAATTTTAAACAAAATTTAAAACATAATTAAAGTAAACTAAAAGTAAAATAAATTACACTACAGCTAACAGAGTGGTAAAAGAAAACCAGAAGGAGGAATATCCTAGTATGAAGTAAACATATTATAAATTGATTATATGGTAATCATGAAGGAAGCAAACAATGATGCATAATAGCATAATTAATTTACTGTTCCTCATCTTCTTGAGAAGATACACGTCTGTCAACGACTTAAGAGTAGCGACCTTCAACGCCTATGCCTATCCATGGCAGTAAGAGTAGCGTCCTCTTATTGGGAGTGGATTGCCCCTTCCAGGGTTATACATGATTTTGACCCTGGAGAAATTCACGTGTTAGAAAATCAGGTAAGGAGTTTAATTCTCCTTTGATATGTTCAATATCAAAATCAAAGGTGCTTAATTCTGCCTGCCATCTGGAAAGGATTTGTTTGGAAGTAAGATTCTTCACATCCTTCTTAAGAATAAATTTTGCAGCTGAACAATCAACTCTTAAAAGAAATTTCTGATTTAATAGATCATCTTGAAATTTATGAATGCACTTAATTATTGCCAAAATTTCTTGTTTAATAGTGGAATAATTAATTTGTGCATCATGTAGGTTGCCATAGGTAAATCGAACAAGTTCTTCTTTACCAGCTGGATTAACTTGTTTTAATATGCCACCATAGCCTATATGGGAGGCATCTGTCTCTACAACCTTCAGATACGAAGGATTTGTCAAGTTAAGACAAGGGAGTTGTCTCACCTTACTCTTTATGAGTTGGACTGCCTGAGTGTGTTTAGGAGTCCATGGCTCAGGATTCTTTCTGAGTCTTTTATGTAATATTGTTGAATCTTGGGCAAGATGAGGATAATAATCAGCAATATAATTGAGACTTCTGAGAAATCTCTGAAGTTGAGTTTTCTCCAATAATTCATTAGGAAATTTGGAAGCAAACTCAATACTTCTTGCAATGGGAACTTTTTTTCCCTTGTGAATATTGTGACCTAAGAATCCAACAGAGGTCTAAAAAAATTTCATTTTCGGTGCCGATTTCACCAACATATGTTTTCTAATAACTGATTTGAAACATTTAAATGCTTAAAATGAGCATCAATAGATTCTGAATAAACAAGGATATCATCAATATAAATAATTATAGATTCAGAATAAGAAGCAAATATATCATTCATGATACTCTGAAATTCAGATGGAGCATTTTTCAAACCAAAAGGCATAACATTCCATTCAAAGTGACCAAAAGGCATAACATTCCATTCAAAGTGACCAAAAGGGACAGTGAATGCAGTCTTATATTTATCCTTTTCATTGATTTGAATTTGCCAATATCCATATTTTAAATCAAATTTAGAAAAGATTTTAGCAGAAAACAATCTGTCTAATAAATCTTTTTTGTTGGGGATAGGATATCAAATCCATCTTAAACAATCATTGAGTGGTTTATAATTAGCCACTAATTTGGGAACACCTCATTCCTTTTCTGCATTTTTATTGACATAAAAAGCAGTACAACTCCATGGGGAGTAAGATTTTCTAATTAATTTCTTATCCAAAAGGCATGTTTCATTTGACTAGGCCTTGCTTTTGTCGGAATGGTTATTTCATTGAACCCATCAATATATGGTAAAGAAACAATATATTTATGTCTATCCCTAAACGCTGTAGGAATGTCACTACAAATTTCTTGGGAAAATACTTTCTGAAGAGAATTGATTTTCTCTTTCATCGATGTAGTTTCCAGCTGCTGTTCAAGAGTTAAAAATTGAATTTATTTATGCAGGAAACTAAGATGATGTTCTTTTACATTTCTCAATTCTGAAATCTCATTGATAAAACTGATTTTAGGTGGAGATTTGAAAGAGAAGTATATAGGTTTGTTATTAACCTGTCCAAGAATTCCATGGTTGTCAATGCCTTTAATTGGCATAATTTTATCCAGAAAAGGAGTCCCTAATATGACTTATTGAGTCATATTTTTAACTAACAAAAAGTCTATAATAATGCATTGATTATTAGTGAAAATGGAGGCATTATTTAATTTATACTTGATTTTCATTTTGTCTCCATTGGCATTGGCCAGAATTTGAGTGGTTTTCTCAAAGTATTGGGTTGGAATCAACCCTTCCTGGATGCAATTTAAGTTTGCTCCACTATCAATCAGAGCTGTCAGCTTGGGAATGACAAAGTTCTGATCAATAACTAGATTAATTATAGTATGCCATCTTTGATGGATGACTTTGGTGATTTGATTAAGAAAAGACTCCTTAGATTTATTTTCTTGAGGCAAACCATTCTGTTCACATTTTTGTTCAAGCTTTTTATACAAGGATTTTAATTCTTTTTATTCAAGCTTGATTTCTTTAATATCTCCTTGTAATGACGAGATTGATACTGGCTGTTTTGAAGAATTGGTTTCTTCATAATGACCAATAATTTCTTTCAAAGAATAAGGTTGAACTCCTTGAATGGGAGGTATCTTTGAAGTACTTTGAATTTGTGCAAGATATTCTTTGATTAAATATCTTCTCGTAAGAGGATCTTCCTCTTGATCAATGTTCTTCAGCATAAGTTGTTGTCCATGAGTAAGAACATTAATCTGATGCATTAGTGCCACAGATTGTAGATGAGAACAGCTACAATCTTGGTCTTCTTCTGATTGGCTGGATGAGGCATAATCAATATCATCCCTAGAATCAGAATTTAAGAGAATTTTAGCCAACTGGATTCTCAATCCTTCATCTATCTGAAGTTGGTTAAGTTTATCTTTAGTTTTGCATCAATTTGAATAGTGGCCTAATTTACCACATTTATAACAGACAATTTTCTTTTTGTCTGGAGGATTTCTACTAGGAGGTGGTCTCTGACGAAGAGGAGGTCTCCTAGGTTCATGACGAGTCTTTTGATGAGACTGTCTTTTTGGATATCTCCTACTCTGGTGTGAGTAGGGTTCTTGTCTCTTAGAATGAGAGACTTTGCCTTTACCCTTCCTTTGATTGGAAGGTGGTGGTTCTGTGTCACAAGCAAATACTTCACAGAATTCACCAAGCTCACGCTTACAAGTAAGATTTTTTTTCTTAAGTTGAGCTTGACTTTAAATCATTACATAAGGCCAGTCCTTCTTGGATGATAGCACTTTTAAGGAGACCATATGTATATTGATGGTAGTTTATAATTCCTACCTCATTACCTAACCTTTTTCTGACCTTGGTGGCAAAAAGAGTTGGTAATCCATTAATGAATTTAGCTTTCCAGTATTCATTATTGGCATCTGGTCTTTGCATAACCTTAGTGAGGAATACATTCTTATACCATAAAAAATGGCTAAGCGTTCGACATCTAAGATTTTGCAAAACCTCTCTTCCCTTATCTGATAGTCAAATTTCCAATGAAATGATGAACAATACAGAAAATTAAGGTATAAACTACATCATCCTCACCGAGGTAAGCTTGGCTAGATTAAGTTTTAATTACCTTTTTGGAATTTTAAATTTCCTGATGTTGTTCAAGGGTGAGGATATTATCCCACCAACCTTTGAGGGCACCAGAAATCCCTGCAGTAAGCATTTCTGCAATTCCTTGGTCGGAATTCTTATGTTGCCGACAGATAGTACAGTACATAAGCATTCGGCGACAATGTTCCAATATCTGATATTCAGAAAATCCATCTATTTTCCATTCATTTATGGTTTCGCCATCATAGGCTTTTTGATCTACATACACATTCTCTTCATACAATAGGTCCTGAGGTGTAGACCTATGGTAATAGACTTTGTGATTGAGATCCCAACGCCGAGTAGATTTCTTTGTATAATCCAATTTTTAAATACTCGGGTCCTGTGTCATTTCCTGAAGAATTTCTTCAGTCTGATTGACATTGGTTAAACCTTTATCCTGGAGATTAGAGTTTTGACCACCATCAGAATCAGAGTATGCTGAAGGAGTTAAATCTTCAGACGTTTGCGATAAAGAATCTTCGTGAGATTCATGAGATTCAAACATTTGAATACTTTTGAGAATCTCTGCCGATTTGGCTTCCTTGGCTTGTTTAAGTTGATCTTCCGAAAGATTCAATCTGCCAAGCCGAGATAATAATTCCTCAATAACTTCAGAATTATTATCCAATTTGAAGTTCCTAATAGGAACGTGTGGTTTGATGAGCGATTTATTGTTCATCAATAAAGGTAATTAGACAAGAAACAAAGAAAAATAAATAAACAAGTAAAAAAGAAAAAACTAGACAGAAAGAAAGAAAAAATAAGAAACAACAAAAAATAAATAAATAAAGAAAGAAGAAAGAAACAAGAAAGATAAGAAAGAAAGAAGAACGAAATAAGAAATAAAGAAATAAACTAGAAAGAAAGAATAAAAGAAATAAATAAAGAAAGAAAAAAGGAAAAAGAAGGAGAAGAGAAGAAAGAAGTGAAGAAAGAAAGAATTAAAGAAATAAAGTAAATCTTTCTTTGTTCTTCTTCTCTTTTCTTCCTTTCTTCTTTCTTTCTTTTTTTCTTCCTCTCTTCTTTTGTCTTTCTTTTTTATTTTCATCTTTCTTTCTATCTTGTTTCTTGCGCTTTTTGTTTCTTTTTTTTATTTCTTTCTTATTCTTTCTATCTATCAATCTTTCTTCTTTCCATCTTTCTTTGTTTCTATGATTTGTCTTTATTTTTTTGTTTACTTTATTTCTTATTTTTATTTTTCCTTTTCTTTTTAATCATTATTTCTTTCTTTCTTTCTTTAATATTTCTTATTTCTTTCCTTATTGATTATTTCTTTTCTCTTCTTTCATTTTTTTCTTTTGTCTTTCATTCTTACATTCTTTCATTCTTTTTTCAATGTGCCTTGTTTCTTAAAAAAAGAAAGAATAAAAAAGAAAGAAATTAGAAAGAATGAAATACAATTGAAGAAATGAAGAAAGAAACTGGGAAAAGAAACAAAAGAAACATAAAAAATGAAAGAAATAAATAAAAAATGAGAAATAAAGAAAGAAGAAAAAAATAAAGAAAGAGAAAAATAAACAAGAAAGAATACATAAATGAATAAGACACATTGAAAAAAACAAGAAAGAAGAAAGGAAGAAGAAAGATTGAATCAACATAAAAATAATGAAAAAAGAAAAACTATAACGGAGAAATAGAATGAATTAAGAAACAAACAAAAAAACAAACAAAGAAGATATATAGATGGAAAGAAGCAAGAAGGAAAGAAATAAAAAATAAATGAAGAAAGAAAGAAGACAAAAAGAAAGAAAAAAGAAAGAACGAAAGAAAGGAAAAAGGAAATAAAAAGGAAATAAAAAGAATAAGAAAGATAGATAGAAAGAAGAAAGTGAAAGGAATGAAATTAGAAAGGAATGGAGAAAGACAATCATAAATAAAGAAACATGAAAGAAAGAAATCGAAAGAACGAAAGAACGAATGGAAGAATGAAGAAAGAAAAAATAAAAATAGGCACATAGAAAGAAATAAGAACTAAGAAAAGAAGAAGAAATATAGAACATTGATAGAAATAAAGATACAAATAAGTCAGAAAGAAAGTCTTTCTTGTTCCAATCTTTCTTTTTTCTTACTTTTTTATTTCTCCTTTTTCTTCTTCATTCAGTCTTTCTTTATTTCTTTCTTTCTTTCATTCTTCTTTTTACTTTGTTTCTTTAATTCTTTCTTTCTCCACTTCTTTCTTCTCTTCTCATTCTTTTTCCTTTCATATTTATTTCTTCCTTTATTTTTTTCCTTATTTTTTCTATCTACCTATCTCTCTTTTTATTCTTTCTTTAATCAGGAAATAAAAAAACAAAAAAGCAAGAAAAAAGATTGAAAGAAAGATAAAAATAAACAAGAAAGACACAAGAAGTGAGGAAGAAAGAAAGAAAGAAAGAAAGAAGAATAAAAGAGAAGGAAAAATAAAAAAACAAAGAAACATAGAAAGAAGAAAGAAAGAAACTAGAACGAAAGAATAAAAGAAAGAAATAAGGAAAGTAATAAGCAAGACTCAAGAAATAAAGAGAAAATAAGGAAAGAAGACAAATAAAGAATGAAGAAAGAAAGAACCAAGAAATAAAGAAGCAGAAAACAAAGAAGCAAGAAAGAAACATGAAAGAAAGAAAGAAAAAAATAAAAAAATAAAAAAATAATAAAGATATAAAGCAAGAAACTAGAAAGAAAGAATTAGGATAGAAACAAACAAAAAAGTCAGAAAGAAAGTGTAAGAAAGAAAGAAGAGAGAAAGAAAGAAAGAAAGAAAGAAAGAAAGAAAAATACAAAGAAAAAAAGAACGAAAGAAAGAAAGAAAGAAAGAAAGAAAGAAAGAAAAATGAAAAAAACAAAGAAAGAAAGAAGATGAAAAATAAAGAAACAAGATGAAAAGAAAGAAAGACGAAATAGAGAAAGAAAGAAAAAACAATGGAAGAAGAAAGAACAAAATAAAGAACAAGAAAAAATAAATAAATAATCAAGGAAAAAAGAGAGAAACAAGAAAGATAAGAAAGAAAAAGGAAAGAAAGAAACTAGAAAGAAGGAATAAAAGAAACAAATAAAGACATGAGAAAGAAACAAACAAAGAATAAAATAAATAAATAAAGAAAGAAGATAGACAGGCGAAAGAAAGAAAGAAACAACAATGAAAAGAAAGAAAGAGGGCGAAAAGAAAGAAGTCCTAAAGAAAGAAAGATGAAATATATTTGTTGTTTCATTATTTTTTATTTTATTTTATTTATTTTATTCTTTGTTTAATTATGAAAGAAAGAAAGAATTTTTGAAGAAAGAAAGAACAAGAAACAAAGAAAAATAAATAAACAAATTAAAAAGAAAAAACTAGATAGAAAGAAAGAAAAAATAAGAAACAACAAAAAATAAATAAACAAAGATAGAATAACGAAACAAGAAAGATAAGAAAGAAAGAAGAATAAATATATAAACAAAAAGAAAGGAAAAATAAAGAAGAAGATAGGGACTAAGGTATTCATAATTTTGAAATGAATCCTTGCAATTACTGCAATGGTTTCAGTTCCAGGAATAAAATTATATCCCTGTGTTAGAATCCTCAACTAGATAGATTCTAATAGATTCCTATCAGTCAACGATTGGGTAAGGTTTGGATGGACATTAAAATAAACGGGTCCTCTACTGAGACTCGTTTCCACTATACCCATTAATGAGGGTTTCCAATCCAAACAGCGACCATCTCGGAGAATGACCTGCAGACATGTTTTCATTCCTAATAAAGTCAAGGGTTTGAACGCAATCTGTATGCACCCAATATGTATATATTTCTTCTCAGTATCTGCTAGATACTTGTTGAGATTAGTTAACTCTAATAATTTAAGACTTGAATCTTGATTTTCAATATTGATTGTTTGTTCCATGGTTTTAATTCCCATGGTACTAGAAAGGGTGAAGGTTCCTTTCTTGTATATTGATGTAGGTTTAATGGACGGAATTGAAGTTTATATTCAACAAGAGATGCATTTTTAACTGATCCAGTAATCCTACTACTGGATGCCATGTTTTAACAAATGATAAATTAAAACACAATTAAAACAGGTAAATAAACTAAAAGGAAATTAAAGTAACCTACAGCTAAGAGTGGTAAAAGAAGACCAGAAGGAGGAATATCCTAGTATGAAGTAAACATATTATAAATTGATTATATCGTAATCATGAACGAAGCAAACTATTGTTCAGAATATCATAATTAATTTATTGTTCATCATCTTCTTAATCAGATACACGTCTGTCAATGATTTATGAGTATAGCGGCCCTCCACGCCTACGCCTATCCACGCCAATGGCAACACAGGCATAACTCAACATGACTTGGGTGACGTCCCATATCATAACAAGAAGGAAGATGAATAGTATAATCATTATAACATTGCGACGTAAGTTAACTCCCCTGATGATTAAGATATAAAAAATTAATAATATCTTACTTCATACCTGGATATTTAAGGTTTAGCCTTCCATGGCTCTGATACCAATTACAGCTGGAATATGGAAATTGACAGAGGTTTGAAACAATTTCATTTTCGGTGCCTATATCACCAACCCATGTTTTCGAATAACTGTTTTGAAAACATGTAAATGCTTAAAATGAGCATCAATAGAGTCTGAATAATCAAGGATATCATCTATATAAACAATTGTAAACTCAAAATAAGGGGAAAATATATCATTCATGATATTCTGAAATTAAGATGGAGCATTGTTCAAACCAAAAGGCATAACATTCCATTCAAAGTGACCAAAAGGGACAGTGAATGCAATTTTATATTTATCTTTTTCATTGATTTGAATTTGCCAATATCTAGATTTCAAATAAAATTTTGAAAAGATTTTAGCAGAAAACAATCTGCCTAATAAATCTTTTTTGTTTGGGATAGGGTATCTAATCCATCTCAAACAATCATTGAGTGGTTTATAATTAACCACTAATCTTGACACACCTCTTTCCTTTTCTGCATTTTTATTTACATAAAAAGTTGTACAACTCCATGGGGAGAAAGATTTCCTAATTAATTTCTTATCCAAGAGATTTTGGATTTCCTTCTTGCAAAGGTCTAGTAAGGATGTTTCATTTGACTAGGCCTTGCTTTTGTTGGGATGATTCTTTCATTGAACCCATCAATATAGTGTAAGGACATAATATATTTATGTCTATCCCAAAAAGCTGTAGGAATGTCACTAAAAATTTCTTGGGTAAATAGTTTCTGCAGAGAACTAGTTTTATCTTTTATCTCTGTAGTTTCCAACTGTTGTTCAAGAGTTAAAAATTGAATTTCTTTATGCAAGAAACTAAGATGATGTTCTTTAACATTTGTCAATTCGGCTATCTCATTGATAAAACTAAATAGATAGGTTTATTATTAACCTGTCCAAGAATTCCATGGTTATCAGTGCCTTTAATAGGCATAATTTGCTTTAGAAAAGGAGTGCCTAATATGACTTGTTGAGTCATATTTTTGGCTAACAAAAAGTCTGTAATAATGCACCGATCATTAGTGTAAATGGAGGCATTATTTAATTTATATTTAATTTTCCTTTTGTCTCCATTGTCGTTGGCCAATGTTTGAGTAGTTTTCTCAAAGTATTGGGCTGGAATCAAACCTTCCTGGATGCAGTTTAAGTCTGCACCACTATCAATCAGAGTTGTCAGTTTAGGAATGACAAAGTTATGATCAATAACTAAATTAATCACAATATGCCGTCTTTGATGGATGACTTTGGTGATTTGATTAAGAAAAGGATCCTCAGATTTCTTTTCTTGATGCAAATCCTTTTGTGCATATTTTTGTTCAAGCCTTTTATAAAGAGATTTTAATTTTTTTAATGCAAGCTTGATTTCTTTAATTTCTCCTTGTAATGGGGAGATAGAAACTGGTTGCTTTGAAGAATTAGTTTCTTCATAACGACCAATAATTTCCTTCAAAGAATACGGTTTTACTCCTTGAATGGGAGGTGTCTTTGAAGTACTTTGAATTTGATCAAGATATTCTTTGATTAAATATCTTTTAGTTTGAGGATCTTCCTCTTGATCAATGTTCTTCGGCATAAGTTGTTGGTCATTAGTAAGAACATTAATTTGATTCATTTGTGCCAAGTATTGAAGATGAGAACAGCTACAATCTTGGTCTACTTCTGATTGGCTGGATGAGGCATAATCAAGATCCTCTTCAGAATCAGAATTTATGAGAATTTTAGCCAACTGAATTCTTAATCCTTCATCAATCGGAAGTTGGTTAAGTTTCTCTTTTGTTTTGTATCTATTGGAATAGTGACCTAATTTACCACATTTATAACAGACAATTTTTTTTTGTCAGGAGGATTTTTTTTAGGAGGAGGTCTCTGTCGAGTTTATCTTGGAGGAGGAGGTCTCTGTCGAGTTTATCTTGGAGGAGGAGGTCTCCTAGATTCATGACGAGTCTTTTGATGAGACTGTCTTTTTGGATATCTCCTACTCTGGTGTGAATAGGGTTCCGGTCTCCTAGAATGAGAGACTTTATCTTTGTGACTCATTAGCATTATCATCATGCTTTGCAATATTTTTTTTTTCTTCTTCTTCTTCTTCTTCGGCAGCAGACGGTTTTGAGACAGACATGTTGTCTTTTGCTACGGGTTGTGAGGATGTGCCTTCATTGCACTGAGTAACCTTAGAATCCTTCATTGATTCTAGAATTTTTCTCATAATCTCTTTCTCCAAAATAGACGAAACAAACTCCTTAATTGAGTTTTGAATGTGCCAAATAAATTTGTGGAGTCATAATGGACTTCCAGGATTGTATGTAATCCAAGATTATTCTCATTTTGAATGATAGTAGACGCAATTTCTGCCACTTTAGTGTCAATATTGGGGATATTCTTCCACCAACGAACATGGAATGTTCCTAATAATACAGGACGACCTTTATCATTAAAGCCTGTAGTACAATCCCATCTCCAAATCCATGGTATAAAAAATACCATAAAGAAGATAAAGATGTTACTATTTCTTGGGGGTTTTTCAAAACCCAGAGCTTTAAGCTCAGGACTGGATTGAGTCCATTTAACAAAATGAACCTTGATTGGTTCTGGTAATATTGAAATGGGTGGCCCAAATTTATTCCACCATGCAAATACCCAACTGGGTAGAGGTAATGATCTCTGATAGACATTCTTTTCCCACTGGAAAAACCAAGAATGTCTATGGGAGATTGGTAATAAAAGGTATTATACCAAGAATCCATATAGTCCCAATAATTAAATTCCTTATCATTAGGAAGATTAACTGCTTTTGCTAAATCAAATTTTCCCCATGTTGAGGGATGCATAAATCTTTGAATTGTACATTTACTGTACGCTCTTGGGCTATCCCATTTAGCCACATTGGACAGTGTATGATGCACTGCTATGGAATTTAAATGAACCAAAATTGATTCAAAGGAATACCATCATTTTCCTACACGGATGGGACAGGAGGCTTCTCCAAGCCATTTCTATAACATCTCCTAGGAATCCAATGTACCCTCTAAGTCCTCTTTATTGAGGATCAGAATTGTAACTGTATCCGGAAGAGTAATGCACTCTGGTTCTGATTCAAGTCTCTCCTTATACGACACTGGGGCTTTGCCCTTCTTGTGTGAGGAATTTCCTCTATCTTGATTCTTGCGGCCTGGGTCACGGAATTGATTTCCACGTCCTCTGATTGGGAGTGGATTTTCCCTTCCGGGGTTATACATGATTTTTACCCTGAAGAAATTCACGGGTTAGAAAATCTGGTAAGGAGTTTAGTTCTTCTTTGATATGTTCAATATCAAAATCAAAGGCGCTTAATTCCGCCTGCCATCTGGCAAAGATTTGTTTGGAACTAAGATTCTTCACATCCATCTTAAGAATTGATTTTACAGCAGAACAAAACTCTTAAAAGAAATTTTTGATTTAATAAATCATCTTGAAATTTATGAATGCACTTAATTATTGCCAAAATTTTCTGTTTCATAGTGGAATTTTAATTTGTGCATCATGCCAGTTACCAGAGGTAAATCAAACAAGTTCTTCTTTACCAGCTGGATTAATTTGTTTTAGAATGCCACCATAGCCTATATGGGAGGCATCTGTCTCTACAACCTTCGGATAAGAAGGATTGGTCAGGTTAAGACAAGGGAGTTGTGTAACCTTACTTTTAATAAGTTGGACTGCCTAAGTATGTTTAGGAGTCCATGGCTCATGATTCTTTCTGAGCCTTTTATGCAATATTGTTGAGTCTTGTGCAAGGTGGGGATAATAGTCAGCAATATAATTGAAACTTCCCAGAAATCTCTGAAGTTGAGTTTTCTCCAGTAATTCATCAGGAAACATGGAGGCAAACTCAATGCTTCGATCAATGGGAATTATTTTTCCGTTATGAATAGTGTGACCTAAGAATCTAAGAGATGTTTGAAACAATTTCATTTTTGGTGCCGATATCACCAACCCATGTTTTCTAATAACTGTTTTGAAAACATTTAAATGCTTAAAATGAGCATCAATTGATTCTGAATAAACAAGGATATCATCAATATAAACAATTGTAAACTCAGAATAAGGAGCAAATATATCATTCATGATATTCTGGAATTCAGATGGAGCATTTTTCAAACAAAAAGGCATAACATTCCATTCAAAGTGACCAAAAGGGACAGTGAATGCAGTCTTAAATTGATCCTTTTTGGTGATCTGAATTTGCCAATATCCAGATTTCAAATCAAATTTGGAAAAGATTTTAGTAGAAAATAATCTATCTAATAAATCTTCTTTGTTTGGGATAGGATAGCGAATCCATCTCAAACAATCATTAAGTGGTTTATAATTAACCACTAATCGAGGAACAACTCATTCCTTTTCTGCATTTTTATTGACATAAAAAGCAGTACAACTCCATGGGGAGTAAGATTTTCTAATTAATTTCTTATCCAATAGATTTTGGATTTCCTTTTTGCAAAGGTTCAGTAAGGCATGTTTCATTTGACTAGGCCTTGCCTTTGTAGGAATGGTTCTTTCATTGAAACCATCAATATATGGTAAAGACACCACATATTTATGTTGTTCCCAAAAAGCTGTAGGAATGTCACTACAAATTTATTGGGTAAATATGTTCTAAAAAGAACTAATTTTCTCTTTTATTTTTGTCAGTTCCAATTGTTGTTCAAGGGTTAAAAATTGAATTTCTTTATGCAGGAAACTAAGATGATGTACTTTTATATTTCTCAATTTTGAAATCTCATTAATAAAACTGATTTGAGGTGGAGATTTGAAAGAGAAATATATAGGTTTATTATTAACCTGACCTAGAATTCCATGGTTATAAATGCCTTTAATTAGCATAATTTTCTCCAGAAAAGGAGTGCCTAATATGACTTGTTGAGTCATATTTTTTACTAACAAAAAGTCTGTAATGATGCACTGA
The DNA here is from genome assembly GCF_029961685.1 of Aristolochia californica. Taxonomy (NCBI): domain Eukaryota; kingdom Viridiplantae; phylum Streptophyta; class Magnoliopsida; order Piperales; family Aristolochiaceae; genus Aristolochia; species Aristolochia californica. Next base: position 8,139,387 of record NW_027182257.1, read on the forward strand.
TTATTAGTGCATATGGAGGCATTATTTAATTTATAAGTTTGAGTAGTTTTCTCAAAGTACTGGGTTGGAATTAACCCTTCCTGGATGCAGTTTAAGTCTGCTCCACTATCAATTAGAGCTATCATTTTAGGAATGACAAAGTTCTGATTGATAACTAAGTTAATAACAGTATGCCATCTTTGATTGATGACTTTGGTGATTTGATTAAGGAAAGAATCATTAGATTTCTTTTCTTGATGCAAACCATTTTGTTCACATTTTTGTTCAAGCTTTTTATACAAGGATTTTAATTCTTTTATTCAAGCTTGATTTCTTTAATTTCTCCTTGTAATGAGGAGATGGATACTAGTTGTTTTGAAGAATTGGTTTCTTCATAACGACCAATAATTTCCTTCAAAGAATAAGGTTTAACTCCTTGAATGGGAGTTATCTTTGAAGAATATGAATTTGATCAAGATATTCTTTGATTAAATATCTTTTGGTAAGAGGATCGTCCTCTTGATCAATGTTCTTAAGCCTAAGTTGTTGTTCATTAGTAAGAACATAAATCTGATGCATTTGTGCCACAGATTGTAGATGAGAACAGCTACAATCTTGGTCTTCTTTTGATTGGCTGGATGAAACATAATCAATATCATCCCCATAATCAGAATTTAAGAGAATTTTAGCTAACTGGATTCTCAAACCTACATCAATTTGAAGTTGGTTAAGTTTCTCCTTGGTTTTGCATCTATTTGAATAGTGCCTAATTTACCACATTTATAACAGCCAGTTTTCTTTTTGTCTGGAGGATTATGTCTAGGAGGTGGTCTCTGACGAGGAGGAGGTCTCCTAGGTTCATGACGAGTCTTTTGATGAGACTGTCGTTTTGGATATCTCCTACTCTGGTGTGAGTAGGGTTCCTATCTCTTAGAATGATAGAGTTTACCTTTTCCCTTCCTTTGATTGGAAGGTGGTGGTCCTTTGTAACAATCAAATTGTTCACAGAATTCACCAAGCTCATGTTTACTAGTAAGATTTTGTTTTGAAGCTGAGCTTGAAGCTTTAAATCATTACATAAGGTCTGTCCTTCTTGGATGATAGCACTAGTAAGGAGACCATATGTATATTGATGGTAGTTTATAATTCCTACCTCATTACCTAACCCTTTTCTTACCTTGCTGGCAAAAAGAGTAGGTAATCCATCAATAAATTTAGCTTTCCAATATTCATTATTGGCATCTGGTCTTTGCATAACCTTAGTGAGGAAAACATCCTTATACCATCTAAAATGGCTAAGTGTTCGACACCTAAGATTTTTCAAAACCTCTCTTCCCTTATCTGATTGGGAAGTCAAATTTCCAATGAAATGATGAACAATACAGGAAATTAAGGTATAAACTGCATCGTCCTCACCGAGGTAGGCTTGGCCAAATTTTGTTTTGATAACCTTCTTTGAATTATAAATTTCCTGATGTTGTTCAGGGGTGAGGATATTATCCCACCAACCTTTGAGAGCTCCAGAAAACCCTACAGTAAGCATTTCTGCAATTCCTTGATCGAAATTCTTATGTTGCCGATAGATTGTACAATACATAAGCATTCGGTGACAATGTTCCTATATCTGATATTCAGATAATCCATCTATATTCCATTCATAAATGGATTTTCCATCATAAGCTTTTTTATCTAAATACACATTTTCTTCATACAATAGGTCCTGTGGTGTAGGCCTATGGTAATAAAGTTTTGTGATTTAGATCCAAACGCCGAGTAGATTTTTTATCTTAATCTAATTTTTGGATACTCGGGTCTTGAATCATTTCTTGAAGAATTTCTTCAATCTGTGTAACATTGGTTAGACCTAAATCTTTGAGATTCAAGTCTTGACCTACATCAAAATCAAAGTATGTTGAAGGAGTTAAATCTTCAGTAATTTGAGATGAAGAAGAATCTTCATGAGATTCTAGCACTTGAATGCTTTTTAGAATCTTGGCAGCTTTGGCTTCCGTGGCTTGTTTGAGTTGATCTTCAAAAAGATTCAACCGTCCAAGCCAAGATAATAATTCCTCAACAACTTCAGAACTATTATCCAATTTAAAGTTCTTAATGGGAACAGGTGGTTTGATGAACGGTTTATTGTTCATCAATAAAGGTAATTTTTGAGAAGATAAATCATAAGGATTTTGACAATATTTCTCTGGAGTACCTTTATCCAATAAATCTTTAATATGAATAAGCTGTTGGCCAATTTTTTTAAGATTTAAATTGGTAAAATTGTTTTGTCTTCTAATTTGACCCATAGGGTTAAGAGTAGATTTAGGATTGACAAATGCAACTGCCTCAACAATATCAGGGAATTTTCCTGACGAGCTTGAAAATTTAAGCTTTATCGGATCAGTTGGAGGATGGACTGATCTGATGGATGTGCCAGTTTGAAGCTGCCATTCTTTCGTTAGGGTTGAAAGATTGGAATCTGTGGACAAAACTAATGGTCGTTTCTCCACTTGCTTCAATCTAAAACGCATAAACCAATCAACAAAAGACATAATTACCTTATTTGTGTCTAAATAAAGATAAAAGTCTTTTGAAAAATCCATGCGTTCTGTGTCCCCATAGGTGTTAAAAAACCATCTTTTGAAATCTGGATTATTGGGGTGAAAGAATTCAGCTTTAATTGCTGCTCTGTCCACTACAACAGGGGGTGGATTCTAGTCAATCGGTTGTGTTGTAAAAATCATAATCACAGATTGAAACTAGTCATTTCACTGGGAGTGGGAGAAGTTCGCTCATGCTCCCTTTCGGTATAGACACCACGAGGAATTTGAGTGTCTGATAAGTCGATTCCTTTTAATGAGGAATCATCCTTAACTGATGGTGTTGCATCCACCTCGTGTAAGCGTAAGGTCTGGCCTACGTCTGAGTATCTGGATGACGATGGTAAAGAGACTCGGTAGGGATTCTTAGGTTTAAAATTAATAACCACGTCTCCATTTGTGGATTGAAGAACTTGATCAATATCTTGATTGATCAGGAGTCTTGGAGGAACAGCCTGGGGAATTGTCCAGTTGGCTGGGAAATGAATTTCCTCCCAATTGATCATCTTTGGAGTGGCAACATTTGCACTCATGAGATTTGTCTCGATCAAAACTGTCTTACCCTGATCTGGTAAGTGTAATACCTTAGGGAGTAAGGTATTCATAATTTTGAAATGAATCCTTGCAATGGTTTCAATTCCAGGAATGAAATTATATCCTTGTGTTAGAATCCTCAACTAGAGTGATTCTAACAAATTCCTATCTGTTAACGATAGGGTAAGGTTTGGATGGACATTAAAATAAACGGGTCCCCTACTAAGACTTGTTTCCACTATACCCATTAATGAGGGTTTCCAATCCAAACAACGACCATCTCGAAGTATGGCCTGCAGACAAGTGTTCATCCCTAATAAGGTCAAGGGTTTGAACGCAATCTGTATGCGTCCAATATACATGTATTTCTTCTCAGTATCAGTAAGATACTTATTGAGATCATTTAACTCTAATAATTTAAGAGTTGAATCTTGATTTTCAAGATTGATTGTTTGTTCCATGGTTTTAATTCTCATGGTACTTGAAAGGGTGAAAGTCTCTTTCTTGTAAATTGATGTAGGTTTAATGGATGGAGTTGTCCAATCATTTAATTTAGTTTAGTTTAATTGAAAGAAAGAAGAAATATAGAAAGAAAGAATCACGATAGAAACAGACAAACAAACAAGTCCGAAGATAGAGTAAGAAAGAAAGAAGAAATAAAGAAACAAAAATGAAAAAGGAAGGAAAGAAGAAAGAAAGAACACAATAAAAAAAAAGAAAGAAAAAAAGGAAAAATGAAAGGATCAAGAAAGACAAAAGCAAGAAAGAAACAAGAAAGGTTAAGAAAGAAAAAAATAAATAAGGATTAAAGAAAGAAGAAAAAAAGAGAGATTTGTAGATAAATAGGAAGATAGAAAAAAATAATCAGGAAATAAAAAAAAAAGCAAGAAACAAGAATGAAAGAAAGATAAAATTAAACAAGAAAGACACAAGAAGTGAGGAAGAAAGAAAGAAAGAAAGAAGACAAAAAGAAAGAAAGAATGAAGAATGAAAGAAAGAAAGACAAAAGAAAAAAATGAAAGAAGAGAAAAGAAAGAATCAATAAGGAAAGAAACAAGAAAGATTAAAGAAATAAAGAAAGAAAGAATGAATGAATGATTAAAAATAAAAGGAAAAATAAAAATAAGAACTAAAGAAAACAAAAAAATAAAGACAAATCATCGAAACGAAGAAAATGGAAAGAAGAAAGATTGATAGATAGAAAGAATAAGAAAGAAAGAAAAAAAGAAACAAAAACGCAAGAAACAAGATAGAAATAAAGATTAAAATAAAAAAGAAAAACAGAAGAAGAGAGGAAGAAAGAAATGAAGAAAGAAGAACAAAGAAAGAAATAAAGAAAGAACAAAGAAAGCTGAAGAAATTAAGAAAGAAATCAGGAAAAATGAACGAAAGAAACATAAACAATAAAAGAAATAAACAAAAAAAGGAACAAATGAGAGAATGAAGAAATAAAGAGAAAAGAATAAATAAAGAAATAAGGCACATTGAAAGAAATAAGAAAGAAGAAAAGAAGAAGAAAGAAATAATCAAGATAGAAATAAACAAACAAGAAATAAAGAAGAAAACATCAAAATGAAAGAAGAAACACACAAACAAACAAACAAGAAAGAAAGATGGAAAGAAGAAATAAGAAACAGGGAAGAAGGAAGTCCGAAATATGAGAAAAAAAAAGGAAATAAGACATAAAAATTGAAAGAAAGAAGAAATAAAGACAGAAAGAAGAAAGAAAGAAAAAATAAATAAAAAAAGAAAGAAGGCAGAAAGAAAGAATGAAAGAAGAAATTAGAAAGGAAAAAAGAAACACTGATAATGAAAGAAATCTGAAGGAAAGAAATAGAAAGAATGAAATAAATAAACAAGAAAGAAAGAAAGAAAGAATGAATGAATAAAGAAAAAAACAAGAAAGTACAAATAAAAAAGGCACATAGAAATTAATAATTAATATGGAAAGAAGAAGAAAGAAAGAATCACAATAGAAACAAACAAACAAACAAACAACTAGTCAGAAATAAGGAATAAGAAATAAAAAAATAAAGAAAGAAAAAATGAAATAGAAAGAAAGAATGAAAGAAAGAAAGAAAAAAATAGAAAAAAGAAAGAATCAAGACAAAAAGAATCTCATGTAAACTGTAAAAAAGAAGCAAGAAAAAAAACAACAAACAATGAAACAAAGATGAAGAAAGGTATAAGGCAAGAAACAAGAATGGAAGAATGATGAAAGAAAGAAAAAATATAGAAGAAAGAAAAAAGTAAGAAAGAATGGTAGAAATAAGAAAGATAGAGGAGAAAACAAAGAAACATAGAAAGAAGAAAGAACGAAACTAGATAGAAAGAATAAAAGAAAGAATGAAAGAAAGAAATAAGGAAAGAAATAAGCAAGAAATAAGCAAGAATCAAGAAATAAAGAGAAAATAAGGAAAGAAGACAAAAAGAAAGAATGAAGAAAGAAATAAAGAAATAAACTATGAAAAAAAATGAAAGAATCAAGAAAGAAAGAAGCACGAAAGAAAGAAGCAAGAAAGAAACATGAAAGAAAGAAATAAATATGAAAAAAATAAAAAAAATAAGAAAAATATAAAGCAAAAAACAAGAAAGAAACAATTAGGATAGAAACAAACAAACAAGTTAGAAAGAAAGAGTAAGAAACAAAGAAAGAAATAAATAAAGAAAGAAAGAAAAATGAAAAAAAGAAGAAAGAAAGAAGACGAAAATAAAGAAAATAAAGAAAAGAAAGAAAGACGAAATAGAGAAAGAAAAAAAAGAATGGAAGAAGAAACATCAAAATAAAGAACAAGAAAAAATGAATAAATATTCAAAACATAAAATAAATAAAAGAAAGAAAGATGAAACAGAGAAAGAAATATAAGAACTAAAGAAGAACAAAATAAGAAATAAAGAAAGAAACTAGAAAGAAAGAATAAAAGAAATAAATAAAGAAAGAAGAAAAACAAAAGAAAAAAAGAAAGAAAGAAGAAAGATAAGAAAGAAAGAAGATGAGAAATAAAGAAAGAAAGAAAGAAAAAAGAAAAAGATAGAAAGAAAGAAAGACAAAATAATGTAAAGAAAGAAGAAAAAGGAATGGATAGATAGAAAGAAGGAAAAAAAGAATAAAAAAGAAAGATAGATAGAAAGAAGAAGGAATAAAGAATGAAATTAGAAAGGAAGAAAGAAATATGAAAGCGAAAACAAAAAAATGCAAGAAAGAAATAAGAATGAAAGAAAAATAAAAGAACAAATAAAGAAAGGCACATAAAAAGAAAGAATAAATAAGAAAATAAAAACAAAGAAAGAATCACGATAGAAACAAACAAACAAATAAGTTAGAAAGAAAGAAAAAAGAAAGGAAGAAAGATCTAAAGAAGACAAAAAGAAAGAAAGAAAAAAAATGAAAGAAGAAAAAAAGAAAGAAAGAAAGAAAGAAAGAAAGAAAGAAAGAAAGAAGGAATTAATTAAGAAATAAGGCACATTGAAAAAAATAAGAAAGGAGAAAAGAAGAAGAAAGAAATAATAAATATATAAACAAGAAGAAAGAAAAAAGAAAAAAGAAGAAACACCGTCTTTCTTTATTCTTTATTTTGATTTTGTCTTCTTTCTTTCTTATCTTTCTTGTCTGTTTCTTTATTGTTTCTTTCTTTTTTCTTTGTTTTTTTGTTTATGAGTCTTTCTTTCTTTCTTATTCCTATATTTAATTTTGTTTTTTCTTTCTATTTTATTTCTTTCTTCTTTCTATTTTCTTTCTTTCTTTCTTTCTTTCTTTCTTTCTTTCTTGTTCCTATATTTAATTTTGTTTTTTCTTTCTACTTTATTTCTTTCTTTCCTATATCGAGAATACCATAAAGAAGAAAAAGACATTCCTGGTTTTTCCAGCAGGAAAAGAATGTCTATCAAAGGTCATTACGTCTACCTAGTTGGGTATTTGCATGGTGGAACAAATTTGGGCCACCCCTTTCAATCTTACTAGAACCAATCAAGATTCATTTTGTAAAATGGACTCAAACCAGTCCTGAGCTTAAAGCTCTGGGTTTTACAAAAACCCCTAATAATAGTAACGTCTTTATCTTCTTTATGGTATTCTCGATACCATGGATTTGGAGATGGGATTGTACTATAGGATTTAATGATAAAGGCCTTCCAGTATTATTACGGACATTTCATGTTCGTTGGTGGAAAAATTTCCCCAATATTGATACTAAAGTGGCAGAAATTGCGTCTATTATCATTCAAAATGAGAATAATCTTGGATTTCATAGAATCCCAGAAGTCCTTTATGACTCCACCAATTTATTTGGCACCTTCAAAAATCAATTAAGGAGTTTATTTCCACATATTTTGGAGAAGGATATTATAAAAAAATATTGGAATCAATGAAGGATTGTATGGTTACACAGTGCAATGAAGGCACATCCACTCACCCAGTAGATAACATGTCTATTTCAGAAAAGTCTGCTGCCAAAGAAGAAGAACAAGAAGAAGAAAATATTGAAGAGCATGATGAGAATGCTAATGAGTCATTACCAGATAGACAACCTCTGGAAGATGACGAATATATTGCTGCCATGTTTCGTATGTTTGAAGCAAAATCTAAACGCAAATAATTTGTTTCAGGATATGACTATGACAGACACATCTGTACCAGATTCGTCGATCAAGTCCGTCCAAAAGCAATAGAGGAAATCCTATCCTCTGCCCCACAGCTGGCCTATTTGTCACATCAATCAAGGCACCTACAGTATCTTTGGTCGGCCATTTTCCATAAAGTCACACCCATGGGATGCCGAATGTAGCCGCCTTCTTAGGATAAGAGTTAAAGCTCTTATACAAACAAATATTCTTTGGGACCAAGCCCATCAAAGGTCTCTTTCAAATCACCATCACAAAGATAATGGACAACAAAGTCCTGATCATCTCAATAATAGAGATGACTCAGCTCAGCCGCCTCAATCATAGAGGCTTATCTCTTTCTCAAGTGGTGGATTCAAGCTGATTCGAATCCACTTTAGTTTCCTCTTGCTATATAAGGAGTTGTTTGATTTTGTTAAGGCATAACTTTTTATGGAGCTTTCTCCTTTGTTTGCAAGGTTGCCTTCTTGTGTGTTTACATTACTTGGAGTGTTTATTGTAAGTATTCTATGATATAGTGAAATAGTACTGAGTTAAAGTTATTCTCTGTCCGGTTCTTTCTTTTATTTGCCTTTTGTCAATTTCCTACTTCCCGCTGTAATTGGTATCACAGCCATGGAAGGCTAAACCTTGAATATCCAGGTACGGAGTAAGGGCTTATAAATTTTTTATATTTTAATCTTCAGGGGAGTTCACTTACTTCGTAATGTCATAATGATTTTACTATTCACCGTCATTCTTGTTATGATATGGGACATCACCCAAGTCGCGTTGAGTCAAGGCCGTGTTGTCTTTGCCATGGATACGCATAGGCGTTGAAGGCCGCTACTCTTAAGTAATTGACAGACGTGTATCTGCTCAAGAAGATGATGAACAGTAAATTAATTATGCTATTATGATTCATTGTTTGCTTCATTCATGATTACCATATAATCAGTTTATAATATGTTTACTTCATACTAGGATATTCCTCCTTCTAGTTTTCTTTTACCACTCTATTAGCTATAGTGTAATTTAGTTTACTTTTAGTTTACTTTAATTGTGTTTTAAATTTTGTTTAAATTTTTAATTTATCAAAACATGGCATCCAGTAGTAGGATTACTGGATCAGTTAAGAATGCATCTCTCGTTGGATATAAAGTTCAACAACAATTGAATGATTGGACAATTCCGTCCATAAAACCAACTTCAATATACAAGAAAGGAATTTTCACCCTTTCTAGTACCATGGGAATTAAAACCATGGAACAAACGATTAATCTTGAAAATCAATACTCAACTCTTAAATTATTAGAGTTAACCGATCTCAACAAGTATCTAGCCGATACTGAGAAAAAATATATGCATATTGGGTGCATACAGAAACCCTTGACCTGTTTGGATGAACACATGTTTGCAGGCCATTCTCCGAGATGGTCATTGTTTGGATTGGAAACCCTCTCTAATGGGTATTATTGAAACGAGTCTCAGTCATGGACCCGTTTACTTTTATGTCCATCCAATCCTCTATCCAGTTGAGGATTCTAACTCAGGGATATAATTTCATTCCTGGAACTGAAACCATTGTCGTTATTGCAAGGATTCATTTCAGAATTATGAATTCCTTAGTCCCTAAGGTATTACACTTACCAGATCAGGGTAAGACAATATTGATAGAAACAGATCTCATGAGTGCAAATGTTGCCACTCCAAGGATGATCAATTGGGAGGAAATTCATTTCCCAGCCAGTTGGACAATTCCACAGGTTGTTCCTCCTAAACTCCTGATTAATCAGGATATTGATCAAGTTCTTCAATCCACCGATGGAGAAGTGGTGATTAATTTTAAATCAAAGACTCCTTACTGAGTCTCTTTACCACCGTTATCCAGATACTCGGAAGTAGGCCAAACCTCGCGCTTACAAGAGGTGGATGACCAACAATCTTGTAAGGAATATGAACCCTAAACCCTAAACCCTAAAGAAAGAGCAAGAAACAAAGAAAAATAAAAATAAATATAAAAAAAGTTAAAACTAGACAGAAAGAAAGAAAAAATAAGAAACAACAAAAAATAAATAAACAAAGAAAGAGGAAAGAAACAAGAAAGATAAGAAAGAAAGAAGAACGAAAAAAGAAATAAAGAAAGAAACTAGAAAGAAAGAATAAAAGAAATAAATAAAGAAAGAAGAAAGACAAAAGAAAAAAAGAAAGAAACAAGAGAGATAAGAAAGAAAGAAGATGCAATATATTTTTTGTTTCATTCTTTATTTCTTTATTCTTTTTTCTATCTTGATTCTTTCTTTCCTCTTCTTTTCTTCTTTCTTATTTCTTTCAATGTGCCTTATTTCTTTATTTATTCTTGCTCGTTTCTTTCTTTCTTTTTTTCTTGTTTCTTCATTGAAAGAAAAAGGAATGAAACTAGCAAGGAAGAAAGAAAGACAAAGTTAAAGAAAGAAACATGAAATAAACAAACAAGAAAGATCAAATAAATAAAAGGCACATAGAAATAAATAAGAACTAAGTGAAGAAGAAGAAAGAATCACAATACAAAGAAAAAACAAAATTAAATATAGAAATAAGAAAGAAAGAAAGAAAGAAAGAAAGAAAGACTCATAAACAAAAAAACAAAGAAAAAAGAAAGAAACAATAAAGAAACAGACAAGAAAGATAAGAAAGAAAGAAGACGAAAAGAAAGAAAGAATAAAGAAAGACGGTGTTTCTTCTTTTTTCTTTTTTCTTTCTTCTTGTTTATATATTTATTATTTCTTTCTTCTTCTTTTCTCCTTTTTTTTCAAGGTGCCTTATTTCTTAATTGATTCCTTCTTCTTTCTTTCTTTCTTTCTTTCTTTCTTTTCTTTCTTCTTTCATTTTTTTTTCTTTCTTTCTTTTTGTCTTCTTTAGATCTTTCTTCCTTTCTTTCTTCCTTTCTTTTTTCTTTCTTTCTAACTTATTTGTTTGTTTGTTTCTATCGTGATTCTTTCTTTGTTTTTCTTTTCTTATTTATTCTTTCTTTTTATGTGCCTTTCTTTATTTGTTCTTTCATTTTTCTTTCATTCTTATTTCTTTATTGCATTTTTTTTTGTTTTCTCTTTCATATTTCTTTCTTCCTTTCTAATTTCATTCTTTGTTCCTTCTTCTTTCTATCTATCTTTCTTTTTTATTCTTTTTTTCCTTCTTTCTATCTATCCATTCCTTTTTCTTCTTTCTTTACATTATTTTGTCTTTCTTTCTTTTTGTCTTTCTTTATTTCTCATTCCTTTCTTTCTTCTTTCTTTCTTTCTTTATTTCTCATCTTCTTTCTTTCTTTTTTTCTTTTGTTTTTCTTCTTTCTTTATTTATTTCTTTTGTTTTTCTTCTTTCTTTATTTATTTCTTTTATTCTTTCTTTCTAGTTTCTTTCTTTATTTCTTATTTCGTTCTTCTTTAGTTCTTATATTTCTTTCTCTGTTTCATCTTTCTTTCTTTTATTTATTATATGTTTTGATTATTTATTTATTTTTTCTTGTTCTTTATTTTGTTGTTTCTTCTTCCATTCTTTTTTTTCTTTCTCTATTTCATCTTTCTTTCTTTTCTTTATTTTCTTTATTTTCGTCTTCTTTCTTTCTTCTTTTTTTCCATTTTTCTTTCTTTATTTCTTTCTTTGTTTCTTACTCTTTCTTTCTAACTTGTTTGTTTGTTTCTATCCTAATTGTTTCTTTCTTGTTTCTTGCTTTATATTTTTATTTTTTTATTTTTTTCATATTTACTTCTTTCTTTCATGTTTCTTTCTTGCTTCTTTCTTTCCTGCTTCTTTATTTCTTGCTTCTTTCTTTCTTGATTCTTTCATTTTTTCATAGTTTCTTTCTTTCTTTCTTTCTTCATTCTTTCTTTTTGTCTTCTTTCCTTATTTTCTCTTTATTTCTTGATTCTTGCTTATTTCTTGCTTATTTCTTTCCTTATTTCTTTCTTTCATTCTTTCTTTTATTCTTTCTATCTAGTTTCGTTCTTTCTTCTTTCTATGTTTCTTTGTTTTCTCCTCTATCTTTCTTATTTCTATCATTCTTTCTTAATTTTTTCTTTCTTCTATATTTTTTCTTTCTTTCATCATTCTTCCTTCCTTGTTTCTTGCCTTATACCTTTCTTCATCTTTGTTTCATTGTTTGTTGTTTTTTTTCATGCTTCTTTTTTACAGTTTACATGAGATTCTTTTTGTCTTGATTCTTTCTTTTTTCTATTTTTTTCTTTCTTTCTTTCTTTCTATTTCATTTTTTCTTTCTTTATTTTTTTATTTCTTATTCTTTATTTCCGACTTGTTGTTTGTTTGTTTGTTTGTTTCTATTGTGATTCTTTCTTTCTTCTTCTTTCCATATTAATTATTTATTTCTATGTGCCTTTTTAATTTTTAGTTTCTTGTTTTTTTCTTTATTCATTCATTCTTTCTTTCTTTCTTTCTTTCTTGTTTATTTATTTCATTCTTTCTTTTTCTTTCCTTCAGATTTCTTTTATTATCAGTGTTTCTTTTTTCCTTTCTAATTTCTTCTTTCATTCTTTCTTTCTGCCTTCTTTCTTTTTTTATTTATTTTTTCTTTCTTTCTTCTTTCTGTCTTTATTTCTTCTTTCTTTCAATTTTTATGTCTTATTTCCTTTTTTTTCTCTTATTTCGTACTTCCTTCTTCCCTGTTTCTTATTTCTTCTTTCCTTCTTTCTTTCTTGTTTGTTTGTTTCTTTGTTTCTTCTTTCATTTTGATGTTTTCTTCTTTATTTCTTGTTTGTTTATTTCTATCTTGATTATTTCTTTCTTATTTATTTCAATGTGCCTTATTTCTTTATTTATTCTTTTCTCTTTATTTCTTCATTCTCTCATTTGTTCTTTTTTTGTTTATTTCTTTTATTGTTTATGTTTCTTTCGTTCATTTTCCCGATTTCTTTCTTAATTTCTTCAGCTTTCTTTGTTCTTTCTTTATTTCTTTCTTTGTTCTTCTTTCTTCATTTCTTTCTTCCTCTCTTCTTCTGTCTTTCTTTTTTACTTTAATCTTTATTTCTATCTTGTTTCTTGCGTTTTTGTTTCTTTTTTTCTTTCTTTCTTATTCTTTCTATCTATCAATCTTTCTTCTTTCCATTTTTTTCGTTTCAATGATTTGTCTTTATTTTTTTGTTTTCTTTAGTTCTTATTTTTATTTTTCGTTTTCTTTTTAATCATTCATTCTTTCTTTCTTTCTTTAATCTTTCTTGTTTCTTTCCTTATTGATTCTTTCTTTTCTCTTCTTTCATTTTTTTTCTTTTGTCTTTCTTTCTTTCATTCTTCATTCTTTCTTTCTTTCTTTTTGTCTTCTTTCTTTCTTTCTTCCTCACTTCTTGTGTCTTTCTTGTTTAATTTTATCTTTCTTTCATTCTTTTTTCTTGCTTTTTTGTTTTTTTATTTCCTGATTATTTTTTTCTATCTCCTATTTATCTACAAATCTCTCTTTTTTTCTTCTTTCTTTAATCCTTATTTATTTTTTTCTTTCTTAACCTTTGTTGTTTCTTTCTTGCTTTTGTCTTTCTTGATCCTTTCATTTTTCCTTTTTTTCTTTCTTTTTTTTATTGTGTTCTTTCTTTCTTCTTTCCTTCCTTTTTCATTTTTCTTTCTTTATTTCTTCTTTCTTTCTTACTCTATCTTCGGACTTGTTTGTTTGTCTGTTTCTATCGTGATTCTTTCTTTCTATATTTCTTCTTTATTTCAATTAAACTAAACTAAAAGTAAACTAAATTAAATGATTGGACAACTCCATCCATTAAACCTACATCAATTTACAAGAAAGGGACTTTCACCCTTTCAAGTACCATGGGAATTAAAACAATGGAACAAACAATCAATTTTTGAAAATCAAGATTCAACTCTTAAATTATTAGAGTTAACTGATCTCAATAAGTATCTTACTGATACTGAGAAGAAATACATGCATATTGGACGCATACAGATTGTGTTCAAACCCTTGACCTTATTAGGGATGAACACTTGTTTGTAGGCCATACTTCGTGATGGTTGTTGTTTGGATTGGAAACCCTCATTAATGGGTATAGTGGAAACAAGTCTTAGTAGGGGACCCGTTTATTTTAATGTCCATCCAAACCTTACCCTATCGTTAACAGATAGGAATTTGTTAGAATCACTCCAGTTGAGGATTCTAACACAAGGATATAATTTCATTCCTGGAACTAAAACCATTGCAAGGATTCATTTTAAAATTATGAATACCTTAGTCCCTAAGGTATTACACTTACCAGATCAGGGTAAGACAGTTTTGATCGAGACAGATCTCATAAGTGCAAATGTTGCCACTCCAAGGATGATCAATTGGGAGGAAATTCATTTCCCAAACAACTGGAAAATTCCCCAGGCTGTTCCTCCAAGACTCCTGATCAATCAGGATATTGATCAAGTTCTTCAATTCACAGATGGAGACATGGTTATTAATTTTAAACCTAAGAATCCCTACCGAGTCTCTTTACCACCGTCATCCAGATACTCAGACGTAGACCAGACCTCACGCCTACATGAGTTGGATGCAACACCATCCGTTAAGGATGATTCCTCATTAAAAGGAATCGACATATCAGACACCCAAATTCCTCGTGGTGTCTATACCAAAAGGGAGCATGAGCGAACTTCTCCCACTCCCAGTGAAATGACTAGTTTCAATTTGTGATTATGATTTTTACACCACAACCGATTGACCAGAATCCACCCCCTGTTGTAGTGGACAGAGCAGCAATTAAAGCTGAATTCTTTCACCCCAGTAATCTTGGTTTCAAAAGATGGTTTTTTAACACCTATGGGCAAACAGAACGCATGGAATTTTCAAAAGACTTTTATCTTTATTTAGACACAAATAAGGTAATTACGTCTTTTGTTGATTGGTTTATGCATTTTAGATTGAAGCAAGTGGAGAAACGACCATTAGTTTCGTCCACATATTCCAATCTTTCAACCCTAACGAAAGAATGGCAGCTTCAATCTGGCACATCCATCAGATCAGTCCATCCTCCAACTGATCCGATAAAGCTTAAATTTCCAAGCTCATCAGGAAAATTCTCTTCTACTATTGAGGCAGTTGCATTTGTCAATCTTGAATCTCCTCTTAACCCTATGGGTCAAATCAGAAGACAAAACAATTTTACCAATTTAAATCTTAAAAAAATTGGCCAACAGCTAATTCGTATTGAAGATTTATTGGATAAAGGTACTCCAGAGAAATATTGTCAAAATCCTTATGACTTATCTTCTCAAAAATTACCTTTATTGATGAACAATAAACCGTTCATCAAACCACCTGTTCCCTTTAAGAACTTTAAATTGGATAATAATTCTGAAGTTGTTGAGGAATTATTATCTGTTCTTGGAAGGTTGAATCTTTCTGATGATCAACTCAAACAAGCCAAGGAAGCCAAAGCTGCCGAGATTCTAAAAAGCATTCAAGTGCTAGAATCTCATGAAGATTCTTCTTCATCTCAAATTACTGAAGTTTTAACTCCTTCAGCATACTTTGATTCTGATGTAGGTCAAGACTTGAATCTCAAAGATTTAGGTCTAACCAATGTTACACAGATTGAAGAAATTCTCCAAGAAATGATTCAAGACCCGAGTATCCAAAAATTAGATTATGATAAAAAATCTACTCGGCGTTGGGATCTAAATCACAAACTTTATTACCATAGACCTACACCACAGGACCTATTGTATGAAGAAAATGTGTATTTAGATAAAAAAGCTTATGATGGCAAATCCATTTATGAATGGAATATAGTTGGATTATCTGAATATCAGATATTGGAACATTGTCGCCGAATGCTTATGTATTGTACAATCTGTTGGCAACATAAGAACTTCGATCAAGGAATTGCAGAAATGCTTACTGCAGGGTTTTCTGGAGCTCTCAAAGGTTGGTGGGATAATATCCTCACCCTGAACAACATCAAGAAATTTATAATTCAAAGAAGGTTATCAAAACTGAATCTGGGCAAGCCTACCTCGGTGAGGATGATGCAGTTATACCTTAATTTCTTGTATTGTTCATCATTTCATTGGAAATTTGACTTCCCAATCAGATAAGGGAAGAGAGGTTTTGAAAAATCTTAGGTGTCGAACACATAGTCATTTTAGATGTATAAGGATGTTTTCCTCACTAAGGTTATGCAATGACCAGATGCCAATAATGAATATTGGAAAGCTAAATTTATTGATGGATTACCTACTCTTTTTGCCAGCAAGGTAAGAAAAAGGTTAGGTAATGAGGTAGGAACTATAAAATATCATCAATATACATATGGTCTCCTTACCAGTGCTATCATCCAAGAAGGACAGACCTTATGTAATGATTTAAAGCTTCAAGCTCAGCTTAAAAAACAAAATCTTACTGGTAAACATGAGCCTGGTGAATTCTTTGAAGAATTTGATTGTTACACAGGACCACCACCTTCCAATCAAAGGAAGGGAAAAGGTAAACTCTCTCATTCTAAGAGATAGGAATCCTACTCACACCAGAGTAGGAGATATCCAAAACGACAGTCTCATCAAAAGACTCGTCATGAACCTAGGAGACCTCCTCCTCGTCAGAGACCACCTCCTAGACGTAATCGTCCAGACAAAAAAAAAATGGCTGTTATAAATGTGGTAAATTAGGCCACTATTCAAATAGATGCAAAACCAAAGAGAAACTTAACCAACTTCAAATTGATGTAGGTTTGAGAATCCAGTTGGCTAAAATTCTCTTAAATTCTGATTTTGGGGATGATATTGATTATGCTTCATCCAGCCAATCAGAAGAACCACCAAGATTGTAGTTGTTCTCATCTACAATCTGTGGCACAAATGCATCAGATTAATGTTCTTACTAATGAACAACAACTTATGCTTAAGAACATTGATCAAGAGGAAGATCCTCTTACCCAAAGAAAAATAAATAAACAAATAAAAAAGAAAAAACTAGCCAGAAAGAAAGAAAAAATAAGAAACAACGAAAAATAAATAAACAAAGAAAGAAGAACGAAACATGAAAGAAGAACGAAATAAGAAATAAAGAAAGAAACTAGAAAGAAAGAATAAAAGAAATAAATAAAGAAAGAAGAAAGACAAAAGAAAAAAAGAAAGAAACAAGAAAGATAAGAAAGAAAGATGATGAAATATATTTTTTGTTTCATTCTTTATTTCTTTATTCTTTTTTCTATCATGATTCTTTCTTTCTTCTTCTTTTCTTCTTTCTTCTTTCTTTCAATGTGCCTTATTTCTTTATTTATTCTTGCTTGTTTCTTTCTTTCTTTTTTTCTTGTTTCTTCATTGAAAGAAAAAGGAATGAAACTAGCAAGGAAGAAAGAAACACAAAGTTAAAGAAAGAAACATGAAATAAATAAACAAGAAAGATCAAATAAATAAAAGGCACATAGAAATAAATAAGAAATAAGTGAAGAAGAAGAAAGAATCACAATAGAAACAAATAAAGAAACAAGTAAAAAAAAATAAGAAAAAAAGAAGAAAAAATAATGAAAAAATTGAAATTGAAAAAAGAAAAAAGTGAAAGAAGAAAAAAGAAAAATCAAGAAAGAAAGAAGCAAGAAAGAAAGAAATAAAATAGAAAAAAATTTAAATATAGGAACAAGAAAGAAAGAAAGAACGAAAGACTCGTAAACAAAAAAACAAAGAAAAAAGAAAGAAAAAATAAAGAAACAAACAAGAAAGATAAGAATGAAAGAAGACGAAAAGAAAGAAAGAATAAAGAAAGACAATGTTTCTTCATTTTTCTTTTTTCTTTCTTCTTGTTTATATATTTATTATTTTTTTCTTCTTCTTTTCTCCTTTCTTATGTTTTTCAATGTGCTTTATTTCTTAATTGATTCCTTCTTCTTTCTTTCTTTCTTTCTTTTTTTCTTCTTTCATTTGTTTATTTTTTCTTTCTTTCTTTCTTTTTGTCTTCTTTTGATCTTTCTTCCTTTCTTTTTTCTTTCTTTCTAACTTATTTGTTTGTTTGTTTCTATCGTGATTCTTTCTTTGTTTTTCTTTTCATATTTATTCTTTCTTTTTGTGTCTTTCATTATTTGTTCTTTCATTTTTCTTTCATTCTTATTTCTTTCTTGCATTTTTTTGTCTTCTATTTCATTTTTCTTTCTTCCTTTCTAATTTCATTCTTTATTCCTTCTTCTTTCTATCTATATTTCTTTTTTATTCCTTTTTCCTTCTTCTTCCATTCCTTTTTCTTCTTTCTTTACATTATTTTGTCTTTCTTTCTTTCTGTCTTTTTCTTTCTTCTTTCTTTCTTTCTTTATTTCTCATTCGTTTCATTCTTCTTTCTTTCTTTCTTTATTTCTCATCTTCTTTCTTTCTTTCTTTTTTTTTCTTTTGTCTTTCTCCTTTCTTTATTTATTTCTTTTATTCTTTCTTTCTAGTTTCTTTCTTTATTTCTTATTTCTTTATTTTTTAGTTCTTATCTTTCTTTCTCTATTTTGTCTTTCTTTCTTTTATTTATTTTATGTTTTGCTTATTTATTTATTTTTTCTTGTTCTTTATTTTGCTTATTTATTTATTTTTATCTTTCTTTTGATTTTTTTTCTTGTTTCTTTATTTCTTTCTTCATTCATTCTTTTTTTATTTTTTATTTATTTCTTTCATTCTTTCTATTTCTTTCTTTCATGTTTCTTTCTTTATCTTTGTCTTTCTTTCTTCCTTTCTAAATTCATTCCTTTTTCTTTCGTCTTTCTATCTATATTTTTTTTTGCTTCCTTTCTTTCCTTCGTCCTTTTTTTTTCTTTCCTTCTTTCTTTCTTGTTTGTTTGTTTTTTTTTCTTCTTTCTTTTTTATTTCTTGTTTTTTTGTTTCTATCTTGATTCTTTCCTTCTTCTTCTTTTTTTCTTTCTTATTTCTTTCAAAGTGCCTGATTTCTTTATCCATTTCTTCTTGGTTCTTTCTTTCTTCTTTCTTTTTCTTTCTTCTTTCTTTATTTCTTCGTTCTCTCTTTTGTTCTTTTTTGTTTGTTTCTTTCATTGTTTATGTTTATTTCATTCTTTTTTCCTTGTTTCTTTCTTCATTTCTTCAACTTTCTTTCATTTTTTGCTTTTTCTTTTTTCTTTTTTTTTCTTTCTTTCTTTCTTCCTTCATTCTTCTTTCTTTCTTCTCCTTTCTTTCTTTTCCCTCTCTTCTTCTTTCTTTCTTATTTATTTTCATCTGTCTTTCTATCTTGTATCTTTCCTTTTTGTTTCTCTTCTTCTCTCATTCTTATTCTTTCTTTCCATACTTCTTTCTTTCTTTCTTTCAATTTTTCTTTCTTCTTTCTTTCTTTCTTTCTTTATTTCTTCTTTCCTTCTTTATCTCTTATTTCATACTTCATTCTTCCTTCTTTCTTTTTTCTTCTTTCCTGCTTTCTTTCTCGTTTGTTTGTTTGTTTGTTTGTTTTTTTCATTCTGATTCTTTCTTTCTTTCTTTCTTTCTTTCTTTCTTTCTTTCTTGTTTGTTTGTTTGTTTGTTTGTTTCTTTTTCTTTCATTCTGATTCTTTCTTTCTTTATTTCTTGTTTGTTTATTTCTATCTTGAGTCTTTCTCTTTTCTTGTTTCTTATTTCTATCAATATGCCTTATTTCTTTATTTATTCCTTCTTCTTTCTTTCTTTCTTTTTCTTTCTTCTTTCATTATTTTGTCCCTATTTCTTTCTTCATTTCTTCAACTTTCTTTCATTCTTTCTTTTTTCTTCTTTCTTTCTTCAATTTTCTCTCTTTATTGCTTTCTTCTTCTTTCTTTCTTTCTTTATTTCTTCCTCTCTTATTCTTTCTTTCTTGTTTATTTTCATCATTCTTTCTATCTTGTTTCTTGCTTCTTTGTTTCTTACTTTTTCTTTCTATCTATTTGTCTTTCTTCTCTTGTTTGTTTCTCTTTTCTTCTTTCTTTCTTATTTTTTCTTTCTTTCTTGTTTCTTGCTTATTTATTTATTTTTATCTTTCTTTTGATTTTTTTCTTGTTCTTTATTTTGCTGTTTCTTCTTCCATTCTTTTTTGTTCTTTCTCTATTTCCTCTTTCTTTCTTTTCATCTTGTTTCTTTTTTCTTCTTCTTTCTATCTTCTTTTTTTCATTTTTATTTCTTTATTTCTATAATGTTTCTTTCTTGGTTCTTTCTTTCCTGCTTCTTTATTTCTTGCTTCTTTCTTTCTTGATTCCTTCATTTTTTCATTCTTTCTTTCTTTCTTTCTTTCTTTCTTCATTCTTTATTTTTTGTCTTCTTTCTATGTTTCTTTGTTTTCTCCTCTGTCTTTCTTTCTTACTTTTTTCTTTCTTCCTTTCTTGTTTCTTGCCTTATATCTTTCTTATTTTTCTTTCTTTTTTCATCTTTGTTTCTTTGTTCCTTGTTGTTTTTGTCTTGATTCTTTCTTTTTTCTTCTTTCAGTTTTTTCAATTTTTTTTTCTTTCTTATATTGTGTCTTTACCCTATATTGATGGGTTCAATGAAAGGGCCATTCCCACCAAAGCTAGGCCTAGCCAAATGAAACATACTTTTCTATACCTATGCAAGAAATAAATCCAAAATCTTTTGGATAAAAAATTAATTAGAAAATCCTACTCCCCATGGAGTTGTATTACTTTTTATGTCAATAAAAATGCAGAAAAGGAACGAGAAGTTCCTCAATTAGTGGTTAATTATAAACCACTCAATGATTGTTTGAAATGGATTAGATATCCAATTCCAAACAAAAAGGATTTATTAGACAGATTTTTTTATTTTAAAGTCTTTTCAAAATTTGATTTTAAAGTCTTTTCAAAATTATAAACCATTCAAAGTGACCAAAAGGGACAGTGAATGCAGTCTTATATTTATCCTTTTCATTGATTTGAATTTGCCAATATCCAGATTTCAAATCAACTTTTGAAAATATTTTAGTAGAAAACAATTTGTCTAATAAATCTTTTTTATTTGGGATAGGATATCGAATCCATCTCAAACAATCATTCAGTGGTTTATAACTAACCACTAATCTCGGAACACCTCGTTCCTTTTTTGCATTTTTATTTACATAAAATGTTGTACAACTCCATGCGGAATAAGATTTTCTAATTAATTTCTTATCCAACAGATTTTGGATTTCCTTCTTGCAAAGGTCTAGTAATGTATGTTTCATTGGCTAGGCCTTGCTTTTGTAGGGATGGTTCTTTCATTGAACTCATCAGTATATGGTAAAGACACAATATATTTATGTCGGTCCAAAAAAGCAGTAGGAATGTCACTACAAATTTCTTGGGCACATATTTTCTAAAGAGAACTAATTTTCTCTTTTATATCTATAGTTTCCAATTGTTGTTCAAGGGTTAAAATTTGAATTTCTTTATGCAGGAAACTAAGATGATGTTCTTTAACATTTCTTAATTCGGAAATCTCATTGATAAAACTAATTTGAGGAGGAGATTTGAAAGAGAAATATAGGGGTTTATTATTAACCTGTCCAAGAATTCCTTGATTATCAATACATTTAATTGGCATGATTTTCTCCAAAAAAGGAGTGCCTAATATGACATTTTGAGTCTTATTCTTGACTAATAAAAAGTCTGTATTAATACACTGATTATTAGTGCAAATGGAGGCATTATTTAATTTGTATTTAATTTTCATTTTGTCTCCATTGGCATTAGCCAAAGTTTGAGTTGTTTTCTCAACATATTGGGTTGGGATTAACCCTTCCTGGATGCAGTTTAAATCTGCTCCACTATCAATCAGAGCTGTCAGTTTAGGAATGACAAAGTTCTGATCAATTACCAAATTAATAACAGTATGCCACCTTTGATGGATGACTTTGGTAATTTTATTAAGAAAAGATTCCTCAGATTTCTTTTCTTTATGTGAACTACTTTGTTAACATTTTTGTTCAAGCTTTTTATAAAGAGATTTTAATTCTTTTAATTCAAGCTTGATTTCTTTAATTTCTCCTTGTAATGAGGAGATGGATACGGGTTGTTTTGAAGAATTGGTTTCTTCATAACAACCAATAATTTCCTTCAAAGAATAAGGTTTTACTCCTTGAATGGGAGGTATCTTTGAAGTAGTTTGCATTTGATCAAGATATTCTTTGATTAAATATCGTTTTGTTTGAGGATCCTACTCCTGATCAATATTCTCTAGCATACGTTGTTGATCATTGGTAAGAACATTAATCTGATGCATTTGTGCCACAGATTGAAGATGGGAACAGCTACAATCTTGGTCATCTGATTGACTGGATGAGGCATAATCAATATCAACCCCAAAATCAGAATTTAAGAGGATTTTAGCCAACTGGATTCTCAATCCTTCATCTATTTGAAGTTGGTTAAGTTTCTCTTTAGTTTTGCATCTATTGGAATAGCGGCCTAATTTGCCACATTTGTAACAGAAAATTTTCTTTTTGTTTGGAGGAGTTCTTCTAGGAGGTGGTTTGTGACATGGCGGAGATCTCCTAGTTTCATGACGAGTCTTTTGATGAGACTATTTTTTGGGATATATCCTACTCTGATGGGAGTAGGGTTCTGGTCTCTTAGAATGCGAGACTTTCCCTTTTCCCTTCCTTTGATGGGAAGGTGGTGGACTTGTATCACATGCAACTGTTCACAAAATTCACCAAGCTCATGATTACCAGTAAGATTTTGTTTCTTAAGTTGAGCTTGAAACTTTAAATCATTACATAAGGTCAGTCCTTCTTGGATGATAGCACTGGTAAGGAGACCATATGTATATTGATGGTAGTTGATAATTCCTACCTCATTACCTAATCTTTTTCTCACCTTGCTGGCAAAAAAGTTGGTAATCCATCAATAAATTTAGCTTTCCAATATTCATTATTGGCATCGGTTCTTTGCATAACCTTAGTGAGGAAAACATCTTTATACCATCTAAAATGGCTAAGTGTTCTACACCTTAGATTCTGCAACACCTCTCTTCCCTTATCAGTAGTGGAAGTTAAATTGCCAATAAAATGATGAACAATACATGAAATTAAGGTATAAACTGCATCATCCTCACCAAGGTAGGCTCGGCCTGATTCAGTTTTAATTACCTTTTTGGAATTATAAATTTCATGATGTTGTTCAGGGGTGAGGATATTATCCCACCAACCTTTAAGGATTCCAGAAAACCCAGCAGTTAAGATTTCTACTATTCCTTGATCAGTATTCTTATGTTGCCGACAATACATAAGCATTCGACGACAATGTTCTAGAATCTGTTATTCAGACATGGCGTCTATGTTCCATTCATAGATTGATCTTCCATCATAATCCTTTTGATCTATATACACATTCTCTTCATATAATAGGTCCTGAGGTGTAGGCCTATGATAATAGAGTTTGCGATTTAGATCCCAATCCCGAGTAGATTTTTTAGTATAATTTAATTTTTGAATACTCAGTTGGTCCCTAATCATGTCCTGAAACATTTCTTCAGTCTGATTTACATTGGTTAAACCCAAATCTTTAAGATTAGAGTTTTGACCTTCATCAGAGTCAGAGTATGCTGAAGGAGTTAAATCTTCAGAATTTTGTGATAAAGAATCTTCTTGAGATTCATGAGATTCTAAAACTTGAATGTTTTTTAACATCTCATCGGCTTTAGCCGCTTTGGCTTGTTTGAGTTGATCTTCAGAAAGATTTAGTCTTCCAAGCCTGGTTAATAATTCGTCAACAACTTCAGAATTATTATCCAAGTTAAAATTCCTAATTGGAATAGGGAGTTTGATGAGTGGTTTATTATTCATCAATAAAGGTAACTTTCGAGAAGATAAGTCAAAAGGATTTTGAAAATATTTCTCCTGTGTCCCTTTGTCCAATAAATCTTCAACGTGCGTAAGCTGTTGGCCTATCGTTTGAAGATTTAAATTGATAAAGTTATTTTGTCTCCTGATCTGACCCATAGGATTCAGGCTAATTTCAGGATTAACAAAAGCAACGACATCTACAAAATCAGGAGCTTTGCCTGATGTGCTTGAGAATTCAAGCTTAATTGGATCAGTAGGAGGATGAATTGATCGATTATTGATACTAGACATCAGCTGCCATTCTTTCGTTAGGGTTGAAAGAGTGGGAGAGGTGGAAGAAACTAAGGGTCATTTCTCCTCTTGCTTATGTCTGAAACGCATAAACCAATCAACGAAAGACATAATAACCTTATTTGTTTCCAAATAAAGATAAAAGTCATTTGATAATTCCATGCGGTTTGCAGCCCCATAGGTGTAAAAAAACCAATGTTTGAAACATGGGAACGTGTGGACATCTTCAAACAAGTCTACCCAGCTTTTGAGCTTGAGGACAAGCTCTTTCTCCATGGGGAGGCAGATGTTGAGGACTCAATAGCACACCGAGTCACACAACGAAGAAGACAACAACAACTCACTCAATAGGATTTAATTCTTATATTTCTTTGAGTAAGATTTATTTCTAATATTGTTTTAAGTAGGATTTATTTCTTATATTGTTTTAAGTAGGAGTTATTTCTAATTACTTTTTATGTAAGGGCATTATGGGGAATTATTGTAACCCTAACCCTAAAATTCCCTATTTAAGGGATAGGTATGAATGAAATAGGTAAGCTTTGAGATTTTAGAATAACCTAGTCTAAATAGGTTGGGATCACCTCTTGATCCCGAGTTTAGGGTTTACTCCAAAAATCCAACCTATCATTCACCCTCCATTGCCATCCATCTTCACCCAAATTTATCCACCATCATCCCTACTAAGAAAAGGAGCTTCCTGCCCCTTTTCCGAGCCCAAAGAAGAGGTCTATCCTCCTTCTCGGCAGCAGCAGCAAGAGAGGCCCAATTCCTCCCTTACCAAGCAGAAAAGTGAGGAATTTTATCCTCAAATCTTGAGCAATTCCAGGTGCAACGTGGGAGCTGATCATAGCATCAAAGAAGAGGTATTAATCTATCCCAAACTCGTGTTTCAAGTTATTTAAGAAAGAAGGATTGCATTCTTAGCTAGAGCAGCAACAAAGAGGGCCAAACCCTCTTTGCCGTGACCAAGAAAAGAGAGCACCTTGCTCTAGCAAGGTCAGCATTGATGTGGGGTCTTCTACCTAGCACAACAACTCAGTAGGACCCTCAAAAGAGGATCTTTCCTCCTGGCCAAGCATTGGTTAAGGAGAAATACTCATACACAGACCCTTGACGTGAAGTGAGTAAATTCTGAGTGCTGGATTCACAAATCCCATGCCGTGTTACTCGATCCATGACCCGGGACCATAACATTGCACCTTATCACATTCAATAGTCCCTTGGTTCAAAAAAAAATTTCACATCTATGCAACCAAATTACGTGATCCACAAAACCATTGAAAGAGGGAAACTCTAACTTGGTGTACCTTGGGATTGTGCCTCCATGCTGAGGTGCTTGGACAACAGTGCGCCCAGGCCACTGCTGCCCTCTTCTGTGATATGGTTGAGCAACCTCTCTCACCTCTGGACTCTGATGTCTCTCTGTCCTCAACTCCTGTAGCATGCTAATGATTCGGCTCATCTCTTCTTCCAAACCACAAACCTTTCCCAACACTGGTTGTGCTGTTTCAAGGCTATCTTCTATCTTTTGTATCCTGATTTGGATTTCTTCATTGCTGATATTATCCCCCATGTTACCCTGCTCTGATACCAAGTGTTAAACACCTAGCCAATACTACCCAAAAGACTGGCCTGTTAGGAGCGGAAGGCATAGGTGCTTAACCACAGGACCATAACAGAATCATGAGCCTTGGACTCCTAAACATACACCGGTAGTCCAACTGATCAAGAGTAAGGTTAAACAACTCCCTTGTCTTAACCTAACCAATCCTTCATATCCGAAGGTAGTAGAGACTGATGCTTCCCATATAGGCTATGGTGGTATCTTAAAACAAAGAAATCCCACAGGTAAAGAAGAACTTGTTAGATTTACCTCTGGCAATTGGCATGATGCACATGTTAATTATTCTACAGTAAAACAAGAAATTTTGGCAATAATTAAGGGCATTCATAAATTCCAAGATGATTTATTAAATTATAAATTCCTTTTAAGAGTTGATTGTTCAGCAGCCAAATCGATTCTTAAGAAGGATGTGAAGAATCTTACTTCCAAACAAATCTTTGCCAGATGGCAGGTGGAATTAAGCTCCTTTGATTTTGATATAGAACATATCAAAGGAGAATTAAACTCCCTACCTGATTTTCTCACCCGTGAATTTCTCCAAGGTCAAAATCATGTATAACCCCGCAAGGGGCAATCCACTCCCAATGAGATGACGTGGTAATCAACAATCAAGAGGCCGAGGCCGAAAGAACCCAGAAAGAGGAAATTCCTCAAACAAGAAGGGTAAAGCCCCAGTGTCGTATAAAGAGACACTTGAAGTAGAACCAGAGTACATTACTCTTCCCAATACGGAGACTATTTTGCTCCTCAATAAAGAGGACTTAGAGGGTACATTGGATTCCTGGGAGATGTTACAGAAATGGCTTGGAGAAGCCTACTGTCCCATCCATGCAGGAAAATGATGGTATTCCATTGAATCTATTTTGGTTCACCTTAATTCCATATCAGTGCATCATACACTGACCAATGTGTCTAAATGGGATAGCCCACGAGCGTACAGTAAATGTACAATATAAAGATTCATGCATCCCTCAACTTGGGGAAAATTTGATTTAGCTAAAGCAGCAAACCTTCTTAATGATAAGGAATTTAATTATCGGGATTATAAGGATTCCTGGTATAATACTTTTTATTTCCAAAATCCCTACCATAGGCATTCCTGGGTTTTCCAATGGGAAAAGAATGTCTTTTAGAGGTCCTTACCTCTACCCAGTTGGGTATTTGCTTGGTGGAACAAATTTGGGCCACCCATTTCAATATTACCTGAACCTATTAAGGTTCGTTTTGTGAAATGGACTTAATCCGGTCCTGAGCTTAAAGCTCTGGGTTATGAAAAAACCCCAAAGAATTGGGACAGTCTTATCTTCTTTATGGTATTTTCTTTACCATGGATTTGGAGATGGGATTGTACTACAGGTTTTAATGACAAAGGCCTACTAGTGTTATTAAGAACATTTCATGTTCGTTGTGGAAAAATTTCCCCAACATTGATACTAAAGTAGCAGAAATTGGGTCTACTATCATTCAAAATGAAAATAATCTTGGATTACACAGAATCCCGGAAGCCCATTATGACTCCAAAAATTTATTTGAAATTTTTAAAACTCAATTAAAGAGTTTGATTCTGAATATATCGAAAAAAGACATTATGACAAAATTATTAGAATCAATGAAGGATTCTATGGTAACTTAGTGCAATGAAGGCACTTCCTCTCAACCAGCAGACGATAACATGTCAAAGGGAAAATATGAAACAAATACATGGAAAAAATATAAGGAATGGTAAATATGAAAAAAGAGGAGAATGAAAAAGAGAGAAAAAGAAAAGGATAAAAGGAGAAGAAAGAAAACAAAAATATAAACATAGAAGGAGAAGGAAAATGAAAATTAAGGGAAAAAAAAGAGGAAAGAGTTAAAGAGGAAAAAGAAAAGAAGGAGAAGAAGGGAGAAAAGGGAAGAAATAAGAAAAGGAAAAATGAGAAGAGAAAAAAGGCAAACAAGTCCAAATAAAAGGAAAAGAAAGATAAAAAATGGAAGAAGAAAGAAATAAATAAAGAAAACAATGATAGATAGAAAGAAGAAAGAAAAAGGAAAGAAAATAGAAAGGGTGAAAGAATGAAAAATATAAAAAAATAAACATAAAAGAAAGAAACTAGAAAGAATAAAAGAAAGAACAAGAAATAAAGAAAGAATAAAAGAAGAAAAGAAAAACAAGAAAGAATGAAAGAAACAAGAAAGAATGAAAGAAACAAGAAAGAAAAAAGAATAAAAGGAGAAAGAGTATATAAAGAAAAAAACAAACAAGAAAGATAGAAACAAGAAGGAATAAATAAAGAAATAAGGCTCATTGAAAGAAATAAGAAAGAAGAAAAGAAGAAGAAAGAAAGAATCAAGATAGAAAAAAGAATAAAGAAATAAAGAATGAAACAAAAACTATATTTCATCTTATTTCTTTCTTATCTTTCTTGATTTTTCTTTTTTCTTCTTTCACTTTTTTCTTTTTTCTTTCTTTATTTTTGTCTTCTTTCTTTCTTTCTTCCTTTCTTCTTCATTTTTTCATTACTTTTTCTTATTTCTTTCTTATTCTTTTTTTGACATGTTTGTTTATTTGTTTCTATTGTGATTCTTTCTTCTTCTTCACTTCTTATTTCTTTTTATGTGCCTTTTATTTATTTGATCTTTGTTGTTTATTTATTCATGTTTCTTTCTTTAACTTTGTCTTTCTTTCTTCCTTGCTAGTTTCATTCTTTTTTCTTTCAATGAAGAAACAAGAAAAAAAGAAAGAAAGAAACGAGCAAGAATAAATAAAGAAATAAGGCACATTGAAAGAAATAAGAAAGAAGAAAAGAAGAAGAAAGAAAGAATCAAGATAGAAAAAAGAATAAAGAAATAAAAAATGAAACAAAAAATATATTTCATCTTCTTTCTTTCGTATCTTTCTTATTTCTTTCTTTCTTTTCTTTTGTCTTTCTTCTTTCTTTATTTATTTCTTTTATTCTTTCATTCTAGTTTCTTTCTTTATTTATTATTTTGTTCTTCTTTCTTTCTTATCTTTCTTGTTTCTTTCTTGTTTCTTTGTTTATTTATTTTTCGTTGTTTCTTATTTTTTATTTCTTTCTGTCTAGTTTTTTATTTATTTATTTATTTTTCTTTGTTTCTTATTTTTTCTTTCTTTTTGTCTATTTTTTATTTTTTATTTGTTTATTTATTTTTCTTTGTTTCTTATTCTTTCTTTCTTCTGACTTTCTTTCTTTCTTTCATAATTAAACAAAGAAGAGAATAAATAAAATAAAAAATAAAGAAGAAAGAAAGAAAGAATAAATAAGGAAAGAAGAAAGAAAGACAGAAAGAAAGAAAGAAAGAAAAAAATAAATAAATAAGGAAAGAAGAAAGAAAGAAAGAATAAATAAGGAAAAACTAAAGGAAGATATAAATATGAAACAAAAAAGAAGGAGAAGAGAAGAAAGAAGTGGAGAAAGAAAGAATTAAAGAAAAAAATTAAAAATAAGAAAAAAGAAAGAAAGAAAGAAAAAATAAGAAAGAAAGAATGAATGAAGGAGAAAAAGGAGAAATTAAAAAGTAAGAAAAGAGAAAGATTGGAACAAGAAAGACTTTCTTTCTGACTTATTTGTTTGTTTATTTCTATCATGATTCTTTATTAATCCTTCTTTTCTTATTTCTTATTTCTTTCTACGTGCCTTTTTTTATTTGTTCTTTCTTGTTTTCTTCATTCTTTCAGTCTTTCCTTCTTGTTTCTTTCTTTCGTTCTTTCTGTTTCTTTCTTTCATGTTTCTTTCTTTATGTTTGTCTTTCTTTATTCCTTTCTAATTTCATTCCTTTCACTTTCTTCTTTCCATCTATCTTTCTTCTTCTTTTTATTTCATTCTTATTTCCTTTTCCCCTTCTTCTTTCTTTCTGTTTTCTTTCTTTCTTCATTTATTTTTTCTTTCTTTCATTTTTTCTTCTTTCAATCTATATTTCTTCATTGTTTGTTTGTTTTTTTCTTCTTTCATTCCATTTCTCCATTATACTTTTTTCTTTTTCATTATTTCTATCTTGATTCAATTTTTCTTCTTCTTTTCTTCTTTCTTGTTTTTTTTCAATGTGTCTTATTTATTTATGTATTTTTTCTTGTTTATTTTTGTCTGTCTTTCTTTTTATTTCTTATTTCTTTATTT
This sequence comes from Aristolochia californica, assembly GCF_029961685.1. Taxonomy (NCBI): domain Eukaryota; kingdom Viridiplantae; phylum Streptophyta; class Magnoliopsida; order Piperales; family Aristolochiaceae; genus Aristolochia; species Aristolochia californica. The sequence continues at coordinate 8,168,844 of NW_027182257.1, forward strand.
CTCTTTCTTTTTTATTTATTTCTTTCATTTTTTTATGTTTCTTTTGTTCCTTTTTCTATTTCTTTCTTCATTTCTTCAATTGTTTTTCATTCTTTCTAATTTATTTTGTCTTTTTTCTTTTTTCTTTTTTTTTCTTTCTTTCTTCATTTCTTCTTCTTTGTTTGCTTGTTTGTTTGAGATCTGTTAACTCTAATAATTTAAGAGTTGAATCTTGATTTTCAAGATTAATTGTTTGTTCCATGGGTTTAATTCCCATGGTACTAGAAAGGGTGAATGTTCCTTTCTTGTATATTGACGTTGGTTTTATAGACGGAATTGTCCAATTATTTAATTGATGTTGAACTTTATATTCAACAAGAGAAGCATTCTTCATAGCTCCAGTAATCCTACTACTGGATGCCATTGTTTAACTAATTATAAAAATTTAAACACAATTAAACTAAAATGAAAGTAAACTAAAATGACACTACAACTAAGAGTGGTAAAAGATTACCAGAAAGAAGAATATCCAAAAATTAGATTATACCAAAAAATCTACTCGGTGATGGGATATGAATCATAAAATCTACTACCATAGGCCTACACCTCGGGACCTATTGTATAATTTCATTACCTTATTGATGACTATAAATGATATATGTTTCTCTATTTTTTTATTTCTATACTAGTTCTTTCTTTCTTATTTTCCTTTCTTTCGTTCTTTCTTTGTTTCTTTCTTCTTTCTTTGTTTCTTTCTTTTATCATTCTTCCTTTCATGTTTCTCTATTTATATCTTTCTATTTTTTTTCTTTCTTTGTTTTGTCTTCTTTCTTTCTTTCTATTTAATTTTTTCATTCTTTCTTTCTTTTTTCTTTCTTACTCTTTCTTTATGACTTGTTTCTTTGTTTCTATCACGATTCTTTCTTTATTCTTATTTTCTAATTTCTTATTTCTTTCTATGTGCCTTTTTTTATTTGTTATTTCTTGTTTTTTCTTTCTTCATTCATTATTTCTTTCTTTCTTTCTTTCTTTCTATCTTTCTTTCTTGTTTATTTTTTTCATTCTTTCAGTTTCTTTTTTTCATGGTTCTTTCTTTTCTTCTCTCTTTCTTCATTTCTTCTTCTTCATTTCTTTCTTTTTGGCTCACCCACGTCATCCAGATATTCGGATGTAGGCCCATCTACTCGCCCTTCTGTCAATTTCCCTTCTTCCCTCCGCTGTAATTGGTATCAGAGCCATGGAAGGCTAAAACCTGAATATCCAAGTATGAAGTAGCTATTATAAATTTTTTATATCTTAATCATCAAGGGAGTTAATTTACTTCGTAATGTTATAATATTTTACTATTCATCGTCCTTCTTGTTATGATATGGGACGTCACCCATGTCGCGTTGAGGTATGCCCGTGTTGCCGTGGTTAGGCGTAGGGGTTGAAGGGCCGCTATACTCTTAAATCGTTGACAGACGTGTATCTGACCAAGAAGATGATGAACAGTAAATCAATTATGATATTAGGAATCAAAGTTTGCTTCGTTCATGATTACCATATAATCAGTTTATAATATGTTTACTTCATACTAGGATATTCCTCCTTCTGGTTGTCTTTTACCACTCTTAGCTGTAGTGTAATTTATTTTATTTTACTTTAATTTGGTTTAATTTTTAAATTTGTCCCAAGATGACATCCAATAGTAGGATTACTGGATCAGTGAAAATGCATCTTTAGTTGAATAAAAAGTTCAACAACAATTGAATGATTGGACAATTCTGTCCATTAAACCTACATCAATCTACAAGAAAGGAACCTTCACCCTTTCTAGTACCATGGGAATCAAAACCATGAAACAAACCATTAATCTTGAAAACCAAGATTCAACTCTTAGAGTTAACAGATCTCAATAAGTATCTTGCAGATACTGAGAAGAAATACATGCATATTGGATGCATACAGATTGCGTTCAAACCCTTGACCTTACTAGGGATGAACACATGTCTGCAGGCCATACTCTGTGATGGTCGCTGTTTGGATTGGAAACCCTCATTAATGGGTATTGTTGAAACAAGTCTCAGTCGGGGACCTGTTTACTTTAATGTCCATCCAAATCTTACCCTATCTTTAACAGATAGGAATTTGTTAGAATCTATCCAGTTGAGGATTCTAACACTGGGATACAATTTTATTCCTGGACCTGAAACTATTGCAGTTATTGCAAGGATTCATTTCAAAATTATGAATACTTTAGTCCCTAAGGTATTACGCTTACCAGATCAAGGTAAGACTGTATTGAACGAAACCGATCTTATGAGTGCAAATGTTACTACTCCAAGGATAATCAATTGGGAGGAAATTCGTTTCCCAGCCAACTGGACTATTCATCAGGTTGTTCCTCCACGACTCCTGATTAATCAGGATATTGATCATGTCATCCAATCAACAGATGGTGATGTGGTAATCAATTTCAAAGACAAGACTCCCTACCGAGCCTCTTTACCACCCACGTCATCCAGATATTCGGATGTAGGCCCATCTACTCGCCTACAGGAATTGGATGAAAAACAATCTATCAAGGATGATTCCTCATTAAAAGGAATCCACCTACCAGACACCCAGATACCTCATGGGGTCTACCGAGAAAGGGAGCATGACAGAACTTCTCCCACTCCCAGTGAAATGACTGGTTTTACTCTGTGATTATGATTTTTACACCTCAACAGAGTACCTATGACCCACCATCTTTTGTGGTGGACCGCGCAGCCATTAAAGCTGAATTCTTTCACCCCAATAATCTACGTTTCAAAAATTGGTTTTTTGACATCTATGGGGCCGCAGAACGCATGGAATTGTCAAATGACTTTTATCTTTATTTGGAAACAAATAAGGTTATCATGTCCTTTGTTGATTAGTTCATGCAAACCAGACTAAAGCAAGCAGAGAAACGACCCTTAGTTTCATCCACTGCTCCCACTCTTTATACCCTAACAAAAGAATGGCATCTCATGTCTGGGATCAATATCTGATCAGTCCATCCTCCTACTGTTCCAATCCGACTTGACTTTCCAAGTCCCTCAGGAAAATCCCCTGATTTTGTAGAAGCAGTTGCTTTTGTTAATCCTGAAATCTCTCTGAATCCTATGGGTCAGATCAGGAGACAAAAAAACTTTACCAATTTAAATCTCCAAACGATAGGCCAACAGCTAACTCGTGTTGAAGATTTATTGGATCATGGTACTCTCGAGAAATACTGTCAGAATCCCTTTGACTTATCTTCTCGTAAATTACCTTTGTTGATGGATGGTAAACCACTCATCAAACCACTTGTTCCAATTAGGAACTTTAAATTGGATCATAATTCTGAGGTTGTTGAAGAATTATTAACCAGGCTTGGAAAATTAAATCTTTCCGAAGATCAAATCAAACAAGCCCAACAGGCTCATGAAGCCTAGGCTAATGTGGTTCGCAAAAGTCTCCATGTATTGGAATCTGACGAATCACAGGATGAAGAATCTCAAGAAGATTCTTTATCACAAAATAATAATGAAGATTTAACTCCTTCAGCATACTCTGATTCTGATGAAGGTCAAAACCTTAATCTTCATGATTTGGGTTTAACTAATATCAATCAGACTGAAGCAATTCTTCAAGAAATGATTAAAGATCAACCGAGTATTCAAAAATTGGAATATACTAAGAAATCTACTCGGTGTTGGGATCTAAATCACAAGCTTTATTATCATAGGCCTACACCTCAGGACCTATTATATGAAGAGAATTTATATATAGATCAAAAAGCCTATGATGGCAGATCCATTTATGAATGGAACATAGATTCTATGTCTAAATATCAGATTTTAGAACATTGTCGAAGAATGCTTATGTATGCTACCAGCTGTAGACAACATAAGAATTCAAATCACGGCATAGTAGAAATGTTAACTGTTGGGTTTTCTGGAACCCTCAAAGGTTGGTGGGATAATATCCTCACTGCCGAACAACATCATGAAATCTACAATTCCAAAAAGGTTATCAAAACTAAATCAGGATACGCATACCTTGGCGAGGATGATGCAGTTTATACCTTGATTTCATGTATTGTTCACCATTTTATTGGCAATTTGATGTCCACTACTGATAAGGGAACAATGGTTTTGCAAAATCTTAGATGCCGAACACTTAGCCATTTTAGATGGTACAAAGATGTTTTCCTTACTAAGGTTATGCAAAGAACCGATGCCAATAATGAATATTGGAAAGTGAAATTTATTGATGGATTACCAACACTTTTTGCTAGCAAAGTACGCAAACGGTTAGGTAATGAGGTAGGAATGATCAACTACCAACAATATACCTACGGTCTCCTTACCAGTGCTATCATCGAAGAAGGACCGACCTTATGTAATGATTTAAAACTTCAAGCTCAGCTTAAGAAACAAAATCTGACTGGTAAGCGTGAGCTTGGTGAATTCTGTGAACAGTTTGCGTGTGACACAGGACCACAACCTTCCCATCAAAGGAAGGGAAAACGGAAGGTCTCGCATAAAACGATACCAGAACCCTACTCCAATAGGAGTAGGAGATATCCCAAAAGATAGTCTTATAATAAGACTAGTCATGAATCTAGGAGACCTCCTCCAAGACAGACTTCTCGTCTGAGACCACCTCCTAGAAGAACTCAGCCAGACAAAAAGAAAATTGTCTGTTATAAATGTGGTAAATTAGGCCACTATTCTAATCGATACAAAACAAAAGAGGAATTGAACCAACTTCAAATCGATGAAGGATTGAGAATCCAGTTGGCTAAAATTCTCTTAAATTCTGATTCTGGGGATGATCTTGATTATGCCTCATCTAGCCAATCAGAAGATGACCCAGATTGCAGTTGTTCTCATCTACAATCTGTGGCTCAAATGCATCAGATTAATGTTCTTACTACTGATCAACAACTTATGCTTAAGAACATTGATCAAGAGGAAGATCCTCAAACCAAAAGATATTTAATCAAAGAATATCTTGCTCAAATTCAAAGTACTTCAAAGAGTTCTCCCATTCAAGGAGTAAAACCTTATTCTTTGAAGGAAATTATTGGTCATCATGAAGAAACCCACTCTTCAAAACAATCCATATCCATCTCCTCATTACAAGGAGAAATTAAAGAAATCAAGCTTGAATTAAAAGAATTAAAATCCCTGTATAAACAGCTTGAACAAAAATGTGCACAAAATAGTGTACAATTAGAAAAGAAATCAAAGGAATCTTTTCTGAATCAGATCACTAAAGTCATCCATCAAAGATGGCATACTGTGATTAATTTAGTGATTTATTAGAACTTTGTCATTCCTAAATTGACAGCTCTGATTGATAGTGGAGCAGACTTAAACTGCATCCAGGAAGGGTTGATTCCAACCCAATATTTTGAGAAAACAACTCAAACTTTAGCCAATGCTAATGGAGACAAAATGAAGATTAAATATAAATTAAATAATGCCTCCATCTGCACTAATGATCAGTGCATTATTACCGACTTTTTGTTAGTAAAAAATATGACTCAACAAGTCATATTAGGTACTCCTTTTTTGGAAAAAATAATGCCAATTAAAAGCATCGACAACCATGGAATTCATGGACAGGTTAATAATAAACCTATATATTTCCCTTTCAAATATCCTCCTCAAATTAGTTTTATCAATGAGATTTCCGAATTGAGAAATGTGAAAGAACATCATCTTAGTTTCCTGCATAAACAAATTCAATTTTTAACTCTTGAACAGCAGCTGGAAACTATCAACATCAAAGTGAAAATTAGTTCTCTTCAGAAATTAGGCAAATTCAAATTAATGAAAAGGATAAATACAAGACTGCATTCATAGTCCCTTTTGGTCACTTTGAATGGAATGTTATGTCTTTCGGTTTGAAAAATGCTCCATCTGAATTTCAAAATATCATGAATGATATATTTTCTCTTTATTCTGAATTTACCATTGTTTATATTGATGGTATTCTTGTTTATTCAGAATCTATTGATGCCCATTTTAAGCATTTACATGTTTTCAAAACAGTTATTAGAAAACATGGGTTGGTGATATTGACACCGAAAATGAAATTGTTTCAGATCTCTATGCGATTTTTAGGTCATAATATCCATAAGGGAAAAATAGTTCCCATTGATAGAAGCATTGAGTTTGCCTCCAAGTTTCCGGATGAATTACTGGAGAAAACTCAACTTCAGAGATTTCTAGGAAGTTTCAATTATATTGCAGATTATTATCCTCATCTTGCCCAAGACTCTGCAATATTGCATAAAAGACTCAAAAAGAATCATGAGCCTTGGACTCCTAAACATACACCGGCAGTCCAACTGATCAAGAGTAAGGTTAAACAACTCCCTTGTCTTAATCTAACCAATTCTTCATATCCGAAGGTAGTAGAGACTGATGCTTCCCATATAGGCTATGGTGGTATCTTAAAACAAAGAAATCCCACAGGTAAAGAAGAACTTGTTAGATTTACCTCTAGCAATTGGCATGATGCACATATTAATTATTCTACAGTAAAACAAGAAATTTTGGCAATAATTAAGGGCATTCATAAATTCCAAGATGATTTATTAAATCAGAAATTCCTTTTAAGAGTTGATTGTTCAGCAGCCAAAACGATTCTTAAGAAGGATGTGAAGAATCTTACTTCCAAATAAATCTTTGCCAGATGGCAGGTGGAATTAAGCGCCTTTTATTTTGATATAGAACATATCAAAGGAGAATTAAGCTCCTTACCTGATTTTCTAACCCGTGAATTTCTCCAAGGTCAAAATCATGTATAACCCCGCAAGGGGCAATCCACTCCCAATGAGAGGACGTGGTAATCAAAAATCAAGAGGCCGAGGCCGAAAGAATCAAGAACAAGGAAATTCCTCCGACAAGAAAGGCAAAGCCGAAGTGTCGTATAAAGAGACAATTGAAGTCGAACCAGAGTATATTACTCTTTCGGATACGGAGACAATTTTATTCCTCAATAAAGAGGACCTTGAGGGTACATTGGATTCCTGGGAGATGTTACAGAAATGGCTTGGAGAAGCCTACTGTCCCATCCGTGCAGGAAAATGATGGTATTCCTTTTAATCAATTTTGGTTCATTTAAATTCAATAGCAGTGCATCATACACTGACCAATGTGGCTAAATGGGATAGCCCAAGAGCGTACAGCAAATGTACAATACAAAGATTTATGCATCCCTCAACTTGGGGAAAATTTGATTTAGCTAATGCAGCTAACCTTCCTAATGATAAGGAATTTAATTATTGGGATTATTTGGATTTTTGGTATAATACCTTTTATTACCAAAATCCTTCCCATAGACATTCATGGTTTTTCCAATGGGAAAAGAATGTTTTTCAGAGGTCCTTACCTCTACCAAGTTGGGTATTTTCCTGGTGGAACAAATTTGGGCCACCCATTTCGATCTTACCTGAGCCCATTAAGGCTTGTTTTGTCAAATGGACTCAATCCAGTCCTAAGCTTAAAGCTCTGAGTTATGAAAAAACCCCAAAGCTGTGGGATAATCTTATCTTCTTTATGGTATTTTCTTTACCATGGATTTGGAGATGGGATTGTAGAACAGGCTTTAATGAAAAAAGCCTACCAGTATTAGTAAGAACATTTGATGTTCGTTGGTGAAAAAATTTCCCCAACATTGATACAAAAGTAGCAGAAATTAAGTCTGCTATCATGCAAAATGAAAATAATCTTGGATTGCATCGCGTCCCGAAAGTCCATTATGACTCTGATAATTTATTTACCAGTTTCAAATCTCAATTAAAGAGTTTGATTCCAAATATATCGAAAAAAGATATTATGAAAAAATTATTCGAATCAATGAAGGATTCTATGGCTACTAAGTGCAATGAAGGCACATCAGCTCACCCTACAGATGACAACATGTCAGTTTCAGAACCATCCGTTGCAGATGATCAAGACATTGAGGACTTTACTAGTATAGAGCATGATGATAATGCTAATGAATTCTTACCAGATAGTTAGCCCCAAGAGGATCCTGACGAATATATCAATGCAATGATAGAGATGTTTAAATTAACATCTAAAGGCAAATAATTTTTGCAGGAAATGACTATGACAGATAAATCTGTTCTTGATTCGTCGGCCAAGTCCACCCAAAAGCTACAGAGGAAATCTTATCCTCCGGCCCACAGTTGGCCTATTTGTCATATCATGCCAGGCTCATACAGTATCTTTGGTCAGCCATTCTCTGTAAAGTCACATTCATGGGATGCCGCCAGTAGCCGCCTGCATAGGATAAGAGTAAAAGCTCTTCGTCAACAAAAGATGTTATGGGACCAAGCCCATCAAAGGTCTTGTCCTAATCTCAATCATGGAGATCCAGATGATAAAGATGATAAAGATGACTCATCCAAGAATCTCAATTATAGAGATAATGACTCACAACCGCCTCAATTATAGAGGATTACTTTTTTGTTTTAGTGGTGGATTTCAAATGGTTTCAAAATCCTTATGACTTATCTTCTCAAAAATTACCTTTATTGATGAACAATAAACAACTCATCAAACCACCTGTTCCCATTAGGAACTTTAGATTGGATAATAATTCTGAAGTTGCTGAGGAATTATTATCTTGGCTTGGACGATTGAATCTTTCTGAAGATCAACTCAAACAAGCCAAGGAAACCAAAGCTGCCGAGATTCTAAAAAGCATTCAAGTGCTAGAATCTCATGAAGATTCTTCTTCATCTCAAAATACTGAAGATTTAACTTCTTCAGCATACTCTGATTCTGATGTAGGTCAAGACTTGAATCTCAAAGATTTAGGTCTAACCAATGTTACACATATTGAAGAAATTCTTCAAGAAATGATTCAAGACCCGAGTATCCAAAAATTAGATTATGATAAAAAAATCTACTAGGCGTTGGGATCTAAATCACAAACTTTATTACCATAGGCCTACACTACAGGACCTATTGTATGAAGAGAATGTGTATTTAGATAAAAAAGCTTATGATGGCAAATCCATTTATGAATGGAAAATAGATGGATTATTTGACTATCAGATATTGAAACATTGTCGCTGAATGCTTATGTATTGTACAATCTGTTGATAACATAAGAATTCCGATCAAGGAATTGCAGAAATGCTTACTGTAGGGTTTTCTGGAGCGCTCAAAGGTTGGTGGGATAATATCCTCACCCTTGAACAACATCAGGAAATTTATAATTCAAAAAAGGTTATCAAAACTGAATCTGACCAAGCCTACCTCGGTGAGGACGATGCAGTTTAAACCCTAATTTCCTGTATTGTTCATCATTTCATTTTAAATTTAACTTCCCAATCAAATAAGGGAAGAGAGGTTTTGAAAAATCTTAGGTGTCGAACACTTAGCCATTTTAGATGGTATAAGGATGTTTTCCTCGCTAAGGTTATGCAAAGACCAGATGCCAATAATGAATATTGGAAAGCTAAATTTATTGATAGATTACCTACTCTTTTTGCCAGCAAGGTAAGAAAAAGGTTAGGTAATGAGGTAGGAATTATAAACTACCATCAATATACATATGGTCTCCTTATTAGTGCTATCATCCAAGAAGGATTGACCTTATGTAATGATTTAAAGCTTCAAGCTCAGCTTAAAAATCAAAATCTTGCTGGTAAGCGTGAGCTTGGTGAATTCTGTGAACAATTTTCTTGTGACACAGGACCACCACCTTCCAATCAAAGGAAGGGAAAAGGTAAAGTCTCTCATTCTAAGAGATAGGAACCCTACTCACACCAGAGTAAGAGATATCCAAAATGACAGTCTCATCATGAACCTAGGAGACCTCCTCCTCGTCAGAGACCACCTCCTAGACGCAATCCTCCAGACAAAAAGAAAATTGACTGTTATCAATGTGGTAAATTAGGCCACTATTCAAATAGATGCAAAACCAAAGAGAAACTTAACCAACTTCAGATTGATGAAGGTTTGAGAATCCAATTGGCTAAAATTCTCTTAAATTCTGATTCTGGGGATGATATTGATTATGCTTCATCCAGCCAATCAGAAGAAGACCAAGATCGTAGTTGTTCTCATCTACAATCTGTGGCACAAATGAATCAGATTAATGTTCTTTTGCCCTTTCTATTTTCTTTCCTTTTTCTTTCTTCTTTCTTTCTATCATTTTTCCTTTATTTATTTCTTTCTTCTTCCATTTTTTTATCTTTCTTTCTTTGCTTTGGTCTTTATATCTTTCTTTCTTTCTTTCAATCTTCTTTCTTTCTTTCTTTCTTTCTTTCTTTCTTTCTTTCTTTCTTTCTTTCTTTCTTGTTTCTTTCTTTCTTTCATTCTTCTTTCTATCTTTAGTTTTTGCTTCTTTCTTTAATCTTTCTTGTTTCTTTCCTTATTGATTCTTGCTTTTCTCTTCTTTCATCTTTTTCTTTTGTCTTTCTTTCTTTCGTTCTTCTTTCCTTCTTTCATTTTCTTTCTTTATTTTTGTCTTCTTTCTTTCTTCCTTACTTCTTGTGTCTTTCTTGTTTAATTTTATCTTTCTTTCATTCTTGTTTCTTGCTTTTTTGTTTTTTTTATTTCCTGATTATTTTTTTTCTATCTTCCTATTTATCTACGAATCTCTCTTTTTTTCTTCTTTCTTTAATCCTTTGGTCTGACTACCCTAACCATGGCGGAATATTTTCGGGATGTTAATGAACAAGACGTACTTCTATTTATCGACAATATCTTTCGTTTCATTCAAGCAGGATCAGAAGTATCCGCCCAATTAGGTGGAATGCCTTCCTTATTTATTTTTTTCTTTCTTAACCTTTCTTGTTTCTTTCTTGCTATAATTTTTCCTTTTTTTCTTTCATTTTTTTGTTTTTGTGTTCCTTCTTTCTTCCTTCCTTTCTATTTCATTTTCTTTCTTTATTTCTTCTTTCTTTCTTACTCTATCTTCGGACTTATTTGTTTGTGTCTTTCTATCGTGATTCTTTCTTTGTTCTCCTTTTCTCGTTTCTAATTTCTTTCTATGTGCCTTTTTTATTTGTTCTTTCTTGTTTTTTTCATTCTTTCTTGTTTTTCCTTTCTTCTTTTATTCTTTCTTTATTTCTTGTTCTTTCTTTTATTCTTTCTGGTTTCTTTCTTCCATGTTTCTTTTTTTATATTTTTCATTATTTCTCCCTTTCTATTTTCTTTCCTTTTCTTTCTTCTTTCTATCTATCATTTTTTTGCTTTATTTATTTCTTTCTTCTTCCATTTTTTTTATCTTTCTTTCTTTTTTTGGACTTTATATCTTCCTTTCTTTCTTTCTTTCTTTCTGTCTTCTTTCTTTCTAGTTTCTTTCTTTCTTCCATTCTTCTTTCTATCTTTATTTATTGTTTCTTTCTTTTTTTTTCAGATATTTTTTGTTGCTTTATTTCATTGTTTATGTTTCTTTCATTCTTTTTTCCTTGTTTCTTTCTTCAGTATTTCTTTCTTCCTCTCTTTTCCCTTCTTTCTTGTTTATTTTTATCTATCTTTCTACCTTAGAAATCCACCAATAAGCACAAGATAAGCCTCTATGATTGAGGCGGTTGAGACAAGACACCTCCATTATTGAGGTTAGCTGGATTGCTTTCTCCATTATTGAGAAGGGAAAGAGACCTTTGATGTGCTTGGGCCCGGAGAATCTTTCTTTTCTTCAATGCATTAATCCTTACACAAGCAAGACGGCTACTTTCTTCAATCCACTTATGTGATTTGATGGAAAATGGCCGACCAAATACACTGTAGGTGCTTGGATTGATGTGACAAATAGGCCAGTTGTGGGCAGGAGGATAAGATTTCCTCTGTTGATTTTGGACGGACTTTGACATCCTGCAAAGAATAAAGCTATTTCTTTTTAGACTTTGATTCCAGAAGATGAATCATTGTCTCCAAATAATCCACCATCTTGGGTTCATCATCAATCGGCTGACTCTCTGGTAATGAATCAGCAAGATCATCATTATTATCTTCTTCAATGCTGTATTCAGCAACAGATGGTTCTAATATTGACATACTGTCTTCTGCAGGCCGAGAGGAAGATGGTGTGCTCTCATTGCACAAATACACAATAGAACCCTTCATTGATTCTAAGAGTTTGTTCATTAAGTTTGCTTCCGAGATATTCGGATATTTAACTCTTAATTGAGTCTTGAAATTGCTGAATAAATTTTTGGGGTCGTAATGGACCTCCAGCACTTTATGTAATCCAAGTGTGTTCTCATTTGTGAGAATAACAGACTTAATTTATGCATTTTTTTATCAATATTGGGAAAATTCTTCCACCATCGAACATGAAAAGTCCGAAGTAAAATTGGAAGGGCTTCTTCAATAAAGCCTGATCTACAGTCCCATCTCCAGATCCATGGTATCAAAAATATCATGAAGAAGATAAACAGGTCTGCATCATTGGGTATCTTACCCAGAGCTTTTAGCTCAGGACTGGATTTAGTCCATAAATTAAATTGAACCTCTATGGGCTCAGGTAATATGGTGATGGGCTGCCCAAATTTGATCCACCAGTTGAAAACCCAATTGGGTAAAGGTAATGACCTTTTGAAGACATCCTTACTCCATGGAAAGAACTAGGAATGTTGATGTGAGGGATTCTAGTAATAAAAAGTATTAGACCAAGCATCAATATAATCCCAATAATTGAATTCCTTATCATTAGGAAGGGCTACAGATTTAGCCAGTTCAAATTTTCCCCATCTCAAAGGATGCTTAAATTTCTGAATCATACACTTACTGTACGCTCTTGGGCTATCCCATTTAGCCACATTGGATAGTGTATGATGCACTGCAATTGCATTGGTATGAACCAAAATGGATTCAAATGAATACCATTGTTTTCCTGCTCTAATGGGATAGTAGGCTTCTCCAAGCTTTTTTTGTAACATCTCCCACGAACTCAGGGTACCATCTAATCCTCTTTATTGAGGATCAAAATTATTTCCTGATCAGGAAGAGTAATATACTCTGGTTCTAATTTGAGTGTCTCTTTATATGACACATGGGCTTTACCCTTATTATTTGAGGAATTTCCTCTTCCTTGATTCTTTCGGCCTCATCCTCTTGATGTGGAACCCCTTCCTCTCACTAGGAGTGGGTTACCCCTACTGGGGTTAACCATGATTTGAATCCTGAAGAAATTCACGGGTTAGGAAATCCGGTAGGGAGTTCAATTCTCCTTCAATATCAAAATCAAAGGCACTCAATTCCACCTGTCATCTGGCAAAGATTTGTTTGGAAGTAAGATTCTTCACATCCTTTTTAAGAATTGATTTAGCTGCAGAACATTCAACTCTCAAAAGAAATTGCTAATTTAATAACTGATCTTGAAATTTATTAATGCACTTAATTATTGCAAGAATTTCTTGTTTTATTGTGGAATAATTAATCTGTGCATCATGCCAATTACCAGATGTAAATCTATCAAGTTCTTCTTTACCAACTAGATTAACTTGTTTCAAAATGCCACCAGATCCAATATGGGAAACATCTGTCTTGACGACCTTCGGATAGGAAGGATTGGTAAGGTTAAGACAAGGGACTTGTATAACCTTTCTTTTAATTACTTGAACTGCTTGAGTATGTTTAGCGGTCCATGACTCAGGATTCTTTCTGAGTCATTTGTGTAATATTACTGAATCTTGAGCAAGATTTGGATAGTAGTCAGCAATATAATTTAGACTTCCTAGAAATCTCTGAAGTTGAGTTTTTTCCAAGATTTCATTGGGTTTGGATGCAAACTCAATGCTTCTATCAATGGGAACTATTTTTCCCTTGTGAATATTATGACCTAAAAATCTAACAGAGGTCTGAAACAATTTCATTTTGGGAGCTGATATTACCAATCCATGTTTTCTAATAACTATTTTGAAAACATTTAAATGCTTAAAATGAGCATTAATGGATTTGAATAAACTAATATGTCATCATGTAAACAATGGTAAATTCAGAATAAGAGGCAAAAATATCATTCGTGATATTCTAAAATTCAGATGGAGCATTCTTCAAACCAAAAGGCATAACATTCCATTCAAAATGTCCAGAAGGGACAGTGAATGCAGTTTTATATTTATCCTTTTCATTGATTTGAATTTGCCAATATCCAGATTTCAAATCAAATTTTGAAAAGACTTTAGCATAAAACAATTTGTCTAATAAATTTTTTTTGTTTGGAATTGGATATCTGATCCATTTCAAACAATCATTGAGTGGTTTATAATTAACCACTAATCGAGGAACTCGTTCCTTTTCTGCATTTTTATTGACATAAAAAGTAGTACAACTCCATGGGGAGCAGGATTTTCTAATTAATTTTTTATCCAAAAGATTTTGGATTTCTTTCTTGCATAGGTCTTGAAAAGTATGTTTCATTTCGCTAGGCCTAGCTTTGGTGGGAATGTTCCTTTCATTAAACCCATCAATATAGGGTAAAGACACAATATATTTATGTCTATCCCAAAATGTTGTAGAAATATCGCTAGAAATTTCTGTAGAAAAAAATTTATGAAGAGAACTAATTTTCTCTTTAATGTATGTAGTTTCCAATTGCTTTTGTAGATTTAGAAATTGAATTTCTTTATGCAGGAAACTAATTTGGTTTACTTTAATATTTCTCAATTCAGAAATCTCTTTTATAAAACTTACTTTTGGTTGAGATTTGAAAGAGAAATATATTGATTTTTTATTAACCTCTCCAAGGATTCCTTGGTTATCAATGCCTTTAATTGGCATAATTTTTTTCCAAAAATGGAGTGCCTAATATGACTTGTTGAGTCATATCTTTGACTAATAGAAAATATGTAGTTATGCACTGATCATTAGTGCAGATAGAGGCATTGTTTAATTTATATTTCATTTTCATTTTCTTGCCCTCTGCATTGGCCAACGATTGGGTTGTTTTTTCAAAATACTGGGTTGGGATTAGCCCTTCTTGGATATAGCTTAAATTTGCTCCATTATTGATCAGAGTTGTCAAATGGGGAATGACAAAGTTCTAATCGATAACCAAATTAATTTTGGTATGCCACTTTTGATGAGTGACTTTGGTGATTTGATACAGAAAACTATCATCTGATGTTTTCTCCTATTTTTCAATTTGTTGTTCAAGATTTTTATACAAAAAATTTAACTCTTTTAGTTCAAGCTTGATATCTTTAATTTCTCCTTGTGAAGTATTTAGAGAGACTGGTTGTTTTAAAGAAGTAGATTCTTCATAACGATCTTGTTTTGAAGAAGTAGATTCTTCATAACGACCTTGTTTTGAAGAAGTAGATTCTTCGTAACGACTTACCACTTCTTTCAAAGAATAGGGTTTGACCCCTTGGCTATTCTTTGAAGATTTTTCAAGATATTCTTTTATTAAATATCTTTTCCTCAAGGGATCTTCTTCTAGATCAATGTTCTCAAGTAAAACTTGTTGATCAGAAGTAAGAACATTAATCTGATGTATTTGTGCCACAGATTTGAGATGAGAACAACTACAATTGTGGTCTTCTTCTGATTGAGGATTGGTAGGAATAGTCATCCCCTGAATCAGAATTTAAGAGAATTTTAGCCAACTGAAGTCTTAATCCTTCATCTATTTCAAGTTGGTTAATTTTCTCCTTTGTCTTGCATCGATTTGAATAGTGGCCTAATTTTCACATTTATAACAAACACTTTTCTTTTTGTTTGGAAGATTCCTTCTAGGAGGAGGTCTTCTAGATTCAAGACTAGTCTTTTTATGAGACTCTCTCTTGCGATATCTCCTACTCTGGTGAGAATAGGGATCCTGTCTCCTAGAATGAGAGACTTTACCTTTTCCTTTCCTTTGATTGGAAAGTGGTTGTTCTATGTTACAGGAAAATTGTTGACAGAACTCTCTGAGCTCTTTCTTACCAGTTAGATTTTTTTTTCTTGAGCTGAGCTAGGAGTTTTAAATCATTACATAAGGCCAATCCTTCTTGGATGACTGCACTAATAAGAAGGCCATATGTATATTGATGGTAGTTAATAATTCCTACCTCTTTACCTATCCTCTTTCGTACCTTACTAGCAAAAAGAGTTGGTAATCCATCAATAAATTTTGTTGTCCAATATTCATTATTGACATCATGTCTTTTTATAACATTAGAAAGGAAAATATCTTTATACCATGGAAAATGGCTAAGTGTTCTACATCTAAGATTATGCAAAATTTATCTTCCCTTATCAATCTGGGAAGTCAGATTTTCGAAAAAATGATGTAGGATACAGGAAATCAAGGTATAAACTGCATCTTCTTCTCCAATGAAGGTTTTACCAGATTCAGTTTTTATAACCTTTTTTGAATTGTAAATAATAAGTTGTTGTTCGATGGTAAAAACATTATCCCACCAACCTTTACGAGCTCCAAAGAACCCTGCTTTAAGCATTGCAGCAATTCCTTGATCAGTATTTTTGTGTTGCCGACAATTGGTACAGTACATTAACATTCTTCGACATAATTTGAAGATTTGGTATTCAGATGAACCATCCAAATTCCATTCATATATAGATCTGCCATCATAAGATTTTTTACCTATATAGTTATTTTCTTCATACAATAGGTCTTGCGGTGTAGGCGTATGGTAATAAAATTTATGAGTCATATCCCATTTCCAAGTAGATCTCTTGTTATAATCCAATTTTTGAACACTCAGTTGTTTAATCATTGTCTAAAGGATTTCTTCAGTTTGACTGACATTGGTTAATCCTAATTGTGATGTAGGATCGGAATCATCATCAGACATATTTGAAGGAGCTATTTCTCCTGAGATGGAAGAAGATGTATCCACAATCTCTTCTTCATCCAAACATTGTTCTCTAATAACGTTTAATTCGCTTAAATTTAGATTTTTCATTTTGGATAATAATTCGGTGACAAATTCACTATTATTATCCACCTTAAAGTTCCTAAAAGGAGCTAGAGGTTTGATGAGGGGTTTATTATCCCAAAGTAAAGGTAATTTTTTAGAGGATGACTCGTAAGAAGGAGGATTATGAGTTATAACCTCTAACGAATCTTCAATACGGTTTAATTGTTGACTAATTGTTTGAAGATTCAAATTGGTATAATTGTTTTGTGGCCTAATCAGATTCATTGGATGAATATTGGTATCTGGATTTACAAAGGTGACATCTTCAATAGACACTTGTGCTTGGAAATTCAATCTTCAATGGATTAGTAGGAGGATGTACTAATTTGATTTTAATTCTAGATTGAAGCTACCAATCTTTCTTTAGGGTTGAAAGAGTTGGAATTGGGGTAAAAGCTAAGGGTTGCTTCTGCTTCAATCTATATCGCATGAACCAGTCTACAAAAGACGTAATAACTTTATTTGTTTCCAAATAAAGGTAAAATTCTTTTGAGAATGCTATGCTCTGAGCGCTCCCATAGGTTTCATAAAACCATCGTTTGAAACCTAGATTATTGGGGTGAAAAAATTCAGATTTAATTGCGGCTCTATCCACCTTAGAGGGAGGTGGATCCTTAATCTGTGTTGGTGTAAACATCATAATTATAGATTGAATCCAGTCATTTCACTAGGAGTGGGAGAAGTTCTCTCATGATCCCTTTCGGTATAGACCCCATGAGGTATCTGGGTGTCTGATATGTGGATTCCTTTTAATGAGGAATCATCCTTACATGATATCTTTTCATCCACCTCTTGTAGGCGTGAGGTCAGGCCTACATCAAAGTATCTGGATGACGATGGTAAAAAGACTCAATATGGAATCTTAGTTTTAAAATTGATTACCACGTCTCCATCTGTGGATTAAATAACTTGATCAATATCCTAATTTAACAGGAGTCTTGAAGGAACAGCCTGTTGAATAGTCCAGTAGGTTGGGAATTGTATTTCCTCCCAATTAATCATTCGAGGAGTGGCAACATTAATACTCATGAGATCTGTTTCGATCAATATGGTCTTACCTTGATCTGGTAAGTAGAGTACCTTAGGAACTAAGGTATTGATTATTTTGAAATGAATCCTAGCAATAACTACTATGGTTTCAGTTCCAGGAATAAAATTGTATCCTTGGGTTAGAATCCTCAATTGGAGAGCTTCTAACAGATTCCTATCTATTAAAGATAAGGTGGGGTTTGGATGGACATTAAAATAAACTGGTCCCCTACTAAGACTAGTTTCAACAATACCCATCAAAGAGGGTTTCCAATCCAGACATCTTCCATCACGGAGGATGGCCTATAAACAAGTATTAATCCCTAATAATGTTAGGGGTTTGAATGCAATTTGAATGCACCCTAAATGCATATATTTCTTTTCAGTATCTAAAAGATACTTATTTAAATATGTTATCTCTAATAATTTTAGAGTTGAATCTTGATTTTCAAAATTAATTGTTTGTTCCATGGTTTTAATTCCCATGGTACTAGAAAGGGTGAAGGTTCCTTTCTTCTAAATTGAAGTAGGTTTGATGGACGGGACCACATAATTCATCTTTCATTCTACATTTCATCTTTCTTTCTATATTTTTCATTTTTTTTATATTTCGTATTTCTTTTTATATTTTGCCTTTATTACTATATTTTGCCTTCCTTTCTATATTTTTACTTTTTTTTCTATATTTTGTCTTTCTTTATTTATTTCATCGTTCTTTCTATATTTCGTATTTCTTTATCTATTTCGCCTTTCATTCTATATTTTGTCTTTCTTTCTATTTTTTTTGTCTTTGTTTCTGTATTTGACCTATTCTTTCTATATTTTCACCTTTTCTTTCTATTTTTCATCTTACTTTCTATATTTCGTCTTTCTTTTTATATTTTGCCTTTCATTATATATTTTTCATTTCCTTTTGAAATTTCACCTTTTCTTTCTATATTTCACCTTTTCTTTCTAAATTTCGCCTTTTCTTTCTATATTTTGCCTTTTCCTTCTATATTTCTCCTTTTCTTTCTATATTTCGCCTTTTCCTTCTATATTTCTCCTTTTCTTTCTATATTATAGATCAGCAAGAAACAAGGTTGAAAGAAAGATAAAAATAAACAAGAAAGACACAAGAAGTGAGGAAGAAAGAAAGAAAGAAAGAAGGCGAAAAGAAAGAAAGAAAAATGAAAGAATGAAAGACAAAAGAAAAAAATGAAAGAAGAGAAAAGAAAGAATCAATAAGGAAAGAAATAAGAAATATTAAATAAAGAAAGAAAGAAAGTAATAATGATTAAAAATAAAAGGAAAAAAAATAAGAAATAAAGTAAACAAAAAAATAAAGACAAATCATAGAAACAAAGTAAGATTGATAGATAGAAAGAATAAGAAAGAAAGAAAAAAAGAAACAAAAAGCGCAAGAAACAAGATAGAAAGAAAGATGAAAATAAAAAAGAAAGACAAAAGAAGAGAGGAAGAAAGAAACAAAGAAACAAAGAAAGAAGAAAGGAAGAAAAGAGAAGAAGAACAAAGAAAGAAATTGGAAAGATTGAAAGAAAGTTGAAGAAATGAAAAAAGAAACATGGAAAAATGAACGAAAGAAACATAAACAATGAAAGAAATAAACAAAAAAGAACAAATGAGAGAATGAGAAAGAAGAAATAAAGAGAAAAGAATAAATAAAGAAATAAGGCACATTGAAAGAAATAAGAAAGAAGAAAGCATGAATGAAGAAAAAGAAGAAAGTGGAAGGAATGAAATTAGAAACAAATAAAGAAACAAGTAAAAAAAAAACGAATAAGAAAGAAAGAAGAAGAAATAATGAAAAAAATGAAATAGAAAGGAAGAAAGAAAGAAGGAAGAAAAAAGAAAAATCAAGAAAGAAAGAAGCAAGAAAGAAAGAAAGAAAGAAAGACTCATAAACAAAAAAAAAAAAAAAACAATAAAGAAACAGACAAGAAAGATAAGAAGGAAAGAAGACGAAAAGAAAGAAAGAATAAAGAAAGAGGATGGTTCTTCTTTTTTCTTTTTTCTTTCTTCTTGTTTATATCTTTATTATTTCTTTCTTCTTCTTTTCTCCTTTCTTCTTTTTTTCAATGTGCCTTATATCTTAATTGATTCCTTCTTCTTTTTTTTTTTTTTTTTTTTTTGTCTTCTTTAGATCTTTCTTCCTTCCTTTCTTCCTTTCTTTTTTCTTTCTTTCTAACTTATTTGTTTGTTTGTTTCTATCATGATTCTTTCTTTGTTTTTATTTTCTTATTTATTCTTTCTTTTTACCTGTCTTTCTTTATTTTTTCATTAATTTTTCTTTCTTTCTTATTTCTTTCTTGCATTTTTTTTTGTTTTCTCTTTCATGTTTCTTTCTTCCTTTCTAATTTCATTCTTTAGGCAGTCTCAATTATATAGCAGATTATTATCCTCATCTTGCCAAAGACTCCGCAATATTGCATAAAAGACTCAGAAAGAATCCTGAGCCTTGGACTCCTCAACATACACAGGCAGTCCAA
The DNA here is from genome assembly GCF_029961685.1 of Aristolochia californica. Taxonomy (NCBI): domain Eukaryota; kingdom Viridiplantae; phylum Streptophyta; class Magnoliopsida; order Piperales; family Aristolochiaceae; genus Aristolochia; species Aristolochia californica. The sequence goes on from NW_027182257.1 coordinate 8,189,241, forward strand.
TTGATCAAAAGTAAGGTTAAACAACTCCATTGTCTTAACCTGACTAACCCTTCATATCCGAAGGTTGTAGAAACTGATGCTTCCCCTATAGGCTATGGTGGCATCTTAAAACAAAGAAATCCCACAGGTAAAGAAGAACTTGTTCGATTTACCTCTGGCAATTGACATGATGCACAGATTAATTATTCTACTGCCAAACAAGAAATTTTGGCAATAATCAAGTGCATTCATAAATTTTAGGATGATTTATTAAATCAGAAATTTCTTTTAAGAGTTGATTGTTTTGCTGCAAAATCGATTCTTAAGAAGGATGTGAAAAATCTTACTTCCAAACAAATATTTGCCAAATGGTAGGCTGAATTAAGCGCCTTTGATTTTGATATAGAGCATATCAAAGGAGAATTAAACTCCTTACCTGATTTTTTAACCCGTGAATTTCTCCAGGGTCAAAATCATGTATAACCCCGCAAGGGGCAATCCACTCCCAATGAGAGGACGTGGTAATCAACAATCCAGAGGCCGAGGCCGAAAGAATCAAGAAAGAGGAAATTCCTTAGACAAGAAGGGCAAACCCCCAGTGTCGTATAAGGAGACACTTGAAGTAGAACCAGAGTATATTACTCTTCCGGATACGGAGACAATCTTACTCCTCAATAAAGAGGACCTTGAGGGTGCATTGGATTCCTGGGAGATGTTACAGAAATGGCTTGGAGAAGCCTACTGTCCCATCCGTGCAGGAAAACGATGGTATTCCTTTGAATCCATTTTGGTTCACCTTAATTCCATATCAGTGCATCATACACTGACTAATGTGGCTAAATGGGATAGCCCAAGAGTGTACAGTAAATGTACGATACAAAGATTTATGCATCCCTCAACTTGCGGAAAATTTGATTTAGCTAAAGCAGCTAATCTTCCTAATGATAAGAAATTTAATTATTGGGATTATATGGATTCTTGGTATAATACCTTTTATTACCAAAATCCCTCCCATAGACATTCATGGTTTTTCCAATGGGAAAAGAATGTCTTTTAGAGGTCCTTACCGCGACCCAGTTGGGTATTTGCTTGGTGGAACAAATTTGGGCCACCCATTTCTATATTACTTGAACCCATTAAGGTTCGTTTTATAAAATGGACTAAATCCAGTCCTGAGCTTAAAGCTCTGGGTTATGAAAAACCCCCAAAGAATTGGGATAGTCTTATCTTCTTTATGGTATTTTCTTTACCATGGATTTGGAGATGGGATTGTACTACAGGCTTTAATGATAAAAGCCTACCAGTATTATTAAGAACATTTCATGTTCGTTGGTGGAAAAATTTCCCCAACATAGATTCAAAAGTAGCGGAAATTGAGTCTGCTATCATTCAAAATGAAAACAATCTTGGATTGCATCGCATCCCGGAAGTCCATTATGACTCTAATAATTTATTTGCAAGTTTCAAAACTCAATTGAATATTTTGATTCCGAATATATCGGAAAAAGATATTATGAAAAAATTATTAGAATCAATGAAGGATTCTATGGCTACTAAGTGCAATGAAGGCACATCATCTCACCTGCCGATGACAACACGTCAGTTTTGGAACCATCCGCTGCAGAAGATGATGAAGAAATTGAGGACTTTAATAGTACCGAGCAAGATGATAATGCTAATGAATTCTTACCCGACAGTCAGCCTCTAGAGGATCCTGACGAATATATTAATTCAATGATAAGAGATGTTTAAAGCAACATCTAAAGGAAAAAAAATTTATAGGATATGACTATGACAGTCACATCTGTTCCAGATTCGTCGGCCAAGTCCGTCCCAAAGCCACAGAGGAAATCTAATCCTCCAGCCCACAGCTGGCCTATTTGTCATATCAATCAAGGCTCCTACAGTATATTTGGTCGGCCATTTTCCATCAAGTCACATTCATGGGATGCCTCTAGTAGCCGCCTTCATCGGATAAGAGTGAAAGCTCTTCGTCAACAAAAGTTGCTATGGGACCAAGCACATCAAAGGTTTTGTTCGAATCTCAATCATGGAGATAAAGATGACTCACCCAAGAATCTCAATTATAGAGATGATGACTCACAGCCGCCTCAATCATAGAGGCTTCTTTATGTTTTTAGTGGTGGATTTAAAATGGTTTTAAATCCACTTTAGTTCACTCCTTCTATATAAGGAGATAGTTTCTTATGTTAAGGCATCACTTGAATCACCTTCCCCTTTGTTGTCAAGGTTGCCTACTCGTGTTCTGAAGGATTCTGTAAGTACTTTATGATATTGTGAATAAATTAGTACTGAGTTTAAAGTTATTCTCTGCCTGTTTAATTTCCCTTATTGCCTTCTGTATTACTTCCTTTCTCCCGCTGTAATTGGTATCAGAGCCATGGAAGGCTAAACCTTGAATATCCAGGTATGGAGTAATCTATTATAATTTTTTTATATTTTAATCATTTGGGGAGTTAACTTACTTCTCAATGTTATAATAATTTTACTCTTCATCGTCATTCTTGTTATGATATGGGACGTCACCCAAGTTGCGTTGAGGTATGCCCGTGTTGCCGTTGCCGTGGATAGTTGTAGGCGTTGAAGGGTCGCTATAATCTTAAATCGTTGACAGACGTGTATCTGATCAAGAAGATGATGAACAATACATGAATTATGATATTCTGAACATTAGTTTGCTTCGTTCATAATTACCATATAATCAGTTTATAATATTTTACTTCATACTAGGACATTCCTCCTTCTGGTTATCTTTTACCACTCTTAGCAGTAGTGTAAATTAGTTTACTTTTCATTTACTTTAATTGTGTTTTAACTTTGGTTTTTAATTTTTTAATTTATCACAAGATGGCATCCAGTAGTAGGATTACTGGATCAGTTAAAAATGCATCCTTAGTTGAATATAAAGTTCAACAACAATTGAATGATTGAACAATTCCGTCCATTAAACCTACATCCATATACAAGAAAGGAATTTTCACCCTTTCTAGTACCATGGGAATTAAAACCATGGAACAAACAATTAATCTTGAAAATCAAGATTCAACTCTTAAATTATTAGAGTTAACAGATCTCAATAAGTATCTTGCAGATATTGAGAAGAAATATATGCATATTGGATGCATACAGATAGCGTTCAAACCCTTGACCTTACTAGGGATGAACACATGTCTGCAGGCCATACTTCGTGATGGTCGCTGTTTGGATTGGAAACCCTCATTAATGGGTATTATTGAAACAAGTCTCAGTAGGGGACCTGTGTACTTTAACGTCCTTCCAAATCTCACCCTATCTTTAACAGATAGGAATTTGTTAGAATCTATCCAGTTGAGGATTCTAACACAGGGATACAATTTTACTCCTGGAACTGAAACCATTAATGTTATAGCAAGGATTCATTTCAAGAAAATGAATACCTTAGTCCCTAAGGTATTACACTTAGCAGATCAGGGTAAGACCATTTTGATCGAAACCGATCTAATGAGTGGAAATGTTGCCACTCCAAGGATGATCAATTGGGAGGAAATTCATTTCCCAGCCAACTGGACTATTCCTCAGGTTGTTCCTCCATGACTCCTGATCAATCAGAATATTGATCAAGTCATCCAATCAGCTGATGGCGATGTGGTAATTAATTTCAAGGACAAGACTCCTTACCAAGTCTCTTTACCACCCATGTCATCATGATATTCGGATGTAGGCCAATCCTCTCGCCTACAAGAATTGGATGAAAAACACTCCATTAAGGATGATTCCTCATTAAAAGGAATCCACATATCCGACACCCAGATACCTCATGGGGTCTATCGCGAAAGGGAGCATGAAAGGACTTCTCCCACTCCCAGTGAAATGACTGGATTTACTCTGTGATTATGATTTTAACACCTCCACAGAGTAACCATGACCCACCACCTTTTGTGGTGGACAGAGCAGTCATTAAAGCTGAATTCTTTCACCCCAATAATCTAGGTTTCAAAATTTGGTTTTTTGACACCTATGGGGCCGCAGAACGCATGGCATTATCAAACGACTTTTATCTTTATTTGGAAAAAAATAAGGTTATTATGTCTTTTGTTGATTGGTTTATGCGTTCCAGACTAAAGCGAGCAGAGAAACGACCCTTAGTTTCTTCCACTGCCCCCACTCTTTCTACCCTTACGAAAGAATGGCACCTTATGTCTAGAATCAACATCAGATCAGTTCATCCTCCTACTGATCCGATCAGACTTGAATTTCCAAGTCCCTCAGGGAAATTCCCTGATTTTGTGGAAGCAGTTGCTTTTGTCAATCCTGAAATTTCCCTGAATCCTATGGGTCAGATCAGTAGACAAAACAACTTTACCAATTTAAATCTTCAAACAATTGGCCAACAGCTGACACATATTGAAGATGTATTGGACAAAGATACTCCTGAGAAATATTGTCAGAATCCTTATGACTTATCTTCTCAAAAATTACCATTGTTGATGAACGATAAACCGCTCATCAAACCACCTGTTCCCATTAGGAACTTTAAATTGGATAATCATTCCGAAGTAGTTGAGGAATTATTATCTAGATTGGGTAAATTAAATCTCTCGGATGATCAAATCAAACAAGCCCAACAGGCCCAAGCTAATGCGGTTCGTAAAAGTCTCCATACCTTGGAAGCTCACGAATCTCCGGATGAATCTCAAGAAGATTCTTTATCAAAAAATACTGAAGATTTAACTCCTTCAGCATACTCTGATTCTGATGCAGGTCAAAATCCTAATCTCCACGATTTGGGTTTAACCAATGTCAGTCTGACTGAAGCAATTCTTTAGGAAATGATTCAAGACCAACCGAGTATTCAAAAGTTAGATTATTCCAAAAAATATACTCGGACATGGGACTAGATCACAAACTTTATTATCATCGGCCTACCCCTCAAGACCTATTGTATGAAGAAAATGTGTATCTAGTTCAAAAAGCCTATGATGGCAAAACCATCTATGAATGGAATATAGATGGCATATCTGAATATCAGATAATGGAACATTGTCAACAGATGTTGATGTATGCCACCATCTGTAGACAACATAAGAATTCCGATCAAGGAATCGCAGAAATGTTAATTGCTGGGTTCTCTGGAATCCTAAAAGGTTGGTGGGATAATATCCTTACCAATGAACAACATCATGAAATTTATAATTCTAAAAAGGTTATCAAAACTGAAGCAGGTCAAGCCTACCTTGGCGATCACAATGCAGTTTATACCTTAATTTCATGTATTGTTCATCATTTCATTGGAAATCTGACTTCCCAAACAGATAAGGGAAGAGAGGTTTTGCAAAATTTATGTTGTCGAACTCTTAGCCATTTCAAATGGTATAAGATGTTTTCCTCACTAAAGTTATGCAAAGACCTGATGACAATAATGAATATTGGAAAGCAAAATACATTGATGGATTACCAACTCTTTTTGCCAGCAAGGTAAGAAAAAGGTTAGGTAATGAGGTAAGAAGTATCAACTACCATCAATATACATATGGTCTCCTTACCAGTGCTATTATCCAAGAAACAAAATCTTATTGGTAAACGTGAGCTTGGTGAATTTTGTGAACAATTTGCTTGTGACACAGGACCATCACCTTCCCATCAAAGGAAGGGTAAAGGGAAAGTCTCCCATTCCAGGAGACACGAACCCTACTCACACTAGAGTAGGAGATATCCCAAACGATAGTCTCATCATAAGACTAGTCATGAACCTAGGAGACCTCTTCCCAAACAGTCTGTTGTCAAGGTTGCCTACTCATGTGTTCTGAAGTATTCTGTAAGTACTTTATGATATTGTGAATAAATTAGTATTGAGTTTAAAGTTATTCTCTACCTGTTTAATTTCCCTTATTGCATTCTGTATTACTTCTAATTATTGCCTAAAAACTAAAGAAGAGAGAAATAAGAAATAAAGAAAGAAACTAGAAAGGAAGAATAAAAGAAATAAATAAATAAAGAAGAAAGACAAAATACTGAAAGAAAGATGAAATATAAAAAGTAAAATGAAATATATAAAGAAAGATGAAATATAAAAATAAATATGAAATATAGAAAAAAAGATGAAATATAGAAAGTAAAATGAACTATAGAATGAAAGGCGAAATATAGAAAGTTCAAACAAACAAGTCCAAAGATAGAATAAGAAAGAAAGAAGAAATAAAGAAAGAAAAAATGACATAGAAAAGAAGAAAGAAAGAAGAATTTCCCAATTTTTTATTCTTTTTATATTTATTTATTATTTCTTTTTGGCTTCTTTCCTTCTCTCTCTTATTAATTACTTCCTTCCTTATTTTTTTTTTCTTTTTTCTTTCTTGTTTGTTTGTTTGTTTCTTACCTCTTCCATTATGATTCTTTCTTTCTTTATTTCTTGTTTTTTCAATTCTATCTTGATTCCTTCTTTCTTCTTTTCTTCCTTTTTATTACTTTCAATGTTACTTATTTCTTTATTTACACCTCGTTTCTTTCTTTCGTATTTACTAATTTCTTTCTTTCTTTTTCTTTCTTGCTTCTTTCTTTCTTGATTATTTCTTGGTTGCTTCTTTCTTTCTTGATTCTTTCTTTTCTCTTCTTTCATTTTTTTCTTTCTTTCTTTCATTTCTACTTCTTTCTTTCTTTCTTCCTCTCTTCTCGTGTCTTTCTTATTTATTTTCATCTTTCTTTCTATCTTGTTTCTTTCTTTTTAGTTTTTTTCTTTCAAATTCTTTCCATCTTTCTTTCATCTTTCTATCTTTCTTTATTTTTCTATATTTTGTCTTTCTATTGTTTTTCTTTCTTTTTCTGTTCTTTCTTTCTTTCTTTATGTTTTATTTTTTCTTTCTTTATTTCTTCTTCTTTTCTTACTTCTTATTTCTTTCTATGTGCTTTTTTATTTGTTCTTTCTTGTTTCTTTCTTTCTTTCTTGTTTTTTCTTTATTCAAACATTTTTTTCTTTCTTTCTTGTTTCTTTCTTTCAATCTTTTGGTTTCTTTCATTCATGTTTCTTTCCAGACCTTTGTCAAATAAAGAAAGAAAGAAACAAACAAACAAGAGAGATAGAAACAAGAAGGAATAAATAAAGAAATAAGGCTCATTGAAAGAAATAAGAAAGAAGAAAAGAAGAAGAAAGAAAGATGACAAAAACAAACAAACAAACAAACAAACAATCAAACAAAGAAGAAGAAATAAAGAAAGAAAAAAAAAGAAAAATGAAAGAAATTAGAAAGAATGAAAGACAATTGAAGAAATGAAGAAAGAAACAGGAAAAAGGAACAAAAGAAACATAAAAAATGAAAGAAAGAAATAAATAAATAAGAAATAAAAGAAAGAAAGAGATAAATAAACAAGAAAAAAATACATAAATAAATAATACACATTGTAAAAATTAAGAAAGAAGAAAAGAAGAAGAAAAATTGAATCAAGATAGAAATAATGAAAAAGAAAAAAATATAATGGAGAAATTGAATAAAAGAAGAAACAAACAAACAAACAAAGAAGAAATATAGATAGAAAGAAGAAAGAATGAAAGAAAGAAAAAATAAATGAAGAAAGAAAAAAGACAGAAAGAAAGAAAAAAGAAAGAAAGAAAGAAAGGGAAAATGAAATAAGAAGGAAATAAAAAAGAATATGAAAGATAGATGGAAAGAAGAAAGTGAAAGGAATGAAATTAGAAAGGAATAAAGAAAGACAAACATAAAGAAAGAAACATGAAAGAAAGAAACAGAAAGAACGAAAGACAGAAACAAGAAAGAACAAATAAAAAAGGCACGTAGAAAGAAATAAGAAATAAGAAAAGAAGGAGAAATAAAGAATCATGATAGAAATAAACAAACAAATAAGTTAGAAAGAAAGTCTTTCTTGTTCCAATCTTTCTCTTTTCTTACTTTTTTATTTCTCCTTCTTTCTTCTTTATTTCTTCTTTCCTTCTCTCTTTCATATTTCCTACTTCTTTCTTCCTTCTTTATTTTTTGATTTTTTTTATTATTTTCCTTCTTTCTATCTTTTTTTTTGTTTTTCTTTCTTCTTTCATTCTGATTCTTTCTTTCTTTATTTCTTGTTTGATTGTTTCTATTTTGATTGTTTCTTTCGTCTTTTTTCTTCTTTATTAATTCTTTCAATGTCCCTTATTTCTTTATTTATTCCTTCTTGTTTCTTTCTTTCTTGTTTCTTTATTTATTTCTTTCTTTTTATTTCTTCTTTTTTTATTTCTTCCCCTCTGTCATCAAGGTTGCCTACTCGTGTGCAGTATTAAAGTTTCCTGTAAGTACTTTATGATATTGTGAATAAATTAGTAGTGAGTTAAAGTTATTCTTTGCCTGTTCGACTTCTATTTGCCTTCTGTCAATTTCCCTTCTTCCCTCCGCTGTAATTGGTATAAGAGCCATGGAAGGCTAAAACCTGAATATCCAGGTATGTAGTTATTATAAATTTTTTATATCTTAATCATCAGGGGAGTTAATTTACTTCGTAATGTTATAATACTTTACTATTTATCGTCCTTCTTGTTATGATATGGGCGTCACCCAAGTCGCGTTGAGGTATGCTCGTGTTGTCATTGCCGTGGTTAGGCGTAGGCGTTGAAGGGCCGCTATACTCTTAAATCGTTGACAGACGTGTATCTGATCAAGAAGATGATGAACAGTAAATCAATTATGATATTAGGAATCAAAGTTTGCTTCGTTCATGATTACAATATAAACAGTTTATAATATGTTTACTTCATACTAGGATACTCCTCTTTCTGGTTATCTTTTACCACTCTTAGCTGTAGTGTAATTTATTTTATTTTACTTTTATTTTACTTTAATTTGGTTTAATTTTTAAATTTGTCCCAAGATGACATCTAGTAGTAGGATTACTGGATCAGTGAAAAATGCATCTTTAGTTGAATATAAAGTTCAAGAACAATTGAATGATTGGACAATTCCGTCCATTAAACCTACATCAATCTACAAGAAAGGAACCTTCACCCTTTCTAGTACCATGGGAATCAAAACCATGGAACAAACCATTAATCTTGAAAACCAAGATTCAACTCTTAAATTATTAGAGTTAACAGATCTCAATAAATATCTTGCAGATACTGAGAAGAAATACATGCATATTGGATGCATACAGATTGCGTTCAAACCCTTGACCTTACTAGGGATGAACACATGTCTGTAGGTCATACTCTGTGATGGTCGTTGTTTGGATTGGAAACCCTCATTAATGGGTATTGTTGAAACAACTCTCAGTCGGGGACCTGTTTACTTTAATGTCCATCCAAATCTCACCCTATCTTTAACAGATAGGAATTTGTTAGAATCTATCCAGTTGAGTATTCTAACACAGGGATACAATTTTATTCCTGGAACTGAAACTGTTGCAGTTATTGCAAGGATTCATTTCAAAATTATGAATACTTTAGTCCCTAAGGTATTACACTTACCAGATCAAGGTAAGACTGTATTGATCGAAACCGATCTTATGAGTGCAAATGTTACTACTCCAAGGATGATCAATTGGGAGGAAATTCGTTTCCTAGCCAACTGGACTATTCCTCAGGCTGTTCCTCCACGACTCCTGATTAATCGGGATATTGATCATGTCATCCAATCAACAGATGGTGATGTGGTAATCAATTTTAAAGACAAGACTCCCTACCGAGTCTCTTTACCACCCATGTCATCCAGATATTCGGATGTAGACCCATCTACTCGCCTACAGGAATTGGATGAAAAACAATCTATCAAGGATGATTCCTCATTAAAAGGAATCCACCTATCAGACACCCATATACCTCATGGGGTCTACCGAGAAAGGGAGCATGATAGAACTTCTCCCACTCCCAGTGAAATGACTGGTTTTACTCTGTGATTATGATTTTTACACCTCAACAGAGTACATATGAACCACCACCTTTTGTGATGGCCCACGCAGCCATTAAACCTGAATTCTTTCACCCCAATAATCTAGGTTTCAAAACTTGGTTTTTTGACAAACAAAGAAACAAGAAACAAGAAAGAAACAAGAAACAAAGAAAGAATAAATAAATAATCTAAAGAAAGATAAAAATGAAAAAAAAAACATATTTTTTCACCCCAATATTTTTTGACAAAAATATAAAGCAAGAAACAAGAAAGAAAGAATTAGGATAAAAACAAACAAACAAGTTAGAAAGAAAGAGTAAGAAACAAAGAAAGAAATAAATAAATAAAGAAATAAAAATGAAAAAAGAAGAAGAAAGAAAGAAGACAAAAATAAAGAAAAGAAAGAAAGAAAAAATAGAGAAAGAAAAAAAAAGAATGGAAGAAGAAACAGCAAAATAAAGAACAAGAAAAAATAAATAAATAATCTAAAGAAAGATGAAATTTGATAAATAAGCAAAATAAAGAACAAGAAAAAATAAATAAATAATCAAAACATAAAATAAATAAAAGAGAGAAAGATGAAACAGAGAAAGAAAGATAAAAAACTAAAGAAGAATGAAATAAGAAATAAAGAAAGAAACTAGAAAGAAAGAATAAAAGAAATAAATAAAGAAAGAAGAATGACAAAATACTGAAAGAAAGATGAAATATAAAAAGTAAAATGAAATACATAAAGAAAGATGAAATATAAAAATAAATATGAAATATAGAAAAAAATATGAAATACAGAAAGTAAAATGAAATATAGAATGAAAGTCGAAATATAGAAAGTTCAAACAAACAAGTCCGAAGATAGAGTAAGAAAGAAAGAAGAAATAAAGAAAGAAAAAATGACATAGAAAATAAGAAAGAAAGAAGAATTTCCCAAATTTTGATTCTTTTTATATTTATTTATTATTTCTTTTTGTCTTCTTTCCTTCTCTCTCTTATTAATTACTTCCTTCCTTATTTGTTTTTTTTCTTTTTTATTTCTTGTTTGTTTGTTTGTTTCTTACCTCTTCCATTATGATTATTTCTTTCTTTATTTCTTGTTTTTTCAATACTTTCTTGATTCCTTCTTTCTTTTTTTCTTCTTTTTTACTATTTTCAATGTTACTTCTTTCTTTATTTACACCTCGTTTCTTTCTTTCGTATTTACTAATTTCTTTCTTTCTTTTTCTTTCTTACTTCTTTCTTTCTTGATTCTTTCTTTTCTCTTCTTTCATTTTTTTTCTTTCTTTCTTTAATTTCTGCTTCTTTCTTTCTTTCTTCCTCTCTGTCTTTCTTATTAATTTTCATCTTTCTTTCTATCTTGTTTCTTTCTTTTTAGTTTTTTTCTTTCGTATTCTTTCCATCTTTCTTTCTTCTTTCTATCTTTCTTTATTTTTCTATATTTTGTCTTTCTTTTGTTTTTCTTTCTTTTTCTGTTCTTTCATTCTTTCTTTATGTTTTATTTTTTCTTTCTTTATTTCTTCTTCTTTTCTTACTTCTTATTTCTTTCTATGTGCTTTTTTATTTGTTCTTTCTTGTTTCTTTCTCTCTTTCTTGTTTTTTCTTTATTCAAACATTTTTTTCTTTCTTTCTTGTTTCTTTCTTTCAATCTTTTGGTTTCTTTCATTCATGTTTCTTTCCATACCTTTGTCACTCTTTCTTCCTTTCTAAAGTTGAAGAAATGAAGAAAGAAACAGGGCAAAAAGAATAAATGAAACATAAACAATGAACAAAGAAACAAAAAAGAACGAAAGAGAACGAAGAAATAAGGAAAGAAGAAAGAAAGAAAAACAAACAAACAAACAAACAAACAAACAAACAAACAAATAAACAAGAAAAAAAAACAACAAGGAATAAATAAAGAAATTAGGCCCATCGAAAGAAATAAGAAAGAAGAAAAGAAGAAGAAAGAAACATGAAATGTAGATAGAAAGAAGAAAGAAATAAATAAATAAAAAGAAATAAATAAAGAAAGAAAGAAAAAAATGGAATGAAGAAGAAAGGAGGAAAGAAGGAAAAAAGAAGAAAGAAAGAAGCAAAAGGAAGGAATGAAAGAAATAATGAAAGAAAGTTGAAGAAATGAAGAAATAAACAGGGAAAAAAGAATGAAAGAAAGAAACAAAAAAGAACAAAAGAGAGAACAAAGAAATAAAAAAAATAAGAAAGAAAAAGAAAGAAAGAAACAAGAGGGAATAAATAAATAAATAAGGCACTTTGAAAGAAATAAGAAAAGAAGAAAAGAAGAAAAAAGAAGGAAACAAGATAGAAATAAAAAAAATTAGAAATAAAGGAAGAAAGAATCAGAATACATGAAAATAGAAATGAAACAAACAAACATGAAAGAAAGATGGAAAGAAGAAAAAAGAAAGAAGGAAGAAGGAAGTAAGAAAAAAGAGAGAAAGAAGGAAAGAGGAAATAAACAAGAAAGAAAGAAACAAGAAATAAACATAGAAAGAAGAAAGAAAGAAAGAAAGAAAGAAAGAAAGAAATAAAGGGAAAGGGAAAGGGAAAGAAGAAGGAAATAAAAATAATAAGAAAGAAAGAAATAAAAAGGGACAATGGAAAGAAGAATGAAATAAAAAGAATAAGAAAGAACAAAAGAAATAAAGAAATAAAGAAAGTTCTTTCTTCTTTCTATCTTTCTTTATTTTTCTATATTTTGTCTTTCTTTTTTTTTCTTTCTTTTTCTGTTCTTTCTTTCTTTTTAATGTTTTATTTTTTCTTTCTTTATTTCTACTTCTTTTCTTACTTCTTATTTCTTTCAATGTGCTTTTTTATTTGTTCTTTCTTGTTTCTTTCTCTCTTTCTTGTTTTTTCTTTATTCAAACATTTTTTTTCTTTCTTTCTTGTTTATTTCTTTCAAACTTTTGGTTTCTTTTATTCATGTTTCTTTCCATACCTTTGTCATTCTTTCTTCCTTTCTAAAGTTAAAGAAATGAAGAAAGAAACAGGGCAAAAAGAATAAATGAAACATAAACAATGAACAAAGAAACAAAAAAGAACGAAAGAGAACGAAGAAATAAGGAAAGAAGAAAGAAAAAAACAAACAAACAAACAAACAAACAAGAAAAAAAAAACAAGAAGGAATAAATAAAGAAATTAGGCCCATCGAAAGAAATAAGAAAGAAGAAAAGAAGAAGAAAGAAACATGAAAAGTAGATAGAAAGAAGAAAGAAATAAATAAATAAAAAGAAATAAATAAAGAAAGAAAGACAAAATAGAATGAAGAAGAAAGGATGAAAGAAGGAAAAAAGAAGAAAGAAAGAAGCAAAAGGAAGGAATGAAAGAAATAATGAAAGAAAGTTGAAGAAATGAAGAAATAAACAGGGAAAAAAGAATGAAAGAAAGAAACAAAAAAGAACAAAAGAGAGAACAAAGAAATAAAAAAAATAAGAAAGAAAAAGAAAGAAAGAGACAAGAAGGAATAAATAAATAAGGCACTTTGAAAGAAATAAGGAAGAAGAAAAGAAGAAGAAAGAAGGAAACAAGATAGAAATAAAAAAAAATTAGAAATAAAGGAAGAAAGAATCAGAATAAATGAAAATTGAAATGAAACAAACAAACATGAAAGAAAGATGGAAAGAAGAAAAAAGAAAGAAGGAAGAAGGAAGTAAGAAAAAAGAGAGAAAGAAGGAAAGAGGAAATAAACAAGAAAGAAAGAAACAAGAAAAAAACATAGAAAGAAGAAAGAAAGAAAGAAAGAAAGAAAGGGAAAGGAAAAGGGAAAGAAGAAGGAAATAAAAATAATAAGAAAGAAAGAAATAAAAAGGGACAATGGAAAGAAGAATGAAATAAAAAGAATAAGAAAGAACAAAAGAAATAAAGAAATAAAGAAAGTTCTTTCTTCTTTCTATCATTCTTTATTTTTCTATATTTTGTCTTTCTTTTGTTTTTATTTCTTTTTCTGGTCTTTCTTTCTTTTTTATGTTTTATTTTTTCTTTTTTTATTTCCTCTTCTTTTCTTACTTCTTATTTCTTTCTATGTGCTTTTTTATTTGTTCTTTCTTGCTTCTTTCTTTCTTTCTTGTTTTTTCTTTATTCAAACATTTTTTTCTTTCTTTCTTGTTTCTTTCTTTCAATCTTTTGGTTTCTTTCCTTCATGTTTCTTTCCATACCTTTGTCATTCTTTCTTCCTTTCTATAGTTGAAGAAATGAAGAAAGAAACAGGGCAAAAAGAATAAATGAAACATAAACAATGAACAAAGAAACAAAAAAGAACAAAAGAGAACGAAGAAATAAGGAAAGAAGAAAGAAAGAAAAACAAACAAACAAACAAAAACAAGAAGGAATAAATAAAGAAATTAGGCTCATCGAAAGAAATAAGAAAGAAGAAAAGAAGAAGAAAGAAACGAAATGTAGATAGAAAGAAGAAATAAATAAATAAATAAAAAGAAATTAATAAAGAAAGAAAGACAAAAATAGAATGAAGAAGAAAGGAGGAAAGAAGGAAAAAAGAAGAAAGAAAGAAGCAAAAGAAAGGAATGAAAGAAATAATGAAAGAAAGTTGAAGAAATGAAGAAATAAACAGGGAAAAAAGAATGAAAGAAAGAAACAAAAAAGAACAAAAGAGAGAACAAAGAAATAAAAAAATAAGAAATAAAAAGAAAGAAAGAGACAAGAAGGAATAAATAAATAAATAAATAAGGCACTTTGAAAGAAATAAGAAAGAAGAAAAGAAGAAGAAAGAAGGAAACAAGATAGAAATAAAAAAAAGTTAGAAATAAAGGAAGAAAGAATTAGAATAAATGAAAATAGAAATAAAACAAACAAACATGAAAGAAAGATGGAAAGAAGAAAAAAGAAAGAAGGAAGAAGGAAGTAAGAAAAAAGAGAGAAAGAAGGAAAGAGGAAATAAACAAGAAAGAAAGAAACAAGAAATAAAGAAAGAAAGAAGAAAGAAAGAAAGAAAGAAAGGGAAAGGGAAAGGGAAAGAAGAAGGAAATAAAAATAATAAGAAAGAAAGAAATAAAAAGGGACAATGGAAAGACGAATGAAATAAAAATAATAAGAAAGAACAAAAGAAATAAAGAAGTATAGAAAGAAGACAGAAAGAATGAAAGAAAGACGAAATATAGAAAGAAAGAAGAAAAAATAATGGAAGAAGAAAGAAAGAAAGAAAGCAAAAAGAAACATAAATAGAAGGAAGAAAAAAGAAATGAAATTATAATGGAACAGAGAAAGTATTTCTAGATTTCGTCTTTCTTTCTATATTTCATTTTACTGTCTATATTTCAACTTTCTTTTCATATTTCATTTTTCTTTCTATATGTTAAATTACTTTCGATATTTCATCTTTCTTTCTATATTTCATTTTACTTTCTATATTTTTCCTTTCTTTCTATATTTCATATTTTTTTCTATATTTCATTTTACTTTCTATTTTTCAACTTTCTTTGTATATTCACTTTACTTTCTATATTTCTTCTTTCTTTCTTTATTTCATTATACTTTCTATACTTCATTTTAATTTTTTTAATTTTTATATTATTAATTTTAATTTATATATTTCATCTTTCTTTCAATATTTTATTTTAATTTCTATATTTCATCAGTCTTTCTATATTTCACCAGTCTTTCTGTATTTTATTTTTCCTTCTATATTTCATCTTTCTTTCTATTTTTTTATCTTTCTTTCTATATTTCATCTCTTTTTCTATATTTTATTTTACTCTCTATATTTCAACTTTCTTACTATATTTTGTTTTATTTTTCTATATTTTGCTTTCTATATTTCATCTTTATTTCTATATTTCATTTTACTTTCTATTTTTCATTTAACTTTCTATATTTAATTTTACTTTCTATATTTCATCTTTCTTTCTATATTTCATTTAACTTTCTATATTTCATCTTTCTTTCTAAATTTCGTTATACTTTCTATATTTCAACTTTCTTTCTATATTTCGTTTTACTTTCTATCTTTCATCTTTATTTCTAGATTTCATCTTTCTTTTTATATTTCATTTTCTTTCTAGATTTCATTTTACTTTCTATATTTCTTCTTTCTTTCTAAATTTCATTTTACTTTCTATACGTCATATTTCTTTATATATTTCATTTTACTTTCTATATTTCATTTTACTTTCTATATTTCATCTTTCTTTCTATATTTCATTTTCTTTCTAGATTTCGTCTTTCTTTCTATAGTTCATTTTACTATCTATATTTCAACTTTCTTTTCATATTTCATTTTTCTTTCTATATTTCCTATTACTTTCGATATTTCATCATTCTTTCTATATTTCATTTTACTTTATATTTTTCAACTTTCTTTATTTATTCATTTTACTTTCTATATTTCTTCTTTCTTTATTTATTTCATTTTACTTTCTATACTTCATTTTTCTTTTTTATTTCTTTTTTTGTACTTAATTTTACTTTCTATATTTCATCTTCCTTTCTATATTTCAGTTTACTTTCTATATTTCATCTGTCTTTCTATATTTCATCTGATTTTCAATATTTCATCTGTCTTTCTGTATTTCATCATTCCTTCTATATTTCTTCTTTCTTTCTATATTTCATCTGTTTTTCTATATTTTATTTTACTTTCTATATTTTATCTTTGCTTTCTATATTTCTTTTTTCTTTCTATATTTCAACTTTCTTTCTATATTTTATTTTACTTTCTATCTTTCATCTTTATTTCTATATTTCATCTTTCTTTCTATATTTCTTGTTTCTTTCTATATTTCATTTTACTTTCTATATTTCATCTTTCTTTCTACATTTCATTTTACTTTCTATATTTCTGTTTTATTTCTATATTTCGTTTTACTTTCTATATTTCATCTTTCTTTCTATATTTCATTTTACTTTCTATATTTCAACTTCATTTCAAATATTAATTTCTCTTTCTTTATTTCATATTTCTTTCTAAATTTCATTTTACTTCCTATATATCATCTTTCTTTCTATATTTCATTTTACTTTCTATATTTCACTTTTCTTTCTGCATTTCATTTTTCTTGAAGAAACAAGGAAGAAAAAAATAAATATAGAAAGATAGAAACAAGAATAAAAGAAACAATAAAAAAGAGAAGAAAAAAATAAAAAAAAAGAAAGAAAGAAGGAAAGAAGAAGAAATAATTAAGAATAGATAAAGAAGAAGAAAGAAATGAGAAGAAAGTAAAAATGAAACTAGAAAGAGAGAGAATAAAAAAAGAAAGAAGAATGAATGAATGAAAGAAGAAGGAAAAAAGACAATTGGATAATGAAGGAAGAAAAGGGGGAAAATGAAAAAACAAATCTATAGGAGGGAAGAAAAAAGAGGAAAAGGAAAGAAAGGGATAAATGAAAAAAAAGAGAGTAGAAAAAAAGATATTGAAGGGAAATTGGGGGAAATGAGGAAATAATTAAAAAAGAACAATAGGAGGAGAAATATATAATAAGAAAGAGAATACGAGAAAGGAAAATTTAAAAACAAAAGTGAAGAAAAAAAGAAAATGTTAAAGGGAAAATATGAAACAAATACATGGAAAAAAATAAGGAATGATAAATATGAAAAAAGAGGAGAATGAAAAAGAGAGAAAAAGAAAAGGATAAAAGGAGGAGAAAGAAAACGAAAAAATAAGCATAGGAGGAGAAGGAAAATGAAAATTAAGGAAAAAGGAAAAAAAGAGAAAAGAGGAAAAGAAGGAGAAGACGGGAGAAAAGGGAAGTAAGATAAAAAGAAAGAGAAAAAGAAGAAACAAACAAACATTGAAAATTAAAGAAAAAAATAAAAAATGAAAGAAATAAATAAAAAATGAAAAATAAAGAAAGAAGAAATAAAAAAAGAAAGAGAAAAATAAACAAGAAAGAATACATAAATAAATAAGACACATTGAAAAAAAAATAAAGAAGAAAAGAAGAAACAAACAAACAAACAAGTCAGAAGAAAGAATAAAAAAGTAAAAATTAAAAAATGAAACTTATAGGAAGAAAGAAGACAAAAATAAAGAAAAAATGAAAAAAATGAAAAAAGAAAAACTAAAGAATCTAGAAAGAAAGAAAGAAAAAACAAAAGAAAGACAAAATATAGAAAGAAAGTAAGATAAAAAGAAGAAAGATAGATAGACAGAATAAGGACCCAAAAAAAAAAAAAAAAAAACAAAAAAACAAGAAACAAGATAGAAAGAAAGATGAAAATAAACAAGATAGAGACAAGAAAAGAGGAAGAAAGAAGATGAAAGAAAGAAAAAATATAATAAAAGTGAAAGAAGAGAAAATAAAGAATCAAGAAAGAATGAAGAAAGAAAGAGTAAAGAAAGATTAAAGAAACAAAGAAAGAAATAGGATTAAAAAAGATGAAGAAACAAACAAACAAACAAAAGAAAGACAAAAGATAGAAACAAAGAAGATGAAAGAAAGAAAGACAAAAGAAAAAAAATGAAAGAAGAGAAAAGAAAGAATCAATAAGGAAAGAAACAAGAAAGATTAAAGAAAGAAAGAAAGAAAGAATGAATGAATGATTAAAAAGAAAAGGAAAAATAAAAATAAAAAATAAAGAAAACAAAAAAATAAAGACAAATCATTGTAACAAAGAAAGATGGGAAAAAGAAAGATTGATAGATAGGAAGAATAAGAAAAAAAGAAAAAAAGAAACAAAAACGCAAGAAACAAGATAGAAATAAAGATTAAAATAAAAAAGAAAGACAGAAGAAGAGAGGGAGAAAGAAATAAAGAAAGAAGAACAAAGAAAGAAATAAAGAAAGAACAAAGAAAGAAATTGGAAAGATTGAAAGAAAGCTGAAGAAATTAAGAAAGAAATCAGGAAAAATAAATGAAAGAAACATAAACAATAAAAGAAATAAAAAAAAGAACAAATGAGAGAATGAAGAAATAAAGAGAAAATAATAAATAAAGAAATAAGGCACATTGAAAGAAATAAGAAAGAAGAAAAGAAGAAGAAAGAAATAATCAAGATAGAAATAAAGAAGAAAACATCAGAATGAAAGAAGAAACAAACAAACAAACAAACAAGAAAGAAAGAAGGAAAGAAGAAACAAGAAACAAGAAACAAGAAACAGGGAAGAAGGAAGTATGAAATAAGAGAGAAAAAAGGAAATAAGACATAAAAGTTGAAAGAAAGAAGAAACAAAGATAGAAAGAAGAAAGAAAGAAAGAAAGAAAGAAAAAAGAAATAAAGAAAGAAAGAAGACATAAAGAAAGAAAGAAAGAAAGAAAGAAAGAAAGAAAGAAAAAAACAAAAAAGTACAAATAAAAAGGCACATAGAAATAAATAATTAATATGGAAAGAAGAAGAAAGAAAAAATCACAGTAGAAACAAACAAACAAAAAACAACAAGTCAGAAAGAAAGAATAAGAAATAAAAAAATAAAGAAATAAAAAATAAAATAGAAAGAAAGAAAGAATGAAAGAAAGGAGGCAAAAAAAGAAAAAGAATGAAAGAAAGAAAGAAAAAAATAGAAAAAAAGAAAGAATCAAGACAAAAAATGCAAGAAGAAAAACAAGAAACAACGAAACAAAGATGAAGAAAGAAAGAAACATAAGAAAGATATAAGGCAAGAAACAAGAGAGGAAGAATGATGAAAGAAAGAAAAACGATAGACGAAAGAAAAAAGTAAGAAATATAGAAACAAAGAAACAAAGAAACATAGAAAGAAGAAAGAAAGAAACTAGAAAGGAAGAATAAAAGAAAGAAATAAGGAAAGAAATAAGAAAGAAATAAGCAAGAATCAAGAAATAAAGAGAAAATAAGGAAAGAAGAAAAAAAGAAAGAATGAAGAAAGAAAGAAAGAAAGAAAGAAAGAATGAAAAAAATGAAAGAATCAAGAAAGAAAGAAGCAAGAAATAAAGAAGCAGGAAAGAAAGAAAGAAGCAAGAAAGAAACATGAAAGAAAGAAATAAATATGAAAAAAATAAAAAATAAGAAAATTTTAAAGCAAGAAACAAGAAAGAAAGAAAGAATTAGGAAAGAAACAAACAAACAAGTTAGAAAGAAAGAGTAAGAAAGACAAAAATAAAAAAAATAAAGAAAGAAAAATAAAAAAAGAAGAAAGAAAGAAGACGAAAAATAAAGAAACAAGATGAACAGAAAGAAAGACGAAATATAGAGAAAAAAAAAAGAATGGAAGAAGAAATAGCAAAATAAAGAACAAGAAAAAATAAATAAATAATCAAAGAAAAAAGAGAGAAACAAGAAAGATAAGAAAGACAAAGGAAAGACAGGCGCAAGAAAGAAAGAAACAACAATGATAAGAAAGAAAGAGGACGAAAAGAAAGAAGTCCAAAAGAAAGAAAGAAGAAAGAAAGATGAAATATATTTGATGTTTCATTCTTTATTTTTTCTTTTATATATTCTCTTCTTTGTTTAATTATGAAAGAAAGAAAGAAAGTCGAAACAAAGAAAGAACAAGAAACAAAGAAAAATAAATAAACAAATAAAAAATAAAAAAACTAAACAGAACGAAAGAAAAAATAAGAAACAACGAAAAATAAATAAACAAAGAAAGAAAAAAGAAACAAGAAAGATAAGAAAGAAAGAAGAACAAAATAAGAAATAAATAAAAAACTAGAAAGAACGAATAAAAAAAAAGAAACTAGAAAGAACGAATAAAAAAATAAATAAAGAAACAAGAAAGATAAGAAAGAAAGGAGTATACTTCATTTTTATTTTTTCTTTCTTTTTTTTGTATTTAATTTTACTTTCTATATTTCATCTTTCTTTCTATATTTCAGTTTACTTTCTATATTTCATCTGTCTTTCTATATTTCATCTGATTTTCAACATTTCATCTGCCTTTCTGTATTTCATCATTCCTTCTATATTTCTTCTTTCTTTCTATTTTTGTTATCTTTCTTTCTATATTTCATATCTTTTTCTATATTTTATTTTACTTTCTATATTTCATCTTTGCTTTCTATATTTCTTTTTTCTTTCTATATTTCAACTTTCTTTTTATATTTTATTTCACTTTCTATCTTTCATCTTTATTTCTATATTTCATCTTTCTTTCTACATTTCATTTTACTTTCTATATTTCTGTTTTATTTCTATATTTCGTTTTACTTTCTATATTTCATCTTTCTTTTTATATTTCATTTTACTTTCTATATTTCAACTTCATTTCAAAGATTAATTTCTCTTTCTTTATTTCATATTTCTTTCTAAATTTCATTTTACTTCCTATATATCACTTTTCTTTCTATATTTCATTTTACTTTCTATATTTCACCTTTCTTTCTGCATTTCATTTTTCTTGAAGAAACAAGGAAGAAAAAAATAAATATAGAAAGATAGAAACAAGAATAAAAGAAAAAATAAAAAAGAGAAGAAAAAAATAAAAATAAAAAAAAGGAAAGAAGGAAAGAAGAAGAAATAATTAAGAATAGATGAAGAAGAAGAAAGAAATGAGAAGAAAGTAAAAATGAAACCAGAAAGAGAGAGAAGAAAAAAAGAAAGAAGAATGAATGAATGAAAGAAGAAGGAAAAAAGACAATTGGAAAATGAAGGGAGAAAAGGGGGAAAATTAAAAAACAAATCAATAGGAGGGAAGAAAAAAGAGGAAAAGGAAAGAAAGGGATAAATGAAGAAAGAGAGAGTAGAAAAAAAGATATTGAAGGGAAATTGGGGGAAATGAGGAAATAATTAAAAAAGAACAATAGGAGGAGAAAATACAATAAGAAAGAATACGAGAAAGGAAAATTTAAAAACAAAAGTGAAGAAAAAAAGAAAATGTTAAAGGGAAAATATGAAACAAATACTTCGCAATGTTATAATAATTTTACTATTCATCATCATTCATTTTAAGATATGGGATGTCACCCAAGTCACGTTGAGTCAAGGCCGTGTAGCCGGGGATAGGTGTTGAAGGCCGCTATACTCATTAGACGTTGACAGACGTGTATCTGCTCAAGAAGATGATGAGCAGTAAATTAATTATGATATTGTTAAGATCCTCACGAGCCATGGATCTTGTCACCCTCCTCTCTTCTCTTCCTTCCATTATCTTGCTTGACGTTGAGATGGAATGAGGTTGAAGGGGATTGAATTTCGGAAAGGAGAATTGGGGAAATTCGGAAGAGAGCTTGAAGGAGCTCTTGACCTGTTTATCTAAATTACGTTAACTAGAGTGAACTCAATTCATAATCTTCATTACCCTAGCCGTCCCCTTAAATAGGGTGGAGGACGTCCAAAACCCTAAAGACCTCTTGGGTCAATGGTTCAAACCAATAAATGCTAAACCAACCGAAACCAAAGACAAAACCAAACCAAAGACAATTACATGGAAATTGAAAAACACATTAATTAATTCCTACGCCTGTTGGTAACTCGTGATGCTATAGAGTCCATAACATCACCCCCCTCCTGGAGAAAGAGCTTGTCCTCAAGCTCGAAGGAAGGATATAAAAGTCAAAATGTTGATAACTGCTCCCATGTGGTGTCACTGGGATCGGCATCGGCCCACTGGACTAGAATTTCCCAATCCCCTTGAATGTGGCGTGCTTGTATTACCTGAGCTGGAATAGAAAGGACTCTGCCCTCATGTAGTGGCGGCAGTGGAGTGTGTAGTAGGGGCGAGTCACCTTGGAAGGGCTTCAATTGGGAGACGTGAAATACATTGTGGATCTTTGCTTCCGGTGGGAGCTGCAAACGGTATGCCACGGGCCCAATTTGGTCCAATATCGGAAATGGACCATAATATTTTGGAGACAGCTTATGGCGCTTGGCTGCAGTCAGGGACAGCTGGCGGTAGTGTTGAAGCTTTAACCACACATAGTCTCCAGGGCAATAAGATGCCTCCCGGTGCTTCTTATCATAAAAGCGTTTCATAGAGTGTTGGGCCGCTTGCAGATGTGTACGTACCTCAGTGAGCATAGCATCTCGTTCAGCTAATGCTTGGTCCAAAGTGACGACTTTGGATGCCCCCGGTTCATATGGTAACAAACGAGGTGGATCTCTGCCATAAACTACCCTGAAAGGAGTAGTACCCAGTGCTGTGTGGTAAGATGTGTTATAGCAAAATTCGGCCCATGAAAGCCATTTCACCCATCTTCTAGGTGCGTCCCCCACAAAACAACGAAGATACATTTCAATAGTGCGATTGACAACCTCTGTTTGTCCATCCGTTTGTGGGTGATAGGCTGACGAAAATGCCAATTGGGTGCCCTGTAATTTGAATAATTCCTTCCAAAAGAGACTGGTAAAAATTGCATCCCTGTCACTGATAATGGATGAGGGAATTCCATGTAATCTGACAATGTTGTCCATAAATAATTGAGCGACCTGAGCAGCAGTATATGGATGCGCCAAAGCAAGGAAGTGCCCATATTTTGAAAACCGATCAACGACGACAAAGATCACCGATTTACCTGATGAAATGGGAAGTCCAATAATGAAGTCCATGGAAATATCAGACCAGATTTGAGATGGTAGTTGCAGAGGTTGCAGTAGGCCGGCTGGACTTAAGGATTCGGCCTTGTTTCTTTGACAAATCTGACAAGCAGCTACATAATCAGCAATTGTGCTCTTCATGCCCTTCCAGTAAAAGTCCCGACTGATTCGGAAATATGTTTTCTGTCGACCCTCATGTGTCCTATCATGGATAGAGGATAGGATTGTGTGAAGAAGTGGTGATGTATTATGTAAAAATATCCTGTTTTTGTAGAGAATGAGACGATCCTGAATCGTCCAATGAGGAGCAGCTGTCCCCTGTTGAATATCCTGATATAAAGACATAAGATCCGGATATTGATTTACTTCCTCACGAATAGAATCTAATAGCAGTGCACGTGGGTGACTGATAGCATAAATTTGAGTGGTGGAAATATCCCGACGTGATAAGGCATCAGCCCCCAAATTCGAACTACCTGGCTTATAATGAACCGTAAAATCAAAGCCCATGAGTTTAGTTAACCAATGCTGCTGTGGGGATGTGGTGAGGCGCTGTTCCAGAAGATACTTGAGGCTGCAATGATCTGTTCGAATGAGAAACGGTCTTCCCCAAAGATACGGTCGCCAATGTTGGACAGCCTTGGCTAACCCAATCAATTCCCTCTCATATGCAGCTAACTTATGGTGGTGTTGTCCCAACTGACGACTGAAATAAGCAATGGGGTGCCCCAATTGTTGTAACACTGCCCCTATACCTCCCCCGGAGGCATCACATTCCACCACAAATTCTGCCTCAAAATCTGGTAATTGTAGGACTGGCGCTGAGGCTAAGGCCTCCTTTAACAGGTTAAATGCCTGTTCTGCTGAAGAAGACCAGTGGAAGGCATTTTTTTTTAGCAGGTTTGTTGAGTGGTGCTGCTATCTGTCCATAAGATTGGATAAATTTTCTATAATATCCCGCTAAGCCCAAAAAGCCCTTTAATGCTGTAGTGGAGGTGGGAACCGGCCAATCTGTAACTGCCTGAATCTTGCTCTGGTCAACTTTCACGCCCCCAGCTGATATGACGTGGCCCAAATATGCCACCTCAGATGTACCCATAGCACATTTTGATTGATTCAAAACCAAATGATGAGAGCGTAGAATGGTAAATACCTGGTGGAGGTGGTGGAGATGTTCTTCCCAATTTTTGCTGTAGACCAGAATGTCATCAAAAAAGACTAACACATAGTGGCGCAGAAGTGATGAAAAGACCTCATTCATGAGGGCCTGAAAGGTGGATGGTGCATTGGAGAGACCGAAGGGCATGACGAGGAACTCGAAATGACCGTGATGTGTGCGGAAGGCAGTCTTCTCCACATCCGCCTGGTGAACTCTTATTTGATGATAGCCCGATTTCAAATCTAATTTGGTAAAAATTGTAGCACCATGTAACTCATCCAGCAACTCGTCCACAACTGGAATGGGGAACTTGTCCTTAACTGTGTGCAAGTTTAGTTGCCTATAGTCGACACAAAATCTCCAAGATTTGTCTTTTTTACGTACAAGTAACACTGGTGAGGAGAAAGGAGATCGACTGGGCTGGATCACACCCTGAGCGAGCATATGCATGCACTGTCGTTCTATTTCATCTTTCTGGATATGTGGGTAACGATAAGGCCGCACCACTACTGGATCAGTTCCCAACTTTAAACGAATGCGGTGATCGCAATGACGCACTGGTGGTAGACCTGTAGGGTCATTAAATAAATCCGCAAATGCTGTAAGTAAAGGAGCTAACTGATCATCACCCGTGTGTTGAATATGCAAAGTGTGAAGTGCATAAGGGACCTGTGCCACAATGCCTTGTAATGTAATCTGGCCCTGTGGTGCTGAAAATGTCATAGTCCGAGCCTGAAAGTCCCATAATATCGGTCCTAATAACTGGAGCCATTTGACCCCGAGCACCAAATCAAATCCAGCCAATGGAATGACTAGTAAATCTGCCTGAAAGGAATGCCCCTCAATGGTGAAAGGGGTGTTAGCACATAACCCCACGCTAGCAATTTTGGCCCCATTGGCCACTGAAACTGAGAGACCCCTTTGTTGTTGAATTTCCAATCCCAATTGTTGCGCGGCTGGTTCACTGATAAAATTATGTGTGCTGCCCGAATCAACTAAAGCAAGTAGCATGAGATGATGTAACCTGGCCTTTACCTGCATGGTATTAGAACTACGCAGGCCATGCATGGCATGGAGGGAGAGCTCTGCTTCCTGTTGTACCTCTTCCACAATTTCATTTTCAAGAAGCTCTTCTGAATCTTCTTCCAATAATTCAATACTGAATAAACGTTTACAGGTATGTCCAGGCAAGAATTGTTCGTCACAATTAAAACATAGGCCCTTTGCCTTTCGAGCATCCATTTCCTGTTTAGTCAAAAATTTACATGGCATAGAGTGTGGAGGAACATTAGTAGCCTGATCTGCTCGGTTAGGGGCAGAGGACCCAAAACGTGGACCAGATGCAGTACCCTGTGTTCTGTTTTGCCAAAATGGTTTTCTTTGTAAAGACTCTTTTAGAACTCTCTGTTTGTGCTCCACAGCCCTGGCATAATTCATTGCAGAGTCCAAATTTGTTGGACCCAGTAATTCCACTTCCAATCTGACTGCCTCTGTCAATCCAGCATTAAAAATCTGAACATGTAGGTGAGGAGGAACAAATTCACTAGCTCTGGCCAACCGTTCTTGGAACGTTTTTTGGTAAACCTCTAAGGTGCTGGTCTGTTTGTAGTTGATCAATTCCCCCACTGGGTTGCTGCTAGCTGGAGGTCCGAACCTTAACTGGCAAGCATGTTTAAAGTGCAGCCAATCCTGAATGGAATGGACATTTCGGTAGTGATGGAACCACATGAGCGCTTCATCGAGCATGTGGTAGGCGGCCAAAGTAACCTTGTCCATTTCCACCGTTTGTTGATGATAAAAGAATTGTTCACATTTCGTGAACCACAGTAAAGGATCTTTAGAGCCATCATATGTAGGAAAGTTAAGTTTAAAGTACCTGGGAACCGTTGATGGTGCTTGTGCGTGAGTGGTCATTGAACCCATTGGTTGGCGCAAGGGTGGATTTGGTGGTGGCGTGAATTGTTGGTGGGGAACTAGTTGTTGTTGAAAATTGGTTGCTGGTGGTGGCGTTGGTGCTTGAAGTGCAGCAAGTTGTCGTAGGATGGATTGTAGAGATGATTCCAGAGTTTGTAAGGTAGTATTGATGTGAGAAATTTCAGTACCTTGAAGAGTGGATCGTTGTTGAAGGTCTGAAAGGACTTGACGTATGTCCTCTGGAGAAGAGGAATCACCGAGGGTGGACCTGTCTGATACCATGTTGTTAAGATCCTCACGAGCCATGGATCTTGTCACCCTCCTCTCTTCTCTTCCTTCCATTATCTTGCTTGACGTTGAGATGGAATGAGGGTTGAAGGGGATTGAATTTCGGAAAGGAGAATTGGGGAAATTCGGAAGAGAGCTTGAAGGAGCTCTTGACCTGTTTATCTAAATTACGTTAACTAGAGTGAACTCAATTCATAATCTTCATTACCCTAGCCGTCCCCTTAAATAGGGTGGAGGACGTCCAAAACCCTAAAGACCTCTTGGGTCAATGGTTCAAACCAATAAATGCTAAACCAACCCAAACCAAAGACAAAACCAAACCAAAGACAATTACATGGAAATTGAAAAACACATTAATTAATTCCTACGCCTGTTGGTAACTCGTGATGCTATAGAGTCCATAATTATGATATTATGAACAATAGTTTACTTCGTTCATGATTACCATATAATCTGTTTTTAATATGTTTACTTCATACTAGGATATTCCTCCTTCTGGTTCTCTTTTATCAATCTTAGATGTAGTGTAATTTTAGTTTACTTTACTTCTTGTTTAATTATGTTTTACTTTTTAATTTGTTAAAACATGGTATCCAGTAGTAGGATTACTAGATCAGTAAAGAATGCTTCTCTTGTTGAATATAAATTTCAACAAATATTAAATGATTGGACAATTTTGTCCATAAAACCAACATCAATCTACAAGAAAGGAACTTTCACCTTTTCTAGTACCATGAGAATTAAAACCATGGAACAAACAATTAATCTTGAAAATCAAGATTCAACTCTTAAATTATTAGAGTTAACATATCTCAACAAGTATCTGCAAGATACTGAGAAGAAATATATGCATATTGGATGCATACAGATTGTGTTCAAACCCTTATCTCTTTCTTATTTCTTTCCTTATTTCTTTCTTTTATTCTTTCTTTCTAGTTTCTTTCTTTCTTCTTTCTATGTTTCTTTGTTTTATCCTCTATCTTTCTTATTTCTGTCTTTCTTTCTTACTTTTTTCTTTCTTCTATCCTTTTTATTTCTTTCATCATTCTTCCTTTCTTATTTCTTGCCTTATATCTTTCTTATTTTTATTTCTTTATTCATATTTGTTTCATTGTTTCTTTTTTTTTCTTGCTTCCTTTTGTCTTGATTCTTTCTTTTTTCTTCTTTTTTTTCTATTTTTTTCAGGTTTGAACGCAATCTGTATGCATCCAATATGCATATATTTCTTCTTAGTATCTTGCAGATACTTGTTGAGATATGTTAACTCAAATAATTTAAGAGTTGAATCTTGATTTTCAAGATTAATTGTATGTTCCATAGTTTTAATTCTCATGGTACTAGAAAGGGTGAAAGTTCCTTTCTTGTGGATTGATGTTGGTTTTATGGTCAGAATTGTCCAATCATTTAATATTTGTTGAACTTTATATTCAACAAGAGAAGCATTCTTTACTGATCTAGTAATGCTACTACTGGATACCATGTTTTAACAAATTAAAAAATAAAACACAATTAAACAAGAAGTAAAGTAAACTAAAATTATACTACAACTAAGATTGATAAAAGAGAACCAGAAGGAGGAATATCCTAGTATGAAGTAAACATATTATAAACAGATTATATGGTAATCATGAACGAAGTAAACTATTGTTCATAATATCACAATTGATTTACTGTTCATCATCTTCTTGAGCAGATACACGTCTGTGAACGTCTAATGAGTATAGCGGCCTTCAACACCTATCCCCGGCTACACGGCCTTGACTCAACGCGACTTGGGTGACATCCCATATCTTAACAAGAAGGATGATGAATAGTAAAATCATTATAACATTCTCCCCTGATGATTTTATAATATATTACTTCATACTTGGATATTCAAGGTTTAGGCTTCCATGGCTCTGATACCAAAAACAGCGGGAAGTATGAAATTGACAGAAGGCAAATAAATAGACAACGCGCAGAGAATAACTTTAAACTCTTACTGTCTTATTTACAATATCATACAACTTACAATAAAACTCCAAGCACGCAAATACAAGAAGGCAACCTTGAGTACACAGGAGAAAGCTCCGAAAACAAGTTATTCGAGTGATACCTTAACAAAATAAAACAACTCCTTATATAGAAGGAGGAAACTAAAGTGGATTCTAACAATTTTGAAATCCACCACTAAGAAAGAGATAAGCCTCTATGATTGAGGCGGCTGAGCTGAGTCATCTCTATTATTGAGATTGCTTTGAATGTTGTCTCTATAATTGAGATGATCTTGACTTTGTTGTCCATTATCTCTATGATTGAGATTTGAAAGAGACCTTTGATGGGCTTGGTCCCAAAGAATCTTTCTTTGTCTGAGAGCTTTAACTCTTATCCGATGAAGGTGGCTACATTCGGCATCCCATGGTTGTAACTTTATGGAATATGGCCGACCAAAGATACTGTAGGTGCCTTTATTTATATGAAAAATAGGCCAGTTGTGGGCCAGAGGATAAGATTTCCTCTGTTGCTTTTGGACGGACTTGGCCGACGAATCTAGTACAGATGTGTCTGTCATAGTCATATCCTGAAACAAATTATTTTCATTTAGATTTCTCTTCAAATATATGAAACATCGCAGCAATATATTCTTCATCTTCTAGATGTTGACTGTCTGGTAATGACTCAACAACATTATGATCATGCTCTTGGATAATGCCGTCTTCTTCTTCTGCAGCAGATGGTTTTGAGATAGACATATTGTTGTCTGTTGGGTGAGAGGATGTGCCAAATAAATTGGTGTAGTCATAATGGAATTCTGGGATTTTATGTAATCTAAGATTATTCTCATTCTGAATAATAGTAGACTTAATTTCTGCAACTTTAGTATCAATATTGGGGAAATGTTTCCACCAACGAACATGAAAAGTCCGTAATAATATTGGAAGACCTTTATCATTAAAGCCTGTAGTGCAATCCTATGTCCATATCCATGGTATAGAAACTACCATAAAGAAGATGAAGACATCACTATGATCAGGGAGTTTGTTAATCCCCAGAGCTTAAAGTTCAGGATTGGATTTAGTCCATTTTTGTAAAATGAACCTTAATTGGTTCTGGTAAGATTGCAAGTGGTGGCCCAAATTTGTTCAACCATGAATAAACCCAACTGGTAGAGGTAATGACCTCTTGTAGACATCCTTTTCCCACTAGAAAAACCAGGAATGTCGATGGGAATGATTTTGGTAATAAAAGGTATTATACCAAGAATCCATATAATCCCAATAATTAAATTCCTTATCATTAGGAAGATTAGTAGCTTTAGCCAAATCAAATTTTCCCCATGTTGAGGAAAACATGAATCTTTGAATCGTACATTTACTGTACGCTCTTGGGCTATCCCATTTAACCACATTTTCCAGTGTATGATGCACTGCAATTGAATTAAGATGAACCAAAATAGATTCAAATGAATACCATCGTTTTCCTGCACAGATGGGACAGTAGGCTTCTCCAAGCCATTTCTGTAACATCTCCCAGGAATCCAAGGTACCATCCAAGTCCTCTTTATTGAGGATCAAAGTAGTGTCCTTTTAAGGAAGAGTAATATACTCTAGTTCTGCTTCGAGTGTCTCTTTATACGACACTGGGGCTTTGCCCTTCTTTTCTGAGGGATTTCCTCTATCTTGATTTTTGTGGCCTCAGCCTCTGGATTTATTTCCACGTCCTCTAATTGGGAGTGGGTTGCCCCTTCCGGGGTTGTACATGATTTGTACTATGAAGAAAATCAGGTAAGGAATTTAATTCTCCTTTGATATATTCAATATCAAAATCAAAGGCGCTTAATTCCGCTTGTCATCTGGCAAAGATGTGATTGGAAGTAAGATTCTTCACATCCTTCTTAAGAATTGATTTTGTAGCAGACCAATCAAGTCTTAAAAGAAATTTCTAATTTAAGAGATCATCTCGAAATTTATGAATGCACTTAATTATTGCCAAAATTTCCTGTTTCACAGTGGAATAATTAATTTGTGCATCATGCCAATTACCAAAGGTAAATCTTACAAGTTCTTCTTTACCTGCTTGGTTAACTTGTTTTAATATGCCACCATAGCCTATATGGGAGGCATCTGTCTCTACAACCTTCGGATAAGAAGGGTTAGTCAGGTTAAGGCAAGGGAGTTGTTTAACCTTACTTTTAATTAACTGGACTGCCTGAGTATGTTTAGGAGTCCAAAGCTCAGGATTCTTTCTGAGTCTTTTATGTAATAGTGTTGAGTCTTGAGCAAGATGAGGATAATAATCAGCAATATAATTGAGACTTCCTAGAAATCTCAGAAGTTGAGTTTTTTCCAATAAATCATCAAAAAATTTGGAAGCAAACTCAATACTTCTATCAATGGGAACTATTTTTCCCTTATGAATATTGTGACATATCCTCCTCGTGTTCTTGTAAGTTTTCTGAGTCTTTTATGTAATATTGTTGAGTCTTTATTTTTTCCTTATTTATTCTTTCTTTCTTTCTTCTTTCCCTATCCTCCTCGTGTTCTTGTATGTTTTCTTCATATGAAATAAGTTTTATTTTTCTATTTGCCTTATTCTATTTTATTTTTATTTTTCTGCATTATATGGTAACATCTTTGTTTATTCCTTCTTTTATCTTTCTTTCTTGATTTCTTTCTTTTCTTTCTTCTTTCTTTATTTTTGTCCATAAATATCCATATGACTAAAAGAACTTCAACGCTGAATGAAAATTATTTTAAAAGACCTTCATACAAAGGGAACTTAAAAGAGCACGAACAACCTTGAGGAGCTATCTTGGAGATCAACTACATGTTTTGGTACTCCTCTTTAGCTTCTTGTATTTTTACTAACATAAATAAGAAATAAATAAAGAAAGAAGAAATACATGCGAAAGAAAGAAAGAAAGAAACAACAATGATAAGAAAGAAAGAGGACAAAAAGAAAGAAGTCCAAAAGAAAGAAAGAAGAAAGAAAGATGAAATATATTTGTTGTTTCATTCTTTATTTTTTATTTTATTTATTCTCTTCTTTGTTTAATTATGAAAGAAAGAAAGAAAGTCAGAAGAAAGAAAGAACAAGAAACAAAGAAAAATAAATAAACAAATAAAAAAGAAAAAAACTCGAAAGAAATAAAGAAAAAATAAGAAACAACGAAAAATAAATAAATAAAAGAAAGAAGAAAGAAACAAGAAAGATAAGAAAGAAAGAAGAACGAAATAAGAAATAAAGAGAGAAACTAGAAAAAAAATAATAAAAGAAATAAATAAAGAAAGAAGAAAGACAAAAGAAAAAAAGAAAGAAACAAGAAAGATAAGAAAGAAACAAGATGAAATATATTTTTTGTTTCATTCTTTATTTCTTTATTCTTTTTTCTATCGTGATTCTTTCTTTCTTCTTCTTTTCTTCTTTCTTATTTCTTTCAATGTGCCTTATTTCTTTATTTATTCTTGCTCGTTTCTTTTTTTCTTTTTTTCTTGTTTCTTCATTGAAAGAAAAAGGAATGAAACTAGCTAGGAAGAAAGAAAGACAAAGTTAAAGAAAGAAACATGAAATAAATAAACAAGAAAAATCAAATAAATAAAAGGCACATTGAAAGAAATAAGAAATAAGTGAAGAAGAAGAAAGAATCACAATAGAAACAAATAAAGAAACAAGTAAAAAAAAGAAGAAAAAATAATGAAAAAATTGAAATAGAAAAAAGAAAAAAGTGAAAGAAGAAAAAAGAAAAATCAAGAAAGAAAGAAGCAAGAAATAAAAAAAATAGAAAGAAAAATAAATAAATATAGGAACAAGAAAGATAAAAAGAAAGAAAGACTCGTAAACAAAAAAACAAAGAAAAAAGAAACAAACAAAATAAGAAACAGACAAGAAAGATAAGAAAGAAAGAAGACGAAAAGAAAGTAAGAATAAAGAAAGACGATGTTTCTTCTTTTTTCTTTTTTCTTTTTTCTTTCTTCTTGTTTATATATTTATTATTTTTTTCTTCTTCTTTTCTCCTTTCTTATTTTTTTCAATGTGCCTTATTTCTTAATTGATTCCTTCTTCTTTCTTTCTTTCTTTCTTTTTTTTCTTCTTTCATTTGTTTATTTTTTCTTTCTTTCTTTCTTTTTGTCTTCTTTTGATCTTTCTTCCTTTCTTTCTTCCTTTCTTTATTCTTTCTTTCTAACTTATTTGTTTGTTTGTTTCTATCGTGATTCTTTCTTTGTTTTTCTTTTCATATTTATTCTTTCTTTTTATGTGTCTTTCATTATTTGTTCTTTCATTTTTCTTTCATTCTTGTTTCTTTCTTGCATTTTTTTTGTTTCTATTTCATTTTTCGTTCTTCCTTTCTAATTTCATTCTTTATTCCTTCTTCTTTCTATCTATATTTCTTTTTGATTCCTTTTCCCTTCTTCTTCCATTCTTTTTTCTTCTTTCTTTACATTATTTTCTCTTTCTTTCTTTCTGTCTTTTTCTTTCTTCTTTCTTTCTTTCTTTATTTCTCATCTTCTTTCTTTCTTTCTTTCTTTTCTTTTGTCTTTCTTCTTTCTTTATTATTTCTTTTATTCTTTCTTTCTAGTTTCTTTCTTTATATAAAGAAAGAAAGAAACAAGAAAGATAGAAACAAGAAGGAATAAATAAAGAAATAAGGCTCATTGAAAGAAATAAGAAAGAAGAAAAGAAGAAGAAAGAAAGAATCAAGATAGAAAAGAATAAAGAAATAAAGAATGAAACAAAAAATATATTTCATCTTATTTCTTTCTTATCTTTCTTGATTTTTCTTTTTTCTCCTTTCACTTTTTTCTTTTTCCTTTCTTTATTTTTGTCTTCTTTCTTTCTTTCTTCCTTTCTACTTCATTTTTTCATTACTCTTTCTTATTTCTTTCTTATTCTTTTTTTGACATGTTTGTTTCTATTGTGATTCTTTCTTCTTCTTCACTTATTTCTTATTTCTTTTTATGTGCCTCTTATGTAATTGATCTTTCTTGTTTATTTATTTCATGTTTCTTTCTTTAACTTTGTCTTTCTTTCTTCCTTGCTAGTTTCATTCATTTTTCTTTCAATGAAGAAACAAGAAAAAAAAAAGAAAGAAACGAGCATGAATAAATAAAGAAATAAGGCACATTGAAAGAAATAAGAAAGAAGAAAAAGAAGAAGAAAGAAAGAATCAAGATAGAAAAAAGAATAAATAAATAAAGAATGAAACAAAAAAAATCTAGGTTTCAAACATTGGTTTTTTGACACCTATGGGGCCGTAGAACGCATGGAATTATCAAATGACTTTAATCTTTATTTGGAAAAAAATAAGGTTATTCTGTCTTTGTGCTATTTAATTTTGATTTCCTACTCCCCGATGTAATTTGGTATCAGAGCCATGGAAGGCTAAACCTTTTTTATCCAGGTATGGGGTAAGCTATTATAAATTTTTTATATTTTAATCATCAGGGGAGTTAACTTACTTCGCAATGTTATAAGGATTTACTATTCATCCTCGTTCTCATTATGATATGGGACGTCACCCAAGTCGCGTTGAGATATGCCCGTGTTGCCATTGCCATGGATAGGCGTAGGCGTTGAGGGCCGCTATACTCTTAAATCGTTGACAGACGTGTATCTGATCAAGAAGATAATGAACAGTAAATTAATTATGATATTATGAGCAATAGTTTGCTTCGTTCATGATTACCATATAATCAGTTTATAATATATTTAGTTCATACTAGGATATTCCTCCTTTTGGTTTTCTTTTACCACTCCTAATGTAGTGTAGTTAGTTTAATTTGTTTAACTTTGGTTTTAAATTTTTAATTTGTCCAAGCATGGCATCCAGTAGTAGGATTACTGGATCTGTTAAGAATGCATATTTGGTGGAATATAAAGTTCAACAACAATTAAATGATTGGACAATTCCGTCCATTAAACCTACATCGATATACAAGAAAGGAACCTTCACCCTTTCTAGTACCATGGGAATTAAAACCATGGAACAAACAATTAATCTTGAAAATCAAGATTCAACTCTTAAATTATTAGAGTTAACCGATCTTAATAAGTATCTTGCAAATACTAAAAAGAAATATATGCATATTGGATGCATCCAGATTGCGTTCAAACCCTTGACCTTATTAGGGATGAACACATGTCTTCAGGCCATACTTCGTGATGGTCGCTGTTTGGATTGGAAACCCTCATTAATGGGTATTGTCGAAAAAAGTCTCAGTAGGGGACCTGTTTACTTTAACGTCCATCCAAACCTCACCCTATATTTAACAGATAGGAATTTGTTAGAATCTATCCAGTTGAGGATTCTAACACAGGGATACAATTTTATTCCTAGAACTGAAACCATTGCAGTTATTGCAAGGATTCATTTCAAAATTATGAATACCTTAGTCCCTAAGGTATTAAACTTACCAGATCAAGGTAAGACTGTATTGATCGAAACAGATCTGATGAGTGCAAATGTTGCCACTCCTAGGATGATCAATTGGGAGGAAATTCATTTCCTAGCCAACTGGACTATTCCTCGGGCTGTTCCTCCATGACTCCTGATTAATCAGGATATTGATCAAGTCATCCAATCAGTTGATGGCGATGTGGTAATTAATTTCAAAGACAAAACTCCTTACCGAGTTTCTTTACCGCCAACGTCATCCAGATATTCAGATTTAGGCCAATCCTCTTGCCTAAAGGAATTGGATGAAAAACATTCCATCAAGGATGATTCCTCATTAAAGGAATCCACATTTCAGAAACCCAGATACCTCATGGGGTTTACCAAGGAAGGGAGCATGATAGGACTTCTCCCACTCCCATTGACATGACCGGTTTTACTCTGTACCTATGATTTTTACATCCTTACAACGTACCCCAGCCCCACCACCTTTTTTGGTGGATCGCGCAGCCATTAAAGCTGAATTCTTTCACCCCAATAATCTAGGTTTCAAACATTGGTTTTTTGACACCTATAGGGCCGCAGAACGCATGGAATTATCAAACAACTTTTGTCTTTATTTGGAAACAAATAAGGTTATTATGTCTTTCATTGATTAGTTTGTGCGTTTCAGACATAATCAAGCGGAGAAACGACCCTTAGTTTCTTCCACCTCTCCCACTCTTTCAACCCTAACGAAAGAATGGCAGCTGTTGTGTGGTATCAATATTCGATTAGTTCATCCTCCTACTGATCCTATTAAGCTTGAATTCTCAAGAACATCAGGCAAAGCTCCTGATTTTTTAGAAGTCGTTGCTTTTGTTAATCCTGAAATTAGCCCAAATCCTATGGGTCAGATCAGGAGACAGAACAACTTTACCAATTTAAATCTTCAAATGATAGGCCAACAGCTTACGCGCATTGAAGATTTATTGGACAAAGGGACACAGGAGAAATATTGTCAAAATCCTTTTGACTTATCTTCTCGAAAGTTACCTTTATTGATGAATAATAAACCACTCATCAAACCACCTATTCCAATTAGGAATTTTAAATTGGATAATAATTCTGAAGTTGTTGACGAATTATTAACCAGGCGTGGAAGACTAAATCTTTCTAAAGATCAACTCAAACAAGCCAAAGCGGCTAAAGCCGATGAGATTTTAAAAAGCATTCAGGTTTGAGAATGTCACGAATCCCATGATTGTGACTTGATAGAAAATGGCCAACCAAAGATATTGTAGGAGCCTTGGTTGATGTGACAAATAGGTCAACTGTGGGCTGGAGGATAAGATTTCCTTTGTTGTTTTTGGACGGACTCGGCCGACGAATCTAATACAGATGTGTCTGTCATAGTCATATCCTGCAAAATTATTTTCTTTTAGCGGTTGCTTGAAACATCTACAACATGGCATTAATATATTCGCCAGGATCCTCGGGAGGCTGACTATCTGGTAATGAGTCATGAGCATTATCATCCTACTCAGTACTATTGTAATCAATTTCTTCATCATCTTCGACAGAAGGCATATCACACAGACAAAGACTCAAGAATTATTCAAAGCCTTTCACAATAACATAAAATACTTACAGAAAACTCCAAGTCTTACTAACACACGAGTAGGCAACCTTGATAACAAAGGGGAAGGTTTTTCAAGTGATGCCAACATAAATGAAACTAACTCCTTATATAGATGGAGTAAACAAAGTGGATTATAAAACATTTGACATCCACCACTAATACAAAAAGAGCCTCTATGATTGAGCCGGTTGTGAATCCTTATCTCTATAATTAAAATGCTTTTGTGAGTCATCCTTATCTTCATGATTGAGATAAGAACACGACCTGAGATGGGCCTGGTCCCGAAAAATCTTTTGTTGTCTAAGAGCTTTCACTCTTATTCGATGAAGGTGGCTACTGGCGGCATCCCATGATTGTGACTTGATAGAAAATGATCGACCAAAGATACTGTAGGAGCCTTGGTTGATGTGACAAATAGGCCAGCTATGGGCTGGAGGATAAGATTTCCTCTATTGCTTTTGGACGGACTTGGCCGACGAATCTGATACAGATGTGTCTGTCATAGTCATATCCTGCAAAATTATTTTCTTTTAGTGGTTGCTTGAAACATCTGCAACATGGCATTAATATATTCGTCAGGATCCTCGGGAGGCTGACTTTCTGGTAATGAGTCATGAGCATCATCATCCTGCTCAGTACTATTGTAATCAATTTCTTCATCATCTTCGGTAGTAGATGGTTCTGATACTAACATGTTATCGTCTGCTGGTTGAGAGGAAGTGCCTTCATTGCACTGAGTTCATAAAATCCTTCATTGATTCTAATAATTTTGTCATAATGTCTTTTTCCGATATATTCGGAATCAAACTCTTTAATTGAGTTTTAAAACTTTCAAATATATTGTTGGAGTCATAATGGACTTCTGGGATTCTATGTAATCCAAGATTATTTTCATTTTCAATGATAGCATACCCAATTTCTGCTACTTTAGTATCAATGTTGGGGAAATTTTTCCACCAATGAACATGAAATGTTCTTAATAACACTGGTGGGCCGTTGTCATTAAAGCCTGTAGTAAAATCCCATCTCCAAATCCATGGTAAAGAAAATACCATAAAGAAGATAAGACTGTCCCAATTCTTTGGGGGTTTTCATAACCCAGAGCTTTAAGCTCAGGATTGGATTGAGTCCATTTCACAAAACGAACCTTAATGGGTTCAGGTAATATTGAAATGGGTGCCCAAATTTGTTCCACCAAGAAAATACCCAATTGGGTAGAGGTAAGGACCTCTGAAAGACATTCTTTTCCCATTGGAAAAAACAGGAATGCCTATGGGAGGGATTTTGGTAATAAAAAGTATTATACCAGGAATCCATATAATCCCAATAATTAAATTCCTTATCATTAGGAAGGTTAACTACTTTAGCTAAATCAAAATTTTCCAAAGTTGAGGGATGCATGAATCTTTGTATTGTACATTTATTGTACGCTCGTGGGCTATCCCATTTAGCCACATTGGTCAGTTTATGATGCATTGATATGGAATTTAGGTGAACCAAAATAGATTCAAAGGAATATCTTCGTTTTCTTGCACAGCTGGGACAGTAGGCTTCTCCAAGCCATTTCGATAACATCTC
The DNA here is from genome assembly GCF_029961685.1 of Aristolochia californica. Taxonomy (NCBI): domain Eukaryota; kingdom Viridiplantae; phylum Streptophyta; class Magnoliopsida; order Piperales; family Aristolochiaceae; genus Aristolochia; species Aristolochia californica. Next base: position 8,227,386 of record NW_027182257.1, read on the forward strand.
CCAGGAATCCAATGTACCCTCTAAGTCCTCTTTATTGAGGAGCAAAATAGACTCCGTATCGGGAAGAGTAATGTACTCTGGTTCTACTTCAAGTGTCTCTTTATACGACACAGGGGCTTTACCCTTCTTGTCTGAGGAATTTCCTCTTTCTGGATTCTTTCGGCCTCAGCCTCTTGATTTTTGATTACCACGTCCTCTCATTGGGAGTGGATTGCCCTTGCGGGGTTATACATGATTTTGACCCTGGAGAAATTCACAGGTGCGAAAATCAGGTAAGGAGTTTAATTCTCCTTTGATATGTTCTATATCAAAATCAAAGGCGCTTAATTCCTCCTGCCATCTGGCAAAGATTTGTTTGGAAGTAACATTCTTCACATCCTTCTTAAGAATTGATTTGGAATTTATGAATGCACTTAATTATTGCTAAAATTTCCTGTTTAACAGTAGAATAATTAATCTGTGCATCATGCCAATTGCCAGAGGTAAAACAAACTAGTTCTTCTTTACTTGCTGGATTTCTTTGTTTTAAGATACCACCATAGCCTATATGGGAGGCATCAATCTCTACTACCTTCGGATATGAAGGATTGGTTAGGTTAAGACAAGGGAGTTGTTTAACCTTACTCTTGATTAATTGGACTGCCAGTGTATGTTTAGGAGTCCAAGGCTCAGGATTCTTTCTGAGCCTTTTATGTAATATTGCATAGTCTTGAGCAAGATGAGGATAATAATCCGCAATATAATTGAGACTTCCTAGAAATCTCTGAAGTTGAGTTTTCTCCAGTAATTCATCCGGAAACTTGGAGGCAAACTCAATGCTTCTATCAATGGGAACTATTTTTCCCATGTGAATATTGTGACCTAAAAATCTAAAAGACGTCTGAAACAATTTCATTTTCGGTGCCGATATCACCAATCCATGTTTTCTAATAATTGTTTTGAAAACATGTAAATGCTTAAAATGAGCATCAATAGATTCTGAATAAACAAGGATATCATCAATATAAACAATGGTAAATTCAGAATAAGGAGCAAATATATCATTCATGATATTTTGAAATTCAGATGGAGCATTTTTCAAACCGAAAGACATAACATTCCATTCAAAGTGACCAAAAGGGACAGTGAATGCAGTCTTATATTTATCCTTTTCATTGATTTGAATTTGCCAATATCCATATTTCAAATCAAATTTTGAAAAGATTTTAGCAGAAAACAATCTGTCTAATAAATCTTTTTTATTTGGGATAGGATATCGAATCCATCTCAAACAATCATTCAGTGGTTTATAATTAACCAATAATCTTGAAACACCACGTTCCTTTTCTACATTTTTATTTACATAAAATGCAGTACAACTCCATGGGGAGTAAGATTTTTTAATTAATTTCTTATCCAACAGATTTTGGATTTCCTTCTTGCAAAGGTCTAGTAAGGTATGTTTCATTTGACTAGGCCTTGCTTTTGTCGGGATGGTTCTTTCATTGAACTCATCAATATATGGTAAAGACACAATATATTTTCGGTCCCAAAAAGCAGTAGGAATGTCACTACAAATTTCTTGGGCAAATATTTTCTGAAGAGAACTAATTTTCTCTTTTATATCTATAATTTCCAACTGTTGTTCAAGGGTTAAAAATTGAATTTCTTTATGCAGGAAACTAAGATGATGTTCTTTAACATTTCTTAATTCGGAAATCTCATTGATAAAACTAATTTGAGGAGGAGATTTGAAAGAGAAATATATTAGTTTATTATTAACCTGTCCAAGAATTCCTCGATTATCAATACCTTTAATTGGCATGATTTTCTCCAAAAAAGGAGTTCCTAATATGACATGTTGAGTCATATTCTTGACTAATAAAAAGTCTGTATTAATACACTGATTATTAGTGCAAATGGAGGCATTATTTAATTTGTATTTAATTTTCATTTTGTCTCCACTGGCATTAGCCAAAGTTTGAGTTGTTTTCTCAAAATATTGGGTTGGGATTAACCCTTCCTGGATGCAGTTTAAATCTGCTCCACTATCAATCAGAGCTGTCAGTTTAGGAATGACAAAGTTCTGATCAATTATCAAATTAATAACAGTATGCCACCTTTGATGGATGACTTAGGTAATTTGATTAAGAAAAGATTCCTCAGATTTCTTTTCTTTATGTGAACTATTTTTTTCACATTTTTGTTCAAGCTTTTTATAAAGAGATTTTAATTCTTTTAATTCAAGCTTGATTTCTTTAATTTCTCCTTGTAATGAGGAGATGGATACGGATTGTTTTGAAGAATTGGTTTCTTCATAACGACCAATAATTACCTTCAAAGAATAAGGTTTTACTCCTTGAATGGAAGGTATCTTTGAAGTAGTTTGCATTTAATCAAGATATTCTTTGATTAAATATCGTTTTGTTTGAGGATCCTCCTCATGATCAATGTTCTCTAGCATACATTGTTGATATTTGGTAAGAACATTAATCTGATGCATTTGTGCCACAGATTGAAGATGGGAACAGCTACAATCTTGGTCATCTGATTGACTGGATGAGGCATAATCAATATCATCCCCAGAATCAGAATTTAAGAGAATTTTAGCCAATTGGATTCTCAATCCTTCATCTATTTGAAGTTGGTTAAGTTTCTCTTTAGTTTTGCATCTATTGGAATAGTGGCCTAATTTGCCACATTTGTAACAGACAATTTTCTTTTCGTTTGGAAGAGTTCTTCTAGGAGGTGGTTCCTGACATGGAGGAGGTCTCCTAGTTTCATGATGAGTCTTTTGATGAGACTCTTTTTTGGGATATCTCCTACTCTGATGGGAGTAGGGTTCTAGTCTCTTAGAATGCGAGACTTTCCCTTTTTCCTTCCTTTGATGGGAAGGTGGTGGACCTATATCACAGGCAAACTTTTCACAGAATTCACCAAGCTCATCCTTATCAGTAAGATTTTGTTTCTTAAGCTGAGCTTGAAGCTTTAAATCATTACATAAGGTCAGTCCTTCTTGGATGATAGCACTGGTAAGGAGACCATATGTATATTGATGGTAGTTGATAATTCCTACCTCATTACCTAACTTTTTTCTCACCTTGCTGGCAAAAAGAATTGGTAATCCATCAATAAATTTAGCTTTCCAATATTCATTATTGGCATCGGTTCTAACCTTAGTGAGGAAAACATCTTTATACCATTTAAAATGGCTAAGTGTTCTACACCTTAGATTTTGCAACACCTCTCTTCCCTTATCAGTAGTGGAAGTTAAATTGCTAATAAAATGACGAACAATACATGAAATTAAGGTATAAACCGCATCATCCTCACAACCATAGTCTTGGCCTCATTTAGTTTTAATTACCTTTTTGGAATTATAAATTTCATGATGTTGGTCAGGGGTAAGGATATTATCCCACCAATCTTTAAGGGTTCCAAAAAACCCAGCAGTTAAGATTTCTGCTATTCCTTGATCAGTATTCTTATGTTGCCAAAAAATTTTACAATACATAAGCATTCGATAACAATGTTCTAGAATTTGATATTCAGACATGGCGTCTATGTTCCATTCATAGATTGATCTTCCATCATAAGCCTTTTGATCTATATACACTTTCTCTTCATATAATAGGTCCTGAGGTGTAGGCCTATGATAATAGAGTTTGCGATTTTGATCCCAATCCCGAGTAGATTTTTTAGTATAATTTAATTTTTGAATACTCGGTTGGTCCCTAATCATGTCCTGAAGCATTTCTTCAGTCTGATTGATAGTGGTTAAACCCAAATCTTTAAGATTACAGTTTCGACCTTCACCAGAGTCAGAGTATGCTGAAGGAGTTAAATCTTCAGTATTTTGTGACAAAGAATCTTCTTGAGCTTCAAGAGATTCTAAAACCTGAATGCTTTTTAAAATCTCATCGGCTTTAGCCACTTTGGCTTGTTTGAGTTGATCTTCAGAAAGATTTAGTCTTCCAAGCCTGGTTAATAATTCGTCAACAACTTCAGAATTATTATCCAATTTAAAATTCCTAATTGGAATAGGTGGTTTGATGAGTGGTTTATTATTCATCAATAAAGGTAACTTTCGAGAAGATAAGTCAAAAGGATTTTGACAATATTTCTCCTGTGTCCCTTTGTCCAATAAATCTTCAATGCGCGTAAGCTGTTGGCCTATCGTTTGAAGATTTAAATTGGTAAAGTTTTTTTGTCTCCTGATCTAACCCATAGGATCCAGGCTAATTTCAGGATTAACGAAAGCAACGGCTTCTACAAAATCAGGAGCTTTGCCTGATGTGCTTGAGAATTCAAGCTTAATTGGATCAGTAGGAGGATGAACTGGTCGAATATTGATACTAGACATCAGCTGCCATTCTTTCATTAGGGTTGAAAGAGTGGGAGAGGTGGAAGAAACTAAGGGTCGGTTCTCTGCTTGCTTATGTCTGAAACGCATAAACCAATCAACGAAAGACATAATAACCTTATTTGTTTCCAAATAAAGATAAAAGTCATTTGATAATTCCATGCGTTCTGCTGCCCCATAGGTGTCAAAAAACCAATGTTTGAAACCTAGATTATTGGGGTGAAAGAATTCAGCTTTAATGGTTGCGCGATCCACCATAGAAGGTGGTGGGGCTGGGGTACGCTGTAAGGATGTGAAAATCATAGTTACAGAGTAAAACCAGTCATGTCACTAGGAGTGGGAGAAGTCCTATCATGCTCCCTTCCTTGTTAGACCCCATGAGGTATCTGGGTTTCTGATATGAGGATTCCTTTTAATGAGGAATCATCCTCGATGGATTGTTTTTCATCCAATTCCTGTAGGCGAGAGGATTGGCCTACATCTGAATATCTGGATGAAGTTGGTGGTAAAGAAACTCGGTAAGGAGTTTTGTCTTTGAAATTAATTACCACATCGCCATCAGCTGATTGGATGACTTGATCAATATCCTGATTAATCAGGAGTCGTGGAGAAACTTCCAGAGGAATAGTCCAGTTGGCTAGGAAATGAATTTCCTCCCAATTGATCATCCTAGGAGTGGCAACATTTGCACTCATCCGATCTGTTTCGATCAATACAGTCTTACCTTGATCTGGTAAGTGTAATACCTTAGGGACTAAGGTATTCATAATTTTGAAATGAATCCTTGCAATAACTGCATTGGTTTCAGTTCCAGGAATAAAATTGTATCCCTGTGTTAGAATCCTCAACTGGATAGATTCTAACAAATTCCTATATGTTAAAGATAGGGTGAGGTTTGGATGGACGTTAAAGTAAACAGGTCCCCTACTGAGACTTGTTTCGATAATACCCATTAATGAGGGTTTCCAATCCAAATAGCGACCATCACAAAGTATGGCCTGAAGACATGTGTTCATCCCTAATAAGGTGAACGCAATCTAGATGCACCCAATATGCATATATTTCTTTTTAGTATCTGCAAGATACTTATTAAGATCGGTTAACTCTAATAATTTAAGAGTTGAATCTTGATTTTCAAGATTAATTGTTTGTTCCATTGTTTTAATTCCCATGGTACTAGAAAGGGTGAAGGTTCCTTTCTTGTATATTGATGTAGGTTTAATGGACGGAATTGTTCAATCATTTAATTTTTGTTGAACTTTATATTCAACCAAATATGCATTCTTAATAGATCCAGTAATCCTACTACTGGATGCCATGCTTGGACAAATTAAAAATTTAAAACCAAAGTTAAACAAATTAAACTAACTACACAATAGCAGGAGTGGTAAAAGAAAACCAGAAGGAAGAATATCCTAGTATGAAGTAAACATATTATAAACTGATCATATGGTAATCATGAACGAAGCAAACTATTGTTCATAATATCATAATTAATTTACTGTTTATTATCTTCTTGATCAGATGCACGTCTGTCAACGATTTAAGAGTATAGCGGCCCTCACTGCCTATGCCTATCCACGACAACAGCAACACGGGCATACCTCAACGCGACTTAAGTGACGTCCCATATCATAACAAGAACGAGGATGAATAGTAAATCATTATAACATTGCGAAGTAAATTAACTCCCCTGATGATTAAAATATAAAAAATTTATAATAGCTTACCCCATACTTGAATATTCAAGGTTTAGCCTTCCATGGCTCTGATACCAAATTACAGCGGGAAGTAGGAAATTAAAATTAAATAGCACAAAGACAGAAGGATCCTCGGGAGGCTGACTATCTGGTAATGAGTCTTGAGCATTATCATCCTGCTCAGTACTATTGTAATCAACTTTTTCATCATCTTCGATAGCAGATGGTTCTGATACTGACATGTTATCGTCTACTGGTTGAGAGGAAGTGCCTTCATTGCATTGAGTTACCATAGAATCCTTCATTGATTCTAATAATTTTGTCATAATGTATTTTTCTGATATATTCGGAATCAAACTCTTTAATTGAGTTTTAAAATTTTCAAATAAATTGTTGAAGTCATAATGGACTTCTGGAATTCCGTGTAATCCAAGATTATTTTCATTTTGAATGATAGCGGACCCAATTTCTGCTACTTTAGTATCAATGGTTGGGAAATTTTTCCACCAACGAACATGAAATGTTCTTAATAAGACTGGTAGGCCTTTGTCATTAAAGCCTGTACTACAATCCCATCTCCAAATCCATGGTAAAGAAAATACCATAAAGAAGATAAGACTGTCCCAATTCTTTGGGTGTTTTTCATAACCCAGAGCTTTAAGTTCAGGACTGGATTGAGTCCATTTCACAAAACGAACCTTAATGGGTTCAGGTAATATTGAAATGGGTGGAACTACACTACAGCAGGAGTGCTAAAAGAAAACCAGAAGGAGGAATATCCTAGTATGAAGTAAACATATTATAAACTGATTATATGGTAATCATGAATGAAGCAAACTATTGTTCATAATATCATAATTAATTTACTGTTCATTATCTTCTTGATCAGATACACGTCTGTCAACGATTTAAGGGTATAGCGGCCCTCAACGCCTACACCTATCCACGACAATGGCAACATGGGCATACCTCAACGCGACTTGGGTGACGTCCCATATCATAACAAGAACGAGGATGAATAGTAAATCATTATAACATTGCGAAGTAAGTTAACTCCCTTGATGATTAAAATATAAAAAAATTATAATAGCTTACCCCATACCTGGATATTCAAGGTTTAGCCTTCCATGGCTCCAATACTAAATTACAGCGGGAAGTAGGAAATTAAAATTAAATAGCACAAAGACAGAAGGCGTAACACACAGACAAAAACTCAAGTAATATTCAAAGCTTTTCACAATAACATAAAATACTTACAGAAAACTCTAAGTCTTACAAACACACGAGTAGGCAACCTTGCTAACAAAGGGGAAGGTTTTTCAAGTGATGCCAATATAAATGAAAGTAACTCCTTATATAGACGGAGTAAACAAATGTGGATTATAAAACATTTGACATCCACTACTAATACAAAAAGAGCCTCTGTGATTGAGGCAGTTGTGAATCCTTATCTCTATAATTGAGATGCATTTGTGAGTCATCCTTATCTGATGAGTCATCCTTATCTCCATGATTGAGATGAGAACATGACCTGAGATTGGCCTAGTCCCAAAAAATCTTTTGCTGTCTAAGAGCTTTAACTGTTATTCGATGAAGGTGGCTACTGGCGGCATCTCATGATTGTGACTTGATAGAAAATGGCCTCCCAAAGATACTGTAGGAGCCTTGGTTGATGTGACAAATAGGCCGGTTGTGGGCTGGAGGATAAGATTTCTTCTGTTGCTTTTGGACGGACTTGGCCGATGAATCTGATACAGATGTGTCTATCATAGTCATATCCTGCAAAATTATTTTCTTTTAGTGGTTGCTTGAAACATCTGCAACATGGGATTAATATATTCATTAGGATCCTCGGGAGGCTGACTATCTGGTAATGAGTCATGAGCATTATCATCCTGCTCAGTACTATTGTAATCAATTTCTTCATCATCTTTGGCAGCAGATGGTTCTGATACTGACATGTTATCGTCTGCTGGTTGAGAGGAAGTGCCTTCATTGCACTGAGTTACCATAGAATCCTTCATTGATTCTAATAATTTTGTCATAATGTCTTTTTCCGATATATTCGGAATCAAAATCTTTAATTGAGTTTTAAAACTTTCAAATAAATTTTTGGAGTCATAATGGACTTCTGGGATTCTGTGTAATCCAAGATTATTTTCATTTTGAATGATAGTAGACCCAATTTTTGCTACTTTAGTATCAATGTTGGGGAAATTTTTCTACCAACGAACATGAAATGTTCTTAATAACACTGGTAGGCCTTTGTCATTAAAGCCTATAGTACAATCCCATCTCCAAATCCATGGTAAAGAAAATACCATAAAGAAGATAAGACTGTCCCAATTCTTTGGGGTTTTTTCATAACCCATAGCTTTAAGCTTAGGACTAGATTGAGTCCATTTCACAAAACGAACCTTAATGGGTTCAGGTAATATTGAAATGGGTGGCCCAAATTTGTTCCACCAAGGAAATACCCAACTAGGTAGAGGTAAGAACCTCTTAAAGACATTCTTTTCCCAATGGAAAAACCAGGAATGCCTATGGGATGGATTTTGGTAATAAAAAGTATTATACCAAGAATCCATATAATCCCAATAATTAAATTCCTTATCATTAGGAAGGTTAGCTGCTTTAACTAAATCAAAATTTCCCCAAGTTGAGGGATGCATGAATCTTTGTAATGTACATTTACTGTACACTCGTGGGCTATCCCATTTAGCCACATTGGTCAGTGTATGATGCACTGATATGGAATTAAGGCGAACCAAAATAGATTCAAAGGAATACCATCATTTTCCTGCATGGATGGGACAGTAGGCTTCTCCAAGCCATCTCTGTAACATCTCCCAGGAATCCTTTGTGCCCTCTAAGTCCTCTTTATTGATGAGCAAAATAGTCTCCATATCGGGAAGAGTAATGTACTCTGGTTCTACTTCAAGTGTCTCTTTATACGACACTGGGGCTTTACCCTTCTTGTCTGAGAAATTTCCTCATTCTGGATTCTTTCAGCCACGGCCTCTTGATTGTTGATTACCACGTCTTCTCATTGGGAGTGGATTGCCCCTTGCAGGATTATACATGATTTTGACCCTAGAGAAATTCACGGGTAAGAAAATCAGGTAGGGAGTTTAATTCTCCATTGATATGTTCTATATCAAAATCAAAGGCGCTTAATTCCGCTAGCCATCTGGCAAAGATTTTTTTGGAAGTAAGATTCTTCACATCCTTCTTAAGAATTGATTTGGCAGCAGAACAATCTACTCTTAAAAGGAATTTTTTATTTAATAAATCATCTTGGAATTTATGAATGCAAATAATTATTGCTAAAATTTCCTGTTTAACAGGAGAATAATTAATCTGTGCATCATGCCAATTGCCAGAGGTAAATCTAATTAGTTCTTCTTTACCTGCTGGATTTCTTTGTTTTAAGATACCACCATAGCCTATATGGGAGGCATCAGTCTCTACTACCTTCGGATATGAAGGATTGGTTAGGTTAAGACAAGGGAATTGTTTAACCTTACTCTTGATTAATTGGACTGCCAGTTTAGAGTCCAAGGCTCAGGATTCTTTCTTAGTAGTTTATGTAATATTGCAGAGTCTCTAGCAAGATGAGGATAATAATCCGCAATATAATTGAGACTTCCTAGAAATCTCTGAAGTTGAGTTTTCTCCATTAATTCATCCGAAAACTTGGAAGCAAACTCAATGCTTCTATCAATGGGAACTATTTTTCCCTTGTAAATATTGTGACCTAAAAATCTAACAGAGGTCTGAAACAATTTCATTTTCGGTGCCGATATCACCAACCCATGTTTTCTAATAACTATTTTGAAAACATTTACATGCTTAAAATGAGTATCAATAGATTCTGTGTAACAAGGATATCATCAATATAAACAATGGTAAATTCAGAATAAGGAGCAAATATATCATTCATGATATTTTGAAATTCAGATGGAGCATTTTTCAAACCGAAAGGCATAACATTATATTCAAAGGGACCAAAAGGGACAGTGAATGCAGTCTTATATTTATCCTTTTCATTGATTTGAATTTTCCAATATCCAGATTTCAAATCAAATTTTGAAAAGATTTTAGCAGAAAACAATCTGTCTAATAAATCTTTTTTATTTGGGATAGGATATCGATTCCATCTCAAACAATCATTCAGTGGTTTATAATTAACCACTAATCTTGGAACACCTCATTCCTTTTCTGCATTTTTATTTACATAAAATGCAGTACAACTCTATGTGGAGTAAGATTTTGTATTTAATTTCTTATCCAACAGATTTTGGATTTCCTTCTTGCAAAGGTCTAGTAAGGTATGTTTCATTTGACTAGGCCTTGCTTTTGTCGGGATGGTTCTTTCATTGAGCTCATCAATACATGGTAAAGACACAATATATTTATGTCGGTCCCAAAAAGCAGTAGGAATGTCACTACAAATTTCTTGGGCAAATATTTTCTGAAGAAAACTAATTTTCTCTTTTATATCTATAGCTTCCAACTGTTGTTCAAGGGTTAAAAATTGAATTTCTTTATGCAGGAAACTAAGATGTTCTTTAACATTTCTTAATTTGGAAATCTCATTGATAAAACTAATTTGAGGAGGAGATTTGAAAGAGAAATATATCGGTTAATTATTAACCTGTCCAAGAATTCCTTTATTATCAATACCTTTAATTGGCATGATTTTCTCCAAAAAAGGAGTGCCTAATATGACATGTTGAGTCATATTCTTGACTAATAAAAAGTTTGTATTAATACACTGATTATTAGTGCAAATGGAGGCATTATTTAAATTGTATTTAATTTTTCATTTTGTCTCCATTGGCATTAGCCAAAGTTTGAGTTGTTTTCTCAAAATATTGGGTTGGGATTAACCCTTCCTAGATGCAATTTAAATCTGATCCACTATCAATCAGAGTTGTCAGTTTAGGAATGACAAAGTTCTGATCAATTACCAAATTAATAACAGTATGCCACCTTTGATGGATGACTTTGGTAATTTGATTAAGAAAAGATTCCTCAGATTTCTTTTCTTTATGTGAACTACTTTGTTCACATTTTTGTTCAAGCTTTTTATAAAGTGATTTTAATTCTTTTAATTTAAGCTTGATTTCTTTAATTTCTCCTTGTAATGAGGAGATGGATACGGGTTGTTTTGAATAATTGGTTTCTTCATAACGACCAATAATTTCCTTCAAAGAATAAGGTTTTACTCCTTGAATGGGAGGTATCTTTGAAGTAGTTTGCATTTGATCAAGATATTCTTTGATTAAATATCATTTTATTTGAGGATCCTCCTCCTGATCAATGTTCTCTAGCATACGTTGTTGATCATTGGTAAGAACATTAATCTGATGCATTTGTGCCACAGATTGAAGATGGGAACAGCTACAATCTTGCTGCAGATGCTCCCTGAGATGAATTATAGCGGCACCCTTGCCACGTGGAGGAAGTGTTCCTCTCACTCGACCAACCCGGCTTACGTTGCTGCAACTGTTGTCGTTGTTCCATTGCTCGGGCCATATTCATGGCATGAGCTAAATCCGTGGGCATAAGGAGTTCTACCTCTAGCCGTAAATACTCATTGAGACCTGCTGTGAATAAGGAGACCTGCTGGTCAACCAATACCCTCTCTCCAGCACGAGCCAACTTTTCCCGAAAGAGTTTTTGATAGTGGTCCACCGAACCCGTTTGTCTCAATAGGACTAACTCTCCCAAGGGGTTGTTGTTGGCGGGAGGCCCAAATCTAACTGTGCATAGATTTTTAAATTCTCCCCAAGTCATTCCCGGTCTCTCTTTTTCTACTTGAGTCACCCATAACATGGCTTCATCTGTCATATGGAAAGAGGCTAGTTGCACCTTATCCCATTCAGTAGTCCCTTGGTTCAAAAAAAAAATTTCACATCTATGCAACCAAATTACGGGATCCACAGAACCATTGAAAGAGGGAAACTCTAACTTGGTGTACCTTGGGATTGTGCCTCCATGCTGAGGTGCTTGGACAGCAGTGCACCCAGGCCACTGCTCCCCTCTTCTGTGATATGGTTGAGCAATTTCTCTCACCTCTTGACTCTGATGTCTCTCTGTCCTCAACTCCTGTAGCATGCTAATGATTCGGCTCATATCTTCTTCCAAATCACAAACCTTTCCCAACACTAGTTGTGCTGTTTCAAGGCTATCTTCTATCTTTTGTATCCTGATTTGGATTTCTTCATTGCTTATATTATCCCCCATGTTGCCCTGCTCTGATACCAAGTTGTTACGGTCCCTAGTCATGGATCGAGTAACACGGCGTGGGATTTGTGAATCTAGCACTCAGAATTTACTCACTTCACGTCAAGGGTCTGTGTATGAGTATTTCTCCTTAACCAATGCTTTGCCAGGAGGAAAGATCGTCTTTTGAGGGTCCTACCGAGTTGTTGTGCTAGGTAGAAGACCCCACAACAATGCTGAACTTGCTAGAGCAAGGTGCTCTCTTTTCTTGGTCACGGCAAAGAGGGTTTGGCCCTCTTTGTTGCTTCTCTAGCTAAGAATGCAATCCTTCTTTCTTAAATAACTTGAAACACGAGTTTGGGATAGATTAATACCTCTTCTTTGATGCTAAGATCAGCTCCCACGTTGCACCAGGAATTGCTCAAGATTTGAGGATAAAAATCCTCACTTTGCTGCTTGGTAAGGGAGGAATTGGGCCTCTCTTGCTGCTGCTGCCGAGAAGGAGGATAAACCTCCTCTTTGGGCTCGGAAAAGGGGCAGGAAGCTCCTTTTCTTAGTAGGGATGATGGTGGATGAATGATAGGTTGGATTTTTGGAGTAAACCCTAAACTCGGGATCAAGAGGTGATCTCAAAGCTACCTATTTCATTCATACCTATCCCTTAAATAGGGAGTTTTAGGGTTAGGGTTACAATAATTCCCCATAATGCCCTTACATAAAAAGTAATTAGAAATAACTCCTACTTAAAATAATATAAGAAATAAATCCTACTTAAAATAATATTAGAAATAAATCCTACTCAAAGAAATATAAGAATTAAATCCTATTGAGTGAGTTGTTGTTGTCTTCTTCGTTGTGTGACTCGATGTGCTATTGAGTCCACAGCATCTTCACATCCTTCTTAAGAATTAATTTGGTATCAGAGCCATGGAAAGCTAAACCTTGAATATCCATGTATGGGGTAAGCTATTATAAATTTTTTATATTTTAATCATCAAGGGAGTTAACTTACTTGGCAATGTTATAATGATTTACTATTCATCCTCGTTCTTCTTATGATATGGGACGTCACCCAAGTCGCATTGAGGTATGCCCGTGTTGTCGTTGCCGTGGATAGGCGTAAGCGTTGAGGGCCGCTATACTCTTAAATCGTTGACAGCGTGTATCTAATCAAGAAGATAATGAACTGTAAATTAGTTATGATATTATGAACAATAGTTTGCTTCGTTCATGATTACCATATAATCAGTTTATAATATGTTTACTTCATACTAGGATATTCCTCCTTCTGGTTTTCTTTTACCACTCCTGTTGTCGTGTAGTTAGTTTAATTTGTTTAACTTTGGTTTTAAATTGTTAATTCGTCCAAGCATGGCATCCGGTAGTAGGATTACTGGATCTGTTAAGAATGCATATTTGGTTGAATATAAAGTTCAACAACAATTAAATGATTGGACAATTCCATCCATTAAACCTACATCAATATACAAGAAAGGAACCTTCACCCTTTCTAGTACCATGGGAATTAAAACCATGAAACAAACAATTAATCTTGAAAATAAAGATTTAACTCTTAAATTATTATAGTTAACCGATCTTAATAAGTATCTTGCAGATACTGAAAAGAAATATATGCATATTGGGTGCATCCAGATTGCGTTCAAACCCTTGACCTTATTAGGAATGAACACATGTCTTCAGGCCATACTTCGTGATGGTCACTTTTTGGATTGGAAACCCTCATTAATGGGTATTGTTGAAACAAGTCTCAGTACGGGACCTATTTACTTTATCGTCCATCCAAACCTCACCCAATCTTTAATAGATAGGAATTTTTTAGAATCTATTCAGTTGAGGATTCTAACACAGGGATACAATTTTATTCCTGGAACTGAAACCATTGCAGTTACTGCAAGGATTCATTTCAAAATTATGAATACCTTAGTCCCTAAGGTATTACACTTACCAGATCAAGGTAAGACTGTATTGATCGAAACAGATCTGATGAGGGCAAATGTTGCCACTCCTAGGATGATCAATTGGGAGGAAATTCATTTCCCAGCCAACTAGACTATTCCTCAGGCTGTTCCTCCATGACTCCTGATTAATCAGGATATTGATTAAGTCATCCAATCAGTTGATGGTGATATGGTAATTAATTTCAAAGACAAAACTCCTTACCGAGTTTCTTTACCACCAACGTCATCCAGATATTCAGATGTAGGCCAATCCTCTCGCCTACAGGAATTGGATGAAAAACAATCCATCAAGGATGATTCCTCATTAAAAGGAATCCACATATCAGAAACCCAGATACCTCATGGGGTCTACCAAGGAAGGAAGCATGATAGGACTTCTCCCACTCCCAGTGACATGACCGGTTTTACTCTGTAACTATGATTTTTACATCCTTACAGCGTACCCCAACCCCACCACCTTTTGTGGTGGATCGCGCAGCCATTAAAGCTGAATTCTTTCACCCCAACAATCTAGGTTTCAAACATTGGTTTTTTTACACCTGTGGGGCCGCAGAACTCATGGAATTATCAAACGACTTTTATCTTTATTTGGAAAAAAATAAGGTTATTATGTCTTTCGTTGATTGGTTTATGCGTTTCCGACATAAGCAAGCAGAGAAATGACCCTTAGTTTCTTCCACCTCTCCCACTCTTTCAACCCTAACGAAAGAATGGCCGCTGATGTCTGGTATCAATATTCGATCAGCTCATCCTCCTACTGATCCAATTAAGCTTGAATTCTCAAGCACATCAGGCAAAGCTGCTGATTTTGTAGAAGCCGTTGCTTTTGTTAATCCTGAAATTAGCCTGAATCCTATGGGTCAGATCAGGAGACAAAACAACTTTACCAATTTAAATCTTCAAACGATAGGCCAACAACTTACGTGCATTGAAGATTTATTGGACAAAGGGACACAGGAGAAAGATTGTCTAAATCCTTTTGACTTATCTTCTCGAAAGTTACCTTTATTGATGAATAATAAACCACTCATCAAACCACCTATTCCAATTAGGAATTTTAAATTGGATAATAATTCTGAAGTTGTTGACGAATTATTAACCAGGCTTGGAAGACTAAATTTTTCTGAAGATCAACTCAAACAAGCCAAAGCGGCTAAAGCCGATGAGATTTTAAAAAGCATTCAGGTTTTAGAATCTCATGAATCTCAAGAAGATTCTTTATCACAAAATAATGAAGATTTAACTCCTTCAGTATACTCTGACTCTGATGAAGGTCAAAACTCTAATCTTAAAGATTTGGGTTTAACCAATGTCAATCAGACTAAAGAAATGCTTCAGGACATGATTAGGGACCAACTGAGTATTCAAAAATTAAATTATACTAAAAAATCTACTCGGGATTGGGATCTAAATCACAAACTCTATTATCATAGGCCTACACCTCAAGACCTATTATATGAAGAGAATGTGTATATAGATCAAAAGGCTTATGATGGAAGATCAATTTGTGAATGGAATATAGACGCCATGTCTGAATATCAGATTCTAGAACATTGTCGCCGAATGCTTATGTATTGTACAATTTGTCGGCAACATAAGAATACTGATCAAGGAATAGCAAAAATGTTAACTACTGGGTTTTTTGGAACCCTTAAAGGTTTGTGGGATAATATCCTCACCCCTGAACAACATCATGTAATTTATAATTCCAAAAGGTAATTAAAACTGAATCAGGCCAAGCCTACCTTGGTGAGGATGATGTGGTTTATACCTTAATTTCATGTATTGTTCATCATTTTATTGGAAATTTAACTTCCACTACTAATAAGGGAAGAGAGGTGTTGCAGAATCTAAGGTGTAGAACACTTAGCCATTTTAGATGGTATAAAAATGTTTTCCTCACTAAGTTTATGCAAAGAACCGATGCCAATAATGAATATTGGAAAGCTAAATTTATTGATGGATTACCAACTCTTTTTGCCAGCAAGGAGAGAAAAAGGTTAGGTAATGAGGTAGGAATTATCAACTACCATCAATATACATATGGTCTCCTTACCAGTGCTATCATCCAAGAAGGTCTGACCTTATGTAATGATTTAAAGCTTCAAGCTCAGCTTAAGAAACAAAATCTTACTGGTAAGCATGAGCTTGGTGAATTCTGTGAACAGTTTGCCTGTGACATAGGTCCACCACCTTCCCATCAAAGGAAGGGAAAAGGGAAAGTCTCACATTCTAAGAGACCAGAACCCTACTCCCATCAGAGTAGGAGATATCCCAAAAAACAATCTCATCAAAAGACTCGTCATGAAACTAGGAGACCTCCACCACATCAGAAACCACCTCCTAGAAGAATTCCTCCAGACAAAAAGAAAATTGTTTGTTACAAATGTGGCAAATTAGGCCACTATTCCAATAGATGCAAAACTAAAGAGAAACTTAACCAACTTCAAATAGATGAAGGATTGAAAATCCAGTTGGCTAAAATTCTCTTAAATTATGATTCTGGGATGATATTGATTATGCCTCATCCAGTCAATCAGATGACCAAGATTGTAGCTGTTCCCATCTTCAATCTGTGGCACAAATGCATTAGATTAATGTTCTTACCAATGATGAACAACGTATGCTAGAGAGCATTGATCAGGAGGAGGATCCTCAAACAAAATGATATTTAATCAAAGAATATCTTGATCAAATGCATACTACATCAAAGATACCTCCCATTCAAGGAGTAAAACCTTATTCTTTGAAGGAAATTATTGGTCATTATGAAGAACCCAATTCTTCAAAACAACCCGTATCCATCTCCTCATTACAAGGAGAAATTAAAGAAATCAAGCTTGAATTAAAAGAATTAAAATCTCTTTATAAAAACCTTGAACAAAAATGTAAACAAAGTAGTTCACATAAAGAAAAGAAATTTGAGGAATCTTTTCTTAATCAAATTACCAAAGTCATCCATCAAAGGTGGCATACTGTTATTAATTTCGTAATTGATTAGAACTTTGTCATTCCTAAACTGACAGCTCTGATTGATAGTGGAGCAGATTTAAACTACATCTAGGAAGGGTTAATCCCAACCCAATATTTTGAGAAAACAACTCAAACTTTGGCTAATGCCAATGGAGACAAAATGAAAATTAAATACAAATTAAATAATGCCTCCATATGCACTAATAATCAGTGTATTAATACATACTTTTTATTAGTCAAGAATATGATTCAACGTGTCATATTAGGCACTCCTTTTTTGTAGAAAATCATGCCAATTAAAGTTATTGATAATCAAAGAATTCTTGGATAGGTTAATAATTAAAGGATATATTTCTCTTTCAAATCTCCTCCTCAAATTAGTTTTATCAATGAGATTTCCGAATTAAGAAATGTTAAAGGATATCATCTTAGTTTCCTGCATAAAGAAACTTCAATTTTTAACCCTTGAACAACAGTTGGAAACTATAGATATAAAAGAGAAAATTAGTTCTCTTCAGAAAATATTTGCCCAAGAAATTTGTAGTGACATTCCTACTGCTTTTTGGGACCGACATAAATATATTATGTCTTTACCATATATTGATGAGTTCAATGAAAGAACCATCCCCACAAAAGCAAGGCCTAGTCAAATGAAACATACCTTACTAGACCTTTGCAAGAAGGAAATCCAAAATTTGTTAGATAAGAAATTAATTAGAAAATCTTACTCCCCATGGAGTTGTACTGCATTTTATGTAAATAAAATTGCAGAAAAGGAACGAGGTGTTCCAAGATTAGTGGTTAATTATAAACCACTAAATGATTGTTTGAGATGGATTCGATATCCTATCCCAAATAAAAAATATTTATTAGATAGATTGTTTTCTGCTAAAATCTTTTCAAAATTTGATTTGAAATCTTGATATTGGCAAATTCAAATCTATGAAAAGGATAAATATAAGACTGTATTCACTGTCATTTTTGGTCACTTTGAATGCAATGTTATGCCTTTCGGTTTGAAAAATGCTCCATCTGAATTTCAAAATATCATGAATGTTGCTCCTTATTCTGAATTTACCATTGTTTATATTGATGATATCCTTGTTTATTCAGATTCTATTGATGCTCATTTTAAGCGTTTACATGTTTTCAAAACAGTTATTAGAAAACATGGGTTGGTGATCTCAGCTTCGAAAATGAAATTGTTTCAGACCTCTGTTAGATTTTTAGGTCACAATATTCACAAGGGAAAAATAGTTCCCATTGATAGAAGCATTGAGTTTGCCTCCAAGTTTTTGGATGAATTACTGGAGAAAACTCAACTTCAGAGATTTCTAGGAAGTCTCAATTATATTGCGGATTATTATCCTCATCTTGCTCAAGACTTCGCAATATTACATAAACGATTCAGAAAGAATTCTAAGCCTTGGACTCCTACACATACACTGGCAATCCAATTAATCAAGAGTAAGGTTAAACAACTCCCTTGTCTTAACCTAAACAATCCTTCATCTCCGAAGGTAGTAGAGATTGATGCCTCCCATAGAGGCTATGGTGGTATCTTAAAACAAAGAAATCCAGCAGGTAAAAAAGAACTAGTTACATTTACCTTTGGCAATTGGCATGATGCCCAGATTAATTATTCTACTGTTAAATAAGAAATTTTAGCTATAATTAAGTGCATTCATAAATTCCAAGATGATTTATTAAATCAAAAATTCCTTTTAAGAGTAGATTGTTTTGCTGCCAAATCAATTCTTAAGAAGGATGTGAAGAATCTTACTTCCAAACAAATCTTTGCCAGACGGCAGGCGGAATTAAGTGCCTTTGATTTTGATATAGAACATATCAAAGGAGAATTAAATTCCCTACCTGATTTTCTCACCCGTGAATTTCTCCATGGTCAAAATCATGTATAACCCCGCAAGGGGCAATCTACTCCCAATGAGAGGACGTGGTAATCAACAATCAAGAGGCCGAGGCCGAAAGAATCCAGAAAGAGGAAATTCCTCAGACAAGAAGGGTAAAGCCCCAGTGTCGTATAAAGAGACACTTGAAGTAGAACCAAAGTACATTACTCTTCCCGGTACGGAGACTATTTTTCTCCTCAATAAAGAGGACTTAGAGGGTACATTGGATTTCTGGGAGATGTTACAGAAATGGCTTGGAGAAGCCTACTGTCCCATCTGTGCAGGAAAATGATGGTATTCCTTTGAATCTATTTTGGTTCACCTTAATTCCATATCAGTACATCATACACTAACCAATGTGGCTAAATGGGATAGCCCACGAGCGTATAGTAAATGTACAATACAAAGATTCATGCATCCCTCAACTTGGGAAAATTTTGATTTAGCTAAAGCAGCTAACCTTCCTAATGATAAGGAATTTAAAGTTGCAGAAATTGGGTCTGCTATCATTCAAAATGAAAATAATCTTGGATTACACAGAATCCCAAAAGTCCATTATGACTCCAACAATTTATTTGAAAGTTTTAAAACTCAATTAAAGAGTTTGATTCCGAATATATCAGAAAAAGACATTATGACAAAATTATTAGAATCAATGAAGGATTCTATGGTAACTCAGTGCAATGAAGGCACTTCCTCTCAACCAGCAGACGATAACATGTCAAAGGGAAAATATGAAACAAATACATGGAAAAAAATAAGGAATGGTAAATATGAAAAAAGAGGAGAATGAAAAAGAGAGAAAAAGAAAAGGATAAAAGGAGGAGAAAGAAAACAAAAAAATAAACATAGGAGGAGAAGGAAAATGAAAATTAAGGAAAAAGGAAATAAAGAGAAAAGAGTTAAAGAGGAAAAAGAAAAGAAGGAGAAAAAGGGAGAAAAGGGAAGAAATAAAAAAAGAAAAAACGAGAAGAGAAAAAAAGCAAATAAGTCCAAAGAAAAGGAAAAGAAAGATAAAAAAAATGCAAGAAGAAAGAAATAAATAAAGCAAACAATGATAGATAGAAAGAAGAAAGAAAAAGGAAAGAAAATAGAAAGCGTGAAAGAATGACAAATATAAAAAAATAAACATGATAGAAAGAAACCAGAAAGAATAAAAGAAAGAACAAGAAATAAAGAAAGAATAAAAGAAGAAAATAAAAACAAGAAAGAATGAAAGAAACAAGAAAGAAAAAAGAATAAAAGGAGAAAGGAAAAACAAGAAAGAGTATATAAAGAAAGAAACAAACAAGAAAGATAGAAACAAGAAGGAATAAATAAAGAAATAAGGCTCATTGAAAGAAATAAGCAAGAAGAAAAGAAGAAGAAAGAAAGAATCAAGATAGAAAAAAGAATATAAAAATAAAGAATGAAACAAAAAATATATTTCATCTTCTTTCTTTCTTATCTTTCTTGATTTTTCTTTTTTCTTTCTTTATTTTTGTCTTCTTTCTTTCTTTCTTCCATTCTGCTTCATTTTTTTCATTACTTTTTCTTATTTCTTTCTTATTCTTTTTTTGACATGTTTGTTTATTTGTTTCTATTGTGATTCTTTCTTCTTCTTCACTTATTTCTTATTTCTTTTTATGTGCCTTTTATTTATTTGATCTTTTTTGTTTATTTATTTCATGTTTCTTTCTTTAACTTTGTCTTTCTTTCTTCCTTGCTAGTTTCATTCCTTTTCTTTCAATGAAGAAACAAGAAAAAAAGAAAAAAAGAAACGAGAAAGAATAAATAAAGAAATAAGGCACATTGAAAGAAATAAGAAAGAAGAAAAGAAGAAGAAAGAAAGAATCAAGATAGAAAAAAGAATAAAGAAATAAAGAATGAAACAAAAAATATATTTCATCTTCTTTCTTTCCTATCTTTATTATTTCTTTCTTTTTTTCTTTTGTGTTTCTTATTTCTTTATTTATTTATTTTATTCTTTCATTCTAGTTTCTTTATTTATTTATTATTTTGTTCTTCTTTCTTTCTTATCTTTCTTGTTTCTCTCTTCTTTCTTTGTTTATTTATTTTTCGTTGTTTCTTATTTTTTCTTTCTTTCTGTCTAGTTTTATCTTTTTTATTTGTTTATTTATTTTTCTTTCTTTCTTTCTTCTGACTTTCTTTCTTTATTTCATAATTAAACAAAGAAGAGAATAAATAAAAGAAAAAATAAAGAAGAAAGAAAGAAAGAATAAATAAGGAAAGAAGAAAGAAAGAAAGAATAAATAAGGAAAAAATAAAGGAAGATAGAAATATGAAAGAAAAAAGAAGGAGAAGAGAATAAAGAAGTGGAGAAAGAAATAATTAAAGAAAAAAAGTAAAAATAAGAATGAAAAAAAGAAAGAAAGAAAAAATAAGAAAGAAAGAATGAATGAAGGAGAAAAAGGAGAAATAAAAAAGTAAGAAAAGAGAAAGATTGGAACAAGAAAGACTTTCTTTCTAACTTATTTGTTTGTTTATTTCTATCATGATTCTTTATTAATCCTTCTTTTCTTATTTCTTATTTCTTTCTACGTGCCTTTTTTTATTTGTTCTTTCTTGTTTTCTTCATTCTTTCAGTCTTTCTTTCTTGTTTCTTTCTTTCGTTCTTTCTGTTTCTTTCTTTCATGTTTGTTTCTTTATGTTTGGCTTTCTTTATTCCTTTCTAATTTCATTCCTTTCACTTTCTTCTTTCCATCTATCTTTCTTCTTTTTTTTATTTCATTCTTATTTCCTTTTCCCTTTCTTTCTTTCTTTCTGTCTTCTTTCTTTCTTCATTTATTTTTTCTTTCTTTCATTTTTTCTTCTTTCTATCTATATTTCTTCTTTGTTTGTTTGGTTTTTTCATCTTTCATTCTGTTTCTCCATTATACTTTTTCCTTTTTTCATTATCTCTATCTTGATTCAATTTTTCTTCTTTCTTGTTTTTTTCAATGTGTCTTATTTATTTATGTATTTTTTGTTGTTTATTTATCTCTTTCTTTCTATTTATTCTTATTTATTTATTTCTCATTCTTTTTTATTTATTTCTTTCATTTTTTATGTTTCTTTTGTTCCTTTTTCCTGTTTCTTTCTTCATTTCTTCAATTGTCTTTCATTCTTTCTAATTTCTTTCTTTTTTCTTTTTTCTTTCTTTCTTCATTTCTTCTTCTTTGTTTGCTTGTTTGTTTGTTTGTTTGTTTTTGTCATCTTTCTTTCTTCTTCTTTTCTTCTTTCTTATTTCTTTCAATGAGCCTTATTTCTTTATTTATTCCTTCTTGTTTCTATCTCTCTTGTTTGTTTGTTTATTTCTTTCTTTCTTTGCTCTTTCTAAGAAAGAAAGAAACGGGAAATAAAGAAAGAAAGGAATGAGAAATATATTAAATTTTATATTTCTATATTTCATCCTTCTTTTAGTATTTTATTTTACTTTCTTTATTTCACCTTTATTTCTATCTTTCATTTTACTTTCAATATATCATCTTTCTTACTATATTTCATTTTACTTTGAATATATTTCTTCTTTCTTTATGTATTTCATCTTTCTTTCTATATTTCATCTTTCTTTATTTATTTCATGTTACTTTCTATATATCATTTTTCTTACAATATTTCATGAAATATAGAAAGAAGATGAAATATAGAAAGTAAAATAAAAAATAGAAAGTAAGATGAAATATAGAAAGTAAAATGAAATATAGAAAGGCAGTTGAAATATAGGAATTAAAATGGAATATTGAAAGAAAGATGAATATAGAAAGAAAAATGACATATGGAAAGAAAGATGAAATATAGATAGAAAGATGAAAAAAAGAAAGATGAAATATAGAAAGAAAGCTGAAATAAAGAAAGTAAAATTAAATATATAAAGAAAGATGAAATATTGAAAGTAAAATGAATTATAGAAAGAAGGTGAAATATAGAAAGTAAAATGAAAAATAGTAAGTAAAATGAAATATAGAAAGTAAATTGAAAAATAGAAAGGTAGTTGAAATAAAGAAAAAAGATGAAATATAGAAAGTAAAATGAAAAATAGAAAGTAAGATAAAATATAGAAAGTAAAATGAAATATAGAAAGGCAGTTGAAATATAGAAAGTAAAATGAAATATTGAAAGAAAGATGAAATATTGAAAGAAAAATGAAATATGGAAAGAAAGATGAAATATAGAAAGAAAGATGAAATATAGAAACAAAGATGAAATAAAGAAAGTAAAATGAAATAAATAAAGAAAGATGAAATATGGAAAGAAAGATGAAATATAGAAAGAAAGATGAAATATAGAAACAAAGATGAAATAAAGAAAGTAAAATGAAATAAATAAAGAAAGATGAAATATAGAAAGAAAGATGAAATATAGAAAGAAGAGGAAATATAGAAAGTAAAATGAAAAATAGAAAGTAAGATGAAAAATAGAAAGTAAAATGAAATATAGAAAGATAGTTGAAATATAGAAAGTAAAATGAAATATTGAAAGAAAGATGAAATATAAGAATAAAAATGAAATATAGAAAGAATAATGAAATATAGATAGAAAGATGAAACAAACAAAGATGAAATATAGAAAGAAAGGTGAAATAAAGAAAGAAAAATAAAATATATAAAGAAAGATGAAATATTGAAAGTAAAATGAAATATAGAAAGAAGATGAAATATAGAAAGAAAAATGAATAATAGAGAGTAAGATGAATTATAGAAAGTAAAATAAAATATAGAAATGCAGTTGAAATATTGATAGTAAAATGAAATATTGAAAGAAAGATGAAATATAGAAAGGAAGATGAAATATAGAAAGTAAAATCAAATATAGTAAGAAATATGAAAAATAGAATGTAAAATGAAATACAGAAAGAAAGATGAAATATAGAAAGTAAAATGAAATATAGAATGAAAGAAGAAATATAGAAAGTAAAATAAAAAATAGTAAGAAAAATAAAATGTAGAAAGCAACATGCAATATAGATAGAAAAATTAAATATTGAAAGTAAAATGAAATATTGAATGTACAAAGAAAAATACATAGAAAGATGAAATATATAAAGAAAAATGATGTATATAAAGATAGATGAAATAGACAATGTAAAATGAAATACTAAAAGAAAGATGAAATAAAGAAAGTAAAATGAAATATAAAAAGAAAGATGAAATAATGAAAGTAAAATGAAATATAGAAATTAAAATAAAATACTGAAAGAAAGATGAAATATAGAAAGTAAAATTTAATATATAAATAAATAAAAAATATAAAAATAAATATGAAATATAGAAAAAAAAAGTAGAAAGATAGAAAGTAAAATGAAATATAGAATGAAAGACGAAATATAGAAAATATAATGAAATATAGAAAGAAAGATGAAATATAGAAAGTAACATAAAATTTAGAAAGAAAAAAGAAATATAGAAAGTAAAATATAATATAGAAAGAAAGATGAAATATAGAATAAAAGATAAAATATAGAAAGTAAAATGAAATATAGAAAGAAAGATGAAATACAGAAAGTATAATGAAATATAGAAAGCAAAATGAAATATAAAAAGAAAGTAAAATTTAATACATAAATAAAGAAGAAATATAGAAAAAAAGTTGAAATATAGAAAGTAAAATGAAATATAGAAATAAAGATGAGTTTAGAAATTAAAATAAAATACTGATAGAAAGATGAAATATAGAAATTAAAATGTAATACAAAAAGAAAGATGAACTATAGAAAGTAAAATAAAATAAAGAGAGAAAGAAGAAATATAGAAAGAAAGATGAAATATTGAAAGAAGATGAAATATAGAAAGTAAAATGAAAAATAGATAGTAAGATGAAATATAGAAAGTAAAATAAAATAGAGAAAAACAGTTGAAATATAGAAAGTAAAATGAAATATTGAAAGAAAGATGAAATATCGAAAGAAAAATGAAAAATGGAAAGAAAGATGAAATATAGAAAGTAAAATTAAATATATAATGAAAGTTGAAATATTGAAAGTAAAATGAAATATAGAAAGAAGATGAAATACAAAAAGTAAAATGAAAAATAGAGAGTAAGATGAAATATAGAAAGTAATATGAAATATAGAAAGGTAGTTGAAATATAGAAAGTAAAATGAAATATTGAAAGAAATATGAAATATATAAAAGAAATGAAAGAAATGTTACTTTCTATATTTCATCTTTCTTCCTATATTTCTTTTATTTTCTATATTTCGTCTTTCATTCTTTATTTCATTTTACTTTCTATATTTTAATTTACTCTTGTTAGCCAAGGATATATAAACAAGAAGAAACAAAAAATAAAGAAGAAGAAGAATCGTCTTTCTTTATTCTTTATTTCTTTTCAACTTCTTTTTTCTTATCTTTCTTGTTTGTTTCTTTATTGTTTCTTTTTTTTCTTTTCTTTTTGTTTATTGGTCTTTCTTTCTTTCTTTCTTTCTTTCTTGTTCCTATATTTAATTTTGTTCTTTCTTTCTAGCTTATTTCTTTCTTTCTTGCTTCGTTCTTTCTTGATTTTTCTTTTTTCTTCTTTCACTTTTTTCTTTTTTCTTTTTTCTTTTTTTGTCTTCTTTCTTTCTTTCTTCCTTTCTGTTTCATTTTTTTCATTACTTTTTCTTATTTCTTTCTTATTCTTTTTTTGACTTGTTTGTTTATTTGTTTCTATTGTGATTTTTTTCATTACTTTTTCTTATTTCTTTCTTGTTCTTTTTTTGACTTGTTTGTTTATTTGTTTCTATGTGATTCTTTCTTCTTCTTCACTTATTTCTTATTTTTTTCTAGGTGCTTTTTATTTATTTGATCTTTCTTGTTTATTTATTTCATGTTTCTTTCTTTAACTTTGTCTTTCTTTCCTCCTTGCTAGTTTCATTCCTTTTTCTTTCTATGAAGAAACAAGAAAAAAGAAAGAAAGAAACGAGCAAGAATAAATAAAGAAATAAGGCACATTGAAAGAAATAAGAAACAAGACAAGAAGAAAGAAAGAATCAAGATAGAAAAAAGAATCAAGATAGAAAAAAGAATCAAGAAATAAAGAATGAAACAAAAAAATATATTTCATCTTCTTTCTTTCTTATCTTTCTTGTTTCGTTCTTCTTTCTTTGTTTATTTATTTTTTGTTGTTTCTTATTTTTTCTTTCTTTCTGTCTAGTTTTTTCTTTTTTATTTGTTTATTTATTTTTCTTTGTTTATTGTTCTTTCTTTCTTCCAACTTTGTTTCTTTCTTTCATAATTAAACAAAGAAGAAAATAAATAAAATAAAAAATAAAGAATGAAACAACAAATATATTTCATCTTTCTTTCTTTAGGACTTCTTTCTTTTCGTCCTCTTTCTTTCTTTTCATTGTTGTTTCTTTCTTTCTTTCGCCTATCTATCTTCTTTCTTTCTTTATTTATTTTATTCTTTGTTTCTTTTATTCCTTCTTTCTAGTTTCTTTCTTTCCTTTTTCATTCTTATCTTTCTTGTTTCTCTCTTTTTTCTTTGATTATTTATTTATTTTTTCTTGTTCTTTATTTTGTTCTTTCTTCTTCCATTGTTTTTTCTTTCTTTCTTTATTTCGTCTTTCTTTCTTTTCATCTTGTTTCTTTATTTTTCATCTTGTTTCTTTCTTCTTCTTCTTTTTTTTCATTTTTCTTTCTTTCTTTCTTTCTTTCTTTCTTTCTTTCTTTCTTTCTTTCTTTCTTTCTTCTTTCTTTCAGACTTGTTTGTTTGTTTCTATCATAATTCTTTCTTTCTAGTTTCTTGCTTTATATCTTTATTATTTTTTTATTGTTTTCTTATTTCTTTCTTTCTTTCATGTTTCTTTCTTACTTCTTTGTTTTCTGCTTCTTTATTTCTTGCTTCTTTCTTTTTTGATTCTTTCATTTTTTCATTCATTCTTTCTTTCTTTCTTTCTTCATTCTTTCTTTTTGTCTTCTTTCCTTGTTTTCTCTTTATTTCTAGATTCTTGCTTATTTCTTTCCTTATTTCTTTCTTTTATTCTTTCTTTCTAGTTTCTTTCTTTCTTTTTTCTATGTTTCTTTGTTTTATCCTTTATCTTTCTTATTTCTGTCTTTCTTTCTTACTTTTTTTCTTTCTTCTATCCTTTTTCTTTCTTTCATCATTCTTCCTTTCTTGTTTCTTGCCTTATATCTTTCTTATTTTTCTTTCTTTCTTCTTCTTTGTGTCTTTTTTTTTTCTTGCTTCTTTTGGTCTTGATTCTTTCTTTTTTCTTCTTTCATTTTTTTCTTTTTTTTAATTTTTTTTATTCTTTCTTTCTTTCATTCTTTTTCTTTTTTTCCTTCTTTATTTCATTCTTCCTTTCTATTTCATTTTTTATTTCTTTATTTTTTCTTACTTTCTTATTCTTTCTTTCTGACTTGTTGTTTGTTTGTTTGTTTGTTTCTATCGTGATTCTTTCTTTTTTCTTCTTTCCATATTAATTATTTATTTCTATGTGCCTTCTTTATTTGTACTTTCTTGTTTTTTTCTTTCTTCATTCATTCTTTCTTCTTTCCTATTTCTTTCAATGTGCCTTATTTCTTTATTTATTCTTTTCTCTTTATTTCTTCTCTCTCATTCTCTCATTTGTACTTTTTTGCTTATTTCTTTCATTGTTTATGTTTCTTTCGTTCATTTTTCCATGTTTCTTTCTTCATTTCTTCAACTTTCTTTCAATCTTTCCAATTTCTTTCTTTGTTCTTCTTCTCTTTTCTTCCTTTCTTCTTTCTTCTTTCTTCTTTCTTCTTTCTTTCTTCCTCTCTTCTTTTTTCTTTCTTTTTTATTTTCATCTTTCTTTCTATCTTGTTTCTTGCGCTTTTTGTTTCTTTTTTTGTTTCTTTCTTATTCTTTCTATCTACCAATCTTTCTTCTTTCCATCTTTCTTTGTTTCTATGATTTGTCTTTATTTTTTTGTTTACTTTATTTCTTATTTTTATTTTCCCTTTTATTTTTAATCATTATTTCTTTCTTTCTTTCTTTCTTTAATATTTCTTATTTCTTTCCTTATTGATTCTTTCTTTTCTCTTCTTTCATTTTTTTCTTTTGTCTTTCATTCTTTCATTCTTCTTTCTTTCTTGTTTTCTTTCTTCCTCACTTCTTGTGTCTTTCTTGTTTATTTTTATCTTTCTTTCAATCTTGTTTCTTGCTGATCTATAATGTAGAAAGAAAAGGAGAAATATAGAAGGAAAAAGTGAAATATAGAAAGAAAAGGCAAAATTTAGAAAGAAAAGGTGAAATATAGAAAGAAAAGGTGAAATTTAAAAAGGAAAGGAAAAATATATAATGAAAGGCAAAATATAAAAAGAAAGACGAAATATAGAAAGTAAGAAGAAAAACAGAAACAAAGACGAACAAATAGAAAGAAAGACACAATATAGAATGAAAGGCAAAATAGATAAAGAAATACGAAATATAGAAAGAACGATGAAATAAATAAAGAAAGACAAAATATAGAAAAAAAGTAAAAATATAGAAAGGAAGGCGAAATATAGTAATATAGAAAAAAGGCAAAATATGAAAATAAATATGAAATATAGAAAAAAGGCAAAATATAGAAAGAAAGATGAAACGTAGAATGAAAGATGAATTATGTGATCCTATCCATCAAACCTACTTCAATTTAGAAGAAAGGAACCTTCACCCTTTCTAGTACCATAGGAATTAAAACCATGGAACAAACAATTAATTTTGAAAATCAATATTCAACTCTAAAATTATTAGAGATAACATATTTAAATAAGTATATTTTAGATACTGAAAAGAAATATATGTATATAGGGTGCATTCAAATTGCATTCAAACCCCTAACATTATTAGCGATGAATACTTGTTTACAGGCCATCCTCTGTGATGGAAGAAGTTTGGATTGGAAACCCTCTTTGATGGGTATTGTTGAAACTAGTCTGAGTAGGGGGACCAATTTATTTTAATGTCCATCCAAACCTTACCTTATCTTTAACAGATAGGAATCTGTTAGAAGCTCTCCAATTGAGGATTCTAACCCAAGGATACAATTTTATTCCTGGAACTGAAACCATATTAGTTATTGCTAGGATTCATTTTAAAATAATGAATACCTTAGTTCCTAAGGTATTCCACTTACCAGATCAAGTTAAGACCATATTGATCAAAACAAATCTCATGAGTGTTAATGTTGCCACTCCTCGAATGATTAATTGGGAGGAAATACAATTCCCAACCTACTGGACTATTCCACAGGCTGTTCCTTCAAGACTCCTATTAAATTAGGATATTGATCAAGCTATTTAATCCACAGATGGAGACGTGGTAATCAATTTTAAAACTAAGATTTCATATCGAGTCTTTTTACCATCATCATCCAGATACTCTGATGTAGGTCAGACCTCGCGCCTACAAGAGGTGGATGAAAAGATATCATGTAAGGATGATTCCTCATTAAAAGGAATCCACATATCAGACACCTAGATACCTCATGGGGTCTATACCGAAAGGGATCATGAGAGAACTTATCCCACTCCCAGTGAAATGACTGAATTCAATCTATAATTATGATGTTTACACCAACACAGATTCAGGCTCTACCTCCCTCTAAGGTGGATAGAGCAGCAATTAAATTTGAATATTTTCACCCCAATAATCTAGGTTTCAAACGATGGTTTTATCAAACCTATGGGAGCGCTCAGAGCATAGCATTCTTAAAAGAATTTTACCTTTATTTGGAAACAAATAAAGTTATTATGTCTTTTGTAGACTGGTTCATGCGATATAGATTGAAGCAGAAGCAACCCTTAGCTTTTACCCCAATTCCAGCTCTTTCAACCCTAAAGAAAGATTGGCAGCTTCAATCTAGAATTAAAATCAAATCAGTACATCCTCCTACTGATCCATTGAAGATTGAATTTCCATGCACTTCGGTAGATACACCAAAAGTGTCTATTGAAGATGTCGCCTTTGTAAATCCAGATACCAATATTCATCCAATGAATCTGATTAGGCGACAAAAAAATTATACCAATTTGAATCTTCAAACAATTAGTCAACAACTAAACCGTATTGAAGATTTGTTAGAGGTTATAACTCATAATCCTCCTTCTTATGAGTCATCCTCTAAAACATTACCTTTACTTCGGGATAATAAACCCCTCATCAAACCTCCAGCTCCTATTAGGAACTTTAAGGTGGATACTAATAGTGATTTTGTCACAGAATTATTATCCAGAATGAAAAATCTAAATTTAAGCAAATTAAATGTTATTAGAGAACAATCTTCGGATGAAGAAGAGATTGTGGATACATCTTCTTCCATCTCAGGAGAAATAGCTCCTTCAAATATGTCTGATGATGATTCCGATCCTGCATCACAATTAGGATTAACCAATGTCAGTCAAACTGAAGAAATTCTTTAGACAATGATTAAACAACTGAGTGTTCAAAAATTGGATTATAACAAGAGATCTACTTGGAAATGGGATATGACCCATAAATTTTATTACCATAGGCCTACACCGCAGGACCTAGTGTATGAAGAAAATAACTATATAGGTAAAAAATCTTATGATGGCTGATCTATATATGAATGGAATTTGGATGGCTCATCTAAATACCAAATCTTCAAATTATGTCGAAGAATGTTAATGTACTGTACCAATTGTCAGCAAGACAAAAATACAGATCAAGGAATTGCTGCAATGCTTACGGCAGGGTTCTTTGGAGCTCTGAAAAGTTGGTGGGATAATGTTCTTACCATCGAACAACAACTTATTATTTACAATTCAAAAAAGGTTATAAAAATTGAATCTGGTAAAACCTTCATTGGAGAGGAAGATGCAGTTTATACCTTGATTTTCTGTATCCTACATCATTTTTTCGAAAATCTGACTTCTCAGATTGATAAGGGAAGAGAAATTTTGCATAATCTCAGATGCAGAACACTTAGCCATTTTCGATGGTATAAAGATATTTTCCTTTCTAATGTTATAAAAAGACATGATGCCAATAATGAATATTGGACAACAAATTTTATTGATGGATTACCAACTCTTTTTGCTAGTAAGGTATGAAAGAGGATAGGTAATGAGGTAGGAATTATTAACTACCAGCAATATACAAATGGCCTTCTTATTAGTGCAGTCATCCAAGAAGGATTGGCCTTATGTAATGATTTAAAACTCTGAGCTCAGCTCAAGAAAAAAAATCTTACTGGTAAGAAAGAGCTCGGAGAGTTCTGTCAACAATTTTCCTATAACACAGAACAACCACTTTCCAATCAAAAGAAAGGAAAAGGTAAAGTCTCTCATTCTAGAAGACAGGATCCCTATTCTCACCAGAGTAGGAGATATCCCAAGAGAGAGTCTCATAAAAAGACTAGTCATGAATCTAGAAGACCTCCTCCTAGAAGGAATCTTCCAAACAAAAAGAAAAGTGTTTGTTATAAATGTGAAAATTAGGCCACTATTCAAATCGATACAAGACAAAGGAGAAAATTAACCAACTTGAAATAGATGAAGGATTAAGACTTCAGTTGGCTAAAATTCTCTTAAATTCTGATTCAGGGGATGACTATTCCTACCAATCCTCAATCAGAAGAAGACCATAGTTGTAGTTGTTCTCATCTCAAATTTGTGGCACAAATGCATCAGATTAATGTTCTTACTTCTGATCAACAGGTTTTACTTGAGAACATTGATCTAGAAGAAGATCCCTTGAGGAAAAGATATTTAATAAAAGAATATCTTGAAAAATCTTCAAAGAATAGCCAAGGGGTCAAACCCTATTCTTTGAAAGAAGTGGTAAGTCGTTATGAAGAATCTACTTCTTCAAAACAACCAGTCTCTCTAAATACATCACAAGGAGAAATTAAAGATATCAATCTTGAACTAAAAGAGTTAAAATTTTTGTATAAAAATCTTGAACAACAAATTGAAAAATAGGAGAAAACATCAAATGATAGTTTTCTGTATCAAATCACCAAAGTCACTCATCAAAAGTGGCGTACCAAAATAAATTTGGTTATCGATAAGAACTTTGTCATTCCCCATTTGACAACTCTGATCAATAGTGGAGCAGATTTAAGCTATATCCAAGAAGGGCTAATCCCAACCCAGTATTTTGAAAAAACAACCCAATCGTTGGCCAATGCAGATGGCAAGAAAATGAAAATGAAATATAAATTAAACAATGCCTCTATCTGCACTAATGATCAGTGCATAACTACATATTTTCTGTTAGTCAAAGATATGACTCAGCAAGTCATATTAGGCACTCCATTTTTGGAAAAAATTATGCCAATTAAAGGCATTGATAACCAAGGAGTCCTTGGAGAGGTTAATAAAAAATCAATATATTTCTCTTTCAAATCTCAACCAAAAGTAAGTTTTATAAAAGAGATTTCTGAATTGAGAAATATTAAAGTAAACCAAATTAGTTTCCTGCATAAAGAAATTCAATTTCTAAATCCACAAAAGCAATTGGAAACTACAGACATTAAAGAGAAAATTAGTTCTCTTCATAAATTTTTTTCTATAGAAATTTCTAGCGATATTTCTACAACATTTTGGGATAGACATAAATATATTGTGTCTTTACCCTATATTGATGGGTTTAATGAAAGGACCATTCCCACCAAAGCTAGGCCAAGCGAAATGAAACATACTTTTCTAGACCTATGCAAGAAAGAAATCCAAAATCTTTTGGATAAAAAATTAATTAGAAAATCCTACTCCCCATGGAGTTGTACTACTTTTTATGTCAATAAAAATGCAGAAAAGGAACGAGTTCCTCGATTAGTGGTTAATTATAGACCACTCAATGATTGTTTGAAATGGATCAGATATCCAATTCCAAACAAAAAAGATTTATTAGACAAATTGTTTTATGCTAAAGTCTTTTCAAAATTTGATTTGAAATTTGGATATTGGCAAATTCAAATCAATGAAAAGGATAAATATAAAACCGCATTCACTGTCCCTTCTGGACATTTTGAATGGAATGTTATGCCTTTTGGTTTGAAGAATGCTCCATCTGAATTTCAGAATATCATGAATGATATTTTTGCCTCTTATTCTGAATTTACCATTGTTTACATTGATGACATATTAGTTTATTCAAAATCCATTGATGCTCATTTTAAGCATTTAAATGTTTTCAAAACAGTTATTAGAAAACATGGGTTAGTAATATCAGTTCCCAAAATGAAATTGTTTCAGACCTCTATTAGATTTTTAGGTCATAATATTCACAAGGGAAAAATAGTTCCCATTGATAGAAGCATTGAGTTTGCATCCAAACCCGATGAAATCTTGGAAAAAACTCAACTTCAGAGATTTCTAGGAAGTCTCAATTATATTGCTGACTACTATCCAAATCTTGCTCCAGATTCAGTAATATTACACAAATGACTCAGAAAGAATCCTGAGTCATGGACCCCTAAACATACTCAGGTAGTTCAAGTAATTAAAAGAAAGGTTGTACAACTCCCTTGTCTTAACCTTACCAATCCTTCCTATCCGAAGGTCATCAAGACAGATGCTTCCCATATTGGATCTGGTAGCATTTTGAAACAAGTTAATCTAGCTGGTAAAGAAGAACTTGATAGATTTACATCTGGTAATTGGCATGATGCACATATTAATTATTCCACAATAAAACAAGAAATTCTTGCAATAATTAAGTGCATTAATAAATTTTAAGATGATTTATTAAATTAGAAATTTCTTTTGAGAGTTGATTGTTTTGCTGCTAAATCAATTCTTAAAAAAGATGTGAAGAATCTTACTTCCAAACAAATCTTTGCCGGATGGCAGGTGGAATTGAGTGCCTTTGATTTTGATATTGAACATATTAAAGGAGAATTGAACTCCCTACCAGATTTCCTAACCCGTGAATTTCTTCAGGATTCAAATCATGGTTAACCCTGGCAGGGGTAACCCACTCCTAGTGAGAGGAAGAGGTTCCACATCAAGAGGACGAGGCCGAAAGAATCAAGGAAGAGGAAATTCCTCATATAATAAGGGTAAAGCCCATGTGTCATATAAAGAGACACTCAAATTAGAACCAGGATACATTACTCTTCCTGATCAGGAAATAATTTTGATCCTCAATAAAGAGGAGTTAGATGGTACCCTGAGTTCTTGGGAGATGTTACAAAAAAGGCTTGGAGAAGCCTACTATCCCATTAGAGCAGGAAAATAGTGGTATTCATTTGAATCCATTTTGGTTCATACCAATGCAATTGCAGTGCATCATACACTATCCAATGTGGCTAAATGGGATAGCCCAAGAGCGTACAGTAAGTGTATGATTCAGAAATTTAAGCATCCTTCAGGATGGGGAAAATTTGAACTGGCTAAATCTATAGCCCTTCCTAATGATAAGGAATTCAATTATTGGGATTATATTGATGCCTGGTCTAATACTTTTTATTACCAGAATCCCTCACATTGACATTCCTAGTTCTTTCCATAGAGTAAGGATGTCTTCAAAAGGTCATTACCTTTACCCAATTGGGTTTTCAACGGGTGGATCAAATTTGGGCAGCCCATCACCATATTACCTGAGCCCATAAAGGTTCAATTTAATTTATGGACTAAATCCAGTCCTGTGCTAAAAGCTCTGGGTAAGATACCCAATGATGCAGACCTGTTTATCTTCTTCATGATATTTTTGATACCATGGATCTGGAGATGAGACTGTAGATCAGGCTTTAATGAAGAAGGCCTTCTAATTTTACTTCAGACTTTTCATGTTCGATGGTGGAAGAATTTTCCCAATATTGATAAAAAATTGAATAAATTAAGTCTGTTATTCTCACAAATGAGAACACACTTGGATTACATAAAGTGCCGGAGGTCCATTATGACCCCAAAAATTTATTCAGCAATTTCAAGACTCAATTAAGAGTTAAATATCCGAATATCTCGGAAGCAGAGTTAATGAAGAAACTCTTAGAATCAATGAAGGGTTCTATTGTGTATTTGTGCAATGAGAGCACACCATCTTTCTCTCGGCCTGCAGAAGACAATATGTCAATATTAGAACCATTTGTTGCTGAATACAACATTGAAGAAGATAATGATGATGATCTTGCTGATTCATTACCAGAGAGTCAGCCGATGGAAGATGAACCCAAGATGGTGGATTATATGGAGACAATGATTCATCTTCTAGAATCAAAGTCTAAAAAGAAATAGCTTTATTCTTTGCAGGATGTCTAAAGATATGTTAGAATCATCACAACAAGATTCATCGGCAAAATCCGTCCAAAATCAACAGAGGAAATCTTATCCTCCGGCCCACAACTGGCCTATTTGTCACATCAATCCAAGCACCTACAGTGTATTTGGTCGGCCATTTTTCATCAAGTCACATAAGTGGATTGAAGAAAGTAGTCGCCTTGCTTGTGTAAGGATTAATGCATTGAAGAAAAGAAAGATTCTCCGGGCCCAAGAACATCAAAGGTCTCTTTCCATTCTCAATAATGGAGAAAGCAATCCAGCTAACCTCAATAATGGAGGTGTCTTGTCTCAACCGCCTCAATCATAGAGGCTTATCTTGTGTTTATTGGTGGATTTCTAAGATAGAAAGATAGATAAAAATAAACAAGAAAGAAGGAAAAAGAGAGGAAGAAAGAAAGAATGAAGAAAGAAACAAGGAAAAAAGAATGAAAAAAACATAAACAATGAAATAAAGAAACAAAAAATATCTGAAAAAAAAGAAAGAAACAATAAATAAAGATAGAAAGAAGAATGGAAGAAAGAAAGAAACCAGAAAGAAAGAAAGAAAGAAAGAAAGATATAAAGTCCAAAAAATGAAAGAAAGATAAAAAAATGGAAGAAGAAAGAAATAAATAAAGCAAAAAAATGATAGATAGAAAGAAGAAAGAAAAAGGAAAGAAAATAGAAAGGGAGAAATAATGACAAATATAAAAAAAGAAACATGAAAGAAAGAAACCAGAAAGAATAAAAGAAAGAACAAGAAATAAAGAAAGAATAAAAGAAGAAAGGAAAAACAAGAAAGAATGAAAGAAACAAGAAAGAACAAATAAAAAAGGCACATAGAAAGAAATTAGAAACGAGAAAAGGAGAAAAAAGAAAGAATCACGATAGAAAGACACAAACAAACAAGTCCGAAGATAGAGTAAGAAAGAAAGAAGAAATAAAGAAAGAAAAATGAAATAGAAAGGAAGGAAGAAAGAAAGAACACAGAAAGAAAAAAAGTAAAAATGAAAGGATCAAGAAAGAAAAATGCAAGAAAGAAACAAGAAAGGTTAAGAAAGAAAAAAATAAATAAGGATTAAAGAAATAATAAAAAAGAGAGATTCGTAGATAAATAGGTAGAAAGAAAAAATAATCAGGAAATAAAAAAAACAAAAAAGCAAGAAACAAGAATAAAAGAAAGATAAAATTAAACAAGAAGACACAAGAAGTGAGGAAGAAAGAAAGAAGACAAAAATAAAGAAAGAAAACGCAAAAAAGAAAGAAGAACGAAAGAAAGAAAGACAAAAGAAAAAAATGAAAGAAGAGAAAAGCAAGAATCAATAAGAAAAGAAACAAGAAAGATTAAAGAAAGAAACAAAAAGTAAAGATAGAAAGAAGAATGAAAGAAAGAAAGAAAGAAAGAAAGAAAGAAGACTGAAAGAAATAAAGAAAGATATAAAGACCAAAAAAAAGAAAGAAAGATAAAAAAATGGAAGAAGAAAGAAATAAATAAAGAAAAAAATGATAGATAGAAAGAAGAAAGAAAACGGAAAGAAAATAGAAAGGGCGAAAGAACATTAATCTGATTCATTTGTGCCACAGATTGTAGATGAGAACAACTACAATCTTGTCTTCTTCTGATTGGCTGGATGAAGCATAATTAATATCATCCCCAGAATCAGAATTTAAGAGAATTTTAACCAACTGGATTCTCAAACCTTCATCAATTTGAAGTTGGTTAAGTTTCTCTTTGGTTTTGCATCTATTTGAATAGTGGCCTAATTTACCACATTTATAACAACCTATTTTCTTTTTGTCTGGAGGATTGCGTCTAGGAGGTGGTCTCTGACGAGGAGGAGGTCTCCTAGGTTCATGATGAGTCTTTTGATGAGACTGTCATTTTGGATATCTCTTACTCTAGTGTGAGTAGGGTTCCTGTCTCTTAGAATGAGAGACTTTACCTTTTCCCTTCCTTTGATTGGAAGGTGGTGGTCCTGTGTTACAAGCAAATTGTTCACAGAATTCACCAAGCTCACGCTTACCAACAAGATTTTGTTTTTTAAGCTGAGCTTGAAGCTTTAAATCATTACATAAGGTCAATCCTTCTTGGATGATAGCACTGGTAAGGAGACCATATGTATATTGATGGTAGTTTATAATTCCTACCTCATTACCTAACCTTTTTCTTACCTTGCTGGCAAAAAGAGTAGGTAATCCATCAATAAATTTAGCTTTCCACTATTCATTATTGGCATCTGGTCTTTGCATAACCTTAGTGAGGAAAACATCCTTATACCATCTAAAATGGCTAAGTGTTCGACACCTAAGATTTTTCAAAACCTCTCTTCCCTTATCTGATTGGGAAGTAAAATTTCCAGTGAAATGATGAAAATACAGGAAATTAGGGTTTAAACTGCATCGTCCTCACCGAGGTAGGCTTGGCCAGATTCAGTTTTGATAACCTTCTTTGAATTAAAAATTTCCTGATGTTGTTTAAGGGTGAGGATATTATCCCACCAACCTTTGAGGGCTCCAGAAAACCTTGCAGTAAGCATTTATGCAATTCCTTGATCGGAATTCTTATGTTGCTAACAGATTGTACAATACATAAGCATTCAGCGACAATGTTCCAATATCTAATAGTCAGATAATCCATCTATATTCCATTAATAAATGGATTTGCCATCATAAGCTTTTTTATCTAAATACACATTCTCTTCATACAATAGGTCCTGTAGTGTAGGCCTATGGTAATAAAGTTTGTGATTTAGATCCCAACGCCGAGTAGATTTTTTATCATAATCTAATTTTTGGATACTTGGGTCTTGAATCATTTCTTGAAGAATTTCTTCAGTCTGTGTAACATTGGTAAGACCTAAATCTTTGAGATTCAAGTCTTGACCTACATCAGAATCAGAGTATGCTGAAGGAGTTAAATCTTCAGTATTTTGAGATGAAGAAGAATCTTCATGAGATTCTAGCACTTGAATGCTTTTTAGAATCTCGGCAGCTTTGGCTTCCTTGGCTTGTTTGAGTTGATCTTAAGAAAGATTCAACCGTCCAAGCCAAGATAATAATTCCTCAACAACTTCAGAATTATTATCCAATCTAAAGTTCCTAATGGGAACAGGAGGTTTGATGAGTTGTTTATTGTTCATCAATAAAGGTAATTTTCGAGAAGATAAGTCATAAGGATTTTGACAATATTTCTCTGGAGTAGCTTTATCCAATCAATCTTCAATATGAATTAGCTGTTGGCCAATTTTTTTAAGATTTAAATTGGTAAAATTGTTTTGTCTCCTGGTTTGACCCATAGGGTTAAGAGTGGATTCTGGATTGACAAATGCAACTGCCTCAACAGTATCAGGGAATTTTCCCAACGAGCTTGGAAATTCAAGCTTTATCGGATCAGTTGGAGGATGGAATGATCTGATGGATGTGCCAAATTGAAGCTGCCATTCTTTCGTTAGGGTTGAAAGATTGGAATCTGTGGATGAAACTAATGGTCGTTTCTCCGCTTGCTTCAATCTAAAACGCATAAACCAATCAACAAAAGACCTAATTACCTTATTTGTGTCTAAATAACATGTTTCAAGCATGCATATCCATTTTTAAAACATCTGTAGAAATAAATATTTTTCCTATAAAATTCCAATCTATTAGGGTTGAACTAGTGGAATTTCCCAAACTTGGATAACTAAACGTTTGTGTTAATTTGTGTTGTGTGAAATTTTTTTTTTTACCTACATTTGTTACTGTTTTAAAATTTTTCCATATATAAACTCTTAAATTTTTATTTTGTTGTAATCTATTTGCGTTTTCATCTCTTTTCTTGTTTATAAGATGAAGGGGAAGTGGAAACTCAAGTTTTGATTGAAGAAAAAAGTATAAATCTGAAATGGAAATGCACAATGCACAAATGTAGAGGGAGATAATTCCAAAAAAAATGTCTATAATTTTTAGGGATAGGAAACTCTTTTCAGTTTTTTTATATTAGGTTTTTGCAACTAGATAAAGGGGAGGTAGGGGATTTTTAAACTATGTTGTCTCCCAATCCATAAGTCATTTTTTAAAAACATATAGCCTGTTAAGCAGGATAAATCGCTTTGCAATCATCTATGATTGTTAGGTCAGCTTTTTTTAAGTAGGCAAAATAATGGCTTGTTTGACTCGGGTAAATATCCCACCGCACGTTCACTTGAGAATTTAATGAGTGTTTTTTATTCTCTTTAAATTGTTTGGATCCATAGGTCATTTGCATGATTAACATGTTTCAAGCATGCATATCCATTTTTAAAACATGTGCAGAAATAAATATTTTTCCTATAAAATTCCAAGCTAATGGGGTTGAACTCGTTGAATTTCCAAAACTTGGATAACAAAACTTTTGTGTTAATTTGTGGTGTGTGAATAAATTTTCTTTACTTACATTTGTTATTGTTTTAAAAATTTTCCATACATAAACTCAAGTTTTGATTTAAGAAAAAGTGTATATCCGAAATGGGAATTCACATTGCCAAAATGTAGAGGGAGATAATTCCAAAAAAGTGTCTGTAATTTTTAGGGATTGTAAACTCTTTTCAGTTTTTTTATATTAGGTTTTTTATAATCATCGGGAGAAAGAGGAGGCAGGGGATTTTTAAACTAAGTGTTGTCTCCCAATCCATAAGTTATTTCTTAAAAATATATAGCCCTTTACGATGATAAATCGCTTTACAATCATCTATGATTGTCAAGTCAGCTTTTTGTAAGTCGAAAAAATAATGGCTTGTTTGACTTGGCTAAATATGTCATCGTACGTTCACTTGATAATTTAATGAGCGTTTGTTATTCTCTGTAAAAGGTTTGGACCCATAGGTTATTTGCATCTTTAACATGTTTCATGCATGCATATCCATTTTTAAAACATGTGTAGAAATAAATATCTTTCCTATAAAATTCCAAGCTATTAAGGTTGAACTAGTGGAATTTTCCCAAACTTGGATAGCAAAACTTTTGTGTGAATAAATTTTCTTTACTTACATATTTGTTATTGTTTTAAACTTTCTCCATACATAAACTCTAAAATTTTCATTTTATTGTGATCTATTTGCGTTTTCGTCTCTATTCTCGTTAACGAGATGAAGGGGAAGTGGAAACTCAAGTTTTGAATTAAGAGAAAAGTATATATCTAAGATGGAAATGCACAATGCACAAATATAGAGGGAGATAATTCCAAAAAGTGTCTGTAATTTTTAGGGATTGTATACTGTTTCTAGTTTTTATATATTTGGTTTTGCAAACGTCGGGAAAAGGGGGAGGCAAGGGATTTTTAAAGTGAGTGTTGACTCCCAATCCATAAGTCATTTTTTACCAAAATATAGCCCGTTATGCATGATAAATCACTTAACAATAATCTATGATTTTTAGGTCAGCTTTTTGTAAGTGGGCAAAATAATGGCTCTTTTGACTCGGGTAAATATCCCACCACACGTTCACGTGAAAATTTAATGAGTGTTTGTTATTCTCTTTAAAAGGTTTGGATCCTTATATCATTTGCATCTTTAACATGTTTCAAGCATACACATCCATTTTTAAAATATGTGTAGAAATAAATCTCTTTCCTATAAAATTCTAACCTATTAGGGTGGAACTAGTGGAATTTCCCAAATTTGCATAACAAAACTTTTGTGTTCATTTGTGGTGTATGAATAAATTTTCTCTACATACATTTTTTATTGTTTAAAACGTTTTCCATACATAAACTCAAAAAATTTCATTTTGTTGTGATCTATTTGCATTTTCATCTCTTTTCTTGTCTACGAGATGAAGGGGAAGTAGAAAGTCAAGTTTTGATTTAAGAAAAAAGTATACATCTAAAACGGAAATGCACAATGCACTAATGTAGAGGGAGATAATTCCAAAAAGTGTCTTTAAATAATTAGAGATTGTAAAATGTTTTTATTTTTTTATATATTAGTTTTAACAATCATCGGGAAAAGGGAGAGGTGGGGGATTTTTAAACTATGTGTTGACTCCCAATCCATATGTCATTTCTTACAAAATATAGTCCATTACACATGATAAATCGCTTTACAATCATCTATGATCTTTACGACAACTTTTTGTATGTGGGTAAAATAATGGCTTGTTTGACTCGGGTAAATATCCCTCGGCACGTTCACTTGAGAAATTAATGAGCGTTTGTTATTCTCTTTAAAAGGTTTGGATCCATAGGTCATTTGCATCTTACACATGTTTCAAAAATGCATATCCATTTTAAAAACATGTGTAGAAATCTCTTTCTTATAAAATTCCAAGCTATTAGGGTTGAACAAGTGGAATTTCCCAAACTTGGATAACAATACTTTTGTATTCAATTGTGGTGTGTGAATAAATTTTCTTTACATACATTTTTTATTGTTTTAAACTTTTCACATACATAAACCCTAAAATTTTCATTTTGTTGTGATCGATTTGCGTTTTCATCTCTTTTCTTGTTTACGAGATGAAGGGGGAGTGGAAACTCAAGTTTTGAATTTAGAAAAAATTGTACATCTTAAACTGAAATGCATAATGCCCAAATATTGAGGGAGAAAATTCCAAAATGTGTCAGTAATTTTTAGGGATTGTAAACTCTTTTTAGTATTTATATATTAGGTTTTACATTCATTAGGAAATGGCGAGAGGCAGGGGATTTTTAAACTGAGAGTTGACTCCCTATTCATAAGTCATTTCTTACAGATATATAGAACGTTATGCATGATAAATCACTTTACAATCATCTATGATTGTTATGCCAACTTTATGTGAGTGGGCAAAATAATGGCTTATTTGCCTCAGGTAAATATCCCACTGCACATTCACTTTAGAATTTAATGAGCGTTTGATATTCTCTTTAAAAGGCTTAGATCCACTGGTCATTTGCATCTTTAACATGTTGCAAGCATGTATATCCATTTTTAAAACATGTGTAGAAATCTCTTTCTTATAAAATTCCAAGATATTAGGGTAGAACTAGTGGAATTTCCCAAACTTGGATAACAAAACTTTTGTGTTCATTTCAGGTGTGTGAAAAAAAATTCTTTACTTACATTTTTTATTGTTTTAAACTTTTTCCATACATAAACTCTATTTTTTTTTTTTGTGATCTTTTTGCATTTTCGTCTCTTTTCCTATTTACGAGATGAATGGGAAGAGGAAACTCAAGTTTTGATTTAAGAAAAAAGTATACATCTAAAATAGAAATGGACAATGCATTAATGTAGAAGGAGAAAATTCAAAAAAATTTTTGTAATTTTTAGGGATTGTAAACTCTTTATAGTTTTTATATATTAGGTTTTTCAATCGTCGGGGAGGGTGGGGGGTTCTATAACTGAGTGTTGACTTGCAATCCATAATTCATTTCTTACAAAAATATAGCCCGTTACGAATGATAAATCGCTTTACAATCATCCATGATTGTTTGGTAAGCTTTTTGTAAGTGGCCAAAATAATGGCTTGTTTGACTCGGGTAAATATCCCACCACACGTTCACTTGAGAATTTAATGTGCATTTGTCATTCTCTTTAACAGGTTTGGATCCATGGGTCATTTGCATCTTTAACATGTTTCAATAATGCACAGTGTGTAGAAATTCCCAAACTTGGATAACAAAACTTTTGTGTTCATTTGTTGTGTGTGAATAAATTTTCTTTACTTACATTTGTTATTATTTTTAACTTTTTCCATATATAAACTCTAAATTTTCATTTTGTTATAATCTATTTGCATTTTCATCTCTTTTCATGTTTACGAGATGAAGGGGAAGTGGAAACTCAAGTTTTGATTTAAGAAAAAAGTATACATATAAACTGAAATGCACAATGCACAAATGTAGAGGGAGATGATTCCAAAAAACGTGTCTGTAATTTTTAGGGATTGTAAACTCTATTCAATTTTTATATATTAGGTTTTGCAATCGTCAGGAAGAGGGGGACTCTGGGGATTTTGAAACTGAGTGTTGTCTCCTAATCCATAAGTCATTTGTTACAAAAATATAGCCCGTTACGCATGATAAATTGCTTTACAATCATCTATGATTGTTAGGTCAGCTTTTTGTAAGTTGGCAAAATAATGGCTCTTTTAACTCGGGTAAATATCCCGCTGCACGTTCACTTGAGAATTTAATGAGCGTTTGTTTTTCTCTTTAAAAGGTTGTGATCCATAGGTCATTTGCATCTTTAACATGATTCAAACATGCAGATCCATTTTTAAAATTTGCGTAGAAATCTCTTTGTTATAAAATTCCAAGCTATTAGGGTTGAACTTGTGAAATTTCCCAAACTTGGATAAAAAAACTTTTGTGCTCATTTGTGGTGTGTGAATAAATTTTCTTTACTTAGATTCGTTATTGTTTTAAACTTTTTCAGTACTAATACTCAAAAATTTTCATTTTTTTGTGATCTATTTGCGTTTTCATCTCTTTTCTTGTATACAATAAGAAGGGAAAGTGGAAACTCAAGCTTTGATTTAAGAAAAAAAGTATAGATCTAAAATGGTAATGCATAATGCACATATGTAAAGGGAGATAATTCCAAATAGTATCTGTAATTTTTAGGGATTATAAAGTCTTTTTAGTTTTTATATATTTTGTTTTGCAATCGTCATGAGGTGGGGGATTTTAAAACGGAGTGTTGACTCCCAATCCATAAGTCATTTCTTACAAAAATATAGCCCGTTACGCATGATAAATCGCTTTACAATCATCCATGATTGTTTGGTAAGCGTTTTGTAAGTGGACAAAATAATGGCTTGTTTGACTCGGGTAAATATCCCATCGCGCGTTCATTTGAGAATTTTATAAGTGTTTGTCATTCTCTTTAAAAGTTTTGGATCTGTAGGTCATTTTCTTCTTTCACATGTTTCAAGCATGCATATCTATTTGTAAAACATGTGTAGAAATCTCTTTCTAATAAAATTCCAAGCTATTAGGGTTGAAGTAGTGAAAATTTTCAAACTTGGATAACAAAACTTTTGTGTTCGTTTGTGGTGTGTGAATAAATTTTCTTTACATACATTTGTTATTGTTTTAAACTTTTTCCATACATAAACTCTAAAATTTTTATTTTGTTGTGATGTATTTGCGTTTTCATCACTTTTCTTGTTTACGAGATGAAGGGGAAGTGGAAACTCATGTTTTGATTTAAGAAAAAGGTCCACTTCTAAAAGTGAAATGTACAATGCACAAATGTAGAGGGAAATAATTCCAAAAAGTTTTAGTAATTTTTAGGGATTGTAAAATCTTTTTAGTTTTTATATATTAGGTTTTCCAATCGTCGGGAAGAGGGGGAGGAGGCTGATTTTTCAACTGA
Organism: Aristolochia californica; assembly: GCF_029961685.1. NCBI lineage: Eukaryota > Viridiplantae > Streptophyta > Magnoliopsida > Piperales > Aristolochiaceae > Aristolochia > Aristolochia californica. The sequence goes on from NW_027182257.1 coordinate 8,271,971, forward strand.
GTGTTGACTCCCAATCTGTATATCATTTCCTACAAAAATATATCCCGCTATACATGATAAATCATTTTATAATCATCTATGATTGTTAGGTCAGCTTTTTTGTAAGTGGGCAAAATAATGGTGGAGGAGGCTGATTTTTCAACTGAGTGTTGACTCCCAATCTGTATATCATTTCCTACAAAAATATATCCCGCTATACATGATAAATCATTTTATAATCATCTATGATTGTTAGGTCAGCTTTTTTGTAAGTGGGCAAAATAATGGCATGTTTGACCAGGTAAATATCACACCGCACGTTCACTTGAGAATTTAATGAGCATTTCTTAGTCTCTTTAAAAGGTTTGGATCCATAGGTCATTTGCATCTTTAACTTGTTTCAAGCATGCATATCCATTTTTAAAACATGTGTAGAAATCTATTTCTTATAAAATTCCAAGCTATTAGGGTATAACTAGTGGAATTTCTCAAACTTGGATAATAATACTTTTGTGTTCATTTGTGGTGTGTGAATAAACTTTCTTTACTTATATTTGTTATTGTTTTAAACTTTTTCCATAAATAAACTCGAAAATTTTCATTTGATTGTGTTCTATTTATGTTTTCATCACTTTTCTTGTTTACGAGATGAAGGGGGAGTGGAAACTCATGTTTTGATTTCAGAAAAAACTATACATCTAAAATTGAAAAGCAGAAATCACAAATGTAGATGGAGATAATTCCAAAATGTGTCTGTAATTTTGAGGGATTGTAAACTCTTTCTAGTTTTTATATATTAGCTTTTGCAATCGTCGGGAAAAGTGGGAGTCAGGGGATTTTTATAATATTGCCTGTTACGCATTATAAATCGCTTTACAATCACTTATGATTGTTAGGTCAGTTTTTTGTAAGTGGACAAAATAATGGCTTGTTTGACTCGGGTAAAATCCCACCGCAAGTTCACTTGCAAATTTAATGAGCATTTGTTATTCTCTTTAGTAGGTTTGGATCCATAGGTCATTTGCATCTTGAACAGGTTTCAAGCATGCATATCCATTTTTAATACTTGTGTAAAAATCTCTTTCTAATCAAATTACAAGCTATTAGGGTTGAACTATTGGCCTTTCCAAAGCTTGGATAACTAAACTTTTGGGTTCATTTGTGGTGTGTGAATAAATTTTCTTTACTAATATTTATTATTTTTTAAAACTTTTTCCATACATAAACTTTCAAAATTTTCATTTTGTTGTTATTTTTTTGCGTTTTCATCTCTTTTCTTGTTTACGAGATGAAGAAGAAGTGGTAACTCAAGTTTTGATTGAACAAAAAAGTATACATCTAAAATTGAAAGTGTCTGTAAAATTTAGGGATTTTAAACTATTTTTAGTTTTTATATAATAGGTTTTGTAATCATCCGGAAAAGGGAGAGGTGGGGGGATTTTAAAAAAATATAGCCCGTTACACATGATAAATCACTTTACAATCATCTATGATTATTAGGTCAACTTTTTGTAAGTGGGCAAAATAATGGTTTGTTTGACTCGGGTAAATATCCCACCGCACGTTCACTTGAGAATTTAATGAGCGTTTGTTATTCTCTTTAAAGGTTTTGATCCATAGGTCATTTGCATCTTTAACAGGTTTCAAGCATGCATATCCATTTTTAAAACATTTGTACAATGTTTCTTTTAAAATTCCAAGATATTAGAGATGAACTAGTGCAATTTCCAAAACTTGGATAAAAAAACTTTTGTGTTCATTTGTGGTATGTGAATAAATTTTCTTTACTTACATTTGTTATTGTTTGAAACTTTTTCCATAAATAAACTCTAAAATTTTCATTTTGTTGTGATTTTTTTACATTTTCGTCCCTTTTCTTGTTTACGAGATGAAGGGGGAGTGGAAACTCATGTTTTGATATATGAAAGAAGTATACGTCTAAAATTGAAATGCGCAAATGTAGATGGAGATAATTCCAAAAAGTGTCTATAATTTTTAGGGATTGTAAACTCTTTCAAGTTTTTATATATTAGGTTTTGCATTCGTCGGGAAAAGTGGGAGTCGGGGGTTTTTAAAATATAGCCCGTTACGCATGATAAATCCCTTTACAATTATCTATGATTGTTATGTCAGCTTTTTTTAAGTGGGAAAAATAATGGCTTTTTCGACTCAGGAAAATATCCCAACGCACGTTTACATGAGAATTTAATGAGCGTTTTTAATTCTCTTTAAAAGGTTTTGATCCATAGGTCATTTTCATCTTTACCATCTTTCAAGCATTCACATCCATTTTTAAAACATGTGTAGAAATCTCTTTCTTATAAAATTCCAAGCTATAAGGGTTTAACTAGATGAATTTCCCAAACTTGGATAACAATACTTTTGTGTTCATTTGTGGTCTGTGAATAATTTTCTTTATTTACATTTGTTATTGTTTTAAACTTTTTCCATACATAAACTCGAAAATTATCATTTTTTGTGATCTATTTGTGTTTTCATCTCTTTTCTTGTTTACGAGATGAAAAGGGTGAGGAAACGCAAGTTTTGATTTCATAAAAAATTATACATCTATAATGGAAATGTAAAATGCACAGATGTAGAGTGAGATAATTCAAAAAATGTCTGTAATTTTAAGGGATTGTAAACTCTTTTTAGTTTTTATAAATGAGGTTTTGCAATTTTAGTAAAAAGGGGGAGACGGGGGATTTTTAAACTGAGAGTTGACTCCCAATCCATAAGTCATTTCATACAAAAATATAGCCCGTTACGCATAATAAATCACTTTATATTCACCTATGATTGTTAGGTCTGCTTTTTGTAAGTGGAAAAAATAATGGCTTGTTTGACTCGGGTAAATATACCACCGCACGTTCACTTGAGAATTTATTGAGCATTTCTTATTCTCTCTAAAAGGTTTGGATCCATAATTCATTTGCAAAATAAATAGGTTCCAAGCATGCATATCCATGTTTAAAACATGTGTAGGAATCTCTTTCTTATAAAATTTCAAGCTATTAGGGTTGAACTACCAAACTTGGATAACAAAACTTCTGGGTTCATTTGTGGTGTGTGAACAAATTTTCTTTACTGACATTTGTTATTGTTTTAAACTTTTTCCATACATAAACTTTCCAATTTTCACTTTTTTTTGTGATCTATTTGCGTTTTCATCTCTTTTGTTGTTTACAAGATGAAGGGGTAGTGGAAACTCAAGTTTTGATTGAAGAAAAAAGTATACATCTAAAATTGAAAGTGTATGTAAATTTTAGGGATTGTAAACTATTTTTAGTTTTTATATAATAGGTTTTGAAATCATCGAGAAAAAGGGGAGGTGGGGGATTTTTAAACTGAGTGTTGACTGCCAATCCATAAGTCATTTCTTAAAAAAATATAGCCCGTTACACATGATGAATCACTTTACAATCATCTATGATTGTTAGGTCGGCTTTTTGTAAGTGGGCAAAATAATGGCTTGTTAGACTCAGGTAAAATCCCACCGCACGTTCACTTGAGAATTTAATGAGAGTTTGTTATTCTCTTTAAAGGTTTGGATCCTTAGGTCATTTTCATCTTTAACAGGTTTCAAGCATGCATATCTATTTTTAAAACATCTATAGAATGCTCTTTCTTATAAAATTCCAAGATATTAGAGTTGAACTAGTGGAATTTCCCAAACTTGGATAAAAAAACTTTTGTGTTCATTTGTGGTGTGTGAATAAATTTTCTTTACTTACATTTGTTATTGTTTGAAGTTTTTTCCATATATAAAATATAAAATTTTCATTTTTTTGTGATCTTTTTACGTTTTCGTAACCTTTCTTGTTTACGAGATGAGGGGGAGTGGAAACTCATGTTTTGATATATGAAAAATGTATACATCTTAAATTGAAATGCACAAATGTAGATGGAGATAATTCCAAAAAGTGTCTATAATTTTTAGGGATTGTAAACTTTTTCTAGTTTTTATATATTTGGTTTTGCAATGTCGGGAAAAGTTGGAGTAGTGGGGTTTTTAAAATCTAGCCCGTTACGCATGATAAATCACTTTACAATTATCTATGATTGTTTGGTCAGCTTTTTGTATGTGGGCAAAATAATGGGTTTTTCGACTCGAGAAATTATCCCACTGCACGTTTACATGAGAATTTAATGAGCGTTTGTTATTCTCTTTAAAAGGTTTGGATCCATAGGTCATTTTCATCTTTAACATGTTTCAAACATTCACATCCATTTTTAAAACATGTGTAGAAATCTCTTTCTTATAAAATTCCAAACTATAAGGGTTTAACTAGTGGAATTTCCCAAACTTGGTTAACAATAATTTTGTGTTCATTTGTGGTTTGTGAATAATTTTCTTTACTTACATTTGTTATTGTTTTAAACTTTTTCCATATATAAACTCAAAAATTATCATTTTGTTGTGATCTATTTGCGTTTTCATCTCTTTTCTTGTTTACGAGATGAAGGGGGTGTGGAAACGCAAATTTTGATTTAAGAAAAACTATACATCTAAATTTGAAATGCATAATGCACAAATGTAGAGGTAGATAATTCAAAAATTCTCTGTTATTTTAAAGGATTGTAAACTCTTTTTAGTTTTTATAAATGAGGTTTTGCACTTTTTGTAAAAAGGGGGAGACGGGGGATTTGTAAACTTAGAGTTGACTCCCAATCCATAAGTCATTTCAAACAAAAATATAGTCTGTTACGCATGATAAATCGCTTTACATTCACCTATGATTGTTAGGTCTGTTTTTTGTAAGTGGGCAAAATAATGGCTTGTTTGACTCGGGTAAATATCCCACTGCACGTTCACTTGAGAATTTAATGAGCGTTTGTTATTTTCTTTAAAAGGTTTGGATCCATAGGTCATTTGCAACTTAAGCAGGTTTCAAGCATGCATATCCATTTCTAAAACATGTGTAGAAATCTCTTTCTTATAAAATTCCAAGCTATTAGGGTTGAACTAGTGGCATTTACCAAACTTGGATAACAAAACTTCTAGGTTCATTTGTGGTGTGTGAATAAATTTTCTTTACTGGCATTGGTAATTGTTTTAAACTTTTTCCATACATAAACTTTCCAATTTTCATTTTTTTTTTATCTATTTGCGTTTTCATCTCTTTTGTTGTTTACGAGATGAAGGGGTAGTGGAAACTCAAGTTTTGATTGAAGAAAAAAGTATACATAAAAAATTGAAAGTGTCTGTAATTATTAGGGACTGTAAACTATTTTTAGTTTTTATATATTAGGTTTTAAAATCCTCGGGAAAAAGGGGAGGCTGGGGATTTTTAAACTGAGTGTTGACTGCCAATACATAAGTCATTTCTTAAAAAAATATAGCCCATTACACATGATAAATCACTTTACAATCATCTATGATTGTTAGGTCTGCTTATTGTAAGTGGGCAAAATAATGGCTTGTTTGACTCGGGTAAATATCCCACCGCACGTTCACTTGAGAATTTAATGAGCGATTGTTATTCTCTTTAAAAGGTATCCATAGGTCATTTGCATATTTAACAGGTTTCTTGCATGCATATCTATTTTTAAAACATCTATAGAAAGCTCTTTCTTTTAAAATTCCAAGCTATTAGAGTTGAACTAGTGGAATTTCCCAAACTTGGATAACAAAACTTTTGTGTTTATTTGTGGGGTGTGAATAAATTTTCTTTACTTACATTTGTTATTGTTTGAAACTTTTTCCATAAATAAACTCTAAAATTTTAATTTTTTTTTTATCATTTTGCGTTTTCATCATTTTTCTTGTTTACAAGATGAAGGGGGAGTGGAAAGTCATGTTTTGATTTAAGAAAAAAATATATATCTAAAATTGAAATTCACAAATCCAAAATGTAGATGGAGATAATTCATTAAAGTGTCGGTAATTTTTAGTAATTTTAAACTCTTTCTAGTTTTTATATATTAGGTTTTGCAATCGTCCGGAAAAGTTGGAGTCAGGGTATTTTTAAAATATATCCCATTACGCTTGATAAATTGCTTTACAATCATCAATCATTGTTAGGTCAGGTTTTAGTAAGTGGGCAAAATAATGGCTTGTTTGACTTTGGAAAATATCCCACCGCACGTTTACTTGAGAATTTAATGAGCATTTGTTATTCTCTATAAAAAGTTTAAATCCAAAGTCATTTTCATCTTTAACTTGTTTCAAGCATTCATATCCATTTTTAAAACATGTGAAAAAATCTCTTTCTTATAAAATTCCAAGATATAAGGGTTTAACTAGTGGAATTTCCCAAACTTGGATAACAATACTTTTGTGTTCATTTGTGGTGTGTGAATAATTTTCTTTACTTACATTTGTTATTGTTTTAATCTTTTTCTATACATAAACTCTAAAATTATCATTTTTTTGTGATCTAATTGCGTCTTCATCTCTTTTCTTGTTTACGAGATGAGGGCGGAGTGGAAACGCAAATTTTGATTTAAGAAAAAAGTATACATCTAAAATGGAAATGCACAATGCACAAATGTAGAGGAAGATAATTCCAAATATGTTTGTAATTTTGAGGGATTTTAAACTCTTTTTAGTTTTTATAAATTAGGTTTTACAATTATCGGGAAAAGGGGGAGGCGGGGGATTTTTAAAGTGAGAGTTGATTCCCAATCCATAAGTCATTTCGAAGAAAAATATAGCCAGTTACGCATGATAAATCGCTTTACAATCACCTATGATTGTTTGGTCTGCTTTCTGTAAGTGGGCAAATAATGGCTTGTTTGACTCGTGTAAATATCCCACCGAACGTTCACTTGAGAATTTAATGAGCGTTTGTTATTCTCTTTAAAAGGTTTAGATCCATAGGTCATTTGCATCTTAAACAGGTTTCACGCATGCATATCCATTTTTAAAACATGTGTAGAAATCTTTTTCTTATAAAATTCCAAGCTATTATGGTTGAACTAGTGGCATTTCCTAAACTCGGATAACAAAACTTTTGGGTTCATTTGTCGTGTGTGAATAAATTTTATTTATTGACCTTTGTTATTGTTTTAAACTTTTTCCAAACATAAACTTTCAATTTTTCATTTTGTTGTGATCTATTTGCATTTTTATCTCTTTTCTAGTTTACAAGATGAAGGGGTAGTGGAAACTCAAGTTTTGGTTGAATAAAAAAGTATACAAATAAAATTAAAAGTGTCTGTAATTTTTAGGGATTGTAAACTATTTTTAGTTTTTATATATTAAGTTTTGAAATCATCGGGAAAAAGGGGGAGGCGGGGGATTTTTAAACCGAGTGTTGACGACCCAACCATAAGTCATTTCTTACAAAAATATAGCCCATTACACATGAAAAATCACTTTACAATCATCTGTGATTGTTCGGTCTGCTTTTTGTAAGTGGGCAAAATAATGGCTTGTTTGACTCGGCTAAATATCCCACCGCACGTTCACTTGAGAATTTAATGAGCGTTTGTTATTCTCTTTAAAAGGTTTGGATCCATAGGTCAATTGCATCTTTAACTGGTTTCAAGCATGCATATCCATTTTTAAAACATCAGTAGAATGCTCTTTTGCATTAAATTCCAAGCTATTAGAGTTGAACTAGTGGAATTTCCCAAACTTGGATAACAAAACTTTTGTGTTCACTTTTGGTGTGTGAATAAATTTTCTTTACTAACATTTGGTATTGTTTGAAACTTTTTCCATAAATAAACTCTAAAATTTTCATTTTTTTGTGATCTTGTTTACAAGATGAAGGGGGAGTGGAAACTCATGTTTTGATTTAAGAAAAAAGTATACATCTAAAATGGAAATGCATAAATCAAAAATGTAGGTGGAGATAATTCCAATAAGTGTCTGTCATTTTTAAGGATTATAAACTCTTTCTAGTTTTTATATATTAGGTTTTGCAATCGTCCGAAAAAGTGGGAGTCGGGGGATTTTTAAAATATAGCCCGTTACGCATGATAAATCGCTTTACAATCATCTATGATTGTTTGGTAAGCTTTTTGTAAGTGGGCAAAATAATGGCTTGATTGACTCGAGAAAATATGCCACTGCACGTTTACATGAGAATGTAATGTGTGTTTTTTATTCTCTTTAAAAGGTTTGGATCCATATGTCATTTTCATATTTAACATGTTTCAAGAATTCATATCCATTTTTAAAACAAGTGTAAAAATCTCTTTCTTATAAAATTCCAAGCTATAAGGGTCTAACTAGTGGAATTTCCAAAACTTGGATAACAATACTTTTGTGTTCATTTGTGTTGTGTGAATAATTTTCTTTACTTAAATTTGTTATTGTTTTAAACTTTTTCCATACATAGACTATAAAATTGTCATTTTGTTGTCATCTATTTGCGTTTTCATCTCTTTTCTTTTCTTACGAGATGAGTGGGGAGTGGAAACACAAGTTTTGATTTAAGAAAAAATTATACATCTAAAATGGAAATGTACAATGCACAAATGTAAAAGGAGATAATTCCAAAAGTGTCTGTGATTTTGAGGGATTGTAAACTCTTTTTAGTTTTTATAAATTAGGTTTTGCAATTGTCGGGAAAAAGGGGAGGCGAGGGATTTTTAATCTGAGAGTTGACTCCCAATCCATAAGTCATTTCATACAAAAATATAGCCCATTACTCATGATAAATCACTTTACAATCACCTATGATTGTTAGGTCTGCTTTTTGTAAGTGGGCAAAATAATGGCTTGTTTAACTCGGGTAAATATCCCACCGAACTTTCACTTGAGAATTTAATGAGCATTTGTTATTCTCTTTAAAAGGTTTGGATCCATAGGTCATTTTCATCTTAAATAGGTTTCAAGCATGCATATCCATTTTTAAAACATTTTTAGAAATCTCTTCCTTATAAAATTCGAAGCTATAACGGTTGTACTAGTGGCATTTCCTAAACTTGGATAACAAAACTTTTGTGTTCATTTGTGTTGTGTAAATAAATTTTCTTTACTGATATTTGTTATTGTTTTAAAATTTTTCCATACATAAACTTTCAAATTTTCATTTTATTGTGATTTATTTGCGTTTTCATCTCTTTTCCATACATAAACTCTAGTTTTGATTGAAAAAAAAAGTATACATCTAAAATTCAAAGTGTCTGTAATTTTTAGGGATTGTAAACTATTTGTAGTTTTTATAAATTTGGTTTTGCAATCATAGAGAAAAAGGGGGAGACAGGTGATTTTTAAACTGGGTGTTGACTACCAATCCATAAGTCATTTGATACAAAAATATAGCCTGTTACACTTGATAATTCACTTTACAATCATTTATGATTGTTAGGTCAACTTTTTGTAAGTGGGCAAAATAATGATTTGTTTGACTCGAGTAAATATCCCACCGCACGTTCAGATGAGAATTTAATGAGCATTTGTTATTCTCTTAAAAAGGTTTGGATCCAAAGGTCATTTGCATCTTTAACAGGTTTCATGCATGCATTTCCATTTTTTAAAACATCTAAAAAATGCTCTTTCTTATAAAATTCCAAGATATTAGAGTTGAACTAGTGGAATTTCAAAAACTTGGATAAAAAAACTTTTGTGTTCATTTGTGGTGTGTGAATATTTTTTTCTTTACGTACATTTGTTATTGTTTGAAACTTTTTCCATAAATAAACTCTAAAATTTTCATTTTGTTGTGTTCATGTTTATGAGATGAAGGCGGAGTGGAAACACATTTTTTGATTTAAGAAAAAAGTATACATGTCAAATTAAAATGCACAATGCACAAATGTAGATAGAGATAATTCCAAAAAGTGTCTATTATTTTTAGGGATTGTAAAATCTTTCTAGTTTTTATCTATTAGTTTTTGCAATCGTCGGGAATAGTGGGAGTCAGATGAATTTTAAAATATAGCCCGTTACGCATGATAAATCGCTTTACAATCATCTATGATTGTTAGGTCAGCTTTTCGTAAGTGGGCAAAATAATGGCTTGTTTGACTCGGGAAAATATCCCACCGGACGTTTACATGAGAATTTAATGAGCGTCTTTTATTCTCTTTAAAAGGTTTGGCTTCATAGGTCATTTTCATTTTTAACATGTTTCAAGCATTCATATCCATTTTTAAAACATGTGACGAAATCTCTTTCTTATAAAATTCCAAGCTATAAGGATTTAACTAGTGGAATTTCCCAAACTTAGATAACAATACTTTTGTGTTCATTTGTGGTCTGTGAATAATTTTCTTTACTTAGATTTGTTATTGTTTTAAAAATTTTCCATACATAAATTCTAAAATTATCATTTTGTTGTGATGTATTTGCGTTTTCATCTCTTTTCTTGTTTATGAGATGAAGGGGGAGTGGAAACGCAAGTTTTTATTTAAGAAAAAATTATACATTTCAAACGGAAATGCACAATGCACAAATGTAGGGGAAGATAATTCCAAAAGTGTCCGTAATTTTGAGGGATTTTAAAGTTTTTTTAGTTCTTATAAATTAGGTTTTGTAATTTTCGGGAAAAGGGGGAGGCATGGGATTTTTAAACTGAGAGTTGACTCCCAATCCATAAGTCATTTCATACAAAAATATAGCCCGTTACACATGATAAATCGCTTTACAATCACATATGATTGTAAGGTCTGCTTTTTGTAAGTGGGCAAAATAATGGCTTGTTTGACTTGGGTAAATATCCCACCGCACGTTCACTTGAGAATTTAATGTGTGTTTGTTATTCTCTTTACAAGGTTTGGATACATAGGAAATTATCATCTTTAACATGTTTCAAGCATTCATATCCATTTTTAAAACATGTGTAGAAATCTCTTTCGTATAAAATTCCAAGCAATTAGGGTTTAACTTGTGGAATTTCCCAAACTTGGGTAACAATACTTTTTTTTTCATTTGTGGTGTGTGAATAATTTTCTTTACTTACATTTGTTATTGTTTTAAACTTTTGCCATACATAAACTCTAAAATTTTCATTTTGTTGTGATCTATTTGTTGTTTCATCACTATTCTTGTTTACGAGATGAAGGGGGAATGGAAATTCATATTTTGAATTAAGAAAAAAGTATACAACTAAAATATAAATGCACAATGTACAAATGTAGAGGGAGATAATTCCAAAAGGTGTGTGTAAGTTTTTGGGATTGTAAACTATTTCTAGTCTTTATATACTAGGTTTTGCACTCATAGGGAAAGGGGGAGGCTGGGGGATTTTTAAACTGAGTGTTGACTACCAATCCATAAGTCATTTCTTACAAAAATATAGCCCGTTCCGCATGATAAAATGCTTTACAATCATTATGATTGTTAGGTCTGCTTTTTGTAAGTGGGCAAAATAATGGCTTGTATCACTTGGGTAAATTGCCCATCGGACATTCACTTGAGAATTTAATGAGTTTTAGTTATTCTCTTAAAAAGGTTTGGATCCATAGTTCATTTTCATCTTTAACATGTTTCAAGCATTCATATCCATTTTTAAAACATGTGTTGAAATCTCTTTCTTATAAAATTCCAAGCTATTAGCATTTAACTAGTGGAATTTCCCAAACTTGGATAACAATAATTTTGTGTTCATTTGTCATGTGTGAATACTTTTCTTTAGTTACATTATTATTTTAAACTTTTTTCCTACATAAACTCTAAAATTATCATTTTGTTGTGATTTATTTGCGTTTTTATCTCTTTTCTTGTTTACGAGAAGAAGGGCGAGTGGAAATGCAAGTTTTGATTTATGAAAAAAATATAGATCTAAAATGGAAATCAACAATGGACAAATGAAGAGGGAGCTAATTTCAAAAAGTGTTGGTAATTTTTAGGGATTTTAAAATCTTTTTAATTTTTACATTTTAGGTTTTGCAATCGTGGGGAAAAGGGGGAGGCGTGGGATTTTTAAAAAGAGTGTTGACTCCCAATCATAAGTCATTTCTTACAAAAATATAGCCCGTTAGGCATGATAAATCGCTTTACAATGATTTATGATTGTTAGGTCACCTTTTTGTAAGTGGGCTAAATAATTACTTGTTTTACTCGGGTAAATATCCCACCGCACATTCACTTGAGAATTTAATGAGTGTTTTTTATTCTCTTTAAAAAGTTTTGATTCATAGGTCATTTGAGTCTTTAACATGTTTCAAGCATGCATATCTATTTGTAAAACATGTCAAGAAATATCTTTCTTATAAAATTCCAAGCTATTTGGTTTGTACTAGTGGAATTTCCAAAACTAGGATAACAAACTTTTGTGGTCATTTGTGGTGGGTGAATAAATTTTCTATACTTACATTTGTTATTGTTTTAAAATTTTTTCACACATAAACTCTAAAATTTTCATTTTGTTTTGATCTATTTGCGTTTTCATTTCTTTTCTTGTTTCCTAGATGAAGGGGGAGTTGAAACTCAAGTTTTGATTTAAGAAAAAAGTATAGATCTGAAATGGAAATGCACAATGCACAAATGTAGAGGGAGATACTTCCAAAAAATGTCTTTAATTTTTAGGGATTGAAAACTCTTTACAGTTTTTATATATTAGTTTTTGCAATCATAGGGAAAAGAGGGAGGGGGGGGGGGGGGGGGGGGGGGGGGGGATTTTAAACTGAGTTTTGACACCCAATCCATAAGTCATTTTATACAAAAAATATAGCCCGTTACGCATGATAAATTGCTTTACTATCATCTATGATTGTTAGGTCATTTTTTTGTGAGTGGGAAAAATAATAGCTTGTTTGACTCGGGTAAATATTCCACCGCACAAATACTTGAGAATTTAATGAGTGTTTGTTATTCTCTTTAAAAGGTTTGGATCCGTAGTTATTTTAATCTTTAACATGTTTAAAGCAAGCATTTTCATTTTTAAAACATGTGTAGAAGACTCTTTCATATAAAATTCCAAGCTATTAGGGTTGAACTAGTGGAATCTCCCAAACTTGGATGACAAAACTTTTGTGTTTATTTGTGGTGTGTGAATAAATTTTCTTTATTGACATTTTTATTGTTTTAAACTTTTTTCCATAAATAAACTCTAAAATTGTCATTTTGTTGTGATATATTTGCGTTTTCATCTCTTTTCTTGTTAACAAGATGAAGGGGTAGTGGAAGCTCAAGTTTTGATTTAAGAAAAAAGAAGACATCAAATGGAAATGCACAATGCACAAATGTAGAGGGAGATAATTCATAAAAGTGTCAGTAATTTTTAGGATTTTGTAATCTCTTTTTAGTTTTTATATATTAGGTTTTGCAAACGTTGGGAAAAGGGGGAGGCGAAGGATTTTTAAACTATATGTTGATTCCCAATCCATAAGTCATTTCTTACAAAAATATAGCCCGTTACGCATGATAAATTGCTTTACAATAATCTATGATTGTGAGGTCTGCCTTTTTTAAGTGGGTAAAATAATGGTTTGTTTGACTCGGGTAAATATCCCACCACATGTTCACTTGAGAATTTAATGAGCGTTTATTATTCTCTTTAAAAGTTTTGGATCCATAGGTCATTTGCATCTTTAACATGTTTCAAGCATGGAAACCGATTTTTAAAACATGTGCATAAATCTCTTTCTTATAAAATTCCAAGTTATTAGGGTTAAACAAGTGGAATTTACCAAACATGGATAAAAATACTTTTGTGTTCATTTGTTGTATGTGAATAAATTTGCTTTACTTACATTTGTCATTTTTTTGAACTTTTCCATACATAAATTCTAACATTTTCATTTTGTTTTGATCTATTTGCATTTTCATCACTTTTCTTGTTTACGAGATGAAGGGGGAGTGGAAACTCATGCTTTGTTTTAAGAAAAAAGTATACATCTAAAAAGGAATTTCACAATGCACAAATGTAGAGGGAGATAATTCCAAAAAGTGTCTGTAATTTTTAAGGATTGTAAACTCTTTTTAGTTTTTATATATTAGGTTTTGCAATCGTCTGGAAAAGGAGGAGGCGGGGGAATTTTAAACTGAGTGTTGACTCCCAATCCGTAAGTCATTTCTTACAAAAATATAGCCCGTTAGGCATGATAAATCACTTTACCATCATCTATGATTGTTAGGTCAGCTTTTTGTAAGTGGGCAAAATAATGGCTTGTTTAACTCAGGTTAATATCCCACTGCACGTTCACTTGAGAATTTAATGAGCGTTTGTTATTCTCTTTTAAAGGTTTGGATCCATAGGTCATTTGCTTCTTTCGCATGATTCAAGCATGCATATCCATTTTTAAAATCATTTTTATAAAATTCCAAGCTATTAGCGTTGAACTAGTGGAATTTCCCAAACTTGGATAACAAAAATTTTGTGTTCATTTGTGGTGTGTGAATTAATTATCTTTACTTACATTTTTTATTTTTTAAAATGTTTTCCTCACATAAACTCTAAAATTTTCATTTTGTTGTGATCTAATTGCTTTTTCACCTCCCTTCTTTGTTTACGAGATGAAGGGCAAGTGGAAACTCAAGTTTTTATTTTAGAATAAAGTATAAATCTAAAAAGGAAATCCACAATGGACAAATGTAGAGGGAGATAATTCCACAAAGTGTCTCTAATTTTTAGGGATTTTAAAATCTTTTAAGTTTTTATATATTAGGTTTCTTAATCGTCAGGAAAAGAGGGAGGCGGGGGATTTTTAAACTGAGTGTTGACTCCTCTTCCATATGTCATTTCTTACAAACATATAGCCCGTTACGCATTGTTTTACAATCATCTATGATTGTTAGGTCAACTTTTTGTAAGTGGGCAAATTATTACCTTGTTTTACTCGGGTGAATATCCCACCGCACATTCACTTGAGAATTTAATGAGCGTTTGTTGTTCTCTTTAAAAGGTTTGGATCCATAGGCCATTTGCATCTTTAACATGTTTCAAGCATGCCTATCCATTTTTAAAACATGCGTAGAAATCTCTTTCTTATAAAATTCCAAGTTATAAGGGCTTAACTAGTGGAATTTCCCAAACTTGGATAACAAAACTTTTGTGTTTAATTGTGGTGTGTGAATAAATTTTCTTTACTTACATTTGTTATTGTTTTAATATTTTTCCATACATAAACTCAAAAATTTTCATTTTGTTGTGATCTATTTGCATTTTCATCTTTTTTCTTGTTTACGAGATGAAGGGGGAGTGGAAACTCAAGTTTTGATTTAAGAAAAAAGTATACTTCTAAAATGGAAATGCGAATTGCACAAATATAATGGGAGATAATTCAAAAAAGTCTTTGTAATTTTTAGGGATATTAACTCTTTCTAGTTTTTTTATATTAGGTTTTACAATCGTCGGGAAAAGGCGGAGGAGAGGGATTTTTAAACTGAGTGTTGACTCGCAATCCATAAGACATTTCTAAAAAAATATAGCCTGTTACGCATGTTAAATCGCTTTACAACCATCTATGACTATTCAGTCCGATTTTTTTAAGTGGGCAAAATAATGGCTTGTTTGACTCAGGTAAATATCCCACCGCACGTTCACTTAAGAATTTAATGAGTGTATGTTATTCTCTTTAAAAGGTTTGGCTCCATAAGTCATTTTCATCTTTAACATGTTTCAAGCATGCAAATCCATTTTTAAAACATGTGTCTTTCTTATAAAATTCCAAGTTATTAGGGTTGAACTAGTGGAAGTTCCCAAACTTGGATAACAAAACTTTTGTGTTCATTTGTGGTGTGTGAATATATTTTCTTTACTTATATTTGTTTTTTTTTTTTAACTTTTTACACACTTCAACTGTAAAATTTTCATTTTGTATTGATCTATTTGCGTTTTCATCTCTTTTCTTTATTTACGAGATGAAGGGGAAGCAGAAACTCAGGTTTTGATTTAAGTACACAAATAAATTATAAATGTACAATGGACAAATATAGAGGGAGATAATTCCAGAAAGTGTCTCTAATTTTTAGGGATTGTAAACTCTTTCTAGTTTTTATCTATTAGGTTTTGCAATCATTGGGTAAAGGGGGAGGCAGGGGATTTTTCAACTGAGTATTGACTCCCAATCGATAAGTAATTTCTTAAAAAAATAAAGCCCGTTATGCATGATAAATCATTTTACAATCATCTATGATTGTTAGGTCAGCTTAGTTAGTGGGCAAAATAATCGCTACTTTGACTCACGTATATATCCCACCGCATGTGCACTTGAGAATTTAGTGAGAGTTTAATATATTCTTTAAGAGGTTTGGATCCATTGGTCATTTGCATCTTTAACAAGTTTCAAGCATGCATATCCATTTTTAAAACATGTGTAGAAATCTCTTTCTTACAAAATTGAAAGCTATTAGGGTTGAACTAGTGGAATTTCCAAAACTCTGATAACAAAACTTTTGTGTTCTTTTGTGGTGTGTGAATAAATTTTATTTACTTACATTTTTTCTTGTTTTAAACTTTTTCAATACATAAACTCTAAAATTTTCATTTTGTTGTGATCTTTCTGCGTTTTCATCTTTTTTCTTGTTTACGAGATAATGGGGAAGTGGAAACTCTAGTTTTGATTTAAGAAAAAAGTATAATTCTAAAATGGAAATGCACAATGCACAAATTTAGAGGGAGATAATTCCAAAACTATTTGTAATTTTTAGGGATTGTAAACTCTTTTTAATTTTTATATATTAGGTTTTGCAAACTTTGGGAAAAGGGGGAGGCGAGGGATTTTTAAACTGTATGTTGATTCCCAATCCATAAGTCATTTCTTACAAAAATATAGTCCGTTACGCATGATAAATTTCTTTACAATAATCTATGACTGTGAGGTCTGCTTTTTTTAAGTGGATAAAATAATGGCTTGTTTGACTCGGGTAAATATCCCACTACATGTTCACTTGAGAATTTAATGAGCGTTTATTATTCTCTTTAAAAGTTTTGGATCCATAGGTCATTTGCATCTTTAACATGTTTCAAGCATGCATATCCATTTTTAAAACATGTGCTAAATCTCTTTCTTATAAAATTCCAAGTTATTAGGTTTAAACAAGTGGAATTTCCCAAACATGGATAAAAATACTTTTGTGTTCATTTGTTGTATGTGAATAAATTTGATTTACTTCCATTTGTTATTTTTTTTTGAACTTTTTCCATACATAAACTCTAACATTTTCATTTTGTTTTGATCTATTTGCATTTTCATCACTTTTCTTGTTTACGAGATGAAGGGGGAGTGGAAACTCAAGCTTTGTTTTAAGAAAGAAGTATACATCTAAAAAGGAATTGCACAATGCACAAATGTAGAGGGAGATAATTTCAAAAAGTGTCTGTAATTTTTAAGGATTGTAAACTCTTTTTAGTTTATATATATTAGGTTTTGCAATCGTCTGAAAATGGAGGAGGCGGGGGAATTTTAAACTGAGTGTTGAATCCCAATCCATAAGTCATTTCTTACAAAAATATAGTCCGTTAGGCATGATAAATCACTTTATCATCATCTATGATTGTTAGGTCAGCTTTTTATAAGTGGGCAAAATGATGGCTTGTTTGACTTAGGTTAATATCCCATTGCACGTTCACTTGAGAATTTAATGTGCGTTTTTTATTCTCTTTAAAAGGCTTGGATCCATTGGTCATTTGCATCTTTAACATGTTTCAAGCATGCATATCCATTTTTAAAATTTGTGTAGAAATGTCTTTCTGATAAAATTCTAAGCTATTTGGGTTGAACTAGTGGAATTTCCCAAACTTGGATAACAAAACTTTTGTGTTCATTTGTGGTATGTGAATAATTTTTATTTACTAACATTTGTTATTTTTTTAAACTTTTTCCATACATAAACTCTAAAATATTCATTTTGTTGTGATCTATTTGCGTTTTCATCTCTTTTCTTGTTTACGAGATGAAGGGGGAGTGGAAACTAAAGTTTTGATTGATGAAAAAGTATACATCTAAAATATAAATGCACAATACACAAATGTAGAGGATGATAATTCAAAAAAATCTCTGAAATTTTTGGGGATTATAAACTCTTTTTAGTTTCTATATATCGTGTTTTCATATCGACTGGAAAAGGGGGAGGCGAAGGATTTTTAAACTGAGTGTTGACTTTCAATCCATAAGTCATTTCTTACCAAAATATAGCCCTTTATGCATGATAAATCGCCTTACAATCATATATAATTGTTAGGTCAGCTTTTTGTAAGGGGGTAAAATAATGGCTTGCTTGACTCGAGTAAATATCCCACCACATGTTCACTTGAGAATTTAATGAGTGTTTGTTATTCTCTTTAAAAGGTTTGGATCCATAGGTCATTTGAATCTTTAACATGTTTCAAGCATGCATATCCATTTTTAAAACATGTGTAGAAATCTCTTTCTTATAAAATTCCAAGCTATAAGGGTTGAACTAGTGGAATTTCCCAAACTTGGATAACAATACTTTTGTGTGCATTTGTTACATGTGAATAAATTTTCTTTACTTACATTTGTTATTGTTTTAAACTTTTTCCATACTGAAACTCTAAAATTTTCAGTTTGTTGTTATCTATTTGTGTTTTCATCACTTTTCTTGTTTACGAGATGAAGGGGGAGTGGAAACTCAAGTTTTGATATAAGAAAAAGGTATATATCTAAAATGGAATTGCACAATGCACAAATGTAGAGGGAGATAATTCCAAAAAGTTTCTGTTATTTTAGGGATTGTAAACTCTTTTTATTTTTTATATATTAGGTTTTGCAATCTTCTAGAAAAGGGGGAGGTGGGGATTTTTAAACTGAGTGTTGACTCCCAATCCATAAGTCATTTCTTACAAAAATATAGCCCGTTATGCATGATAAATCACTTTACCATCATCTATGATTGTTAGGTCAGCTTTTTGTAAGTGGGCAAAATAGTGGCTTGTTTGACTTGGGTAAATATCGCACTGCACGTTCATATGAGAATTTAATGTGCGTTTATTAAGAAATCTTTCCCATTATTACAGTGGATCCTCAAACAAACATAGTTTGTATCGAATCAAGTATATATTTCGACTTTCTTATGCTAGAACTTTGGCTCGTAAACACAAAAGAACAGTACACACTTTTTTGAAAAAATTAGGTTCGGAATTCTTAGAGGAATTCCTTCCGGAAGAAGAACAAGTTCTTTCTTTGTTCTTCCCAAGAATCTCTTCTCTTTCACATAGGATATATAAGGAATGTATTTGGTATTTTGATATTATCTTTAAAAAGTTTGGATCCATAGGTCATTTGCATCTTTAACATGCTTCAAACATGCATATCCATTTTTAAAACGTGTAGAATTATCTTTCTTATAAAATTCGAAGTTGTTTGGGTTGAACAAGTGGAATTTTCCAAACTTGGATAACAAAAATTTTGTGTTCATTTGTCGTGTGTGAATAATTTTTATTTACATACATTTATTATGTTTTTAAACTTTTTCCATACATAAACTCTAAAATTTTCATTTTGTTGTGATCAATTTGCATTTTCATCTCTTTTCTTGTTTACGAGATGAAGGGAGAGTGGAAACTCAAGTTTTGATTTATGAAAAAGTATACATCTAAAATATAAATGCATAATTCACAACTATAGAGGAAGATAATTCATAAAACTCTCTGTAATTTTTGGGGATTATAAACTATTTTTAGTTTTTATATTAGGTTTTACAATCGATGGGAAAAGGGGGAGGTGAGGGATTTTTAAACTGAGTGTTGACTGTCAATCCATAAGTCATTTCTTACCAAAATGTAGCCCTTTATGCATGATTAATCGCTTTACAATCATCTATGATTGTTAGGTCAGCTTTTTGTAAGTGGGTAAAATAATGGCTTGCTTGATTCGGGTAAATATCCCACCACATGTTCACTTGAGAATTTAATGACCGTTTGTTATTTTCTTTAAAAGGTTTGGATCCATAGGTCATTTGAATCTTTAACATTTTTCAAGCATGCATATCCATTTTTAAAACATGTGTAGATATATCTCTCTTCTAAAATTCCAAGCAATAAGTGTTGAACTAGTGGAATTTCCTAGACATGGATAACAATACTTTTGTGTTCATTTTTTATGTGGGAATAAATTTTCTTTACTTACATTTGTTATTGTTTAAAATTTTTTCCATAGATAAACTCTATAATTTTCAGTTTGTTGTTTTCTATTTGCGTTTTCATCTCTTTTCTTGTTTACGAGATGAAGGGGGAGTGGAAACTCAAGTTTTTATTGATGAAAAAGTATACATCTAAAATGTAAATGAACAATGCACAAATGTAGAGGGAGATAATTCCAAAAAGCCTCTGTAATTTTTGGGGATTATAAAATATTTTTCTTTTTTATATATTAATTTGCAATTGTCGGGAAAAGGGGGAGACATGGGATTTTTAAGTTGAGTGTTGACTCCCAATCCATAATTCATTTATGACAAAAATATCGCCCGTTATGCATCATTTTACAATCAAATATGATTGTTAGGTTTGCATTTTTTAAATGGGCAAGCTAATGGCTTGTTTGACTTGGGTAAATATCCTACCGCATGTTCACTTGAGAATTTAATGAGCGTTTATTATTCTCTTTAAAACCTTTGGATCGATAGGTCGTGTGCATATTTAAAATGTTTCAAGCATGCCTATCCATTTTTAAAACATGTGTACAACTCTGTTTCTTAAAAAATTCAAAGCTATTAGGGTTGAACTAGTGGAATTTCCAAAATTTGGATATCAAATCTTTTGTGCTCATTTGTGAATTGTGAATAAATTTTCTTTACTTTCATTTGTTATTGTTTTAAATGTTTTCCATAGAAAAACTCTACAATTTTCATTTTTTTGTGATCTATTTGCGTTTTCATCTCTTTTCTTGTTTACAAGATAAAGGGGGAGTGGAAACTCAAGTTTTGATTTCAGAAAAAAATATAGATCTACAATGGAAATGCATAATGCACAAATTTAGAGTGAGATAATTCTAAATTGTCTCTATAATTTTTATGGATTGTAAATTCTTTTTAGTTTTTATTTGTTAGGTTTTCCAATCGACAGGAAAAGGGGGTGGCGGGGATTTTTAACCTAAGTGTTGATCCCCTATCAATAACTCAGTTCTTACAAAAATATAGCCTGTTAGGCTTGATAAATCACTATAAAATCATCTATGATTTTTAGGTCAGCCTTTTGTAAGTGGGCAAAATAATGGTTTGTTTGACTTGGGTAAATATCCCACCGCACGTTCACTTGAGAATTTAATTAACATTGGTTATTCTCTTTAAAAGGTTTTGATTCATAGGTCATTCGCATCTTTAACATGATTCAAGCATGCATATCCATTTTGAAAACATGTGTCTTTCTTATAAAGTTCCAAGCTATTAGGGTTGAACTAGTGGAATTTCCCAAACTTGGATAACAAAACTTTTGTGTTCATTTGTGGCGTGTGAATTAATTTTCTTTTGTTACATTTGTTATTTTTTCAAACTTTTTCCACACTTAAACTCTAAAATTTTCATTTTGTTGTGATCTATTTGCGTTTTCATCTATTTTCTTTGTTTACGAGATAAAGGTGAAATGGAAACTCAAGTTTTGATTTTAGAAAAAAGTATACATCTAAAATTGAAATGTACAATGGACAAATGTAGAGGGAGATAATTTCTACAAGTGTCTCTAATTTTAAGGGATTGTAAACTCTTTTTAGTTTTTATATATTAGGTTTTGAAAACGTCGGTTAAAGGGGGAGGCGGGGAATTTTTAAACTGAGTATTGACTCCCAATCCCTAACTCATTTCTTACAAAAATAAACCCCATTACGCATGATAAATGGCTTTACAATTATCTATCATTGTTTGGTCAACTTTTAGTTGGTTAGCAAAATAATGACTTGTTTGACTCGGGTATAAATCCCACTGCACGTTCACTAGAGGATTTAGTGAGTTTTTGTTATTCTCTTACAAAGGTTTGGATCCATAGGTCATTTGCATCTTTAACATGTTTCAAGCATGCATATCCCTTTTTTTTAACAAGTGTAGAAATCTCTTTCTTAAAAAATTCAAAGCTATTAGGGTTGAACTAGTGGAATTTGACAAACATGGATAACAAAACTTTTGTGTACTTTTGTGGTGTGTCAATAATTTTTCTTTATTTACATTTGTTATTGTTTTAAACTTTTTCCTTACATAAACTCTAAAATTTTCATTTTGTTGTGATCTATTTGCGTTTTCATCTCTTTTCTTGTTTACGAGATGAAGGGGAAGTGGAAACTCTAGTTTTCATTTATGCAAAAAGTATACATCTAAAATATAAATGCACAATACACAAATGTAGAGGGAGATAATTCCAAAAACTGTCTGTAAATCTTAGGGATTGTAAACTCTTTTTAGTATTTATATATTAGGTTTTGCAAATGTTGGAAAAAGAGGGAGGCGGGGGATTTTTAAAATGAGTGTTGACTCCCAATCCATAATTCTTTTCTTAAAAAAATATATCCTGTTACACAAGATAAATTGCTTTAATATCATCTATGATTGTAAGGTGTGCTTTTTGTAAGTGGGTAAAATAATGGCTTGTTTGATACGGGTAAATATCCCACCACATGTTCACTTGAAAATTTAATGAGCGTTTGTTATTCTCTATAAAAAGTTTGGATCCATAGGTCATTTGAATCTCTAACATGTTTCAAGCATGCATATCCATTTTTAAAACATGTGTAGAAATCTCTTTCTTATAAAATTCACAACTATTAGGTTTGAACTAGTGAAATTTCCAAAACTTGGATAACAATACTTTTGTGTTCATTTGTTGTGTGTGAATAAATTTTCTTTATTTACATTTGTTCTTGTTTTAAACTTTTTCCATACATAAACTCTAAAATTTTCATTTTTTTGTGATCAATTTATGTTTTCATCTCTTTTCTTGTTTACGAGATGAAGGGCGAGTGGAAACTAATATTTTGATTTAAGAAAAAAGTATACATCTAAAATGGAATTGCAAAATTCCCAAATGTAGAGGGAGATAATTCCAAAAAAGTGTCTGTAATTTTTAGGGATTGTAAACTCTTTTTAGTTTTTATATATTTGGTTTTGCTATCATTAGGAAAAGGGGAAGGCAGGGGATTTTTAAACTGAGTGTTGACTCCCAATCCATAAGTCATTTCTAACAAAAATATAGCCTATTACGCATGATAACTCACTTGACCATCATCTATAACTGTTAGGTCAGCTTTTTGTAAGTGGGCAAAATAGTGGGTTGTTTGACTCGGGTAAATATCCCACCGCATGTTCACTTGAGAATTTAATGAGCGTTTGTTATTTTCTTTAAATGGTTTGGATGAATAGGTCATTTGCATCTTTAACATATTTCAAGCATGCATACCCATTTTTAAAACATGTGTAGAAATGTCTTTCTTATAAAACTCCAAGCTATTTAGGTTGAACTAGTGGAATTTCCCTAACTTGGATAACAAAACTTTAGTGTTCATTTGAGTTGTGTGAATAAATTTTCTTTACTTACATTTGTTATTTTTTAAAACATTTTACATATATAAACTCTAAAATATTTATTTTTTGTGATCTATTTGCTTTTTAATCTCTTTTCTTGTTTACGGGATGAAGGGGGAATGGAAACTCAAGTTTTGATTTATGAGAAAGTATACATCTAAAATGGAAATGCTCAATGCACAAATGTAGAGGGATATAATTCCAAAAAGTGTCTTTAATTTTTAGGTATTGTAAACTCTTTTATTTTTTTATATATTAGGTATTGCAATCATCGGGAAAAGGGGGAGACGGGGGATTTTTAACTGAGTGTTGACTCCCAATCCATAAGTCATTTCTAACAAAAATATACCCCATTAATCAAGATAAATTGCTTTAAAATGATCTTTGATTGTTAGGTCAGCTTTTTGTAAGTGGGCACATAAATGGCTTGTTTGACTTTGGTAAATAACGCACCGCACATTCACTTGAAAATTTAATGAGTGTTTGTTATTCTCTTAATAAGGTTTGGATCCATAGGTCATTTGCATCTTTAACATGTTTCAAGCATGCATATGCATTTTTAAAACATGTGTAGAAATCTCTTTCTTATAAAATTCCAAGCTATTTAGTTTGAACTAGTGGAATTTCCCAAACTTGGATAACAAAACTTTTGTGTTCATTTGTGGTGTGTGAATAAATTTTCTCTACTTATATTTGTTATTATTTTAAACTTTTTCCAAACATAAACTCAAAAATTTTCATTTTGTTCTGGTCAATTTGCGTTGTCATCTCTTTTCTTGTTTATGAGATGAAGGAGAAGTCGAAACTCAAGTTTTGATTTAAGAAAAAAGTATACATCTAAAATGGAAATGCACAATGCACTAATGTAGAGGGAGCACTAATGTAGAGGGAGATAATTCCAAAAAGCGTCTGTAAATAATTACGAACTGTAAAATCTTTTTAGTTTTTTATAAATTAGGTTTTGAAATCATGGGGAAAAGTGTTGAACACAATCCACAAGTCCTTTCTTACAAAAATATAGACCGTTACACATGATAAATCGCTTTACATTCATCAATGATTGTTAGGTCAACTTTTTGTATGTGGGTAAAAAAATGGCTTGTTTGACTCGTGCAAATATCCCTCCGCACACTCAATTGAAAATTTAATTAGCGTTTGTTATTCTCTTTAAAAGGTTTGAATCCATAGGTCATTTTCATCTGTAACATGTTTGAAGCATGCATATCCATTTTTAAAACATGCGTACAAATCTCTTTCTTATATAATTCCAAGCTATTAGGGTTGAACAAGTAGAATTTCCAAAATTTGAATAATAAAATTTTATTTTTCATTTGTGGAGTGTGAATAAATTTTCTTTTCTTAAATTTTTTATTGTTTTAAAATTTTTCCATACATCAACTCTAAAATTTTCATTTTGTTGTGATCTATTTGCGTTTTCATCACTGTTCTAGTTTACGAGATGAAGGGGGAGTTGAAACTCATGTTTTGATTTAAGAGAAAAGTAAACATCTAAAATGGAAATGCACAATGCACAAATGTAGACAGAGATAATTCCAAAAGTGTCTGTAAATTTTAGGGATTGTAAACTCTTTTTAGTTTCTATATATGAGGTTTTCCAATCGTCAGGAAAAGGGGGAGGTGGGGGATTTTTAAACTGAGTGTTGACTCCCAATCCATAAGTCATTTGTTACAAAAATATAGTCCGTTATGCATGATAAATCATTTTACAATAATCTATGATTGTTTGGTCAACTTTTTGTAAGTGGGAAAAATATTGGCTTGTTTGACTCAGGTAAAAATCCCACCGCATGCTCACTTGAGAATTTGATGAGTGTTTTTCATGCTCTTTAAAAGGTTTGGATCCATAGGTCATTTGCATCATTAACATGTTTCAAACATGCATATCCATTTTTAAAACATGTATAGAAATTTTTTTCTTATAAAATTCCAAGCTATAAGGGTAGAACTTGTGGAATTTCCCAAACTTGGATAACAAACTTTTATGTTCATTTGTGGTGTATCAATAAATTTTCTTTACATACATTTGTTATTGTTTTTAACTTTTTCCATATATAAACTCTAAAAATTTTATTTTGTTGTGATCTATTTGCGTTTTCATCTCTTTTCTTGTTTACGAGATGAAGGGGAAGTGGAAACTCTTGTTTCGATTTAAGAAAAAAGTATACATCTAAAATGGAAATGCACAATGCACAAATGTACAGGGAGATAATTCCAAAAAAGTATCTGTAATATTTAGGGATTGTAAACACTTTTTAGTTTTTATATATTAGGTTTTGCAAACTTTGGGAAGAGGGGGATGCGGGAGATTTTTAAACTGAGTGTTGACTCCTAATCCATAAGTCATTATTTAAAAAAATATAGCCCATTAAGCATGATAAATTGCTTTACATTCATCTATGATTGTAAGGTCAGTTTATTTGAAGTGGGAAAAATAATAACTTGTTTGACTCGGGTAAATATCCCACCATATGTTCAATTGAGAATTTAATGAGCGTTTTTTATTCTCTTTAAAAGGTTTGGATCCATAGGTCATTTGCATCTTTAACATGTTTCAACCATGCATAACCACATTTAAAACATGTGTAAAAATCTGTTTCTTAATAAATTCCAAGCTATTAGGGTTGAACTAGTTGAATTTCCCAAACTTAGATAAAGAAACTTTTGTGTTCATTTGTGGTGTGTGAATAAGCTTCCTTTACTTAAATTTGTTATTGTTTTAAAATTTTTCCACACATAAACTCTAAAATTTTCATTTTGTTGTGATCCTTTTATATTTTCTTCTCTTTTCTTGTTTACGAGATGAAGGGCGAGTGGAAACTCATGTTTTGATTTAAGCAAAAAGTATATATCTCAAATGGAAATGGACAATGCACAAATGTAGAGGGCGATAATTCCAAAAAGTGTCTGTAATTTTTAGGGATTGTAAACTCTTTTTATTTTTTATATATTAGATTTTGCAATCGTGGAGAAAAGGGGGAGGCGGGGGATTTTTAAACTGAGTGTTGACACCTAATCCATAAGTCATTTCTTACAAAATTATAGCCCATTACACATGATAAATCGTTTCACAATCATCTATCATTGTTAGGCCAACTTTTTGTAAGTGGGCAAAATAATGGCTTGTTTGACTCGGGTAAATAGCCCATCGCACGTTCACTTGAGAATTTAATGAGCGTTTGTTATTTTCTTTAAAAAGTTCGGATCCATAGGTCATTTGCATATTTAACATGTTTCAAGCATGCATATCAATTTTTAAAAGATGTGTAGAAATCTCTTTCTTATAAAATTTGAGGCTATTAGGGTTGAACTAGTGGAATTTCCCAAACCTGGATAACAAAACTTTTGTGCTCATTTGTGGTGTGTGAATAAATTTTATTTATTTAAATTTTTTATTGTTTTAAAATTTTTCCATATATAAACTCTAAAATTTTCATTTTGTTGTGATCTATTTACGTTTTCATCTCTTCTATTTTTTACAAGATGAAGGGGGAGTGGAAACTCAAGTTTTTATTTAAGAAAAATGTATACATCTAAAATGGAAATGCACAATGCACAAATGTTGAGGGAGATAATTCAAAAAACTCTCTTAAATTTTTAGGTATAGTAAACACTTTCTAGTTTTTTAATATTAGGTTTTGCAATCGTGGGGAAAAGGGGGAGGCGAGGAATTTTTAAACTGAGTCTTGACTCCCAATCTATAAGTCATTTCTCACAAAAATATAGCCCATTACACATGTTAAATCGCTTTACAATCTTCTATGATTGTTAGGTCAGCTTTTTTTAAGTGGGCAAAATAATGGCTTGTTTGACTCGGGTAAATATCCCACCGCACATTCACTTGGAAATTTAATGAGCGAATGTTATTCTCTTTTAAAAGTTTTGGATCCATAGGTCATTTTCATTTTGAACTTGCTTCAAGCATGCATATTCATTTTTAAAACATGTTTCTTTCTTATAAAATTCCAAGCTATTAGGGTTGAACGCGAGGAATTTCCCAAAATTGGATAACAAAACTTTTTTGTTCATTTGTTGTGTGTGAATAAATTTTCTTTACTTACAATTGTTTTTTTTTTAACTTTTTCAACTCATAAAATCTAAAATTTTAATTTTTCTGTGATCTATTTGCGTTTTCATCCCTTCTTTTTACTTACGAGATAAAGGGGAAGTGGAAACTCAAGATTTGATTTTAGAAAAAAGTATACTTCTAAAATTGAAATGTACAATGGAAAATGTAGCGGGAGAAAATTCCAATCGCCGGGAAAAGGAGGAGGTGGGGGATTTTTAAACTGAGTGTTGACTCCCAATCCATAAGTCATTTCTTACAAAAATATAGCCTGTTACTTATGACAAATTGCTTTACAATCATCTATGATTGTAAGCTCATCTTTTTGTAATTGTGCAAAATAATGGCTTTTTTAACTCGTGTAAATATCCCACCGCATGTTCACTTGAGAATTTAATGAGCGTTTGTAATTCTCTTTAAAAGGTTTGGATCCATAGGTCATTTGCATCTTTAACATGTTTCAAGCATGCATATTCATTTTTAAAACATGTGTAGAAATCTCTTTCGTATAAAATTCCAAGCTCTTAAGGTTGAACTAGTGGAATTTCCCAAACTTGGATAACAAAACTTTTGTGTTCATTTGTGGTCTGTGAATAAGTTTTCTTTACTTACATTTGTTATTGTTTTAAACTTTTTCCGTACATAAACTCTAAAATTTTCATTTTTTTGTGATCTATTTGCGTTTTCATCTCTTTTCTTCTTTACGAGATGAAGGGATAGTGCAAACTCAAATTTCTATTTAAAAAAAAAGTATACATCTAAAACGGAAATTCACTATGCACAAACGTAGAGGGAGATAATTCAAAAAAGTCTCTGTAATTTTTAGGGGTAGTAAACTGTTTCTAGTTTTTATATATTAGGTTTTGCAATCATCAGAAAAAGGGGAAGCGGCTGATTTTAAACTTAGTGTTGACTCCCAATCCATCAGTCATTTCTTACAAAAATATAGCCCGTTAGGAAAGATAAATTGCTTTACAATCATCTATGATTGTTAGGTCAGCTTTTTGTTAGAGGGCAAAATAATGGCCTGTTTGACTCGGGTAAATATTCCACCGAACGTTCACTTAACAATTTAATGAGCGTTTCTTACTCTTTTTAAAAGGTTTTGATCCATGGGACATTTGCAACTTTAACATGTTTCCAGCATGCATATCCATTTTTAAAACAAGTGTAGAAATCTCTTTCTTATAATATCCATTTTTAAAACAAGTGTAGAAATCTCTTTCTTATAAAATTCCAAGCTAATAAGGTAGAACTAGTGGAATTTCCCTAATTTGGATAACAAAAATTTTCTGTTCATTTGTGGTGTATGAATAAGTTTTCTTTACTTATATTTGTTATTGTTTTAAACGTTTTCCATACATAAACTCTAAAATTTCAATTTTGTTGTGATCTATTTGCATTTTCATCTCTTTTCTTGTTTACGAGATGAAGGGGGAGTGAAAAGTCTAGTTTTGATTTAAGAAAAAAGTATACATCTAAAATGGAAATGCATAATGCACAAATGTAGAGGGAGAGAATTCCAAAAAGTGTCTCTAAATTTTAAGGATTGTAAACTCATTCTAGTTTTTATAGATTAGGTTTTGCAATTTTGGGGAAAAGGGGGAGGCAGGGGATTTTAAAACTGAGTGTTGACTCCTAATCCATCAGTCATTTCTTAAAAAATATAGCCCAGTAGGCATGATCAATAGCTTTACATTCATCTATGATTGTTTGGTCTGCTTTTTGTTAGTGGGTAAAATAATGAATTGTTTCGCTTGGGTAAATAGCCCACCGCACATTCACTTGAGAATTTAATGAGTGTTTCTTACTCTCTCTAAAAGGTTTGGATCCATAGGTCATTTGCATCTTTAACATGTTTCAAGCATGCATATCCATTTTTAAAACATGTGTAGAAATGTCTTTCATATAAAATTCCAAACTATTTGGGTTGAACTAGTGGAATTTCCCAAACTCTGATAAAAAAACTTTTGTGTTCATTTGTGGTATGTGAATAAATTTTATTTCCTTAAATTTGTTATTTTTTTAAACTTTTTCCATACATAAAGTCTAAAATTTTCATTTAGTTGTGATCTATTTACGTTTTCACCTCTTTTCTTATTTATGAGATGAAGGGGGAGTGAAAACTCAAATTTTGATCTAAGAAAAAAGTATACATCTAAAATGGAAATGCACAATGCACAAATGTAGAGGGAGATAATTCAAAAAAGTCTCTGAAATTTTTAGGGGTAGTAAACTTTTTCTAGTTTTTATATGTTAGGTTTTGCAATCGTCAAGAAAAGGGGGAGGCAGGGGATTTTTAAACTGAGTGTCAACTCCCGATCCATAAGTCATTTGTTACAAAAATATTTCTAGTTATGCATGTTAAATCACTTTACAATCATCTATGATTGTTAGGTCAGCTTTTTGTAAGTAGGCAAAAAAATGGCTCATGTGACTCTGGTAAATTTGCCACAGCACGTTCACTTGAAAATTTAATGAGCATCTGTTATTCTCTTTAAAATATTTAGATCCATAGGTCATTTTCATCTTTAACTTGTTTCAAGCATGCATATCCATTTTTAAAACATGTGTCTTTCTTATAGAATTCCAAGCTATTAGGGTTGAACGAGAGGAATTTCCCAAACTTGGATAACAAAACTTTTGTGTTCATTTGTGGTGTGTGAATAAATTTTCTTTACTTACATTTTTTTTTTAAAATTTTCCACACATAAACTCTAAAATTTTCAATTTTTTGTGATCTATTTTGGTTTTCATCTCTTCTCTTTCTTTACGAGATGAAGGGGAAGTGAAAACTCAAGTTTTGATTTTAGAAAAAAGTGTACGTCTAAAATTGAAATGTACAATGGACAAATGTACTGGGAGATAATTCCAAAAAGTGTCTCTAATTTTTAGATATTGTAAACTCTTTTTAGTTCATATATATTAGGTTATGCTATCGATGGGAAAATGGGGAGGCAAGGGATTTTTAAACTAAGTGTTGACTCCCAATCCATCAGTCATTTCTTAGAAAAATATTACCCGTTACTTATGAGAAATTTCTTTACAATCATCTATGATTGTAAGATCATCTTTTTGTAAGTCGGAAAAATAATGGCTTGTTTGACTCAGGTAAATATCCCACCGCATGTTCACTTGAGAATTTAATGAGCGTTTGTTATTCTCATTAAAAGGTTTTGATCCATAGGTCATTTGCATCTTTAACATGTTTCAAGCATGCATATCCATTTTTAAAACATGTGTAGAAATCTCTTTCTTATAAAATTCCAAGCTATTAGGGTTGAACTAGTGGAATTTCTCAAACTTGGATAACAAAACTTTTGTGTTCATTTGTGGTGTGTGAATAAGTTTTCTTTACATACATTTGATATTGTTTTAAACTTTTTCCATACTTAAACTCTAAAATTTTCATTTTGTTGTGATCTATTTGCGTTTTCATCTCTTTTCTTGTTTACGAGATGAAGGGAGAGTGCAAACTAATGTTTCTATTTAAGAAAAAAGTATACATCTAAAATGAATTTTCACAATGCACAAATGAAGAGGGAGATAATTCAAAAAGTCTCTATAATTTTTAGGGATAGTAAACTCTTTTGAGTTTTTAGATGTTAGATTTTGCAATCATCAGGAAAAGGGGAAGGGGCCTGATTTTTAAACTGAGTGTTGACTCCCAATCCATCAATCATTTCTTTTCAAAAAAATGGCCCTTTACACATGATAAATCGATTTAAAATCATCTATGATTATTAGGTCATCTTTTTGTTAGTGGGCAAAATAATGGCTTGTTTCACTCAGGTTAATATCCCACCGCACGTTCACTTTAGAATTTAATGAGCTTTCTTACTCTCTTTAAAAGGTTTGGATCCATAGGTCATTTGCATCTTGAACATGTTTCAAGCATGCATATCTATTTTTAAAACATGTGCAGAAATGTCTTTCATATAAAATTCCAAGCTATTTGGGTTTAACTAGTGGAATTTCCCAAACTCTGATAACAAAACTTTGTGTTCATTTGTGGTGTGTGAATAAATTTTCTTTACTTACATTTGTTATTGTTTTAAACTTTTCCATACATAAAATATGAAATTTTCATTTTGTTGTGATCTATTCGCGTTTTCATCTCTTTTCTTGTTTACGAGATGAAGGGGGAGTGAAAACTCAAGTTTTGATTTAAGAAAAAATAATACATCTATAATGGAAATGCAAAATGCACAAATGTGGAGGGAGATAATACAAAAAAGTCCCAGAAATTTTTAGGGGTAGTAAAGTGTTTTGTAGTTTTTATATATTAGTTTTTGAAATCGTAGAGGAAAGGGGTAGGCGGGGGATTTTTAAACTGAGTTTTGACTCCCGATCCGTAAGTCATTTCTTACAAAAATATAGCCTGTTATGCATGTTAAATCGCTTTACAATCATCTTTGATTGTTAGGTCAACTTTTTGTAAGTGGGAAATATAATGGCTTGTTTGACTCGGGTTAATATCCCAGTGCTCGTTCACTTGAGAATTTAATGAGCGTTTGTTATTCTCTTTAAAAGGTTTTGATCCATAGGTCATTTGCATCTTAAACAACTTTCAAGCATGCATATCCATTTTTAAAACATGTGGAGAAATCTCTTTCTTATAAAATTCCAAGCTATTAGGGTTGAACTAGCAGCATTTCCAAAACTTAGATAACAAAACTTTTGTGTTCATTTGTAGTGTGTGAATAAATTTTATTTACTTATATTTATTACTGTTTTTACCTTTTTCCATACTTAAACTCTAAAATTTTCATTTTCTTGTGATCTATTTGCGTTTTCATCACTTTTCTTGTTTACGAGATGAAGGGGGAGTGGAAACTCATGTTTTGATTTAAGAAAATAGTATACATCTAAAATGGAAAGGCACAATGCACAAATGTAGAGGGAGATGATTCAAAAAAGTGTTTGTAATTTTTAGGGATTTTAAACACTTTTTAGTTTTTATATATTAGGATTTGCAATCATCGGGAAAAGGGGATGGCGTGGGATTTTTAAACTGATTGTTGACTCCCATTCCATAAGTCATTTCTTACAAAAATATAGCCTGTTACTCATGATAAATCGCTTTACAATCACCTATAATTGTTAGGTTAGCTTTTTTTAAGTGGGCAAAATAATAGCTTGTTCGACTCGTGTATATATCCCACCGCACGTTCACTTGAGAATTTAGTGAGCGTTTGTTATTCTCTTTAAATGGTTTGGATCCAAAGGTCATTTGCATCTTTAACATGTTTCAAGCATGCATATGCAATTTTAAAACATGTGTAGAAATCTATTCCTTATAAAATTCAAAGCTATTAGGGTTACTCTCAATCCATCAATCTTTTCTTAAAAAAGTAAAGTGCGTTACGCATGATAGATCACTTTACAATCATCTATGATTGCAGGTCAGTTTTTTGTCAGTGGGCAAAATAATGGCTTGTTTCACTCAGGTAAATATCCCAACGTACATTCACTTGAGAATTTAATGAGCGTTTGTTACTCTCTTTAAAAGGTTTGGATCCATAGGTCATTTGCATCTTTTAAAGGTTTCAAGCATGCATATCCATTTTAAAAACATGTGTAGAAATGTCTTTCTTATAAAATTCCAAGCTATTTGGGTTGAACTAGTGGAATTTCCCAAACTTGGATAACAAAACTTTAGTGTTCATTTGTGGTGTGTGAATAAATTTTCTTTACATACATTTGTTATTTTTTTATGCTTTTTCCATACGTAAACTCTAAAATCTTCATTTTGTCGGGATCTATTTGCGTTTTCATCTCTTTTCTTGTTTACGGGATGAAGGGGGAGTGGAAACTCAAGTTTTGATTTAAGAAAC
The DNA here is from genome assembly GCF_029961685.1 of Aristolochia californica. Taxonomy (NCBI): domain Eukaryota; kingdom Viridiplantae; phylum Streptophyta; class Magnoliopsida; order Piperales; family Aristolochiaceae; genus Aristolochia; species Aristolochia californica. The sequence continues at coordinate 8,305,179 of NW_027182257.1, forward strand.
AAGTATACATCTAAAATGGAAATGCACAATACACAAATCTTGAAAGAGATAATTCAAAAAAGTCTCTGCAATTTTTAGGGATAGTAAACTCTTTCTAGTTTTTATATATTAGGTTTTATAATCTTCCAGAAAAGGGGAGGCAAGGGATTTTTAAACTAAGTGGTCACTCCCGATCCATAAGTCATTTCTTAAAAAAATATAGACCGTAACGCATGTTAAATCGGTTTACAATCATCTACGATTGTTAGGTCAGCTTTTTGTAAGTGGGAAAAATAATGGCTTGTTTGACTGGGGTAAATATCCCACCGCACGTTCACTTGAGAATTTAATGAGTGTATGTTGTTCTCTTTAAAATTTTCGGATCCATAGGTCATTTTCATCTTTTATATGTTTCAAGCAAGGATATCCAGTTTTAAAACATGTGTCTTTCTTATAAAATTCTATGCTATTAGGGTTGAACTAGAGGAATTTCCTAAACTTGGATAACAAAACTTTTGTGTTCATTTGTGGTGTGTGAATAAATTTTCTTTACTTACATTTTTTTTTTTTAAACTTTTTCGACACTTAAACTCTAAAAGTTTCATTTTGTTGTGATCTACTTGCATTTTCATCTCTTTTCTTTGTTTACTAGATGAAGGGGAAGGGGAAACTCAAGTTTTGATTTTAGAAAAAAGTATACATCTAAAATTGAAATGTACCATGTACAAATGTAGAAGGAGATAATTCATCAAAGTGTCTCTAATTTTTATGGATTGTAAACTCTTTTTAGTTGATACATATTAGGTTTTCCAATCGTCGGGTAAAGGGTGAGGCAGGGGATTTTTAAACTGAGTGTTGACTCCTTATCCATAAGTCATTTCTTACAAAAATAAAGCTTATTACGCATGATAAATCACATTACAACCATTTATGATTGTTAGGTCTGCTTTTAGTTAGAGGGCAAAATAATCGCTTGTTTGACTCGGGAATATATACCACCGCACATTCACTTGAGAATTTAGTGAACATTTCTTATTCTTTTTAAAAGGTTTGGATCTATAGGTCATTTGCATCTTGAACATGTTTCAAGCATTCATATCCATTTTTAAAATATGTGTAGAAATCTCTTTCTTATAAAATTTAAGGCAATTAGGGTTGAACTAGTGGAATTTCCCAAACTTGGATAACAAAACTTTTATGTTCATTTGTGGTGTGTGAATAAATTTTATTTACTTTATTTTTTTATTTTTTTTAACTTTCTCCATTTATAAACTCTAAAAATTTTATTTTGTTGAGATCTATTTGCGTTTTCATCTCTTTTCTTGTTTACGAGATGAAGGGGAAGTGGAAACTCTAGTTTCAATTTAAGAAAAAAGTATACATAAAAAATGGAAATGCACAATGCACAAATGTAGAGGGAGATAATTCCAAAAAAGTGTGTGTAATTTTTAGGGATTCTAAACACTTTTTAGTTTTTATATATTAGGTTTTGCAAACTTTTGGAAAAAGGGGATGCGGGGGATTTTTTAAATGAGTGTTGTTTCCCAAACCATAAGTCATTATTTAAAAAAATATAGCCCGTTACGCATGATAAATTGCTTTACATTCATCTATGATTGTAAGGTCAGCTTTTTGTAAGTGGGAAAAATAATGGCTTGTTTGACTCGGGTAAATATCCCACCACATGTTCAATTGAGAATTTAATGAGCGTTTTTTATTCTCTTTAGAAGGTTTGGATCCATAGGTCATTTATATATTTAACATGTTTCAAGCATGCATAACCATATTTAAAACATGTGTAGAAATCTCTTTCTTATTAATTTCCAAGCTATTAGGGTTGAACTAGTTGAATTTCCCAAACTTAGATAACAAAACTTTTGTGTTCATTTGTGGTGTGTGAATAAGCTTTCTTTACTTAAATTTGTTATTGTTTTAAACTTTTTTCATACATAAACTCTAAATTTTTATTTTGTTGTGATCCTTTTGTGTTTTCTTCTCTTTTCTTGTTTACGAGATGAAGGGGGAGTGGAAACTTATGTTTTGATTTAAGAAAAAAGTATGCATCTCAAAAGGAAATGGACAATGCACAAATGTAGAGGGAGATAATTCCAAAAATTTTCTGTCATTTTTAGGGATTGTAAACTCTTTTTTTTAATATATTTGGTTTTGTAATCGTGGGGAAAAGGGGGAGGTGGGGGGTTTTTAAACTGAGTGTTGACACCTAATCCTTAAGTCATTTCTTACAAAAATATAGCCCATTCGCATGATAAATCTTTTTACAATCATCTATCATTGTTAGGCATACTTTTTGTAAGTGGCCAAAATAATGGCTAGTTTAACTCAGGTAAATATCCCATTGCACGGTCACTTGAGAATTTAATGAGCGTTTTTTATTCTCTTTAAAATTTTTTGATCCATAGGTCATTTGCATCTTTAACATGTTTCAAGCATGCATATCCATTTTTAAAAGATGTGTAGAAATTTCTTTCTTATAAAATTTCAAGCTATTAGGGTTGAACTAGTGGAATTTTCCAAACCTGGATAACAAAACTTTTGTGTTCATTTTTGGTGTTTGAATCAATTTTCTTTACTTACATTTCTTATTGTTTTAAACTTTTTCCATACATAAACTCTAAAATTTTAATTTTGTTGTGATCTATTTGAGTTTTCATCTCTTTTCTTGTTTACGACTATGATTGTTAGGTAAGCTTTTTTGTAAATGGGAAAAATAATGGCTCTTTTGACTTGGGTAAATATCTCACCGCATGTTCATGTGAGAATTTAATGTGGTTTGGATCCCATAAGTCATTTGCATCTTTAACATGTTTCAAGCATGCATATCCATATTTAAAACATGTGTAGGAACGAATACGAATCTCTTTCTTAAAAAATTTCAACATATTAGGGTTGAACTAGTGGAATATCCAAAACTTGGATATCAAAACTTTTGTGTTGATTTGTGGTGTGTGAATAAAATTTCTTTACTTAAATTTGTTGTTGTGTTAAATTTTTTGAATACATAAACTCGAAAATTTTCATTTTGTTGAGATTTATTTGCTTTTTTTTATTTTTTAGTTTACGAGATAAAGGGAAAATTGAAAACTCAAGTTTTGATTTAAGAAAAAAGTATACATCTAAAATGGAAAAGCACAATTGCAGAGAGTGATAATTCCAAAAAGTGCCCAAATTTTTTAGGGATTGCAAACTCTTTCTTGTTTTTTGTATTCGGTTTCGCAATCATCGAGAAAAAAGGGAGGTGCGGGATTTTTAACTGAGTGTTGGCTCCCAATCCATAAGTCTTTTCTCACAAAAATATAGCCCGTTAACATCATTGACCAATAAATCACATGACAATCATCTCTGATTGTTAGGTCAGCTTTTTTGTAAATGGTAAAAATAATGGCTTGTTTGATTCGGGTAAATATCCCACCTCATGTTCATTTGAGAATTTCATGACGTCTTCATCCCGTAGGTCATTTAACATGTTTCAATTAGTTTCAAGCATGTTTCAAACATTCTTATCTATATTTAAAACATGTGTACGGTCAATTAGTAATATCTTTTTTTTATAAAATTCCAAGCTATTAGGGTTGAACTTTCTTTACTTACATTTGTTGTTGTTTGAATTTTTTTGCATACATAAACTCTAAAATTTTCATTTTGTTGTGATATATTTATTTTTTTATCTCTGTTTATGAGATAAAGGGGAAAGTGAAAACTCACGTTTTGATTTATGAAAAAAGTATACATCTAAGACAGAAATGCCCAAATGGAGAGAGAGATCATTCCGAAAAAATTTCATAATTTTTAGGGATTGCTAACTCTTTCTAGTTTTTATATATTAGGTTTCACAATCTTCTGGAAAAGGAGTAGGCAGGGGATTTATAACTGAGTGTTGACTCCCAATCCATAAGTCATTTCTAACAAAAATATATCCCATTACACATGATTGACCAATAAATTACATTACAATCATCTATGATTGTTAGGTTAGCTTTTTTGTAAATTGGCAAAATAATGGCTTGTTTGACTAGGGTAAATATACCACCGCATGTTCTCTTGAGAATTTAATGAGGTTTGGATCCCATAAGTCATTTGCATCTTTAACATGTTTCTAGCATGCATATCCATATTTAAAACATGTGTAGGAACAATTAGAAATCTATTTCTTAAAAAAATTCAAGATATTCATGTTGAACTAGTGGAATTTTCCAAACTTGGATATCAAAACTTTTGTGTTCATTTGGTGTGTGAATAAATTTTTTTACTTACATTTTTTGTTGTTTTAATTTTTTTGCATACATAAACTCTAAAATTTTCATTTTGTTCTGATATATTTGCCTTTTTATCTCTTTGTTTACGAGATAAAGGAAAAAGTGAAAACTTCGGTTTTGATTTAAGAAAAAAGTATACATCTAAAATGGAAATGTACAATTGTAGACAGAGATATTTCGAAAATGTGCCTGTGATTTTTACGGATTGCAAACTCTTTCATGTTTTTATATATTAGGTTGCCCCATCATCGGTAAAAGGGGGAGATGGGGGATTTTTAATTGAGTGTTGACTCCCAATCCATAAGTCATTTCTGACAAAATTATTGCCCGTTACGTATGATTGATCGATAAATCACTTTAAAATCTTCTATGGTTGTTTGGTCAACTTTTATATAAATGGGAAAAATAATGACTTGTTTGACTCGGGTAAATATCCCACCGCAGGTTCATTTGAGAATTTCATGAGGTCTGGATCCCATCGGTCATTTGTATCTTTAACATGTTTCAAACATGCATATCCATATTTAAAACAAGTGTAGGGTCAAATAGAAATCTCTTTCATATAAAATTCCAAGCTATTAGGGTTGAACTTTCTTTACTTATATTTGTTGTTGTTTGAATTTTTTTGCATACATAAACTCTAAAATTTTCATTTTGTTGTGATCTATTTGCCTTTATATCTCTGTTTACGAGATAATGGGAAAAGTGAAAACTCACGTTTTGATTTATGAAAAAAGTATGCATCTAAAATGGAAATGCACAAATTTAGAGAGAGATAATTCGAAAACGTTTCCGTAATTTTTAGGGATTGCTAACTCTTTCTAGTTTTCATATATTAGGTTTCACAATCGTCGGGAAAAGGAGTAAGCAGGGGATTTTTAACTGAGTGTTGACTCCCAATCAACAAGTCATTTCTAACAAAAATATATCCCATTACGCATGATTGACCGATTAATCACATTACAATCATCTATGATTTTTAGGTTAGTTTTTTTGTAAATTGGCAAAATAATGGCTTGTTTGACTAGGGTAAATATACCACCGCACATTCACTTGAAAATTTAATGAGGTTTGGATCCGTAAGTCATTTGCATCTTTAACTTGTCTTAATCATGCATATCCATATTTAAAACATGTGAAGGAAAAATTAGAAATCCCTTTCATAAAAAATTTTCAAGCTATTAGGGTTAAACTAGTGGAATTTCCCAAACTAGAATATCAAAAATTTTGTGTTCATTTGTGGTGTAAGAATAAATTTTCTTTACTTATATTTTTGGTAGTTTTAATTTTTTCGCATAAATAAATTCTAAAATTTTCATTTTTCTCTGACCTATTACCTTTTTATTTTTTTTATTTACGAGATAAAGGGAAAAGTGAAAACTCTAGTTTTGATTAAAGAAAAAAGTATACATCTGAAATGGAAATGCACAATTGTGGAGTGAGATAATTATAAAAAGTGCCCAAAATTTGTAGGGATTGCAAACTCTTTCTTGTTTTTATGTATTCCATTTCCCAAACGACAGGAAAAGGGGGAGGGCAGGGGATTTTTAACTGAGTGTTAACTCCCAATCCATAAGTTATTTCATACAAAAATATCGCCCTTTACGCATGATTGACTGATAAATCACATTACAATCATCTATGATTGTATGTCAGCTTTTATTTAAATGGGCAAAATAATGACTTGTTTGACTCGTGTACATATCCCACCGCACATTCACTTGAGAATTTAATGAGGTATGGATCCCATAGATCAATTTCATCTTTAACATGTTTCAAACATGTATATCCATATTTAAAATATGTGAAGGATAAATTAGAAATCTCTTTCTTATATAATTCCAAGCAATTAGGGTTGAACTAGTGGAATTTCCCAAACTTGGATATCAAAACTTTTGTGTTCATTTGTGGTGTGTCAATAAATTTTCTTGACTGACATTTGTTGTTGTTTTAAATTTTTTGCAAACATAAACTCTAAAATTTTCATTTTGTTGTGATCTATTTGCCTTTTTATCTCTTTATTTACGAGAAAAGGCCAAAGTGACAACTCAATTTTTTATTTAAGAAAAAAATATACATCTAAATTGGAAATGCACAATTGTAGAGAGATAATTCCAAAAAGTGCCCAAAATTTTTAGGGATTGCAAACTCTTTCTTGTTTTTATGTATTCGGTTTCACAATCGTCGAAAAAAGGGGGAGGTGGGGAATTTTTGACTGAGTGTTGACTCCCAATCCATAAGTCATTTCTTAAAAAAATATAGCCCATTATGCATGATTGACCGATAAATCACATTATAATCATCTATGATTGCGAGGTCAGCTTTTATTTAAATGGGACAAATATTGACTTGTTTGACTTGGGTAAATATCCCGTCACACGTTCACTTGAGAATTTTATGAGGTTTGGATCCCATAGGTCATTTGCATCTTTAACATGTTTCAAACATGTATATCCATATTTAAAATATGTGTAGTATCAATTAGAAATCTCTTTCTTCTTAAATTCCAAGCTATAATGGTTGAACAAGTGGAATTTCACAACCTTGGATATTAAAATTTTTGAGTTCATTTGTGGTGTGTGTATTAATTTTCTTTACTTACGTTTTTTGTTTTTTAAATTTTTTTGCATACATAAACTCTAAAATTTTCATTTTTTTGTGATCTATTTGCCTTTTTATCTTTTTTTTTGAGGTAAAGTCAAAAGTGAAAACTCCGATTTTGATTTAATAAAAAAGTATACATCTAAATTGGAAAAGCTCAAATGTTGAGAGAGATAATTCAAAAAAGTGTCCATAATTTTTAGGGATTGCAAACTCTTTCAAATTTTTATATATTAGGTTTTGCAATCGTCGGGAAAAGAGGGAGGCAGAAGATTTCTAACTATGTGTTGACTCCGAATCGATAAGTCATTTCTTTCAAAAATAAAGACCATTATGCATGATTGAATGATAAATCACATGACAATCATCTATGATTGTTAGCTCAACTTTTTTTGTAAATGGGCATAATAATGGCTTGCTTGACTCGGGTAAATATCCCACCGCATGTTCACTTGAGAATTTCATGAGGTTTGGATCCCATAGGTGATTTGCATCTTTAACAGGTTTCAAGCAAGCATATCCATATTTAAAACATGTGTAGGGTCAATTAGGAATATCTTTCTTCTAAAATTCCAAGCTATTTGGGTTGAACTTTCTTTACATACATTTGTTATTGTTTTAATTTGTTTGCGTACATAAACTCTATAATTTTCATTTTCTTGTGATCTATTTGCCTTTTTATCTCTGTTTAGGAGATAAAGGGAAAAGTGGAAACTCACATTTTGATTTATGAAAAAATTACATATCTAAAATGGAAATGCACAAATGTAGAGAGAGATAATTCCAAAAAATATTCGTAATTTTTAGGGATTGCTAACTCTTCCTAGTTTTTATATATTAGGTTTCACAATCGTCGGGAAAAGGGGGTGGCATGGGATTTTTAACTAAGTGTTGACTCCCAATCCGCAAGTCATTTCGAACAAAAATATATCCCTTTATGCATGATTGAGCATTAAATCACTTTACAATCTATGATTTTTAGGTTAGCTTTTTTGTAAATGGGCAAAATATTGGCTTGTTTGAGAAGGGTAAATATACCACCACATGTTCACTTGAGAATTTAATGAGGTTTGGGTCCCATAAGTCATTTGCATCTTTAACATGTTTTAAGCATGCATATCCATATTTAAAACATATGTAGGAACAATTAGAAATCTCTTTATTATAAAATTTCAAGGTATTAGGGTTGAACTAGTAGAATTTCCCAAACTTTGATATAAAAAATTTTGTGTTCATTTGTGGTGTGTGAATTTTTTGCATATATAAACTCTAAAATTTTCACATTGCTGTGATCTATTTGCCTTTTTATCTCTTTATTTTCGAGATATAGGGAAAAGTGAAAACTCGAGTTTTGATTTAAGGAAAAAAGGTTACATCTAAAATGGAAATGCAAAAATGTTTTGGGAGATAATTCCAAAAAGTGTCCGTAATTTTTAGGGATTGGAAACTCTTTCTAGTTTTTACATGTTAGGTTTTGCAATCGTGGGGAAAAGGGGAGGCAGGGGATTTTTAACTGAGTGTTGACTCCCAATGAATAAGGCATTTCTCACAAAAATATAGCCCATTAATCATGATTGACTAATAAATCACATGACAATCATCTATGCTTTTTAGGTCAGATTTTTTGTAGATGGTGAAAATAATGGCTTGTTTGACTCGCGTAAATATCCCACCGCACGTTCACTTGAGAATTTCATGACATCTGGATCCCATAGGTCATTTGTATCTTAAACATGTTTTAAACATGCATATCCATATTTAAAACATGTGTAGGGTCAATTTGAAATTTTTTTCTTATAAAATTCCAACCTAATAGGGTTGAACTTTATTTACTTACATTTGTTGTTGTTATAATTTTTTGCATACATAAACTCTAAAATTTTAATTTTGTTTTGATCTATTTGGCTTTTTATCTTTTGTTTACGAGATAAAGGGAAAAGTGAAAATTACGTTTTGATTTATGAAAAAAGTATACATCTAAAATGGAAATGCACAAAAGTATAGAGAGATAATTCCAAAAAGTTTCCGTAATTTTTAGGGATTGCTAACTCTCTCTAATTTTTATATATTAGGTTTCGCAATCATCAGGAAAAGGGGGAGGCAGGGGATTTTTAAATGAGTGTTGACTCCCAATCCACAAGTCGTTTCTAACAAAAATATATTCCCTTACATATGATTGACTTAGAAATCACTTTTGAATCATCTATGATTGTTAGGTTAACTTTTTTGTAAATGGGCAAAATAATGGCTTGTTTGATTAGGGTAAATATACCACCGCACATTCACTTGAGAATGTAATGAGGTTTGGATCCCTTAAGTCATTTTGATCTTTAACATGTTTCAAGCATGCATATTCATATTTAAAACATGTGTAGGAACAATTAAAATCTCTTTCTTAAAAAAATTCAAGCAATTAGGGTTGAACTAGTGGAATTTACCAAACTTGGATATCAAAACATTTGTGTTCATTTGTGGTGTGTGAAAAAATTTTCTTTACTTAAATTTGTTGTTGTTTTAAATTTTTTGCATACATAAACTCTAAAATTTTCATTTTGCAGTGATCTATTTGACTTTTTATTTTTTTGTTTACGAGATAAAGGTAAAAGTGCAAACTCTAGTTTCGATTTAAGAAAAAAGTATACATTTAAAATGGAAATGCACAATTGTAGAGAGAGATAACTCCACAAAGTTCCATAAATTTTTAGGGATTGCAAACTATTTCTTGATTTTATGTATTCGGTTTCACAATCGTCGGGAAAAGGGGGAGGCGAGGGATTTTTAACTGAGTGTTGACTCCCAATCCATAAGTTATTTCTTTAAAAAATATAACCCGATACGCATGATTGACTGATAAATCACATAACAATCATCTATGATTGTTTGGTCAGCTTTTATTAATATGGGAAAAATAATGACTAGTTATACTCAGGTAAATATCCCACCGCACGTTCACTTGAGAATTTAATGAGGTTTGGATCCCATAGGTCATTTCCATATTTAACATGTTTCAAGCATGTATATCTATATTTAAAATATGTGAAGGATCAATTAGAAATCTCTTTCTTCTAAAATTCCAAGCTATAAGGGTTGAACAAGTGGAATTTCCCAAACTTGGATATCAAAACTTATGTGTTCATTTGTGGTGTGTGAATAAATTTTCTTTACTTACATTTTGTTGTTGTTTTAAAATTTTGGCATATATAAACTCTAAAATTTTCATTTTTTTGTAATCTATTTGCCTTTTAATCTCTTTGTTTTGAGATAAAGGGAAAAGTGAAAACTCATGTTTTGATTTAAGAAAAAAGTATACATATAAATTGGAAATGCACAAATGTTGAGAGGGATAATTCCAAAAAGTGTCAGTAATTTTTAGGGATTCAAAACTCTTTCTAATTTTTATATATTAGGTTTTGCAATCGTCAGGACATGGGGGAGGCGGAGGATTTCTACGTGAGTGTTGACTTCTAATTGAAAAGTTATTTCTAACAAAAATATAGACTATTATGCATGATTGACCGATAAATTACATGTCAATCATTTATGATTATTAGGTCATCTTTTTTTTTAAATCGGCATAATTATGGCTTGTTTGACTCGGGTAAATATCCCTCGGGTAAATATCCCACCGCACGTTCACTTGAGAATTTCATGAGATTTGGATCCCAAAGATCATTTGCATCTTTAACATGTTTCAAGCATGCATATCCATTTTTAAAACATGTGTAGGGTCAATTAGAAATCTCTTTCTAATAAATTCCAAGGTATTAGGGTTGAACTTTATTTTGTTACGGTCCCGGGTCATGGATCGAGTAACACGGCTTGGGATTTGTGAATCCAGCACTCAGAATTTACTCACTTCACATCAAGGGTCTGTGTATGAGTATTTCTCCTTAACCAATGCTTGGCCAGGAGGAAAGATCCTCTTTTGAGGGTCCTACCGAGTTGTTGTGCTAGGTAGAAGACCCCACAGCAATGCTGACCTTGCTAGAGCAAGGTGCTCTCTTTTCTTGGTCACGACAAAGAGGGTTTGGCCCTCTTTGTTGCTGTTCTGGCTAAGAATGCAATCCTTCTTTCTTAAATAACTTGAAACACGAGTTTGGGATAGATTAATAGCTCTTCTTTGATGCTATGATCAGCTCCCACGTTGCACCAGGATTTGCTCAAGATTTGAGGATAAAAATCCTCACTTTGCTACTTGGTAAGGGAGGAATTGGGCCTCTCTTGCTGCTGTTGCCGAGAGGGAGGATAGACCTCCTCTTTGTGCTTGGAAAAGGGGCAGGAAGATCCTTTTCTTAGTAGGGATGATGTTGGATGAATTTGGGTGAAGATGGATGGCAATGGAGGTGGTTGGATTTTTGGAGTAAACCCTAAACTCGAGATCAAGAGGTGATCTCAACCTATTTAGACTAGGTTATTCTAAAATCTCAAAGCTTACCTATTTCATTCATACATATCCCTTAAATAGGGAGTTTTAGGGTTAGGGTTACAATAATTCCCCATAATGCCCTTACATATAAAGTAATTAGAAATAACTCCTACTTAAAACAATATAAGAAATAAATCCTACTTAAAACAATATAAGAAATAAATCCTACTCAAAGAAATATAAGAATTAAATCCTATTGAGTGAGTTGTTGTTTTCTTCTTCGTTGTGTGACTCGGTGTGCTATTGAGTCCACAACATCTGCCTCCCCATGGAGAAAGAGCTTGTCCTCAAGCTCAAAAGTTGGGTAGACTTGTTTGAAGATGTCCACACGTTCCCATGTTGCAACGTCGGGGTCAGTGTCCGTCCACTGAACGAGAATCTCCCAATGATCATTGGTTAGCCGTGCACGTAACACCGCAGTCGGTTAAGAATAACCTCGCCATGATCAACCGGTGGTAGGAATGGAGTGGATGTAGGCTGTGCTCCGGAATGCAGCTTCAAAAGAGAGACATGAAACACATCGTGAATTCTGGCTGTGTCCGGTAATTTGAGTTGATAGGCGACTGGTCCCACGCGTCAAAGAATGGGAAACGGCCCAAAAAATCTGGGTGAGAGCTTATGACGTGGAGGTCCTGTTAGAGATTGCTGACGGTAGGGCTGGAGTCGTAGCCACACAAACTTTCCAACCTCAAAAGAGACCTCACGGTGGCCCCTATCGTATACATCCTTCATCCGAGCTTGGGCACGTCGTAGCCGTTCTATGATATTCTGTAGCAATAGATCCCTGTCTATGAGTGCCTGATCAATCGTGTCCACGCGGGTGGACCCTGGGTTGTACGAGAGGAGGCGAGGTGGATCCCGGCCATATATAACCCGAAAAGGAGTGGATTGCAATGCAGAGTGGAACGAAGTGTTGTAACAGTATTCGGCCCACAGAAGCCATTGAACCCATTGCCACGGACAATCCCCCACCAAGCACCGTAGATACATCTCGATGGTGCAGTTCACCACCTTAGTCTGCCCGTCTGTCAGTGGATGATAGGTGGAGGAGAAGTTCAATTTCGTCCCACTCAAGAGAAACAGTTCCCGCCAAAAGGTGCTCGTGAAAATTGCATCTCTGTCACTCACAATGGATTCTAGAAGGCTATGTAAGCGGACTATCTGCTCCAGGAAATTCTGAGCAACCCGTATTGCTGTATACGGATGAGCCATCGGTATAAAATGCCCGTACTTGGAGAATCGATCAACCACTACGAAAAGTACGGATTTTCCGGCTGACATGGGTAGGCCTTCCACAAAATCCATTGAAATGTCGGCCCAAACCTCCATAGGAAGGGCCAGAGGCTGGAGAAGACCAGCTGGACTCAAGTGCTCAGCTTTGTTGCACTGGCATACTTGACAGTCGTCCACATAAGTCGCAATAGAGGGTTTCATGGCTTGCCAGTAAAAATCAGCTCGAATTTTGTGCAAGGTCTTTTGGATCCCCTCGTGTGTACTGTCGTGGTAGGCCGAGAGAATAGCTGGAATCAACTCGGACTCAGGTGGAAGGAAAATCCGATGCTTGTAATAGATAAGTGAATCCTAGATGGACCACTTGACATTCATTGTCCCTTCTGAGATCTGCTGATGCAGTTCCTGCAGTGCAGGGTTAGTAGCATGTGCTTCTCGCACCAAGTCCATAATGAGAAATCTCGGCTGGCTGATAGAATAGACCGACTGCTGATCTTCAAAACACTTTGACAAGGCATCTGCCGCCTTATTTAATCTCCCCGCACGATAATCCACCGAGAAGTCAAACCCCAACAACTTACTGATCCAGTGCCGCTGTGGCGACGTCGTCAAACCTTGTTCTAGTAAGAATTTAAGGCTGTAGTGATCCGTGCGTATGAGAAAAGCCCGGCCCCAGAGATAAGGCCTCCAATGTTGGACCGCTTTGGCCAACCCAATCAATTCGTGCTCATAGGCTGCCAGTTTGTGATGGTGAACTGCCAACTGTCTGCTAAAATAAGCAATAGGATGGCCCAGCTGCTGTAAAATGCCCCCCATGCCCACGTCCGAAGCGTCGCACTCTACCACGAACAATTCATCGAAGTTGGGAAGTTGTAATACTGGCGCGGATGCGAGGGCAGCTTTGAGTGCCACAAATGACGTGGTGGCCCCCTCATTCCAAATAAAGGAGTTTTTCTTGAGTAAACTCGTCAATGGTGCTGCCACTAGCCCATAGTTCTGAATAAATTTGCGGTAGTAGCTCGCAAGACCCAGAAAACCCCGTAATGCAGAACACGACTGTGGTTGCGGCCACTCGTGAATAGCTCGGATCTTCTCGGGATCCACCGTAACCCCCTCATGTGAGATAATGTGTGCCAGATATCCAACATGTGAAGCCGCAAAAGAACACTCGGAGTGTTTCAAATAGAGCTGATGTGCTCTTAACAAGTCGAAAACAATCCTCAAGTGTGCCAAGTGCTCCTCAACCGACTTGGTATATATCAAAATATCATCGAAAAATACAAGAACAAATTTTCGAAGATAGGGGCTAAATACCTCGTTCATCAAAGCTTGAAAAGTGGAGGGTGCATTGGATAACCCGAACGGCATGACAACGAACTCAAAGTGGCCATGGTACGTGCAAAATGTCGTCTTCTCGATATCAGAGGGGTGCATCCGGACCTGATGGTATCCCGAACGGAGGTCAAGTTTAGTGAATAACCACGACCCATGTAACTCATCCAAAAGCTCATCCACTACTGGAATCAGGAACTTGTCTTTTACTATCTGCACATTCAACTCCTGATAATCCGTGCAGAACCTCCATGTCCCATCATGTTTCTTCACAAGTAATATGGGTGAAGAGAACGGGGAGCGGTTGGGACGAATAAGACCCTGTTTTAACATCTCATGGCACTGACACTCTATCTCGTCCTTCTGAAGGTGTGGGTAACGGTATGGTCGCATGACCACTACCTCAGAACCTGGTTTCAGACAGATCCTGTGGTCACAGTGCCTCATGGGAGGCAACCCCGAAGGCTCCTGGAAGAGGTCATAGAACTTCTCAACCAGACCATCACTAGTACTGTCAGGCTGATCCTGTGTCTGCAAAGTGTGTATGCGGTGGGCCCTGTCCACCTGATAACCCTGTAAGAGCACCCGACTTCCGGCCAAATCAAAGCTCATGGTTAAAGCCGAAAAGTCCCACAAAATGGGCCCCAATGTTGTAACCATTTAATGCCTAAAACCATATCAAATCCTGCTAGGGGAATAACAAAAAATTCCGCATTAAATGAAGTAAATCCAATGGAAAAAGTTACCGCCTTACTAATCCCATAGCTGGGGACCTTCTCGCCATTGGCCACTGAGACGGTGGCCGTCGGATGAGTGTGTATCTGGAACTGGAGATGTTGTGCGGCTGTCAAACTCAGAAAATTGTGTGTACTCCCCGAGTCGACTAGTCCCACCGGTTCTCAGTCGATGACATGAGCTCGGACTTGCATTGTAGTAGGCGATTTCTGCCCAGTAATAGCATGCAATGATATCTCTGGTGGTTCGTCCTCGATAATATCCTCTGGTTCCTCTGGATCCTCTGAATCCTCCATCTCGATCCAAAATAATCATTTACATTGGTGTCCAACCCGATACTGCTCATCGCAGTTATAACAGAGATTTTTGGACCGCCTTTCTGCCATCTCCGCACTCGTCGATTTTTTTATAAAGCTCGATAGGGAATTACCAGGGCGGGGATTGGCTACACGAGTCGTAGTCGGAGTGTGTCTGGATGGTGCTATTGTAGATGCTCCCTGAGATGAATCATAGCGGCGCCCTTGCCACATGGAGGAAGTGTTCCTCTCACTCGACCAACCCGGCTTACGTTGCTGCAACTGTTGTCGTTGTTCCATTGCTCGGGCCATATTCATGGCATGAGCTAGATCCGTGGGCATAAGGAGTTCTACCTCTAGCTGTAAATACTCATTGAGACCTCCTGTGAATAAGGAGACCTGCTGGTCAACCAATACCCGCTCTCCAGCACGAGCCAAATTTTCTTGGAAGATTTTTTGATAGTGTTCCACCGAACCCGTTTGTCTCAATAGGACTAACTCTCCCAAGGGGTTGCTGTTGGTGGGAGGCCCAAATCTAACTGTGCGTAGATTTTTAAATTCGCCCCAAGTCATTCCCAGTCTCACTTTCTCTACTTGACTCACCCATAACATGGTTTCATCTGTCATATGGAAAGAGACTAGTTGCACCTTATCCCATTCAGTAGTCCCTTGGTTCAAAAAGAAATTTTCACATCTATGCAACCAAATTACGGGATCCACAGAACCATTGAAAGAGGGAAACTCTAACTTGGTGTACCTTGGGATTGTGCCTCCATGCTGAGGTGTTGGACAGCAGTGCCCCCAGGCCACTGTTCCCCTGTGATATGGTTGAGCAACCTCTCTCACCTCTGGGCTCTGATGTCTCTCTGTCCTCAACTCCTGTAGCATGCTAATGATTCGGCTCATCTCTTCTTCCAAACCACAAACCTTTCCCAACACTGGTTGTGCTGCTTCAAGGCTATCTTCTATCTTTTGTATCCTGATTTGGATTTCTTCATTGCTGATATGATCCCCCATGTTACCCTGCTCTGATACCAAGTTGTTACGGTCCCGGGTCATGGATCGAGTAACACGGCGTGGGATTTGTGAATCCAACACTCAGAATTTACTCACTTCACGTCAAGGGTCTGTGTATGAGTATTTCTCCTTAACCAGTGCTTGGCCAGGAGGAAAGATCCTCTTTTGAGGGTCATACCGAGTTTTTGTGCTAGGTATAAGACCCCACAGCAATGCTGACCTTGCTAGAGCAAGGTGCTCTCTTTTCTTGGTCACGGCAAAGAGGGTTTGGCCCTCTTTGTTGCTGCTCTAGCTAAGAATGCAATCCTTCTTTCTTAAATAACTTGAAACATGAGTTTGGGATAGATTAATACCTCTTCTTTGATGCTATGATCAGCTCCCACGTTGCACCAGGATTTGCTCAAGATTTGAGGATAAAAATCCTCACTTTGCTGCTTTATAAGGGAGGAATTGAGCCTCTCTTGCTGCTGCTGCCGAGAGGGAGGATAGACCTCCTCTTTGGGCTTGGAAAAGGGGCAGGAAGCTCCTTTTCTTAGTAGGGATGATGGTGGATGAATTTGGGTGAAGATGGATGGCAATGGAGGGCTAAGGATAGGTTGGATTTTTGGAGTAAACCCTAAACTCGAGATCAAGAGGTGATCTCAACCTATTTAGACTAGGTTATTCTAAAATCTCAAAGCTTACCTATTTCATTCATACCTATCCCTTAAATAGGGAGTTTTAGGGTTAGGGTTACAATAATTCCCCATAATGCCCTTACATATAAAGTAATTAGAAATAACTCCTACTTAAAACAATATAAGAAATAAATCCTACTTAAAACAATATAAGAAATAAATGCTACTCAAAGAAATATAAGAATTAAATCCTATTGAGTGAGTTTTTGTTGTCTTCTTCGTTGTGTGACTCGGTGTGCTATTGAGTCCACAACATATTTACATATATTTGTAGTTGTTTTAAGTTTTTTGCATTTATAAGCTCTAAAATTTTCATTTTGTTGTGATCTATTTGCCTTTTTATCTCTGTTTACGAAATAAAGGGAAAAGTGAAAACTCACGTTTTGATTTATGAAAAAATTATACATAAAAAATGGAAATACACAAATGTAGAGAGATAATTCCAAAAACTTTGTGTAATTTTTAGGGTTTGCTAACTCTTTCTAGTTTTTATATATTAGGTTTCTCAATCGTCGGGAAAAGGGGGAGGCGAAGGATTTTTAACTGAGTGTTGAATCCCAATCCAAAAATCATTTCTAACAAAAATATATCCCGTTATGCTTGATTGACTGATAAATCACTTTACAATCATCTATTAATGTTAGGTTAGCTTTTTTTTTTAAATGGGTAAAATAATTGCTTGTTTGACTAGGGTAAATATACCACTACACGTTCACTTGAGAATTTAATGTGGTTTGTATCCCATAGGTCATTTGCATCTTTAACATGATTCAAGCATGCATATCCATATTTAAAACATGTGTAGGATCTATTAGAAATCTCTTTCTTAAAAAATTCCAAGATAATAGGGTTGAACTAATAGAATTTACCAAACTTGGATAACAAAACTTTTGTCTTCATTTGTGGTGTGTGAATAAATTTTCTTTACTTACATTTGTTATTGTTTTAAAGTTTTTGCATACATAAACTCTAAATTTTTATTTTATTGTGATCTATTTGCCTTTTTATCTATTTCTTTCGAGATAAAGGGAAAAGTGAAAAGTCAGGTTTTGATTTAAGAAAAATGTATGCAAATAAATTGGAATTGCAAAATGTAGACAGAGATAATTCCAAAAAGTGTATATAACTTTTAGGGATTGCAAACTCTTTCTAATTTTTATATATTAGGTTTCGCAATCGTCAGGAAAGGGGGGGGGTCTAGGATTTCTAATTGAGTGTTGACTCCCAATCAATAAGGCATTTCTAACAAAAATATAGCCCGTTACGCATGATTGACCGAAAAATCATTTGACAATCATCTACGATTTTTAGGTCAGTTTTTTTGTAAATGGTGAAAATAATGGCTTATTTGACTCGGGTAAATATCCCACCGCACGTTCACTTGTTAATTTCGTGAGGTCTGGATCCCATAGGTCATTTGTATCTTAAACATGTTTCAAGCATGCATATCCATATTTAAAACATGTGTAGGGTCAATTTGAAATCTCTTTCTTATAAAATTCCCAGCTAAAAGGGTTGAACTTTCTTTACTTACATTTGTTGTTGTTATAATTTTTTTGCATAGATAAACTCTAAAATTTTCATTTTGTTGTGATCTATTTGCCTTTTTATCTCTATTTACGAGATAAAAAGAAAAGTGAAAACTCACGTTTTGATTTATGAAAAAAATCTACATCTAAAATTGAAATGCACAAAAGTAGAGTGAGATAATACCAAAAAGTTTCCGTAATTTTTAGGAATTGCTAACTCTCTCTAGTTTTTATATATTAGGTTTTTTAATCGTCGGGAAAAGGGGTAGGCAAGGGATTTTTAACTGAGTGTTGACTCCAATTCCAAAAGTCATTTCAAACAAAAATATATCCCGTGAGGCTTGATTGACAAAGAAATCACTTTAGAATCATCTATGATTGTTAGGTTAGCATTTTTCGTAAATGGACAAAATAATGGCTTGTTTGACTAGGGTAAATATACCACCGCACGTTCACTTGAGAATTTAATGAGGTTTGGATCCCATAATTCATTTTAATCTTTAACGTGTTTCAAGCAAGCATATCCATATTTAAAACATGTGTACGAACAATTAGAAATCTCTTTCTTAAAAAAATTCAAGCAATTAGGGTTGAACTAGTGGAATTTCCCAAACTTGGATATCAAAACTTTTGTGTTCATTTGTGGTGTGTGAATAAGTTTTCTTTACTTACATTTGTTGTTGTTTTATATTTTTTACATACATAAACTCTAAAATTTTTATTTTGCTGTGATCTATTTGAGTTTTTACTTTTTTGTTTACGAGATGAAGGGAAAAGTGCAAACTCTAGTTTTGATTTAAGAAAAAAGTATACATCTAAAAGGGAAATGCACAATTGTAGAGAGAGATGTTTCCAAAAAGTGCCCGAAATTTTTAGGGATTGCAAACTCTTTCTATTTTTATGTATTCGGTTTCGCAATCGTCGAGAAAAGGGGGAGGCGAGGGATTTTTAACTGAGTGTTGACTCCCAATCCATAAGTCATTTCTTATAAAAATATTGCCCATTACTAATGATTGACCGATAAATCACATTACAATCATCTATGATTGTTTGGTCAGTTTTTTTTTAAATGGGCAAAATAATGACTTGTTTGATTCAGGTAAATATCCCGCCGCACGTTCACTTGAGAATTTAATGAGGTTTGGATCCCATAGGTCATTTCCATCTTTAACATGTTTCCATCATATATATCCATATTTAAAATATGTGAACAATCAATTAGAAATCTCTTTCTTCTAAAATTCCAACCAATTAAGGTTGACCAAGTGGAATTTCCCAAACTTGGATATCAAAATTTTTGTGTTCGTTTGTGGTGTCTGAATAAATTTTCTTTACGTACATTTGTTGTTGTTTTAAAAAATTTTCATATATAAACTCTAAAATTTTCATTTTGTTGTAATCAATTTGCCTTTTAATCTCTTTGTTTCGAAATAAAGGGAAAAGTGAAAACTCAAATTTTAATTTAAGAAAAAAGAATACATATAAATTGGAAATGCACAAATGTTGAGAGATAATTCTAAAAAGTGTCAGTAATTTTTAGGGATTTCAAACTCTTTCTTATTTTATATATTAGGTTTTGCAATTGTCGGGAAACGGGAGAGGCGGAGAATTTCTAACAAAGTGTTGACTTCTAATTGATAAGTTATTTCTAACAAATATATAGACAATTACACATGATTGATCGATAAATTACATGACAATCACCTATGATTGCTATGTAATTTTTTTAAAATCGGCATAATTATGGCTTGTTTGACGGGTAATTATTCCATTGCACGTTCAGTTTAGAATTTCATGAGGTCTGGATCCCATAGGTCATTTGCATCTTTAACATGTTTCAAGCATGCATATCTATATTTAAAACATGTGTAGGGTCAATTAGAAATCTCTTTCTTATAAATTCCAAGCTGTTAGGGTTGAACTTTCTTTACATACATTCGTAGTTGTTTTAAATTTTTTGCATTCATAAACTCTAAAATTTCATTTTGTTGTGATCTATTTGCCTTTTTATCTCTGTTTACGAGATAAAGGGAAAAGGGAAAACTCACGTTTTGATTTATGAAAAAAGTATACATCAAAAATTGAAAATACACAAATGTAAAGAGAGATAATTCCAAAAAGTTTCTATAATTTTTAGGGTTTGCTAACTCTTTCTAGTTTTTATGTATTAGGTTTCGTAATCGTCGGGAAAAGGGGGAGGTGGGGAATTTTTAACTAAGTGTTGACTCCAAATCCACTAGTCATTTCTAACAAAAATATATCCCATTACGCATGATTGACCGATAAATCACTTTACAATCATCTATGATTGTTAGGTTAGCTTTTTTTTAAATGGACAAAATAATGTCTTGTTTGACTTGGGTAAATATACCACCACACGTTCTCTTGAGAATTTAATGAGGTCTGGATGCCATAGGCCATTTGCATCTTTAACATGTTTCAAACATGTATATCCCTATTTAAAATATGTGAAAGATCAATTAGAAATATCTTTCTTCTAAAATTCCAAGCTATTAGGGTTGAACTAGTAGAATTTCCCAAACTTGGATATCAAAAATTTTGTGTTCATGTGTGGTGTGTGAATAAATTTTCTTTACTTACATTTGTAGTTGTTTTAAAATTTTTGCATGTATAAACTCTAAAATTTTCATTTTGTTGTAATCTATTTGCCTTTTAATCTCATTGTTTCGAGATAAAGGGACAAGTGAAAACTCACATTTTGATTTAAGAAAAAAGTATACATATAAATTGGAAATGCACAAATGTTGAGAGGGATAATTCCAAAAAGTGTCAATAATTTTTAGGGATTTTAAACTCTTTCTAATTTTTATATATTAGGTTTTGCAATTGTCGGGAAAAGGGGGAGGCGGAGGATTTCTAAGTGAGTGTTGACTTCTAATTGATAAGTTATTTCTAAAAAAAATATAGACCATTATGCATTATTGACCGATAAATTACATGACAATCATCTATGATTGTTAGGTCATCTTTTTTTTAAATCGCCATAATTATGTCTTGTTGGACTCAGGTAAATATCCCACCGCGTTCACTTTAGAATTTCATAAGGTCTGGATCCCATAGGTCATTTGCATCTTTAACATGTTTCAAACATGCATATCCATATTTAAAACATGTGTAGGGTCAATTAGAAATTTCTTTCTTATAAATTCCAAGCTATTAGGGTTGAACTTTTTTTACATACATTTGTTGCTGTTTTAATTTTTTTCCATTCATAAACTATAAACTTTTCATTTTTTTGTGATCTATTTGCCTTTTTATCTTTGTTTATGAGATAAAGGGAAAAGTGAAAACTCACATTTTGATTTATGAAAAAAGTATACATCATAAATGGAAATACACAAATGTAGAGAGATATAATTCGAAAAAATTTCTGTAATTTTTATGGATTGCTAATTCTTTCTTGTTTTTATATATATTAGGTTTTGCAATAGTCTGGAAAAGGGGGAGACGGGGGATTTTTAACTGAGTGTTGACTCCCAATCCACAAGTCATTTTTAAAAAAAATATATGCTGTTACGCATGATTGACCGATAAATCACTTTACAATCATCTATGATTGTTAGGTTAGTTTTTTTTTTTAAATGGGCAAAATATAGCTTGTTTGACTAGGGTATATATACCACCACACGTTCTCTTGAGAATTTAATGAGGTTTGGATCACATAGGACATTTGCATCTTTAACATGTTTCAAGCATGTATACCCATATTTAAAATATGTGAAGGATCAATTAGAAATCTCTTTCTTCTAAAATTCCAAGCTTTTAGGGTTGAACAAGTGGAATTTCCCTAACTTGGATATCAAAACTTTTGTGTTCATTTGTAGTGTGTGAATAAATTTTCTTTACATACATTTGTTGTTGTTTCAAAAATTTTGCATATATACACTCTAAAATTTTTATTTTGTTGTAATCTATTTTC
The DNA here is from genome assembly GCF_029961685.1 of Aristolochia californica. Taxonomy (NCBI): domain Eukaryota; kingdom Viridiplantae; phylum Streptophyta; class Magnoliopsida; order Piperales; family Aristolochiaceae; genus Aristolochia; species Aristolochia californica. Next base: position 8,327,215 of record NW_027182257.1, read on the forward strand.
CTTTCAATCTCTTTATTTCGAGATAAAGGGAAAAGTGAAAACTCACATTTTGATTTAAGAAAAAAGTATACATATAAATTGGAAATTCACAAAAGTTGAGAGAGATAATTCCAAAAAGTGTCAGTAATTTTTAGGGATTTCAAACTCTTTCTAATTTTTATATATTTGGTTTTGCAATCGTCGGGAAATGGGGAGGTGGAGGATTTCTACGTGAGTGTTGAGTTCTAATTGATAAGTTATTTCTAACAAAAATATAGACCATTTTTCATGATTGACCGATAAATTACATGATAATCATCTATGATTGTTAGGTCATCTTTTCTTTAAATCGGCATAATTTCGGCTTGTTTGACTCAGGTAAATATCCCACCGAACGTTCACTTTAGAATTTCATGAGGTTTGGATCCCATAGGTCATTTGCATCTTTAACATGTTTCAAGCATGCATATCCATATTTAAAACATGTGTAGGGTTAGTTAGAAATCTCTTTCTTATAAATTCCAAACTATTAGGGTTGAACTTTCTTTACATACATTTGTTGTTGTTTTATTTTTTTTGCATTCATAAAGCCTAAACCTTTCATTTTGTTAGGATGTATTTGCCTTTTTATCTCTGTTTACGAGATAAGGGGAAATGTGAAAGCTAACATTTTCATTTATGAAAAAAGTATACATCAAAAATGGAAATACACAAATGTAGAGAGATATAATTCTAAATTTTTTTTGTAATTTTTAGGGATTGCTAACTCTTTCTAGTTTTTATATATTAGGTTTCACAATCGTTGGGAAAAGAGGGAGGCAGGGGATTTTTAACTGAGTGTTGACTCCCAATCCACAAGTCATTTCTAACAAAAATATATCCCGTTACGCATGATTGACCAATAAATCACTTTACAATCATCTAAGATTGTTAGGTTTGTTTTTTGTTTAAAATGGGCAAAATAATGGCTTGTTTGACTAGGGTAAATATACCACCGTACGTTCACTTGAGAATTTAATGAGGTTTGGATCCCATAGGTCATTTGCATTGCATTTTTAACATGATTCAAGCATGTATATCCATATTTAAAACATGTGTAGGATCAATTAGAAACCTCTTTATTAAAAAATTCCATCCTATTGGGGTTGAACTAGTCGAATTTCCCAAATTTTGATATCAAAACTTTTGTCTTCATTTGTGGTGTGTGAATAAATTTTCTTTACTTAGATTTGGTGTTGTTTTAAATTTTTTGCATACATAAACTCTAAAATTTTCATTTTATTGTGATCTATTTGCCTTTTTATCTATTTGTTTCGAGATAAAGGGAAAAGTGAAAACTCTAGTTTTGATTCAAGAAAAAAGTATACATCTAAATTGGAAATGCACAAATGTTGAGAGAGATAATTATAAAAAGTGTCTGTAATTTTTTGGGATAACAAACTCTTTCTAATTTTTATATAAGGTTTCGTAATCGTCGGAAAAAGGGGGTGACAGAGGATTTCTAACTGAGTGTTGACTCCTAATCGATAAGTCATTTCTTAAATAAATATAGACCATTACGCATGATTGACCGATAAATCACATGACAATCATTTATGATTTTTAGGTCAGCTTTTTTTTGTAAATGGGTATAAAAATCTCTTATTTGCTTCGGGTAAATAACCCACCGCACGTTCACTTGAGAATTTCATGAGGTCTGGATCCCATAGGTCATCTTTAACATGTTTCAAGCATGCATATCCATATTTAAAACATGTGTAGGGTCAATTAGAAATCTCTTTCTTATAAAATTCCTAGCTATTAGGGTTAAACTTTCTTTACTTACATTTGTTGTTGTTTTAATTTTTTTTGCACACACAAACTCTAAAATTTTCATTTTGTTGTGATCTATTTGCCTTTTTATCTCTGTTTACAAGATAGAGGGAAAAGTGATAACTCACGTTTTGATTTACGAAAAAAGTATACTTCTAAAATTGAAATGCACAAATGTATAGAGAGATAATCTCAAGAAGTTTCTGTAAGTTTTAGGGTTTGCTAACTCTTTCTAGTTTTTATATATTAGGTTTCACAACCGTTGGGAAAAGGGGGAGGCAGGGGATTTTTAACTGAGTCATTTCTAACAAAAATATATCCCGTTACGCATGATTGACTGATAAATCACTTTACAATCATCTATGATTGTTAGGTTAGTTTTTTTTTAAAATGGGAAAAATAATGGCTTTTTTTACTAGGGTAAATATACCACCGCACGTTCACTAGATAATTTAATGAGGTTTGGATCCCATAGGTCATTACATCTTTAACATGATTCAAGCATGCATATCCATATTTAAAACATGTGTAGGATCAATTAGAAATCTCTTTCTTAAAAAATTACAAGCTATTAGGGTTGAACTAGTCGAATTTCGAAAACTTGGATATCAAAACTTTTGTTTTCATTTGTGGTATGTGAATAAATTTTCTTTACTTACATTTGTTATTTTTTTAAACTTTTTGCATACATAAACTCTAAAATTTTCATTTTATTGTGATCTATTGGCCTTTTTATCTATTTGTTTCGAGATCCAGAGAAAAGTGAAAAGTCAGGTTTTGATTTAAGAAAAATGGGTACATCTAAATTGGAATTGCACAAATGTAGAGAGAGATAATTCCAAAAAGTGACCGTTAATTTTAGGGATTGCAAACTCTTTCTAATTTTTATATATTAGGTTTCGCAATCGTCAGGAAATGGGGTAGGTGCAGGATTTCTATTTGAGATTTGACTCCCAATCCATAACTCATTTCTTACAAAAATATAGCCAATTACTCAAGATTGACAGATAAATCACATGACAATCATCTATGATTGTTAGGTCTGCTTTTGTGTAAATGGGAATAATAATGGCTTGTTTGACTCGGGTAAATATCCCACCGCATGTTCACTTCAGAATTTCATAAGGTCTGGATCCCATAGGCCATTTGTTTAATAACCTGTTTCAAGCATGCATTTCCATATTTAAAACATGTGTAGGGTCAATTACAAATCTCTTTCTTGTAAAATTCCAAGTTATTAGGGTTGAACTTTCTTTACTTACATTTGTTGTTGTTTTAAATTTTTTGCATAAATAAACTCTAAAATTTTCATTTTGTTGAGATCTTTTGCCTTTTTATCTCTGTTTACGAGATAAAGGGAAAAGTGAAAACTCACGTTTTGATTTATGAAAAAAGTCTAAAATGGAAATGCATAAATGTAGAGAGAGATAATTCCAAAAAGTTTTCGTAATTTTCGGGGATTGCAAACTATTTCTAGTTTTTATATATTAGGTTTCGCAATCGTCGGGGAAAGGGGGCAGCATGGGATTTATAACTAAGTGTTGACTGCCAATCCAGAAGTTATTTCTAATAAAAATATATCCCGTTAGGTATGATTGACCGATAAATCACTATACAATCATATATAATTGTTAGGTTAGCTATTTTGTAAATGGGCAAAATAATGGCTTGTTTGACTAGGTTAATATACCACTGCACGTTCACTTGAGAATTTAAAGACGTATGGATCCCATAAGTCATTTGCTTCTTTAATATGTTTCAAGCATACATATCCATATTTAAAACATGTGCAAGATCATTTAGAAATCTCTTTCTTATAAAATTCATACCTATTAGGGTTGAACGAGTGGAATTTCCAAAACTTGTATATCAAAACTTTTGAGTTCATTTGTGGTGTGTGAGTAAATTTTCTTTATCTACATTTGTTGTTGTTTGAAATTTTTTGCATACATAAACTCTAAAATTTTAATTTTGTTGTGATCTAATTGCCTTTTTATCTCTTTGTTTACGAGATAAGGGGAAAAGTGAAAACTCAAGTTTTGATTTCAGAAAAAATAATACATCTAAATTGGAAAAGCACAAATTTAAAGAGAGGTAAATCCAAAAACATTTCATAATTTTTTTGGATTGGAAAATATTTCTACTTTTTAAATATTAGGTTTCGCAATCGTCGGGAAAAGGGGGAGGCATGGGATTTTTAACTAAGTGTTGACTCAATTCCATTAGTCATTTCTTAAAAAAAATATAGCCCGTTACACATGATTGACCACTAAATCACTTTACAATCATCTATGATTGTTAGGTCAGCTTTTTTGTAAATGGTGAAAATAATGGCTTGTTTGACTCGGGTAAATATCCCACCGCACGTTCACTTGAGAATTTCATGAGGTCTGGATCCCATAGGTCATTCAAATCTTTAATACGTGTCAAACATGCATATCCATATTTAAAATATGTGTAGGGTCAATTACAAATCTCTTTCTTATAAAATTCCAAGCTATTATTGTTGAACTTTCTTTACTTACATTTGTTGTTGTTTTAATTTTTTTGCATACAAAACTATACAATTTTCATTTTGTTGTGATCTATTTGCCTTTTTATCTCTGTTTACGAAATAAAGGAAAATGTGAGAACTCACATTTTAATTTATCAAAAAAGTTTACATCTAAAATGGAAATGCACAATTGTAGAGAGAGATAATTTCCAAAAGATTTCATAATTTTTAGGGATTGTTAACTCTTTCTAGTTTATATATATTAGGATTCGTAATCATTAGGAAAAGGGGGGACGTAGGGGATTTTTAACTAAGTGTTGACTCCAAATCCACAAGTCATTTCTAACAAAAATATATCCCGTTATCCATAATTGACCGATAAATCACTTTACAATCATCTGTGATTGTTAGGTTAGCTTTTTTGTAAATGGGCAAAATAATGGCTTGTCTGACTAGGGTAAATATACCACCGCACATTCACTTGAGAATTTAGTGAGGTTTGGATCCCATAAGTCATTTGCATCTTTCACATGTTTCAAGCTTGCATATCCATATTTAAAATAGGTGAAGAAACAATTAGAAATCTCTTTCTTTAAAAAAAATCAAGCTAGTGGATTTTTCCAAACTTGGATATCAAAACTTTTGTGTTCATTTGTGGTGTGTGAAAAAAATTTCTTTACTTACATTTGTTGTTTTTATATTTTTTTGCATACATAAACTCTAAAATTTTCCTTTTGTTGTGATCTATTTGCCTTTTTATTTTTTTGTATACGAGATAAAGGGAAAAGTGAAGACTCTAGTTTTTATTTAAGAAAAAAGTATACATCTAAAATGGAAATGCACAATTGTAGAGTGAGATAATTCCAAAAAGTGCTCAAAATTTTTAGGGATTGTGAACTCTTTCTTTTTTTTTATGTATTCAGTTTAGCAATTGTCGGGAAAAGGGGGACTCGAGGGATTTTTAACTAAGTGTTGACTCCCAATCCATAAGTCATTTCTTACAAAAATATAGCCCATTACGGATGATTGACAAATAAATCACATTACAATCATCTATGATTGTTAGGTCTACTTTTATTTAAATGGGCAAAATAATGACTTGTTTGACACGGGTAAATATCCCTCCGCACGTTCACTTGAGAATTTAATGAGTTTTTGATCCCATAGGTCATTTGCATCTTTAACATGTTTCAAGCATGAATTTCCATATTTAAAATATGTGAAGGATCAATTAGAAATATCTTTCTTATAAAATTCCAGGCTATTAGGGTTGAACTACTGGAATTACCCAAACTTGGATATAAAAATTTTTGTGTTCATTTTTTGTGTGTGAATAAATTTGATTTACTTACATTTGTTGTTGTTTTAAAATTTTGTTGACATAAACTCTAAAATTTTCATTATGCTATGATCCATTTGCCTTTTTATTTTTTAGTTTATGATAAAGGGAAAAGTGAAAACTCAAGTTTTGATTTAAGAAAAAAGTATACATAAAAAATGGAAATGCACAATTGTACAGAGAGATAATTCCAAAAAGTGCCCGAAATTTTTAGGGATTGCAAACTCTTTCTTGTTTTTATGTATTCGGTTTCGCAATCGTCGGGAAAAGGGGGAGGCAGGGAATTTTTAATTGAGTATTGACTCCCAATCCATAAGTCATTTCTTAAAAAAATATAGCCCGTTACGCATGATTGACCGATAAATCACATTACAATCATCAATGATTGCTAGGTTAGCTTTTATATAAATGGGCAAAATAATGACTTGTTCGACTCGGGTAAATATCCCACCACACGATCACTTGAGAATTTAATGAGGTTTGGATCCCATAGGTAATTTGCATATTTAACATGTTTCAAGCATGTATATCCATATTTAAAATAAGTGTAGGATCATTTAGAAATCTCTTTCTTCTAAAATTCCAAACTATTTGGGTTGAACAAGTGGAATTTCACAAATTTGGATATCAAAACTTTTGTGTTCATTTGTGGTGTGTGAATAAATTTTCTTTACGTACATTTGTTTTTGTTTTAAATTTTTTTCATATGTTAACTGTAAAATTTTCATTTTATTGCGATCTATTTGCCTTTTTATCTTTTGTTTTGAGATAAAGGGAAAAGTGAAAACTCAGGTTTTGATTTATGAAAAATGTATACATCTAAATTGAAAATGCACAAATTTTGAGAGAAATAATTCAAAAAAGTGTCCATAATTTTTAGGGATTGCAAACTCTTTCAAATTTTTATATATTAAGTTTTGCAATTGTCGGGAAAAGGGGTGGTGGAGGATTTCTAACTTAGTGTTGACTCCTAATCGGTAAGTCATTTCTTACAAAAATATAGACCATTACGCATGATTGACCGATAAATCATATGATAATCATCTATGATTGTTATGTCAGCGTATTTTTAAATGGGCATCAAAATGGTTTGTTTAACTCAGGTAAATATCCCACCGCACGTTCACTTGAGAATTTCATGAGATCTGGATCCCATAGGTCATTCTCATCTTTAACATGTTTCAAACATGCATATCCATATTTGAAACATGAGTAGGGTATATTAGAAATCTCTTTCTTATAAATTTCCAAGCTATTAGGGTTAAACTTTGTTTATTTACATTTGTTGTTGTTTTAATTTTTTTGCATACATAAACTCTAAAATTTTCTTTTTGTTGTGATCTATTTGCCGTTTTTTCTATGTTTATGAGATAAAGGGAAAAATGAAAATTCACGTTTTGCTTTATGAAAAAAGTACACATGTAAAATGGAAATGCACAAATGTAGAGAGATAATTTCAAAAAGTTTCCATAATTTTTAGGGATTGCTAACTCTTTCTAGTTTTTATATATTAGGTTTCGCAATCGTCAGGCAAAGGGCAAGGCAGGGGATTTTTAACTGATTGTTGACTCCCAATCCACAAGTCATTCCTAAAAAAATATATCCCGTGACACATGATTGACCGATAAATCACTTTACAATTATCTATGATTGTTAAGTTAGCCTTTTTGTAAATGGGCAAAATACTGGCTTGCTTGGCTTGTGTAAATATACCACCGCATGTTCACCTGAGAATTTATGACGTTTGGATCTCATAAGTCATTTGCATCTTTAACATGTTTCAAGCATGCATATCCATATTTAAAACATGTGTAGGAATAATTAGAAATCTCTTTCTTATAAAATTTCAAGTTATTAGGGTTGAACTAGTGAAATTTCCCAAACTTGGATATCAAAACTTTTGTGTTCATTCGTGGTGTGTGAATAATTTTTCTTTACTAACATTTGTTGTTGTTTTTAATTTTTTGCTTACATAAACTCTAAAATTTTCATTTTGTTGTGATCTATTTGCCTTTTTATCTCCTTATTTACGAGATATAGGGAAAAGTGAAAACTCAAGTTTTGATTTAAGAAAAATGTTTACATCAAATATGGGAATGCAAAATTTTTTAGAGAGATAATTCCAAAAAGTGTCTGAAATTTTTAGGGATTGCAAACACTTTCTAGTTTTTATATATGAGGTTTCGAAATCTTTAGGAAAAGGGAGGCGGGGGATTTTTAACTGAGTGTTGACTCCAATTCCATAAGTCATTTCTTACAAAAATATAGCCCGTTACACATGATTGACCGGTAAATCACTTTACAATCATCTATGATTGTTAGGTCAGCTTTTTTGTAAATGGTGAAAATAATGGCTTGTTTGACTCTGGTAAATATCCCACCACACGTTCACTTGAGAATTTCATGAGGTCTGGATCCCATAGGTCATTTGTATCTTTAACACGTGTGAAGCATGCATATCCATATTTAAAATATTTGTAGGGTGAATTAGAAATCTCTTTCTTATAAAATTCCGAGCTATTAGGGTTGAACTTTCTTTACTTACATTTGTTGTTGTTTTAATTTTTTTGCATACAAAACTATAAAATTTTCATTTTTTTGAGTTGCCTTTCTATCTCTGTTTATGAGATAAAGGAAAATGTGAAAAATCACGTTTTGATTTATGAAAAAAGTATACATCTAAAATGGAAATGCACAAATGTAGAGAGAGATAATTCCCAAAAGTTTCCGTAATTTTTAGGGGTTGCTAACTCTTTCTAGTTTTTATATATTAGGTTTTGCAATCGTTAGGAAAAGGGGGCAGGCAGGGATTTTTAACTCAGTGTTCACTCCATATCCACAAGTATCTTCTAACAAAAATAAATCCCATTAATCAAGATTGACTGATAAATCACTTTACAATCATCTATGATTGTTAGGTTAGCGTCTTTGCAAATGCGAAAATAATGGCTTGTTTGACTAGGGTAAATATACCACCGATCATTCACTTGAGAATTTAGTGAGGTTTTGATCCCATAAGTCATTTGAATCTTTCACATGTTTCAAGCATGCATATCCATATTTAAAATTGGTGTAGGAACAATTAGAAATCTCTTTCTTAAAAAAATTCAAGCTAGTAGAATTTCCCAAATTGGATATCAAAACTTTTGTGTCATTTGTGGTGTGTGAAAAAAAATTCTTTTGTTACATTTGTTGTTTTTAAAATTTTTTCCATACATAAACTCTAAAATTTTCATTTTGTTGTGATCTATTTGCCTTTTTATTTTATTGTTTACGAGATAAAGGGAAAAGTGAAGACTCTAGTTTTTATTGAAGAAAAAAGTATACATCTAAAATGGAAATGCACAATTGTAGAGAGAGATAATTCCAAAAGGGGCTCAAAATTTTTAGGGATTGCGAACTCTTTCTTGTTTTTATGTATTCGGTTTCACAATCGTCGAGAAAAGGGGGACGTGGGGGATTTTTAACTGAGTGTTGACTCCCAATCCATAAGTCATTTCTTTCAAAAATATAGGCCATTACCCATGATTGACAGATAAATCACATTACAATCATTTATGATTGTTAGGTTTGCTTTTATTTAAATGGGCAAAATAATGACTTGTTTGACTCGGGTAAATATCCCCCACGTCCCCCTTTTGTTGTGTGTGAATAAATTTTATTTACTTATATTTGTTGTTGTTTTCAATTTTTGGCATACAGAAACTCTAAAATTTTCATTACGCTGTGATCTATTTGCCTTTTTATTTTTTAGTTTATGAGATAAAGGGAAAAGTGAAAACTAAAGTTTTGATTTAAGAAAAAAGTGTACATCTAAAATGGAAATGCACAATTGTAAAGAGAGATAATTCCAAAAAGTACCCAAAATTTTTAGGGATTGCAAACTCTTTCTTGTTTTTATGTATATGATTTTGCAATCATCAGGAAAAGGGGGAGGCGTGGAATTTTTAATTGAGTATTGACTCCAAATACATAAGTCATTTGTTACAAATATATAGCCCGTTATGCATGATTGACCGATAAATCACATTACAATCATCAATGATTGCTAGGTTAGCTTTTATAAATGGGCAAAATAATGACTTGTTTGACATGGGTAAATATTCCACAGCACGTTTACTTGAGAATTTAATGAGGTTTGAATCCCATAGGTAATTTGCATCTTTAACATGTTTCAAGCATGTATATCCATATTTAAAATATGTGTAGGATCATTTAGAAATCTCTTTCTTATAAAATTCCAAACTATTTGGGTTGAACAAGTGGAATTTCATAAATTTGGATATCAAAACTTTTGTGTTCATTTGTGGTGTGTGAATAAATTTTCTTTATGTACATTTTTTTTTGTTTTAAATTTTTTTCAGATATAAACTCTAAATTTTTTATTTTATTGTGATCTATTTGCCTTTTTATCTCTTTGTTTTGAGATAAAGGGAAATGTGAAAACTTAGGTTTTGATTTACGAAAAAAGTATACATCTAAATTGGAAATGCACAAATGTGGAGAGAGATAATTCAAAAAAGTGTCCGTAATTTTTAGGGATTGCAAACTCTTTCTAATTTTTATATATTAGGTTTTGCAATTGTCGGGAAAAGGGGGTGGCGGAGATTTCTAACTAAGTGTTGACTCCTAATCGGTACAAAAATATAGACCATTACACATGATTGACCGATAAATCATATGATAATCATCTATGATTGTTATGTGAGCTTATTTGTAAATGGGCATCAAAATGGTTTGTTTGACTTGGGTAAATATCCCACCGCACGTTTAGTTGAGAATATCAACACTTTCTAGTTTTTATATATTAGGTTTCGTAATCATTGGGAAAAGGGGGAGGCGGGGGATTTTTATCTGAGTGTTGATTCTCAATCCATAAGTCATTTCTTACAAAAAAAAATATATCCTGTTTCGCTTGGTTGACCGATAAATTACTTTACAATCATCTATGATTGTAGGTAAGCTTTTTTGCAAATGGGCAAAATAATGGCCTGCTTCACTCGGGTAAATATCCCACCGCAAATTCACTTGAGAATTTAATGTGGTTGGATCCCATAGGTCATTTGTATCTTTAACATGTTTCAAGTATGCATATCCATATTTAAAACATGTGTGGTATAATTAGAAATCTCTTTCTTATAAAATTTCATGCTGTTAGGGTTGAACTAGAGGAATTTTCCAAACTTGGATATCCAAACTTTTGTGTTCAATTGTGGTGTGAGAATTAATTTTTTTTACTTACATTTGTTATTGTTTTAAATTTTTTTGCATACATAAACTGTAAAATTTTCTTTTTGTTGTGATCTATTTGCCTTTTAATCTTTTTGTTTACGAGATAAAGGGAAAAGTGAAAACTCAAGTTTTGATTTAAGAAAAAAGTATACATCTGAAATGGAAAAGCACAAATGTGGAAAGAGATAATTCTAAAAAGTGTCCGTAATTTTTAGGGATTGCAAAATCTTTCTAGTTTTTATATATTAGGTTTTGCAATCGTCGGGAAAAGGGGGAGGCAGGAGATTCTTAACTCAGTGTTGACTCCCAATCCATAAGTCATGTTGATTTTCAGGACTCCATGATTTAGGTCATGGAGAAAAATAAGAGAGACACCATTGGGAGAAAACGGGAGGTTATGGACTTGATCCAAACCCTCCCACATAAGGTATATTTATAGATATCAAAACTACCAATATTATAAATATACCCTTCACCCTAATAAGAGTGAAGAAGAGACAGGAAACGTAAACTAATTACATGAGTGCCACCCCAATTACATCATATATTCCAACAAGTCATTTCTTACAAAAATATATCCCGTTACGCATGATTGACTGATAAACCACTTTACAATCATATATGATTGTTAGGTAACCTTTTTTTTTAAATGGGCCAAAAATGGCTTGTTTCACTCGGGTAAATATCCAACCGCACGTTCACTTGAGAATTTAATGAGGTTTGGATCCCATAGGTCATTTGCATATTTCACATGTTTCAAGCATGTATATCCATATTTAAAACATGTGTAGGATCAAATCTCTTTCTTATAAAATTCCAAGCTATTAGGGCTGAGCTAGTGGAATTTCCCAAACTTGGATATCTAAACTTTTATGCTCAATTGTGGTGTGTGCATAAATTTTTTTTACTTATATATGTTGTTGTTTTAAATTTTTTTGCATACACAAACTCTAAAAGTTTCATTTTGTTTTGATCTATTTGCCTTTTTATCTTTTTGTTTACGAGATAAAGGGAAAAGTGAAAACTCAAGTTTTGGCTTAAGAAAAAAGTATACATATCAAATGGAAATGCACAAATATAGAGAGAGATAATTCCAAAAAGTGTCTGTAATTTTTAGGGATCGCAAACTCTTTGTAGTTTGTATATATTAGGTTTCACAATCGTCAGGAATAAGGGGAGGTGGGGATTTTTAACTGAGTGTTGACTCCCAACCCATAAGTAATTTCCTACAAAAATATATCCCATTATGTATGATTGATCGATAAATCATTTTACAATCATATATGATTGTTAAGTCAGTTTTTTTGTAAATGGGGAAACTAATGGCCTGTTTGACTCGGGTAAATATCCCACCATACGTTCACTTGAGAATTTAGTGAGGTTTGGATCCCATGGGTCATTTGCATCTTTAACATGTTTCAGGCATGCATATCCATATTTAAAACATTGGTAGGACAATGAGAACTCTCTTTCTTATAAAAGTCCAAGCTATTAGGGTTCAACTAGTGGAATTTCTCAAACTTTTGTGTTCATTTGTAATGTGTGAATAAATTTTCTTTACGAACTTTTCTTGTTATTTTAAATTTTTAGCATACATAAACTCTAAAATTTTCATATTATTGTGATCTATTTGCCTTTTTATCTCGTTTACGAGATCAAGGGACAAGTGAAAATTCAAGTTTGGTTTAAAAAAAAAGTATACATCTAAAATGGAAATGCACAAATGTAGAGAGAGGTAAATCCAAAATGTGTGTTTAATTTTTAGGGATTGCAAACTCTTTCTAGTTTTTATATATTAAGTTTCGCTATCGTCCGGAAAAGGGCGAGGTGGGGGATTTTTAATTGAGCTTTGATTCCTTATCCATAAGTCATTTCTTACTAAAAATATAGCCCTTAGGCATGATTGACCGATAAATCACTTTACATTCAACTATGATTGTTAGGTAAGTTTTTTTGTAAATGGGAAATAATGGCTTGTTTGACTCAGGTAAATATCTCACCACACGTTCACTTGAGAATTTTATGTGGTTTGAATCCCATAGGTCATTTGCATCTTTAACATGTTTTGAGCATGCATATCCATATTTAAAACATGTGTAGGATCAATTATAAATCTTTCTTATAAAATTTCAAGTTATTAGGGTTGAACTAGTGGAATTTGTGAAACTTGGATATCAAAACTTTTGTGTTCAATTGTTGTGTGTGAAAATATTTTCTTTACATACGTTTGTTGTTGATTTAAATTTTTTGCATACATAAATTCAAGAAATATTATTTTGTTGTGATCTGTTTGCCTTTTTATCTCTTTGTTTACTAGATAAAGGGAAAAGTGAAAACTCAAGTTTGGAATTAAGAAAAAATTATACATCTAAAATGGAAATGCACAAATGTAGAGAGAGATAATTCCAAAAAGTGTCCGCAATTTTTAGGGATTGCAAAATATTTTCAAGTTTTTATATATTAGGTTTCGCTATCGTCGGGAAAAGGGGGGAGGAGGGTTTACTCTCAATCTATAAGTTATTTCTTACAAAAATATAGCATGTTACGCATGATTGACCGATAAATCACTTTACAATCATCAATTAATATTAGGTCAGCTATTTTGTGTATGGGCAAAATAATGGCTTATTTGACTCGGGTAAATATCCTACCGCACGTTCACTTGAGAATTTAATGAGATATGGATTCCAGAGGTCATTTGCATGTTTAACATGTTTCAGGGATTGTAAACTCTTTCGAGTGTTAATATATTGGGTTTCGCAATCGTCGGGAAAAGGGGGAGGCAAGAGAATTTTTACTGAGAGTTGACTCCCAATCCATAAGTCATTTCTTACAAAACTATAGCCCGTTATGTATGATTGACCGATAAATCACTTTCCAATCATCTATGATTGTTAGGTAAGTTTTTTTGTAAGTGGGCAAAATAATGACTTGTTTGACTAGGGTAAATATCCCACCGCACGTTCACTTGAGAATTTAATGAGGTTTGGATCCCATAGGTCATTTGCATCTTAAACATGTTTAAAACAACCTTATCCATATTCTAAACATGGGTAGGATCAATTAGAAATCCTTTTCTAATAAAATTTCAAGCTATTAGGGTTGAACAAGTGGAATTTCCCAAACTTGGTTATCAAAACTTTTGTGTTCATTTGTGGTGTGTGAATAAATTTTCTTTATGTACTTTTGTTGTTGTTTTAATTTTTTTGCATACATTAACTCTCAAATTTTCATTTTGTTGTGATCTATTTGCCTTTTTAACTCATTCCTAACGAGATAAAGGGAAAACTGAAAATTCAAGTTTGATCTAAAATGGAAATGCACAAATGTAGAGAAAGATAATTCCAAAAAGTGTCCGAAATGTTTAGGGAAATAATGGCTTTTAGGGATATAACGTGAAAAACTCTTTCTAGTTTTTTTGTATTAGGTTTCGCAATCGTAAGGAAAAGGGGGAGGTGGGGGATTTTAAACTGAGTGTTGATTCCTAAGCCATAAGTCATTTCTTACAAAAAATATAGCCCGTTATGCTTGATTGACCGATAAATCACTTTACAATCATCTATGATTTTTAGGTAAGTTTTTTTGTAATTGGGCTAAATAATGGCTTGTTTTCACTAGAGAATTTAATGAGTTTTGGATCCCATAGGTCATTTGCATCTTTAACATGTTTCAAACATGCATATCCATATTTAAAACATCTGGGGGATTAATTATAAATCTCTTTCTTATAAAATTTGAGGCTATTAGGGTTGAACTAGTGGAATTTCCCAAACTTGGATATCAAAACTTTTGTGTTCATTTGTGGTGTGTGAATAATTTTTCTTTACTTACATTTGTTGTTTTTTAAAATTTTTTGCCTCGGGTAAATATCCCACCTCACGTTCACTTGAGAATTTAATGAGTTTTGGATCCCATAGGTGATTTGCATCTTTAACATGTTTCAAGCATTCATATCCATATTTAAAACATGTGTAGGATCAATTAGAAATCTCTTTCTTTTAAAATTCCAAGCTAATAGGGTTGAACTAGTAGACTTTCCCAAACTTGGATATCAAAACTTTTGTTTTCATTTGTGGTGTGGGAATAAATTTTCTTTACGTACTTTTGTTGTTGTTTTAAATTTTGTCCATACATAAACTATAAAATTTTCATATTGTTGTGAACTTTTTAGTTTTTTATCTTGTTGTTTACGAGATCAAGGGAAAAGTGAAATTTCAAGTTTGATTTAAGAAAAAAGTATACATCTAAAATGGAAATGCACAAATGTAGATAGATATAAATCCAAAAAGTGTCCGTAATTTTTAGGGATTGCAAACTCTTTCTAGTTTTTAAATATTAGGTTTCACAATCGTCTGGAAAAGGGCGAGGTGGGGGATTTTTAGTTAAGCTTTGATTCCCAATCCATAAGTCATTTCTTACAAAAAATATAGCCCGTTATGCATGATTGACCGATAAATCACTTTACATTCAACTTTGTTTGTTAGGTAAGCTTTTTTGTAATTGGGAAAAATAATGGCTTGTTTGACTTGGGTAAATATCCCACCACACGTTCACTTGAGAATTTAATGTTGTTTGGATCCCTTAAATCATTCGCATCTTTAACATATTTCAAGCATGCATATCCATATTTAAAACTTCTGTAAGATCAATTACAAATCTCTTTCGTATAAAATTCTAAGCTATTAGGGTTGAACTAGTGGAATTTCCCAAACTTGGATAACCAAACTTTTGTGTTCAATTGTGGAGAGTGAATAAATTTTCTATACTTATATTAGTTGTTGTTTTAAATTTTTTTGCATAAATAAACTGTAAAATTTTCATTTTTTTGTGATCTATTTGCCTTTTTATCTTTTTGTTTACGAGATAAAGGGAAAAGTGAAAACTCTAGTTTTGATTTAAGAAAAAGTATACATCTCAAATGGAAATGCAAAAATCTAGAGAGAGAGATTCAAAAAAGTGTGAAAAATTTTTGTGAATTGCAAACTCTTTCTAGTTTTTATATAATAGGTTTTCCAATCGTCAGGAAAAGGAGGAGGTCGGGAATTTTTCACTGAGCTTTGACTCCCAATCCATAAGTCATTTCTTACAAAACTATATCCCGTTATGCATGCTTGACGATAAATCACTTTACAATCAAATATGATTGTTAGGTCAGCTTTTTCGTAAATGGGTAAAATAATGGCTTGTTAGACTTGGGTAAATATCTCACCCCACGTTCACTTGAGAATTTAATGAGGTTTGGATCACATAGGTCAATTGCATCTTTAACATGTTTCAAGCATGGATATCCATATTTAAAACATGTGTAAGATCAATTAGAAATCTCTTTCTTATAAAATTCCAATCTGTTAGGGTTGAACTAGTGGAATTTCCCAATCTTGGATATCAAAACTTTTGTGTTCAATTGTGGTGTGCGAATAAATTTCTTTACTTACATTTGTTGTTGTTTTAAATTTTTTGCATTCTTAAATTCAAATTTTTTTATTTTGTTGTAATCTTTTTGCCTTTTTATCTCTTTGTTTACGGGATAAAGGGAAAAGTGAAATCTCAAGTTTTGATTTAAGAAAAAAGTATACATCTAAAATAGAAATGCACAAATGTAGAGATAGATAATTCCAAAAAGTGTCCATAATTATTTTGGGATTGCAAACTCTTTCTAGTTTTTATTTAGTAGGTTTCACAATCTTCAGGAAAGGGGGGAGGAGGGAAGGGAATTTTTACTACGGGTTGAGTCTTTATCCATAAGTCATTTCTTAGAAAAATATAGCCCGTTACACATGATTGACCAATAAATAACTTTACAGTCATCTATGAATATTAGGTCATCTTTTTTGTAAAAGGGAAAAATAATTGATTGTTTGACTCGGGCAAATATCCCACCGCACGTTCACTTGAGAATTTAATGAGGTTTGGATCCCACAGGTCATTTTCATCTTAAACATGTTTCAAACATCCATATCCATATTCTAAACATGGGTAGGATCAATTAGAAAACTCTTTCTTATAAAATTCCAAGTTATTAGGTTTGAACTAGTGGAATTTCCCAAACTTGGATATCAAAACTTTTGTTTTCATTTGTGGTGTGTGAATAATTTTCTTTACATACTTTTGTTGTTGTTTTAAAATTTTTGCATAAAAAATCTCAAAAATTTTCATATTGTTGTGATCTATTTGCCTTTTTATCTCATTGTTTTTCAAAATCAAGGGAAAAGTGAGAATTCAAGTTTGGTTTAAGAAAAAGGTATACATATAAAAAGAAAATGCACAAATTTGGAGAGAGATAACTCCAAAAGTGTCCATAATTTTTAGGGATTGCAATCTCTTTCTAGTTTTTAGATATTGGGTTTCACAATCGTCAGGAAAAGGGGGACGCGGGGGATTTTCAACTGAGTGTTGATTTCCAATCCATAAGTCATTTCTTACAAAACATTTAGCCTGCTACACATGATTGATCGATAAATCACTTTACAATCATCTATGATTATTAGGTAAGCTTTTTTGTAAATGGGAAAATAATGGCTTGTTTGACTCAGCTAAATATCCCACCGCATGTTTACTTGAGAATTTAATGTGGTTTGGATCCCATAGGTCTTTTGCATCTTTAAAATATTTCAAGCAAGCATATCAATATTTAAAGCGTGTGTAGGATCAAATAGAAATATCTTTCTTATAAAATTCTAAGCTATTAAGTTTGAACTAATGGAATTTCCAAAACTTGGATATTCAAACTTTTGTGTTCAATTGTGGTGTGTGAATAAATTTTTTTTACTTACATTTGTTGTTGTTTTAATTTTTTTTGCATACATAAACTTTAAAATTTTCATTTTGTTACGATGTATATGCCTTATTATTTTTTTGTTTACGAGATAAAGGGAAAAGTGAAAACTCAAGTTTGGTTTAAGAAAAAATTATACATCCAAAATGGGAATGCACAAATTTAGAGAGAGCTAATTCTAAAAAGTGTCCATAATTTTTAGGGATTGCAAAATCTTTCTAGTTTTTATATATTAGGTTTTGTAATTGTCGAGAAAAGGGGGAGGCAGGGGATTTTTAACTGAGTGTTGACTCCCAATCCATAAGTCATTTCTTAAAAAAACATATTCCGTTACGCATGATTAACTGATACAACACTTTACAATCATCTATGAATATCGGGTCAGGGTTTTTGTAAATGAGTAAAATAATGGTTTGTTTGACTCGGGTAAATATCCCACCGCACGTTCACTTGAGAATTTAATGAGGTTTGGATCCCATAGGTCATTTGCATCTTAAACATGTTTCAAGCATCCTTATCCATATTCTAAACACGGGTAGGATCAATTAGAAATCGCTTTCTTATAAAATTCCAAGCAATTAGGGTTGAACTTGTGGAATTTCCCAAACTTGGATATAAAAACTTTTGTGTTCATTTGTGGTGTGTGAATAAATTTTCTTTACGAACTTTTGTTGTTGTTTTAAATTTTTTGTATACATAAACTCTAATATTTTCAATTTGTTGAGATCTATTTGCCTTTTTATCTTTTTGTTTACGAGATAAAGGGAAAAGGGAAAACTCAAATTTTGATTTAAGAAAAAAGTATACATCTAAAATGGACATGCACAAATGTAGATAGAGATAATTCCAAAAAGTGTCCGAAAGTTTTAGGGATTGAAAACTCTTTCTAGTTTTTATATATAAGGTTTCACAATCGTTAGGAAAAGGGGGAGGTGGGGGATTTTAAACTGAGTGTTGATTCCTAATCCATAAGTCATTTCTGACAAAAAAAATAGCCCGTTATGCATGATTAACCGATAAATCACTTTACAATCATATATGATTGTTAGGTAATCATTTTTGTAATTGGGCAAAATAATGGCTTGTTTGACTCGAGTAAATATCCCATGGCACGTTCACTTGAGAATTTAATGTGGTTTGGATCCCAGAGGTCATTTGCATCTTTAACATCTTTCAAGCATGCATATCCATATTTAAAACAAGTGTAGGATCAATTAGAAATCTCTTTCTTAAAAAATTCCAAGCTATTAGTGTTAAACTAGTGGAATTTCCCAAACTTGCATATCAAAACTTTTGTGTTCAATTGTGGTGGGTGAATAAATTTTCTTTACTTAAATTTGTTGTTCTTTTAATTTTTTTATATGCATAAACTATAAAAAAAAAATTTTGTTGTGATCTATTTGCCTTTTTATCTTTTTGTTTACAAGACAAAAGGAAAAGTGAAAACTCATGTTTTGATTTAAGAAAAAAGTATACATCTCAAATGGAAATGCACAAATGTAGAGAGAGATAATTCCAAAAAGTGGCCATAATTTTTAGGGATTGAAAAATATTTCTAGTTTTTATATATTAGGTTTCGCAATCGTCGGAAAAACGGGCAAATGGGGGATTTTTAACTAAGTGTTGACTCCCAATCCATAAGTAATTTCTTAAAAAAATATATCCTGTTACGCCTTATTGACCGATAAATTACTTTACAATCATGTATAATTATTCGGTATGCTTTTTTGTAAATGAGAAAAATAATGGATTGTTTGGTTCGGGTAAATATCCCACTGCACATTCTCTTGATAATTTAATGAGGTTTGGATCCCATAAGTCATTTTCATCTTTAAATTGTTTCAAGCATAATTTAATGAGGTTTGGATCCCATAGGTCATTTTCATCTTTAAATTGTTTCAAGCATGCATATCCATACTTAAAACATCTGTAGGATCAAGTACATATCACTTTCTTATAAAATTCCAGCTATTTGGGTTGAACTAGTTGAATTTCCCAAACATAGATATCAAAAATTTTGTGTTCTTTTGTGGTGTGTGAATAAATTTTCTTTTCTTACATTTCTTGTTGTTTAAATTTTTTTCATGCACAAATTCAAATTTTTATATTTTGTTGTGATCTATTTGCCTTATTATCTTTTTGTTTACGAGATAAAGGGAAAAGTGAAAACTTAAGTTTTGACTTAAGGAAAAAGTATACATCTAAAATTGAAATGCACAAATGTAGAGAGAGATAATTCCAAAAAGTGTCCGTAATTTTTAGGGATTTCAAAATTTTTCTATACTTTTCTATATTAGGTTTCACAATCGTCCAAAAAAAAGGGCAGGCGGGAAATTTTTAACTGAGTGTATACTCCCAATCCATAAGTCATTTCTCAGAAAAATATATCCTGTTACATATAATTGACCAATAAATCACTTTACAATCATATATGATTGTTAGGTAAGCTTTTTATTAAATGGGTAAAATAATAACTTGTTTGACTCGAGTAAATATCCCACCCCATGTTCACTTGAGAATTTAATGTGGTTCGGATCCCATAGGTCATTTGCATCTTTAACATGTTTCAAGCATGCATATCCATATTTAAAACATGTGAGCATCAATTAGAAATCTCTTTTGTATAAAATTCCAAGCTAATAGGGTAGAACTAGTGGAATTTCCAAAACATGGATATCAAAACTTTTGTTTTCATTTGTGGTGTGTGAATATGTTTTCGTTATGTACTTTTGTTGTTGTTTTAAATTTTTTTCATACAAAAACTATAAATTTTCATATTGTTGTGATGTATGTGCCTTTTTATCTCATTGTTTATGAGATCAAGGGAAAAATGAAAATTCAAGTTTGGTTTAAGAAAAAAGTATACATCTAAAATGGAAATGCACAAATGTAGAGAGAGATAAATCCAAAAATTGTCCATAATTTTTAGGGATTGCAAACTCTTTCTATTTTTTATATATTAGGTTTCGCAATTGTCAGAAAAAGGTGAAGCGAGGGATTTTTAACTGAGCTTTCATTCCCAATCAATAAGTCATTTCTTACAAAAAATATAGCCCGTTAAACATGATTGACCGATAAATCACTTTATAATCAACTATGAATGTTATGTAAGCTTTTTTGTAAAAAAGAAAAATAATGCCTTGTTTGACTCGGGTAAATATCTCACCGCACCTTCACTTGAGAACTTAATGTGGTTTGGTTCCCATAGGTCATTTGCATCTTTAACATGTTTCAAGCATGCAGATCTATATTTAAAATAAGTGTAGGATCAATTAGAAATATCTTTCTTATAACAACTCCATGCTATTAGGGTTGAACCAGTGGAATTTCCCAAAGTTGGATATCAACACTTTTGTGTTCAATTGTGGAAAGTGAATAAATTTTCTATAGTTACATTTGTTGTTGTTTTAAATTTTTTTGCATACATAAATTGCAAAATTTTAATTTTGTTGTGATCTATTTGCCTTTTTATCTTTTTGTTTACGAGATAAAGGGAAAAGTGAAAACTCAAGAAAAAAGAATACATCTCAAATGGAAATGCACATATGTAGAGAGAGATAATTCCAAAAGTGTCCAAAATTTTTGGGGATTGCAAACTTTTTCTAGGTTTTATATATTAGGTTTCGCAAGCGTCGGGAAAAGGGGGAGGTGGGGGATTTTAAACTGTGCGTTGACTCCCAATCCATAAGTCATTTCTTACAAAAATATATCCCATTACGCATGATTGACCGATTAATCATTTTACACTCATATATGATTCTTAGGTCAGCTTTTTTGTAAATGGGTAAAATAATGGCTTGTTTGACTCTGGTAAATATCCCACCGCACGTTCACTTGAGAATTTAATGAGGTTTGGATCCAATAGGTCATTTGCATCTTTAACATGTTTCAAGCAGGCACATCGATATTTAAAACATGTCTAGGATCAATTAGAAATCTCTTTCTTATAAAATTCCAAGCTTTTAAGGTTGAACTAGTGGAATTTCCCAATCTTGGATATCAAAACTTTTGTGTTCAATTATGGTGTGTGAATAAATTTCTTTACTTACATTTGTTGTTGTTTTAAATTTTTTTGCATTCATAAATTCAAAATTTTTTATTTTGTTGTAATATGTTTGCCTTTTTATCTGTTTGTTTACTTGATAAAGGGAAAAGTGAAAACTCAAGTTTTGATTTAAGAAAAAAGTATACATCTAAAATTGAAATGCACAAATGTAGAGAGAGATAATTGCAAAAAGTGTCCATATTTTTTCTAGATTGCAGACTCTTTCTTGTTTTTATATATTAGGTTTTGCAATCGTCGAATAAAGGGGGAGGCAAGGGAATTTTTACTGAGGGTTGAGTCTCAATCCATAAGTCATTTTTTAAAACAATATAGCCCGTTACGTATGATTGACAAATAAATCACTTTACAATCATCTATGAATATTAGGTTTGCTTTTTTTTTAAATGGGAAAAATAATGGCTTGTTTGACTCGGGTAAATATCTCACCGCACGTTCACATGAGAATTTAATGAGGTTTGGATCCCATAGGTCATTTGCATCTTAAACATCTTTCAAGCATCCATATCCATATTCTAAACACGAGTAGGATCAATTAGAAATCTCTTTCTTATAAAATTATTAGCTATTATGGTTGAACTAGTGGAATTTCCCAAACAAGGATATCAAAACTTTTGTGTTCATTTGTGGTGTATGAATAAATTTTCTTTACGTACTTTTGTTGCTGTATTAAATTTTTTGCATACATAAAGTCTTAAATTTTCATTTTGTTGTGATCTATTTTCCTTTTTATCTCGTTATTTATGAGATAAGAAAAGTGAAAACTCAAGTTTGGTTTAAGAAAAAAGTATACATTTAAAATGGAAATGCACAAATACAGAGAGAGATAATTCCAAAAAGTAGCCACAATTTTTAGGGATTGCAATATCTTTCTAGTTTTTATATATTAGGTTTTACAATCGTCGGGAAAAGAGGGACACGAAGGATTTTTATGAGTGTTGATTCCCAATCCATAAGTCATTTCTTACAAAACATATAGCCCATTACGCATGATTGACCGATAAATCACTTTACAATCACTCATGATTATTAGGTAAGTTTTTTTGTAAATGGGCAAAATAATGGCTTGTTTGACTCAGGTAAATATCCCACCGCATGTTCACTTTAGAATTTAATGTGGTTTGGATCCCATATGTCATTTGCATCTTTAAAATGTTTCAAGCATGCATATCCATATTTAAAACATGTGTAGGATCAATTAGAAATCTCTCTTTTATAAAATTCCAAGCTATTAGGGTTGAACTAGTGGAATTTCCCAAACTTGGATATCCAAACTTTTGTGTTCAATTCTGTAGTGTGAATAATTTTTTTTACTTACATTTATTGTTTTTTTAAATTTTTTTGCATACATAAATTGTAAAATTTTCATTTTGTTGTGATCCATTTGCCTTTTTATCTTTTTCTTTGCGAGATAAAGGGACAAGTGAAAACTCAAGTTTTTATTTAAGAAAAAAGTATACATCTCAAATGGAAATGCAGAAATGTAGAGAAAGATAATTTAGAAAAGTTGTCGTAATTTTTAGGGATTGCAAACGCTTTCTAGTTTTTATATATTAGGTTTCGCAATAGTTGGGAAAGGGGGAGGCGGGGAATTTTTAACTGAGTGTTGACTGCAAATTCATAAGTCATTTCCTACAAAAGTATATCCCGTTATGCATGATTGACTGATAAATCACTTTACAATCATATACGATTGTTAGGTCAATTTTTTTGTATGTGGGCAAAATAATGGCTTGTTTAACTCGGGTAAATATTCCACCGCATGTTCACTTGAGAATTTAATGAGGTTTGGATCCCGTAGGTCATTTGCATATTTAACATGTTTAAGTCAGGCATATGGATATTTAAAACATGTGTTTCCATAACTTGGATATGCAAACTTTTGTGTTCATTTGTGGTGTGTGAATAAAGTTTCTTTACTTACATTTGTTGTTGTTTCAAATTTTTTGCATACTTAAATTCAAAGTTTTTTTATTTTGTTGTGATCTATTTGCCTTTTTATCTCTTTGTTTACGAGATAAAGGGAAAAGTGAAAACTCAAGTTCACATTTAAGAAAAAAGTATACATCTAGCATGGAAATGCACAAATTTAGAGAGAGATAATTCATAAAATTGTCCATAATTTTTAGAGATTGCAAACTCTTTCTAGTTTTTATATATTATGTTTCACAATCGTCGGGAAAAGGGTGAGGGAGTGGATTTTTAATTGAGTGTTTACTCAAAATCCATAAGTAATTTCTTACAAAACTATAGCCCGTTACACATGATTGACCGATAAATCACTTTACAATCATCAATGATTGTAAGGTAAGGTTTTTGCAGCTGGGTAAAATAATAGCTTGTTTAACTCCCGTAAATATCCCACCCCACGTTCACTAAAGAATTTAATGTGGTTTAGATCCCACAGATCATTTGCATCTTTAACATGCTTCAAGCATGCATATCCATATTTAAAACATGTGTATGACCAATTAGAAATCTCTTTCTAATAAAATTCCAAGCGATTAGGGTTGAACTAGTAGATTTTCCCATACTTGGATATCTAAACTTTTGTGTTCAATTGTGATGTGTGAATAAATTTTTTGTACATACATTTGATGTTGTTTTAAATTTTTTCGCATATATTAATTGTAAAATTTTCATTTTGTTGTGATCTCTTTGCCTTTTTATCTTTTTGTTTACGAGATAAAGGGAAAAGTGAAAACTCAAGTTTTGATTTAAGGAAAAAGTATACATCTAAAATGGAAATGCACAAATGTAGAGAGAGATAATTCCAAAAAGTGTCTATAATTTTTATGGATTGCAAAATCTTTCTAGTTTTTATATATTTGGTGCGCAATCATAGGGAAAAGGGGGAGGCAGGGGATTTTTAATTGAGTGTTGACTCTCAATCCATAAGTCATTTCTTACAAAAATATATCCCATTACGCATGATTGATCGATAAATCACTTTACAATCATCTATGAATACTAGGTTACCTTTTTCGTAAATGGGTAAAATAATGGATTGTTTGACTCGGGTAAATATCCCACAGCATGTTCACTTGAGAATTTAATGACGTCTGGATCCCATAGGTCATTTGCATCTTAAACCTGTTTCAAGCATCCTTATCCATATTCTATACACAATAGGATAAATTAGAAATCTCTTTCTTATAAAATTCCAAGTTATTAGGGTTGAACTAGTGGAATTTCCCAAACTTTGATATCAAAAATTTTGTGTTCATTTGTGGTGTATGAATACATATTCTTTACGTACTTTTGTTGCTGTTTTAAATTTTTTGCATACATAAACTCTAAAATTTTCATTTTGTTGTGATTTACTTGCCTTTTTATCTCATTGCTTACGAGATAAAATTAAAAGTGAACATTCAAGTTATGTTTAAGAAAAACGTATACATCTAAAATGGACATGCACAAATGTAGAGAGAGATAATTTCAAAAAGTGTCCAAAATTTTTAGGGATTGCAAACTCTTTCAAGTTTTTATATATTAAGGTTTCACAATCGTCATTAAAAGAGGGAGGTGGGGGATTGTAAACTGAGTGTTGATTCCTAATCCATAATTCATTTCTTAGAAAAACATATAGCCTGTTATGCATGATTGACTTATAAATCACTTTACAATCATCTATGATTGTTAGGTAAGCTTTTTGTAATTGGGCAAAATAATGGCTTGTTTGACTTGGGTAAATATCCCACCGCACATTCACTTGAGAATTTAATGTGGTTTGGATCCCATAGGTCATTTGCATCTTTAACATGTTTCAAACATGCATATCAATATTTAAAACATGTGTATGATTAATTAGAAATCTCTTTATTATAAAATTTCAAGCTATTAGTGTTAAACTAGTGGAATTTCCCAAACTTGGATATCAAAATTTTTTTGTTCAATTGTGGGTTGTGAATAAATTTTATTTACATACATTTGTTGTTTTTTAATGTTTTTTTGCATATATAAACTGTAAAATTTTCATTTTGTTGTGATCTATTTGCCTTTTTATCTTCTTTTTACGAGATAAAGGGAAAACTGAAAACTCATGTTTTGATTTAAGAAAAAAGTATACATCTCAAATGGAAATGCACAAATGTAGAGAGAGATAATTCCAAAAATTTTCTGTAATTTTTAGGGATTGAAAATCTTTCTAGTTTTTATATATTAGGTTTTGCAATCGTCGGGAAAAGGGGAGGCAAGGGTTTTTTCACTGACTGTTGACTCCCAATCCATAAGTAGTTTCTTACAAAAATATATTATCCCATTATGAATGATTGACCGATAAATCACTTTACAATCATATATGATTGTTAGGTAAGATTTTTTGTAAATGGGCAAAATAATGGCTTGTTTGACTCGGGTAAATATCCCACCGCACATTAATTCTAGAATTTAATGAGGTTTGGATCCCATAGGTCATTTGCATCTTTAACATGTTTCAAGCATGCATATCCATATTTAAAGAATTTGTAGGATCAATTAGAAATCACTTTCTTATAAAATTCCAGGCTTTTAGGGTTGAACTAGTGGAATATCTCAAACGTGGATATCAAAACTTTTGTGTTCATTTGTGGTGTGTGAATAATTTTTCATTACTTACATTTTTTGTTGTTTTAAATTTTTTGCATGCTCAAATTCAAATTTTTTTATTTTATTGTGATATATTTGCCTTATTATCTCTTTGTTTACGAGATAAAGGGAAAAGTGAAAACTCATGTTTTGATTTAAAGAAAAAGTATACATCTAAAATGGAAATGCATATATGTAGAGAAAGATAATTCCAAAATGAGTCCATAATTTTTAGGGATTGCAAAATCTTTCTAGATTTGACATATTAGGTTTTACATTCGTCGGAAAAAGAGGCTGGCAGGGGATTTTTAACTGAGTGTTGACTCCCAATCCTTAAGTCATTTCTAACAAAAATATATCCTGTTACGCATGATTGATTGATAAATCACTTTACAATCATATATGATCGTTAGGTAAGTGTTTTATTAAATGGCTAAAATAATAACTGGTTAGACTCGGGTAAATGTCTCACCCGACGTTCACTCTAGAATTTAATGAGGTTTGGATCCCATAGGTTATTTGCATCTTTAATATGTTTCAAACATGCACATCCAAATTTAAAACATGTGTAGAATCAATTAGAAATTTCTTTCTTAAAAAATTCCAAACTAATAGGGTTGAACTAGTGGAATATGTCAAACTTCGATATCAAAACTTTTGTTTTCATTTGTGGTGTGTGAATAAATTTTATTTACATACTTTTCTTGTTGTTTTAAATTTTGTAAATACATAAACTCTAAAATTTTCATATTGTTGTGATCTATTTGCCTTTTTATCTCATTGTTTATGTGATCAAGGGAAAAGTGAAAATACAAGTTTTGATTAAGAAAAAAGTATACATCTAAATGGTAAATGAACAAATGTAGAGAGATAAATCCAAAAAGTGTCTGTAATTTTTAGGGATTGCAAAATTTTTCTAGTTTTTATAAATTAGGTTTCACAATCATCAGGAAAAGGGCGAGGCAGGGGATTTTTAACTGAGCTTTGATTCCCAATCCATAAATCATTTTTTACAAAAAATATAGCCCGTTATGCATGATTGACCGATAAATCTCTTTACATTCAACTATGATTGTTACGTAAGCCTTTTTGTAAATGGGAAAAATAATGGCTTGTTTGACTCGGGTATCCCCCCACATGTTCACTTGAGAATTTAATGGGGTTTGGATCACATAGGTCATTTGTATCTTTAACATGTTTCAAGCATGCATATCCTTATTTAAAACATGTGTAGGATCAATTTGAAATATCTTTCTTATAAAATTCCAAGTTATTAGGGTTGAACCAGTGGAATTTCCAAAACATGGATATCCAAACTTTTGTGTTCAATTGTGGAGAGTGAATAAATTTTCTTTACTTACATTTGTTGTTGTTTTAAATTTTTTTGCAGACATAAACTGAATTTTTTTCATTTTTTTGTGATCTATTTGCCTTTTTATTCTTTTGTTTACGATAAAAGGTTAAAGTGAAAACTCTAGTTTTGATTTAAGAAAAATGTATACATCTTAAATGGAACTGCACAAATGTAGAGAGAGATAATTCCAAAAAGTGTTCAAAATTTTTGGGGATTCCAAACTCTTTCTAGTTTTTATATAATAGGTTTCGCAATCGTCGGGAAAAGGGGGAGGTGGGGGGTTTTTAACTGAGCATTGACTCCCAATCCGTAAGTCACTTCTTAAAAAAATATATTCAATTACGCATGCTTGACCGATAAATCCCTTTACAATCATATATGATTGTTAGGTCAGTTTTTTTGTAAATGGGTAAAATAATGGCTTGTTTGACTCGACTAAATATCCTACCCTAGGTTCACTTGAGAATTTAATGAGGTTTCGATCCCATAGGTCGTTTGCATCTTTAAAATATTTCAAGCACACATATCCAAATTTAAAACATGTGTAGGATCTATTAGAAATCTCTTTCTTATAAAATCTAAGCTATTAGGGTTGAACTAGTGGAATTTCCCAATCTTGTTTATCAAAACTTTTGTGTTCAATTGTGGTGTGTGAATAAATGGAACTGCACAAATGTAGAGAGAGATAATTCCAAAAAGTGTCCATAATTTTTAGGGATTGCAAAATTTTTCTTGTTTTTAAATATTAGGTTTTGCAATCGTCGGGAAAAGGGGGAGGGAAGGGAATTTTTACTGAGGGTTGTGTCTCATTCCATAAGTCTCATACAAAAATATAGCACTTTACACATGATTGACCAATAAATCATTTTACAATCAGCTTTTTTTTAAATAGGAAAAATAACTTCTTGTTTGACCTGGGTAAATATCCCACCGCACGTTCACTTGAGAATTTAATGTGGTTTGGATCCCATAGGTCATTTGCAACTTAAACATGTTTCAAGCATCCATATCCATATTCTAAACACGGGTAGGATCAATTAGAAATCACTTTCTTATAAAATTCCAAGCTATTAGGATTGAACTAGTGAAATTTCCCAAACTTGGATATCAAAACTTTTGTGTTCATTTGTGCTATATGAATAAATTTTATTTACATAATTTTGTTGTTGTTTTAAATTTTTTGCATACATAACCTCTAAAATTTTCCTTTTGTTGTGATCTATTTGACTTTTTATCTCGTTATTAATGAGATAAAGGGAAAAGTGAAAAGTCAAGTTTTGGTTTAAGAAAAAAGTACACATCTAAAATGGAAATGCACAAATTTAGAGAGATATAATTCCAAAAAGTGTCCATAATTTTTAGCGATTGCAATCTCTTTCTAGTTTTTATATATTAGGTTTTTGAATTGTCGGGAAAAGGGGGACACCGGGATTTTTAAGTGAGTATTGATTCCCAATCCATAAGTCATTTCTTAGAAAACAATATAGCCTGCTACGCATGATTGATCGATAAATCACTTTACAATCATCTATGATTATTAGGTAAGTTTTTTTGTAAGTGGGCAAAATAATGGCTTGTTTGACTCGGGTAAATATCCCACCGCACGGTCACTTGAGAATTTAATGCGGTTTGGATCCCATTGGTCTTTTGTATCTTTAACATATTTCAACGATGCATATCCATATTTAAAACGTGTGTAGGATCAATTAGAAATCTCTTTCTTATAAAATTCCAAGCTATTAGGTTTGAACTAGTGGAATTTCCCAAACTTGGATATCCAAACTTTTGTGTTCAATTGTGGTGTGTGAATAAATTTTCTTTACTTACATTTGTTGTTATTTTAAATTTTTTTGCATACATAAACTGTAAAATTTTCATTTTGTTATGATTTATTTGCCTTTTTATTTTTTTGTTTATGAGATAAAGGGAAAAGTGAAAATTCTAGTTTTGATTTAAGAAAAAAAGTGTACATCTCAAATGGAAATGCGCAAATGTAGAGAGAGATAATTCCAAAAAATGTCTGTAATTTTTAGGGATTGCAAACTCTTTCTAGTTTTTATATATTAGGTTTCACAATCATCTAGAAAAGGGGGGGGGAGAGTTTAATTGAGTGTTGACTCCCAATCCATAAGGTCATTTCTTAAAAAAATATATCCTGTTACACATGATTGACCGATAAATTACATTACAATCATATATGATTGTTAGGTCAACTTCTTTGTAAATGGGCAAAATAATGGCTTGTTTGACTCGGGTAAATCTCCCGCCGCACATTAACTTGAGAATTTATTGTGGTTTGGTCCCATAGGTCATTTTACATCTTTAACATGTTTCAAGCATCCATTTCCATAATTAAAACATGTGTAAGATCAATTAGAAATCTGTTTTTTACAAAATTCCAAGCTATTAGGGTTGTACTAGTGGAATTTCCCAAACTTGGATATCAAAACTTTTGTGTTTATTTGTGGTGTGAGAATCAATTTTCTTTTCTTACATTTGTTGTTGTTTAAAATTTTTTGCATTCATAAATTAAAAAAAATTATTTTTTTGTGATCTATTTGCCTTTTTATCTCTTTGTTTACGAGATAAAGGGAAAAGTGAAAACTTAAGTTTTGATTTAAGAAAAAAGTACACATCTAAAATGGAAATGCACAAATGTAGAGAGAGATAATTCATAAAAGTGTCTGTAATTTTTAGAGATAGCAAACTCTTTCTAGTTTTTATATATTAGGTTTCACAATTGTTAGAAAAAGTGGGAGGCAAGGGATTTTTAACTGAGTTTTCACTCAAAATCCAATAGAAAATTTTTCCAAAACTATAGGCCGTGACAATGATTGACCGATAAATCACTTTACAATCATCTATGAATTTTAGGAAAGCTTTTTTGTGAATGGGCAAAATAGTGTCTTGTTTGACTCGGGTAAATATCAAACCTCACGTTCACTTGAGAATTTAATGAGGTTTGGATCCCACTGGTCATTTGCATCTTTAACATGTTTCAAGCTTGCATATCCATATTTAAAACATGTGTAGGATCAATTAGAAATCTCTTTCCTATAAAATTCCAAGCGATTAGGGTTGAACAAGTGGAATTCCCAAACTTGTATATCAAAAATTTTGTGTTCATTTGGGGTATGTGAATAAATTTTCCTTACTTACATTTGTTGTTGTGTTTAATTTTTTGCATACAAAAGATCTAAAATTTTTATTTGGTTCTGATCTACTTGCCTTTTTATCTCTTTGATGACGAGATAAAGGGAAAAGTGAAAACTCAAGTTTTGATTTAGGAAAAAAGTATATATCTAAAATGGAAATAAAGAAATGCAGAGAGAGAAAATTCCAAATTGTGTTCGAAATTGTTAGGAATTGTAAACTTTTTCTAGTTTTTATATATTAGGTTTCACAATCGTCGAGAAAAGGGGAAGGTAGGGGATTTTTAACTGAGTGTTTACTCAAAATCCATAAATAATTTCTCCCAAAACTATAATCCATTACGCATGATTGACCGATAAATCACTTTAAAATCATCTATGATTGTTAGGTTAAATTTTTTGTAGATGGGGAAAATAATGGCATGTTTGACTCAGGTAAATATCCCACCCCACGTTCACTTGAGAGTTTAATGAGGTTTGGATACCACAGGCCATTTGCATCTTTAACATGTTTCAAGCATGCATATCCATATTTAAAGCATGTGTAGGATCAATTAGAAATCTCTTTCTTATAAAATTCCAAGCTATTAGGGTAGAATAATTTTTTTAGTTTGTGAATAAATTTTCTTTACTTACATTTGTTGTTGTTTAAAATTTTTTTGCATACGTAAACTCTAGAATTTTCATTTTGTTGATCTATTTTATATTTTTGTTTACGAGATAAAGGTAAAAGTGAAAAGTCAAGTTTTGATTTAAGAAAAGCGTATACATCTAAAATGGGTAGGCACAATTGTAGAGCGATAATTCTAAAAATGTTCGTAATTTTAAGGGAAAACATAGTCTTTCTAGTTTTTATATATTAGGTTTCGCAATCGTCGGGAAAAGGGAGAGGCGGGGGATTTTAACTGAGTGTTGACTCCCAATTCAAAGTCATTTCTTAAAAAAATATAGCCCATTACGTAAGATTAACCAATAAATCACTTTACATTCATCTATGATTGTTAGGTAAGCTTTTTTTGTAAATGGGCAAAATAATGGGTTGTTTGACTTGGGTAAATATCCCACCGTACGTTCACTTGAGAATTTTATGAGGTTTGGATCCCATAGGTCATTCGAATCTTTAACATGTTTCAAGCATGTATATCCATATTTAAAACATGTGCAGGATCAATAAGAAATCTCTTTCTTTTAAAATTCGAAGCTATTAGGGTTGAACTAGTGGAATTTCCGAAACTTGTATATCAAAACATTTGTATTCATTTTTGGTGTGTGAATAAATTTTCTACACTTACATTTGTTGTTGTTTTAAATTTTTTTGCATACATAAAATCTAAAAATTTCATTTTGTTGTGATCAATTTGCCTTTTTATCTCTTTTTTATGAGATAAAGGGAAAAGTGAAAACTCAAGTTTTGATTTAACAAAAAAATATGCATAAAAAATGGAAATACACAAATGTAGAGAGAGATAATTCCAAAAAGTGTCCATAATTTTTACGGATTGCAAACTCTTTCTTGTTTTTATATATTATTTTTCGTAATCATTGGGAAAAGGGGGAGGCGGGAGAATTTTAACTGAGTGTTGACTCCAATTCCATAAGTCATTTCTTACAAAAATATAGCCCGTTATCATTATTGACCGATAAATCAATTTTCAATCATCTATGGTTGTTAGGTCAGTTTATTTTGTAAATGGACAAAATAATAGCATGTTTGACTCAAGTAAATATCTCACGGCATGTTCACTTGAGAATTTAATGAGGTTTTGTGCCCATTGGTCATTTTCGTATTTAACATGTTTCAAGCATGCATATCTACATTTAAAACAAGTGTAGGATCAATTAGAAATGTATTTCTTATAAGAAATTCCAAGCTATTAGGGTAGAACTAGTAGAATTTTCCAAACTTGGATATCAAAACTTTCGAGTTCATTTTTGGTTTGTGAATAAATTTTCTTTACATAAATTTGTTGTTGTTTTATATTTTTTTGCATACATAAACTCTAAAATTTTCATTTTGTTATGATCTACTTGCCTTTTTATATCTTTGTTTATGAGAAAAAGGAAAAAATGAAAAGTCAAGTTTTCATTTAAGAAAAGCGTATACATATCAAATGGGTATGCACAAATGTAGAGCGATAATTCCAAAAAGTGTCTTTATATTTTAGGGATTACAAAGTCTTTCTACTTTTTACATATTAGGTTTCGCAATCGTCGGGAAAAGGGGGAGGCGGGGGATTTTTAACTGAGTGTTGACTCCCAATTCAAAGTAATTTCTAACAAAAATATAGCCCATTACGTATGATTGACCGTTAAATCACTTTACAATCATCAATGATTGTTAGGTATGTTTTTTTGTAAAAGGCCAAAATAATGGGTTGTTTGACTCGGGTAAATATCCCTCCGCACGTTCACTTGAGAATTTAATGGGGTTTGGATCCCATAGGTCATTATCATCATTAACATGTTTCAAGCATGCATATCCATATTTAAAAGATGTGTAGGATCAATTAGAAATCTCTTTCTTATAAAATTCCAAGCTATAAGGGTTGAACTAGTGGAATTTCCAAAACTTGTATATCAAAAATTTTGTGTTCATTTGTTGTGTGTGAAAAATTATACATCTAAAATGGAAATGCACCAATGTAGAGAGAGATAATTTCAAATAGTTGCCGTAATTTTTAGAAATTTCAAACTCTTTCTATTTTTTATATACTAGGTTTCGCAATCTTCAGGAAAAGGGGGAGACAGTGGATTTTAAGTGAGTGTCGACTCCCAATCCATAAGTCATTTCTTTACCAAAATAAGCCCATTACACATGATTGACAAATAAATCACTTTACAATAATTTATGATTGTTAGGTAAGCTATTTTGTAAATGGGCAAAATAATGGCTTGTTTGACTCATGTAAATATATCTTCGCACATTCACATTGAGAATTTAATGAGGTTTGGATCAAATAGGTCATTTCCATCTTTAATATGTTTCAAGTATACATATCCATATTTAAAACATGTGTAGGTTCAATTAGAATTCTCTTTCTTATAAAATTCCAAGCTATTAGGGTTGAACTAGTGGAATTTCCCTAACATGGATATCAAAACTTTTATGTTCATTTTTGGAGTGTGAATATTTTTTCTTTACTTACATTTGTAGTTGTTTTATATTTTTTTGCATACATAAACTCTAAAATTTTCTTTTTGTTGTGATCTATTATCCTTTTTATAAATTTGTTTACGAGATAAAGGGTAAAGAGAAAACTCAATTTTATATTTAAGAAAAAAGTATACATCTAAAATTGGTATACACAAAGGTAGAGAGAAATAATTCCATAAAGGGTCCATAATTTTTAGCGATTGCAAACTCTCTATAATTTTTATATATTATTAGGTTTCGTAATTGTGAGGAAAAGGGGGAGGCGAGAGATTTTTAACTGAGTGTTGACACCCAATCCATAAGACATTTCTAAAAAAAATATAGCCCATTACGCATGATTCACCGATAAATTACTATACAATCATCTATGATTGTTAGATCAGATTTTTTTTAAATGGGCAAAATAATAGCCTGTTTGACTTGGGTAGATATCAAACCACACTTTCACTTGAGAATTTAATGAGGTTTGGATCCTATAGGTCATTTGCAGCTTTAACATGTTTCAAACATGCATATCCCTTTTTAAAACATGTGTAGGATCAATTAGAAATCTCTTTCTTATAAAATTCTAATTTATTAGGGTTGAACTAGTGCAATTTCCAACACTTGGATATGAAATCTTTTATGTTCATTTTTGGTGTGTGAATAAATTTTCTTTACTTACCTTTGTTGTGGTTTTAAATTTTTTTGCTTACATAAACTGTAAAATTTTCATTTTGTTGTGATCTATTTGCCTATTTATATCTTTGTTTACAAGATAAAGGGAAAAGTGAAAACTCAAGTTTTGATTTATCAAAGAAGTATACATCTAAAATAGAAATTCACAAATGTAGAGATATATAATTCCAAAAAGTGTCCGTAATTTTTAGGGATTGCAATCTCATTCTTGTTTTTATATATTAGGTTTCGCAATCGTCGGGAAAAGGAGGTGGCATGGAGTTTTTAACTGAGTGTTGAAACCCAATCCATAAGTCATTTCTCACAAAAATATTGCCCGTTACGCATGATTGACCGATAAATCACTTTAAATTCATCTATGATTGTTTGGTCAGTTTTTTTGTAAAAGGGCAAAATAATGGCTTGTTTGACTCGGGTGAATATTTCACCACAGGTTCACTTGAGAATTTAATGAGGTTTGGATCGCATCGGTCATTTGCATTTTTAACATGTTTCAAGCATGCATATGCTTCTTTAAAACATGTGTAGGATCAATTTGAATTTGCTTTCTTATAAAATTCCTATCTTTTCATGTTGAACAAGTGGAATTTTCCAAACTTGCATATCAAAACTTCTGTCTTCATTTGTATTGTGTGAATAAATTTTCTTTACTTACATTTCTGGTTGTTTTAAATATTTTACATAGATAAACTCTAAAATTTTCATTTTGTTATGATCTATTTACCTTTTTATGTCTTTGTTTACGAGATAAAAGGAAAAGTGAAAACTCAGGTTTTTATTTAAGAAAAAAATATACATCTAAAATGGAAATGCACAAAAGTAGAGAGAGAAAATTCCAAAAAGTTCCCGTAATTTCTAGGCATTGCAAACTCTTTCTAGTTTTTCATATATTAGGCTTCGCAATAGTCAGAAAAAGGGGGAGGTGGGGGCTTTTTAACTAAGTGTTGACTCCCAATCCATAAGTGATTTCTGACAAAAATATTGCCTGTTACGCATGATTGACCGATAAATCACTTTAAAATAATCTATGACTATTTGGTCAGCTTTTTTTTAAATGGGCAAAATATTGGCTTGTTTGGCTCGGGTAAATATCCCACCACACGTTCACTTGAGAATTTAATGAGGTTTGGTTCCCATAGGTCATTTTCATCCTTAACATGCTTCAAGCATACATATCCATATTTAAAACATGTGTTGGATCAATTAGATATCACTTTCTAATAAAATTCCATGCTATTAGGGTTGAACTAGTGGAATTTCCCAAACTTGCATTTCAAAACTTTTGTCTTCATTTGTATTGTGTGAATAAATTTTCTTTACTTATATTTCTGGTTGTTTTAAATATTTTGCACATATGAACACTAAAATTTTCATTTTGTTGTAATCAATTTACCTTTTTATGTAATTGTTTATGAGATAAAAGCAAAAGTGAAATCCCAGGTTTTGATTTAAGAAAAAATTATACAACTAAAATGAAAATGCACAAATGTAGAGAGTGACAATTCCAAAAAGTGCCAGAAATTTTTAGTAATTGCAAACTCTTTCTAGTTTTTATATATTAGTTTTCGTAATTGTCGGGAAAAAGGGGGAGCATAAGTCATTTCTTACAAAAATATAGCCTGTTATGCATGATTGACTGATAAACCACTTCACAGTCATCTGTGATTGTTAGGTCAGCTATTTTTTAAATGGGCAGAATAATGGCTTGTTTGACTCGGGTACATATCCCACCGCACGTTCACTTCAGAATTTAATGAGGTTTGGATCCTATAGGCCATTTGCAACTTTAATATGTTTCAAGCATGCATATCCATATTTAAAGCAAGTGTAAGATCAATTAGAAATTTCTTTCTTGTAAAATTCCAAGCTATTAGGGTTGAACTAGTGGGATTTCCCAAACTTGGATACAAAAAGTCTTGCATTCATTTGTAATGTGTGAATAAATTTTCTTTATTTACATTTGTTGTTGTTTTAAAAAACATTCATACATAAACTCTAAAATTTTCATTTTGTTGTGATCTACTTGCCTTTTTATCTCTTTATTTACAAGATAAAGGAAAAAGTGAAAACTCAAGTTTTATTTAAGAAAAAACTAGACATATAAAATGGAAATGCTCAAAAGTAGATAGAGATAATTCCAAAAAGTGTCCGTAATTTTAAGGGATTGGATATTCTTTCTAGTTTTTATATATTAGGTTTCGCAATCCTTGGGAAAAGGGGGATGGGGGGATTTTTATTTCAGTGTTGACTACCAATCCATAAGTCATTTCTTACAAAATATAGCCCCTTACGCATGATTGACCGATAAATCACTTTACAATTATCTATTATTGTTAGGTCAGCTTTCTTGTAATTGGGCAAAATAATGGCTTGTTTGACTTGGGTAAATATCCCACCGCACGTTCACATGCGAATTTAATGAGTTTTGGATCCCATAGGTCATTTGCATATTTAACTTGTTTCAACCGTGCATATCCATATTTAAAACATGTGTAGGATCAAATAGAAATATCTTTCTTTTAAAATTCCATACTACTAGGGTTGAACTAGTGGAATTTCCCAAACTCGGATATCAAAACTTTTGTTTTCATTTGTAGTGTGAATAAATTTTCTTTTCTTACATTTGTTGTTGTTTTAATTATTTTGCTTACATAAGCTCTAAAATTTTTATTTTGTTGTGATCTATTTGCCATTTTATCTTTTTGTTTACAAGATAAATGGAAAAGTTAAAACTCAGGTTTTGATTTATGAAAAAAGAATACATCTAAAAGGGAAATGCAAAAATGTAGAGAGAGATAATTCGAAAAAGTGCACATGATTTTTAGGGATTGCAAACTCTTTCTTGTTTCTATATATTAGGTTTCGCAATCATCGGGAAAAGGGGGAGGCGAGGGATTTTTGACTCAGTGTTCATTCCTAATCAATAAGACATTTTCTACAAAACTATAGCCCGTTACGCATGATTGACCAATAAATCGCTTGACAAATATCTATGATTATAAGGTCTGCTTTCTTGTAAATGTGCAAAATAATGGCCTGTGTTACTCGGACAAATATCCCACTGCACGTTCAATTGAGAATTTAATGAGGTTTCGATCCCATAGGTCATTTGCATCTTTAACATATTTCAAGCATGCATATCCATATTTAAAACATGTGTAGGACCAATTAGAAATCTCTTTCTTTTAAAATAACATTCTATTAGGGTTGAACTCGTGGAATTTCCCAATCTAGGATATCAAAACTTTTGAGTTCATTTGAGGTGTGTGAATAAATTTTCTTAACTTACATTTGTTGTTGTTAAAATTTTTTGCATACATAAACTCTATAATTTTCATTTTGTTGTGATCAAGTTCCCTTTTTATCTCTTTGTTTACGAGATATAGGGAAAACTGAAAACTCCGGTTTTGTTTTAAGAAAAACATTATACACTTAAAATGGAAATGCACAATTGTAGAGAGAGATAATTTGAAAAAGTGCCAGTAATTTTTATGGATTGCAAACTCTTTCATGTTTTTATATATTGTGTTTCGCAATCGTCGGGAAAAGGGGGAGGTGGGGGATTTTTAACTGAGTGTTGATTCCCATTCCATAAGTCATTTCTGACAAAAATATTGCCCGTTATGCATGATTGACCGATAAATCACTTTAAAATCATCTATGATTTTTTGGGCAACTTTTATTTTCAAATGGACAAAATAGTGGCTTGTTTGACTCAGGTAAATATCCCACCGCATGTTCACTGGAGAATTTAATTAGGTTCGGATCCCATAGGTCATTTGCGTCTTTAACATGCTTCAAGCATACATATCCATATTTAAAACATGTGTTAGATCAATTAGAAATATCTTTCTTATAAAGTTTTAAGCTATTAGGGTTGAACTAGTGGAATTTCCCAAACATGCATATCAAAACTTTTGTCTTCATTTGTATTGTGTGAATAAATTTTCATTACTTACATTTCTGGTTGTTTTAAATATTTTGCATATATAAACTCTAAAATTTTCATTTTTTTGTGATCTATTTACCTTTTTATGTCTTTGTTTACGAGATAAAAGGAAAACTGAAATCCCAAGTTTTGATTTAAGAAAAAATTATACAACTAAAATAGAAATGCACAAATGTAGAGAGTGATAATTCCAAAAAGTGCCAGAAATTTTTAGTGATTACAAACTCTTTCTAGTTTTTATATATTTGGTTTCACAATCGTCAGGAAAAGGGGAAGTATAAGTCATTTCTTACAAAATATAGCCCATTACGCATGATTGACCGATAAATCACTTCAAAGTCATCTGTGATTGTTAGGTCAGCTTTTTTTTAAATGGGCAAAATAATGGCTTGTTTGACTCAGGTACATATCCCATCGCACGTTCACTTGAGAATTTAACGAGGTTTGGATCGGATAAGTCCTTTGCATAGTTAATATGTTTCAAGCATGCATATACATATTTAAAGCAAGTGTAAGATCAATTAGAAATTTCTTTCTTATAAAATTCCAAGCTATTAGGGTTGAACTAGTGGAATTTCCCAAACTTGGATATAAAAACTTTTGCGTTCATTTCTATTGTGTGAATAAAATTTATTTACTTACATTTGTTGTTGTTTAAAATTTTTGCATACATAAACTCTAAAATTTTCATTATGTTGTGATCTTTTTGCCTTTTTATCTCTTTGTTTACAAGATAAAGGAAAAAGTGAAAACTCGAGTTTTCTTTGAAGAAAAAAGTATACATCTAAAATAGAAATGCACAAATGTAGAGACAGATAATTCCTAAAAGTGTCCTCAATTTTTAGGGATTGCAAACAATTTCTAGTTTTTTATATATTAGGTTTCACAATCGTTGGGAAAAGGGGGTGGCGGGGGATTTTTAACTAAGTGTTGACTCCCAATCCATAAGTCATTTCTTACAAAAATTTAACCCGTTATGCATGATTGACCAATAAATCACTTTACAATCATCTATGATTGTTAGGTAAGCTTTTTTGTAAATGGACAAAATAGCGGCTTGTTTGACTCAGGTAAATATCCCAACACACGTTCACTTCAGAATTTATTAAAGTTTGGATCCCGTAGGTCATTTGCATCATTAACATGTTTCAAGAATGCATATATATATATATATATATATATTTAAAACATGTGTAGGATCAATTAGAAATCTCTTTCGAATAAAATTCCGAGCTATTTGTGTCGAACTATTGGAATTGCCTAAACTTGGATATCAAAACTTTTGTATTCATTTGTGGTGTATGAATAAATTTTCTTTACTTACATTTGTTGTTGTTGTTTTAAATTTTTTGCATATATAAACTCTAAAATTTTCATTTTGTTAGATTGATTGGCCTTTTTATATCTTTGTTTACGAGATAAAGGGAAAATTGAAAACTCATGTTTTGATTTAAGAAAAAAGTATACATCTAAAATGGAAATGCACAAATAAAGAGCGATATAATTTCAAAAAGTTTTCGTAATTTTTAGGGATTGCTAATTTTTTTTGGTTTTTATATATTAGGTCTCACAAGCGTTGGAAAAAGGGGGAGGTGGGGGATTTTTAACTTAGTGTTGACTCTCAATCCTTAAGTCATTTCTTACAAAAATATTGCCCATTACGCATGATTTACTAATAAATCACTTTACCATAGTCTATGATTGTTAGGTCAGGTTTTTTGTAAATGGGAAAAATAATGACTTGTTAGACTCGGGTAAATATCCCAATGCACGTTCACTTGAGAATTTAAGGAGGTTTGGATCCTATAGGTCATTTGCATCTTTAACATGTTTCAAGCATGCACAACCTTAATTAAAACATGTGTAGGATCAATTTGAAATCTATTTCAAATAAAATTACAAGCTATTAGGGTTGAACTAGTGGAATTTCCACAACATGGATATGAAAACTTTTGTGTTCATTTGTGGTGTGTGAATAAATTTTATTTACTTACTTTTGTTGTTTTTTTAAATTTTTTGCATACATAAACTCTAAAATTTTCTTTTTTTTTTCTAATCTATTTGTCTTTTTATCTCTTTGTTTACGAGATAAAAGGAAAAGTGAAAGCTCATGTTTATATTTAAGAAAAAAATATGCATAAAAGATAAAATGCACAAATGTAGAGATTGATAATTCCAAAAAGTGTCCATAAGTTTTATGGATTGCAAACTCTTTCTAGTTTTTTATGAGGTTTCACAATCATCGGGAAAAGAGGGAGGCGGGGGATTTTTAACTGAGTGTGGACTCCCAATCCATAAGTTATTTCTTACAAAAATATAGCTCATTACGCATGATTGACTGATAAATCACTTTACATTTGATGATGAGGAGTGGTTGATCATTGACGTGGGCACACCGTTGCATAGTCTTGGTGGATTATAGACCTGTAATGGCGTGGAGAAAAATTTCAGCTTCTTTTTTTCTTCCACTGGCTCTTGGCTTTCAGGAGCTTCCTCCTCATCATTATCCACTTCTAACCAAAACAGTTTCTGGCATTGATATCCAAAGATATATTTTTCATCACAGTTATAGCATAAGCCTCAGGACCTCTGTCTTCCATCTCTGCCCTGTTCAATTTCCTGATGAGTGTCGGTTGAGATGGACTTGTCTTGGGAGCTTGAGGAGAACTTGAAGTGTCTGAATTGCGCCATGGTAGTGTTGTGTGTGGAGTGCCTGCAGGCTGTCTTCCTCCCTGCCAGGGAGGTTTGCGTGCATGAAATTTTTTCTTGGCTTCAAGTGCTCTGGCCAAATTCATTCCTCTAGCCAGATTGGTCGGAGTAAGGAACTCCACTTCTAGGCAGAGGGCCTCTGTCAAGCCCACTGTGAACAAGCTGACTTGCTAGTCCACTCTTACTACCTTGCTGGCCCTGGACAATTTTTCTTGGAAGGCCTTTTGGTACTGTTCGACCGTGCTCGTTCCACGTAGCAACACCAAGTCCCTTAGGGGATTGTTTTGAGCAGGAGGCCCAAATTGGATGGAGCAAAAATCCTTGAATTCCTTCCAATTCAAATCGGGATACTCCAATTCTATCTGATGGCCCTATAGCTGCACTTCATCGAGCATGTGGAAGGTGGCCAGTCCCACTTTGTCATTGTTTGTAGTTCGTTGATGAGAAAAAAATTTCTCACATCTATAGAGCCATGTCAGTGGGTCCTCTGATCCCTTAAAAATTGGAAATTCAAATTTAGTTTACCTCAAGATTGTCCCTTCTTCCTGACTAAAATTCCCCCTGTCGCTGGAGGCTCTGTACGCCCAACATACTGGTGCCCATGACTGGGCGCAGGAACCTTTACCCATCCCGTTGGTTGGGGCTTCTTCCCCCAACTATATCATATAATCTATGAGACAAATTTTTGCATTGTAATTGTACCTGTTTGGCGATTCTACTGTCCAGCAATGTAACCAAACACTCTTTGGATTTCTCTCTCGTTGTTGCTGCTCCGGCGCAGCTCTGTTCTCTCTCAGCGTGCATCACTTCTCTGAAGCTAGCAAGAAACTCGGTGTTGGTGGATAATTCTCCCATATTGACCTGCTCTAATACCAAGATGTAAAGAACCTAGCCAATACTACCCAAAAGACCAGATTTTTAGGAGCGGAAGGCATAGGTACTTAACCCCAGGTCCATAACAGATTGTATGGTCAGATTTTTTGTAAATGGACAAAATACTAGCATGTTTGACTCGGGTAAATATCCCAACGCACGTTCACTTGAGAATTTAATGAGGTTTGGATCCCATTGGTCATTTGCATCATTAACATGTTTCAAGCATGCATATCCATATTTAAAACATGTGTAGGATCAATTAGAAATCTCTTTCATATAATATTCCAAGCTATTAGGTTTGAACTAGTGGCATTTCCAAAACTAGGATATCAAAACTTTTGTGTTCATTTCTGGTGTTTAAATAATTTTTTTGTTACTTATATTTGATGTTGTTTTAATTTTTTTTTGCATAAATAAATTCTAAAATTTTATTTTTGTTGTGATCTATTTGCCTTTTAATCTCTTTTTTTACAAGATAAAGGGAAAAGTAAAAACTCAATTTTTTATTTAAAAAATTAGTATACATCTAAAATGGAAATACAC
This sequence comes from Aristolochia californica, assembly GCF_029961685.1. Classification (NCBI taxonomy): domain Eukaryota; kingdom Viridiplantae; phylum Streptophyta; class Magnoliopsida; order Piperales; family Aristolochiaceae; genus Aristolochia; species Aristolochia californica. Next base: position 8,369,890 of record NW_027182257.1, read on the forward strand.
AAATATAGAGAGAGTGTGATTTACAAAAAGTATCTGTAATTTTTAGGGATTGCAAACACTTTCTAGTTTTTATATATTAGGTTTCCCAATCATCGGGAAAAGGGGGAGTCGAGGGATTTTTAACTGAGTGCTGAGTCCCAATCCATAAGTCATTTCTTAAAAAACTATAGCCCATTATGCATGTTTGATTGATAAATCACTTTACAATCATCTATGATTGTTAGGTCAGTTTTTTTGTAAATGGGTAAAATAGTGGCTTGTTAGACTCGAGTAAATATCCCAACGCACGTTCACATAACATCTTTCAAGCATGCATATCAATATTAAAACCATGAGTAGGATCTATTAGAAATCTCTTTCTGATAAAATTCCAAGCAATTAGGGTTGAACTAGTGGAATTTCTCAAAATTGGATATCAAAACTTTTGTGTTCATTTGTGGTGTGTGAGTAAATTTTATTTACTTATATTTGTTGTTGTTTTAAATATTTTGCATACATCAACTCTAAATTTTCATTTTTTTATCTATTTACCTTTTTATCGCTTTGTTTATGAGATAAAGGGAAAAGTGAAAACTCAAGTTTTGATTCAAGAAAAAAGTATACATCTAAAATGGAAATGCAAAAAATGTAGAGAGAGATAATTCCAAAAAGTGCCCGTAATTTTTAGGGATTGCAAACTCTTTCTAGTGTTTATGTATTAGGTTTCTCAATTATCAGAAAAAGGGGGAGGCGGGGGATTTTTAACTGAGTGTTGATTCCCAATCCATAAGTCATTTCTTACAAAAGTATAGCCCGTTACACATGATTAACCGATAAATCACCTTACAATCATCAATGATCATTTGGTCAACGTTTTTGTAAATCGGCAAAATAGTCGCTTGTTTGACCCGGGTAAATATCCCAACGCACGTTCACTTCAGAATTTAATGACGTTTGGATCCCATTGGTCATTTGCAACTTTAACATGTTTCAAGCATGCATATCCAAATGTCAAATATGTGTATGATCAATTAGAAATCTCTTTCTTATATAATTCCAAGCTATTAGGGATGAACTAGTGGAATTTGCCAAACTTGCATATCAAAACTTTTGTGTTCAATTGTGGTGTGTGAATAAATGTTCTTTACTTACATTTTTTGTTGTTTTAAATTTTTTGCAAACCTAAAATCTAGAATTTTCATTTGGTTGTGGTTTATTTGCCTTTTTATCTCTTTGTTTACGGGATAAAGGGAAAAGTGAAAACTCAAGTTTTGATATAAGAAAAAAGTACACATCTAAAATGGAAATGCACAAATTTTATTATCTGAAAAAGTGTTCGTAATTTTTAGGGATTGCAAACTCTTTCTTGTTTTTATCTACAAGGTTTCGCATTCGTTGGGAAAACGGGGAGGCGGGGAATTTTTATTTGAGTGTTGACTCCCAATCCATAAGTCATTTGTTAAAAAAATATAGACCGTTAAACATGATTGACAGATAAATCACTTTACAATCATTTATGATTGTTAGGTCAGCTTTTTTTTAAATGGGTAAAATAGTGGGTTGTTTGACTCGGGTAAATATCCCAACGCACATTCACTTGAGAATTTAATGAGGTTTGGATCCCATAGGTGACTTGCATCTTTAACATGTTTCAAGCATGAATATCCATATTTAAAACATGTGTAGGGTCAATTAGAAATCTCTTTCTTATAAAATTCCAAGCTATTAGGGTTGAACAAGTGGAATTTCCCAAAATTGGATATCAAAACTTTTGTCTTCATTTGTATTGTGTGAATAAATTTTCTTTACTTACATTTCTGGTTGTTTTAAATATTTTGCATATATAAACTCTAAAATTTTTATTTTGTTGTGATCTATTTACCTTTTTATGTCTTTGTTTACTAGATAAAAGGAAAAATGAAAACTCAGGTTTTGATTTAGGAAAATGTATATATCTAAAATGGAAAAACACAAATTTGGAGAAAGATAATTCCAAAAAAGTGTCCATAATTTTTAGGGATTACAAACTCTTTCTAGTTTTTTTATATTAGGATTTGCAATCGTCGGGAAAAGGGAAGCTAGGGGATTTTTAACAGAGTGTTGACTCCCAATCCATAAGGCATTTCTCACAAAAATAAAGCCTGTTAGGCATGATTGACCGATAAATCACTTTAAAATCATCTGTGGCTTATTTAACACGGGTAAATATCCCACCGCACGTTTACTTGAGAATTTAATGTGGTTTGGACCCCATAAGTCATTTGCATCTTTAACATGTTTCAAGCATGCATATCCATATTTAAAACATGTGTAGGAATGAATAGAAATCTCTTTCTTAAAAACTTTCAACATATTAGGGTTGAACTAGTTGAATTTCCAAAACTTATGATATCAAAACTTTTGTGTTCATTTGTGGTGTGTGAATAAATTTTCTTTACTTACATTTTTTGTTGTTTTAAATTTCTCGCATACATAAACTCGAAAATTTTCATTTTGTTGTGATCTATTTGCCTTTTTATTTTTTAATTTACGAGATAAAGGGAAAAGTGAAAACTAAAGTTTTGATTTAAGAAAAAAGTATACATCTAAAATGGAAATGCACAATTGTAGAGAGAGATAATTCCAAAAAGTGCCTGAAATATTTAGGGATTGCAAACTCTTTCTTGATTTTATGTATTCAGTTTTGCAATTGTCAAGGAAAGGGGGAGGCGATGGATTTTTAACTGAGTGTTGAATCCCAATCCTTAAGTCATTTCTTATAAAAATATATCCCATTACGCATGATTGACCGATAAATCATATTACAATCATCTATGATTGTTTGGTTAGCTTTTATTTAAATGGGCAAAATAATGACTTGTTTGACTCAGGTAAATATCCCACCGCACGTTCACTTGAGAATTTAATGAGGTTTGGATCCCATAGGTAATTTCCATCTTTAACATGTTTCAAGCATGTATATCTATATTTAAAATATGTGAAGGTTCAATTAGAAATCTCTTTCTTCTAAAATTGCAAGCTATAAGGGTTGAACAAGTGGAATTTCCCAAACTTGGTTATCAAAACTTTTGTGTTCATTTGTGTTGTGTGAATAAATTTTCTTTACTTACATTTGTTGTTGTTTTAAAATTTTGGCAAATATAAACTCTAAAATTTTCATTTTGTTGTAATCTATTTGCCTTTTAATCTCTTTATTTCAAGATAAAGGGAAAAGTGAAAACTAAGGTTTTGATTTAAGAAAAAAGTATACATATAAATTGGAAATGCACAAATGTTGAGAGAGATAATTCCAAAAAGTGTCAATAAATTTTAGGGATTTCAAACTCCTTGTTATTTTTATATATTAGGTTTTTCAATCGTCAGGAAAAGGGGGAGGGGGAGGATTTCTAACTGTGTGTTGACTTCTAATTTATAAGTTATTCTAACAAAAATATAGACCATTACGCATGATTGACCGATAAATTCCATGACAATCATCTATGATTTTTTTTAAATTGGGATAATTAAGGCTTGTTTGACGGGTAAATATCCCACCGCACGTTCACTTTAGAATCTCATGAGATCTGGATCCCATAGGTCATTTGCATCTTTAACATGTTTCAAGCATGCATATCCATATTTAAAACATGTGTAGGGTCAATTAGAAATCACTTTCTTATAAATTCCAAGCTATTCGGGTTGATCTTTCTTTACATACATTTGTTGTTGTTTTTTTTTTTTTTTTTTGCATTCATAAACTCTAAACTTTTCATTTTGTTGTGATTTATTTGCCTTTTTATCTCTATTTACGAGATAAAACGAAAAATGAAAACTGACATATTGATTTATGAAAAAAGTATAAATCAAAAATAGAAATACACAAATGTAGAGATATATAATTCAGAAAATTTTCTGTAATTTTTAGGGATTGCTAACTCTTTCTAGTTTTTATATATTAGGTTTCACAATCGTCATGAAAAGGGGGAGGCAGGGGATTTTTAACTGAGTGTTGACTCCCAATCCACAAGTCATTTCTAACAAAAATATATCCCGTTATGCATGATTGATCGATAAATCACTTTAAAATCATCTATGATTGTTAGGTTGGCTTTTTTCAAATGGGCAAAATAATGGCTTGTTTGACTAGGGTAAATATACCACCGCACATTCACTTGAGAATTTAATGAGGTATGGATCCCATAGGTCATTTGCATCTTTAAAATGATTCAAGCATGCATATCAATATTAAAAACATGTGTAGGATCAATTAGAAATCACTTTCTTAAAAAACTCCAAGCTAGTAGGGTTGAACGAGTCGAATTTTCCAAACATGGATATCAAAAAATTTGTCTTCATTTGTGGTGTGTGAATAAATTTTCTTTACTTACATTTGTTGTTGTTTTAAAATTTTTGCATACATAAACTCTAAAATTTTCATTTTATTGTGATTGATTTGCCTTTTTATCTATTTGTTTCGAGATAAAGGGAAAAGTGAAAAATCAGGTTTTGATTTAAGAAAAATATATACATCTAAATTGGAATTGCACAAATGTAGCGAGAGATAATTCAAAAAAGTGTCCGATACTTTTAGGGATTGCAAATTCTTTCAAATTTTTTTATATTAGGTTTCGCAATCGTCAGGAAATGGGGGAGGTGCAGGATTTCTAACTGAGTGTTGACTCCCAGTCCATAAGTTATTTCTTACAAAAATATAGCCCATTACTAGAGATTGACCGATAAATCACATGACAATCATGTATGATTGTTAGGTCGGCGTTTGTGTAAATGGGCATAATAATGGCTTGTTTGACTCGGGTAAATATCCCACCAGACGTTCACTTCAGAATTTCATGAGGTCTAGATCCCATAGGTCATTTGTTTCTTTAACCAGTTTCAAGCATGCATATCCATATTTAAAACATGTGTAGGGTCAATTACAAATCTCTTTCTTATAAAATTCCAAGTTATTGGGGTAGAATTTTCTTTACTTACATTTGTTGTTGTTTTAAAATTTTTGCATAAATAAACACTAAAATTTTCATTTTGTTGAGATCTTTATACCTTTTTATCTTTGTTTACGAGGTAAAGGGAAAACTGAAAACTCATGTTTTGATTTATGAAAAAAGTATACTTCTAAAATGGAAATGCACAAATGTAGAGAGAGATAATCCCAAAAAGTTTCATAATTTTCAGGGATTGCAAACTCTTTCTAGTTTTTATATATTAGGTTTCGCAATCGTCGGGAAAAGGGGCGGCATGGGATTTTTTAACTAAGTGTTGACTCCCAATCCAGAAGTCATTTCTTACAAAAATATATCTCGTTATGTATGATTGACCGATAAATCACTATACAGTCATATATGATGGTTAGGTTAGCTTTCTTGTAAATGGGAAAAATAATGGCTTGTTTGACTAGGTTAATATACCACCGCACGTTCACTTGAGAATTTAATGAGGTATGGATCCGACAAGTCATTTGCATCTTTAATACGTTTCAAGCATACATATCCATATTTAAAACATGTGTAGGATCAATTAGAAATCTCTTTCTTATAAAATTTCAAGTTATTAGGGTTTAACGAGTGGAATTTCCAAAACTTGTATATCAAAACTTTTGTGCTCATTTGTGGTGTGTGAGTAAATTTTCTTTATCTACATTTGTTGTTGTTTGAATTTTTTTGCATACATAAACTCTAAAATTTTAATTTTGTTGTGATCTAATTGCCTTTTTATCTCTTTGTTTACGAGATAAAGGCAAAAGTGAAAACTCAAGTTTTGATTTCAGAAAAAATAATACATCTAAATTGGAAAAGCAAAAATTTAAAGAGAGATAATTTCAAAACATTTTTGTAATTTTTATGGATTGCAAAATATTTCAAATATTTATATATTAGGTTCCGCAATTGTCGGGAAAAGGGGGAGGCGGGGGATTTTTAACTGAGTGTTGACTCCAATTCCATAAGTCATTTCTTACAAAAATATAGCCCGTTACACATGATTGACCGGTAAATCAGTTTACAATCATCTATAATTGTTAGGTCAGTTTTTTTGTAAATGGTGAAAATAATGGCTTGTTTGACTCAAGTAAATATCCCACTGAACGTTCACTTGAGAATTTCATGAGGTCTGGATCCCATAGGTCATTTGTATCTTTAACACGTGTCAAGCATGCATATCCATATTTAAAATATGTGTAGGGTCAATTAGAAATCTCTTTCTTATAAAATTCTAAGCAATTAGGGTTGAACTTTCTTTACTTACATTTGTTGTTGTTTTAATTTTTTTGCATACATAAACTCTAAAATTTTCATTTTGGTGTGACCTATTTGCCTTTCTATCTCTATTGACGAGATAAAGGAAAATTTGAAAACTCATGTTTTAATTTATGAAAAAATTATACATCTAAAATGGAAATGCACAAATGTAGAGAGAGATAATTCCAAAAAGTTTGCGTAATTTTAGGGATTGCTAACTCTCCCTAGTTTTTATATATTAGGTTTCGGAATCGTCGGGAAAAGGGGGACGCAAGGGATTTTTAACTGACTGTTCACTCCAAATCCATAAGTCATTTCAAACAAAAATATTTCCCTTTACACATGATTGACTGAGAAATCACTTTACAATCATCTATGATTGTTACGTTAGCATTTTTGTAAATGGGCAAAATAATGGCTTGTTTCACTAGGGTAAATTTACCACCGCACGTTCACTTGAGAATTTAATGTGGTTTGGATCCCATAAGTCATTTTCATCTTTAACATGTGTCAAACATGCATATCCATATTTAAAACATGTGGAGGAACAACTAGAAATCTCTTTCATAAAACATTTCAAGCAATTAGGGTTGAACTAGTGGAATTTCCCAAATTTGGATATCAAAACTTTTGTGTTCACTTGTGGTGTGTGAATAAATTTTATTTACTTACATTTGTTGTTGTTTTAAATTTTTTGCATACATAAACTCTAAAATTTTCATTTTGCTGTGATCTATTTGACTTTTTACTTTTTTGTTTCCGAGATAAAGGGAAAAGTGCAAACTCTAGTTTTGATTTAACAAAAAAGAATACATCTAAAATTGAAATTCACAATTGTAGAGAGAAATAATTCCAAAAAGAGCTGAAAATTTTTAGGGATTGCAAACTCTTTCTTGTTTTTATGTATTTGGTTTCGCAATCGTCGGGAAAAGGGGGAGGCAAGGGATTTTTAACTGAGTGTTAACTCCCAATCCATAAGTCATTTATTATAAAAATATAGCCAATTACGCATGATTGACCGATAGATCACATTACAATCATCTATGATTGTTTGGTCAGCTTTTATTTAAATGGACAAAATAATGACTTGTTTGACTTGGGTAAATATCCCACCGATGTTCACTTGAGAATTTAATGAGGTTTGGATCCCATAGGTCATTTCCATCTTTAACATGTTTCAAGCATGTATATCCATATTTAAAATATGTGAAGGATCAATTAGAAATCACTTTCTTCTAAAATTACAAGCTATTAGGGTTGAAGAAGTGGAATTTCCCAAACTTGGATATCAAAACTTTTGTGTTCATTTGTGGTATGTGAATAAATTTTCTTTACTTACATTTGTTGTTGTTTTAAAATTTTTTCATATATAAACTCTAAAATTTTCATTTTGTTGTAATCTATTTGCCTTTTAATCTCTTTGATTCGAGATAAAGGGAAAAGTGAAAACTCACGTTTTGATTTAAGAAAAAAGTATACATATAAATTTGAAATACACAAATGTAGAGAGAGATAATTCCAAAAAGTTTCACTTATTTTTAGGGATTTCAAACTCTTTCTAATTTTTATATATTAGGTTTTGCAATAATCGGGAAGTGGGGGAGGCGGAGTATTTCTCAGTGAGTGTTGACTTCTAATTGATAAGTTATTTCTAACAAAAATATAGACCATTACACATGATTGACCAATAAATTACATGACAATCATCTATGATTGTTAGTTCATCTTTTTTTAATCGGCATAATTATGCCTTGTTTGACTCAGATTAATCTCCCACCACACGTTCACTTTAGAATTTCATGAGGTCAGGATCCCATAGGTCATTTGCATCTTTAACATGTATCAAGCATGCATATCCATATTTAAAACATGTGTAGGGTCAATTAGATATCTCTTTCTAATAAATTCCAAGCTATTAGGGTTGAACTTTCTTCACATATATTTGTTGTTGTTTTAATTTTTTTGCATTCATAAACTCTAAACTTTTCATTTTGTTGTGATCTATTTGCCTTTTTATCTCTGTTTACGACATAAAGGGAAAAGTGAAAACTCACATTTTGATTTATGAAAAAAGTATACATGAAAAATGGAAATACACAAACGTAGAGAGACATAATTCCAAAAAAATTCTGTAATTTGTAGGGATGGCTAACTCTTTCTAGTTTTTATATATTAGGTTTCACAATCGTCAGGAAAAGGGGGAGGCGGGGGATTTTTAACTAAGTGTTGACTCCCAATCCACAGTCATTTCTAACAAAAATATATCCTGTTATGCATGATTGACCAATAAATCACTTTACAATCGTCTATGATTGTAAGGTTAGCTTTTTTTTAAATGGGCAAAATTATGGCTTGTTTGCCTAGGGTAAATATACTACCGCACGTGCACTTGAGAATTTAATGAGGTGTGGATCCCATAGGTCATTTGTATCTTTAACATGATTCAAGCATGCATATCCATATTTAAAACATGTGTAGGATCAATTAGAAATCTCTTTATTAAAAAATTCCAAGCTATTAGGGTTGAACTAGTCGAATTTCCCAAACTTGGATATCAAAACTTTTGTCTTCATTTGTGGTGTGTTAATAAATTTTCTTTACTTACATTTGTTGTTTTTTTAAAGTTTTTACATACATAAACTCTAAAATTTTCATTTTATTGCGATCTATTTGCCTTTTTATCTATTTGTTTTGACATAAAGGGAAAAGTGAAAAGTCAGGTTTTGATTTAAGAAAAATGTATACATCTAAATTGGAATTGCACAAATGTAGAGTAAGATAATTCAAAAAAGTGTCCGTAACTTTTAGGGATTGCAAACTCTTTCTAATTTTTATATATTAGGTTTCGCAATCGTCAGGAAATGGGGAGGTACAGGATTTCTAATTGAGTGTTGACTCCCAATCCATAAGTCATTTCTTACAAAAATACAGCCCATTAGTCAAGATTGACTGATAAATCACATGACAATCATCTATGATTGTTAGATCTGCGTTTGTGTAAATGGGCATAATAATGGATTTTTTGACTCGGGTAAATATCCCACCACACGTTCACTTCAGAATTTCATGAGGTCTAGATCCCATACATCATTTGTTTCTTTAACCTATTTCAAGCATGCATATCCATATTTAAAACATGTGTAGGGTCAATTACAAATCTCTTTCTTATAAAATTCCTAGTTATTAGGGTTCAACTTTCTTTACTTACATTTGTTGTTTATTAAATTTATTGCATACATAAACTCTAAAATTTTCATTTTTTTTTGATCTATTTGCCTTTCTATCTCTGTTTACGAGATGAAGGAAAATATGAAAACTCACGTTTTGATTAGTGAAAAAAATATACATCTAAAAACAAAATGCACAAATGTAAAGAGATAATTCCAAAAAACTTCCATACTTTTTAGGGATTGCTACCTCTTTCTAGTTTTTATATATTAGGTTATGCAGTCGTCAGGAAAAGGGGGGAGGCAAGGGATTTTTAACTGAGTGTTGACTTCCAATCTGCAAGTCATTTCTAACAAAAATATATCCCGTTATGCATGATTGACCAATCAATCACTTTACAATCATCTATGATTGTAAGGTTAGCTTTTTTGTAAATGAGCAAAATAATGGCTTGTTTTACTAGGGTAAATATACCACCGCACGTTCACTTGACAATTTAGTGAGGTTTGGATCCCATAAGTCATTTGCATATTTCACATGTTTCAAGCATTCATATCCATATTTAAAATAGGTGTAGGAAAAAATAGAAATCTCTTTCTTAAAAAAATTCAAGCTAGTGGAATTTTCCTAACTTGGATATCAAAACTTTTGTGTTCATTTTTGGTGTGTGAAAAAATTTTCTTTACTTACATTTGTTGTTTTTAAAATTTTTTGCATGCATAAACTCTAAAAATTTTATTTTGCTGTGATCTATTTGCCTGTTTATTTTTTTGTTTACAAGATAAAGGGAAAAGTGAAGACTCTAATTTTTATTTAAGAAAAAAGTATACATCTAAAAAGGAAATGCACAATTTTAGAGAGAGATAATTCCAAAAAGGGCTCAAAATTTTCAGGGATTGCGAACTCTTTCTTGTTTTTATGTATTAAGTTTTGCAATCGTCGGGAAAAGTGGGAGGCGGGGGATTTTTAACTGGGTGTTGACTCCTAACCCATAAGTCATTTCTTACAAAATTATAGCCCATTACGCATGATTGACAGATATATCACATTACAATCATCTATGATTGTTAGGTCTGTTTTTATTTAAATGGGTAAAATAATGACTTGTTTGACTCAGGTAAATATCCCACCGCACATTCACTTGGGAATTTAATGAGTTTTGGATCCCATAGGTCATTTGCATCTTTAACATGTTTCAAGCATGTATTTCCATATTTAAAATATGTGAAGGATCAATTGGAAATCTCTTTCTTATAAAATTCTAGGCAATTAGGGTTGAACTAGTGGAATTACCCAAACTTGGATATAAAAATTTTTGTGTTCATTTGTGGTGTGAGAATAAATTTTATTTACTTACATTTGTTGTTGTTTTAATTTTTTTGCCGACATAAAATCTAAAATTTTAATGATGTTGTGATCTATTTGCCTTTTTATTCTTTATTTTATGAGATAAAGGGAAAAGTTTAAAGTGAAAACTCAATTTTTGATTTAAGAAAAAATTTTACATCTAAAATTGAAATGCACAATTGTAGAGAGAGATAATTCCAAAAAGTGCCCGAAATTTTTAGGGATTGCAAACACTTTCTTGTTTTTATGTATTCGGTTTAGCAATCATTAGGAAAAGGGGGAGGCAGGTAATATTTAATTGAGTATTGACTCCCAATTCATAAGTCATTTCTTAAAAAAATATAGCCTGTTACGCATGATTGACCGATAAATCACATTACAATCATCAATGATTGCTAGGTTAGCTTTTATATAAATGGGCAAAATAATAACTTGTTTGACTCGGGTAAATATCCCACCGCACGTTCACTTGAGAATTTAATGAGGTTTCGATCCCATAGGTAATTTGAATCTTTAACATGTTTCAAGCATGTATATCCATATTTAAAATATGTGTAGGAACATTTAGAAATCTCTTTCTTCTAAAATTCCAAACTATTAGGGTTGAACAAGTGGAATTTTACAAACTTGGTTTGTGTTCATTTGTGGTGTGTGAATAAATTTTCTTTACATAGATTTGTTTTTTTTTTAAATTTTTTTCATATATATACTCTAAAATTTTCATTTTATTGTGATCTATTTGCCTTTTTTTCTCTTTGTTTTGAGATTAAGGGAAAAGTGAAAACTCATATTTTGATTTGCGAAAAAAGTATACATCTAAATTGGAAATGCACAAATGTTGAGAGAGATAATTCAAAAAAGTGTCCGTAATTTTTAGGGATGGCAAACTCTTTCTAATTTTTATATATTAGGTTTTGCAATTGTCGGGAAAAGGGGGTGGCGGAGGATTTCTAACTGAGTGTTGGCTCCTAATCGATATGCAATTTCATACAAAAATATAGACCATTACGCATGATTGACCGATAAATAACAAGAAAATTATCTATGATTGTTATGTCAGCTTATTTTTAAATGGGCATCAAAATGGTTTGTTTGACTCTGGTAAATATCCCACCGCACGTTCACTTGAGAATTTCATGAGATCTGGAGCCCATAGGTCATATTCATCTTTAACATGTGTCAAACATGCATATCCATATTTAAAACATGTGTAGGGTCAATTAGAAATCTCTTTCTTATAAAATTCCAAGCTTTTAGGGTTGAACTTTCTTTATTTACATTTATTGTTTTTTTAATTTTTTTGCATACATAAACTCTAAAATTTTCATTTTGTTGTGATCTATTTGCCTTTTTATCTCTATTTACAACATAAAGGGAAAGGTGAAAATTCACATTTTGATTTATGAAAAATGTATACATGTAAAATGGAAATGCATGAATGTAGCGAGAGATAATTTCAAAAAGTTTCTGTAATTTTTAGGGATTGTTAACTCTTTCTTGTTTTTGTATATTAGGTTTCGTAATCATCGGGAAAAGGGGAAGGCATGGGATTTTTAACTGAGTATTGACTCCCAATCCACATGTCATTCCTAACAAAATATATCCCGTGACGCATCATTGACCGATAAATCACTTTACAATCATCTATGATTGTTAGATTAGCATTTTTTTAAATGGGCAAAATAATAGCTTGCTTGATTAGGGTAAATATACCACCACATGTTCACTTGAGAATTTAATGAGGTTTGGATCCCACAAGTCACTTGCATCTTTAACATGTTTCAAGCATGCATATCCATATTTAAAACAAGTGTAGGAACAATTATAAATCTTTTTCCTATAAAATTTCAAGTTATTAGGTTTGAACTAGTGAAATTTCCCAAACTTGGATATCAAAAATTTTCTGTTCATTTGTGGTGTGTGAATAATTTTTCTTTACTAACATTTGTTGTTGTTTTTAATTTTTTGCTTACATAAACTCTAAAATTTTCATTTTGTTGTGATCTATTTGCCTTTTTATCTCTTTATTTACGAGATATAGGGAAAAGTGAAAACTCAAGTTTTGATTGAAGAAAAAAGTTTACATCTAAAATGTATATACAAAAATAGTGAGAGAGATAATTCCAAAAAATGTCTGTAATTTTTAGGGATTACAAACTCTTTCTAGTTTTTATATATTAGGTTTCCCAATCGTTAGTAAAAGGGGAGGCGGGAGATTTTTAACTATGCTGACTCCCAATCCATCAGGCATTTCTCACAAAAATATAGTTTGTTACACATGATTGACCGATAAATCACATAACAATCATCTATGATTGATAAGTCAGCTTTTTTGTAAATGGTGAAAATAATGGCTTGTTTGACTCGGGTAAATATCCCACCACACGTTCACTTGAGAATTTCATGAGGTCTGGATCCCGTAGGTCATTTCTATCTTTAACATGTTTCAAGCATGTGTATCCATATTTAAAACATGTGGAGGGTCAATTAGAAATCTCTTTATTATAAAATTCTAATCAATTAGGGTAACTGAGTGTTGACTCCCAATCAACAATTCATTTCTAACAAAAATATATCCCGTTTCGCATGATTGCCCGATAAATCACTTTACAATCATCTATGATTGTTAGGTTATGTTACGATCCTGGATCTGACACAAGGATTCATTTTTGACGTTCCGGTTCGGCCTTGGGGAATTGTTGAATAACATGGTGGATTCGTAGGGAGACATAGAGAACGAAGATCAAGCCAAAGGGAAGCTTGAAAACCCTAGAGCTCGTTGAGGAGAACTCTCAGCCTGCTTAACGTAAAATTGATATAAAATCAATGCTTGTACTTCTCATTTCTCTTACTCCTTAAATAGGGTTCACCTGGTTAGTGTTTAAGATCAATTATTACAATAATACCCTCTAAATAAAATATTACAAAAATACCCCTCTAAATAAAATATTCTAAAAATACCCATGTGACCCAAAACAAAAATAAAATAAAATAAATTAAAAAAAAATAAAATAATAATATTATTGTGTTTATAACATTACACCCCCTGGAAGTATGAGCATGTCCTCATGCTCAAAAGTAGGGTATGTATGCCGACTTCTCCAACTATGCCCAAGTAGCATCTGCGATACCTATGTCCACCTTCCAGACGTCCAAAACTGGAGTTCTTTTTTTTTTTTCGAGTTGGCCAGTCCGAGTTAGCTTTTCTGTAAATGGGCAAAATAATGGCTTGTTTGACAAGGGTAAATATACCACTGCACGTTCACTTGAGAATTTAATGACGTTTGAATCACATAGCTCATTTGCATCTTTAACTTGTTTCAAGCATGTATATCTCAATTTAAACTATGTGAAGGGTTAATTAGAAATCTCTTTCTTATAAAATTTCTAGCGATTCTTTACTTACATTTTTTGTTGTTTTAGTTTTTTTGCATACATAAACTCTAAAATTTTCATTTTGTTGTGATCTATTTGCCTTTCTATCTCTATTTACGAGATAAAGGGCAAAGTGAAAAATCACGTTTTGATTTATGAAAAAAGTATACATCTAAATTGGAAATGCACAAATAAAGATAGAGATAATTCCAAAAATTTCCATAATTTTTAGGGATTGCTTACTCTTTCTAGTTTTTATATATTAGGTTTCACAATCGTCGGGAAAAGGCGGAGGTGGAGGATTTTTAACTGAGTGTTGACTCCCAATCCACAAGTCATTTCTAACAAAAATATATCCCGTTACGCATAATTGCCTGTTAAATCACTTTACAATCCTCTATGATTGTTAGGTTAGCTTTTTTGTAAATGGGCAAAATAATGGCTTGTTTGACAAGGGTAAATATACCACCGCATGTTCACTTGAGAATTTCATGAGGTTTGGATCCCAAACTTGGATATCAAAACATTTGTCTTCATTTGTGGTGTGCGAATAAATTTTATTTACTTACATTTGTTGTTGTTTTAAATTTTTTGCATACATAAACGCTAAAATTTTCATTTTGCTGTGATATATATATGCCTTTTTCTTTTTTCGTTTACAACATAAGGGAAAAGTGAAACTCTAGTTTTGATTTAAAAAAAAAAAGTATACATCTAAAATGGAAATGCACAACTTTAGAGAGAAATAATTCTAAAAAGTGCCCAAAATTTTTATGGATTGCAAACACTTTTTTGTTTTTATGTATTCAATTTCACAAATGTCGAGAAAAGTTAGGGATTACAAACTCTTTCTAGTTTTTGTATATTAGGTTTTGTAATCATCGGGAAAACGGTGAGGCATGGGATTTTTAACTGAGTGTTGACTCCCAATCCATAAGGCATTTCTCAAAAAAATAGAGCCTGTTACGCATGATTGACCGATAAATCACTTTACAATCATCTATGATTGTTAGGTTAGCATTTTTTTGTAAATAGGCAAAATAATGGCTTGTTTGACTTGGGTAAATATCCCACCGCACGTTCACTTGAGAATTTAATGTGGTTTGGATCCCACAAGTCATTTGCATCTTTAACATGTTTCAAGCATGCATATCCATATTTAAAACATGTGTAAGAACAATTAGAAATCTTTTTCTTAAAAAATTTCAGCTATTAGTATTGAACTAGTGGAATTTCCCAAACTTGGATATCAAAACTTTTGTGTTCATTTGTGGTGTGTGAATAAATTTTCTTTACTAACATTTGTTGTTATTTTAATTTTTCATTTTTCTGTGATCTATTGACCTTTTTATTTTTTAGTTTACGAGATAAAGGGAAAAGTGAAAATTCAAGTTTTGATTTAAGAAAAAAGTATGCATCTAAAAAGGAAATGCAAAATTGTAGGGAGAGATAATTCCAAAAAGTGCCAGAAAATTTTAGGGAGTGGAAACTCTTTCTTGTTTTTATGTATTCGGTTTCATAATTGTCGGGAAAAAGGGGAGGCGGGGAATTTTTAACTGAGTGTTGACTCCCAATCTATAAGTCATTTCTTACAAAAATATAGCCCGTTACGCATGATTGACCAATAAATCACATTACAATCATCTATGATTGCTTGGTTACCTTTTATTTAAATGGACAAAATAATGACTTGTTTGACTCGGGTAAATATCCCACCACACGTTCAGTTGAGAATTTAATGAGGTTTGGATCCCATAGGTCATTTGCATCTTTAATATGTTTAAAGCATATATATCCATATTTAAAATATTTGTAGGATCAATTAGAAATCTCTTTCTTCTAAAATTCCAAACTATTAGGGTTGAACTAGTGGAATTCCCCAAACTTGGATATCAAAACTTTTGTGTTCATTTGTGGTGTGTGAATAAATTTAATTTACTTACATTTGTTGTTGTTTCAAATTTTTGCATACACAAAATCTAAAATTTTTATTTTGTTGTGATCTATTTGCCTTTTTATCTCTTTGTTTCGAGACAAAGGGAAAAGTGAAACTCAGGTTTTGATTTAAGAAAAAAATATACATCTAAATTGGAAATACACAAATGTTGAGAGAGATAATTCAAAAAAGTGTCTGTAATTTTTTGGGATTGCAAACCCTTTCTAATTTTTATATATTAAGTTTCGCAATCGTCGGGAAAAGGGGGTGGCGGAGGATTTCTAACTAAGCGTTGACTCCTAATCGATAAGTCATTTCTTACAAAAATATAGACCATTACGCATGATTGATCGATAAATCACATGATAATCATCTACGATATTTAGGTCAGCGTGTTTTGTAAATGCGCATAAAAATCTCTTATTTGACTCGGCTAAATAACCCACCGCACGTTCACTTGAAAATTTCATGAGGTCTAGATCCCATAGGTCATTTGCATCTTTAACATGTTTCAAGCATGCATATCCATATTTAAAATATGTGTAGAATAAATTAGAAATCTCTTTCTTATACAATTCCTAGCTATTAGGGTTGAACTTTCTTTACTTACATTTGTTATTGTTTTATTTTTTTTGCATACATAAACTCTAAAATTTTCATTTTGTTGTGATCTTTTTACCTTTTTATCTCTGTTTACGAGATAAAGGGAAAAGTGAAAACTCATGTTTTGATTTATGAAAAAAGTATACTTCTAAAATGGAAATGCACAAGTGTAGAGAGAGATAATCTCAAGAAGCTTCCGTAAGTTTTAGGGTTTGCTAACTCTTTCTAGTTTATATATATTAGGTTTCACAATCGTTGAAAAAAGGGGAGGCATGGGATTTTTAACTGAGTGTTGACGCCCAATCCAGAAGGCATTTCTAACAAAACTATATTCCTTTACGCATGATTGGCCCACAAATCACTTCACAATCATCGATGATTGTTTGGTCAGCTTTTTTTTGAAACAGGCAAAATAATGGCTTGTTTGACTAGGGTAAATATACTGCCTCATGTTCACTTGAGTATTTAATGAAGTTTGGATCCCATAAGTCATTTGCATCTTTAACATGTTTCAAGAATGCTTATCCATATTTAAAACATGTGTAGGAACAATTAGAAATCTCATTCTGATAAAATTTCAAGCTATTAGGGTTGAACTAGTGGAATTTCCCAAACTTGGATATAAAAAATTTTCTGTTCATTTGTGGTGTGTGAATAAATTTTCATTACTTACATTTGTTTTTGTTTTAAATTTTTTGCATACATAAACTCTAAAGTTTTGATTTTGTAGTGATTTATTTGCCTTTTTATCTCTTTGTTTAAGGGATAGAGGGAAAAGTGAAAACTCAAGTTTTGATTTAAGAAAAAAGTATACATCTAAATGGAAATGCACAAATGTACAGAGAGATAATTCCAAAAAGTGTCTTTAATTTTAAGGGATTGCAAACTCTTTCTAGTTTTTATATATTAGGTTTCACAATAGCCAAGAAAAAGGTGAGGCAGGGAATTTTTAACTGAGTGTTGATGTCGAATCCATATGTCATTTTTTACAAAAATATAGCCCCTTATGCATG
Source organism: Aristolochia californica (assembly GCF_029961685.1). Classification (NCBI taxonomy): domain Eukaryota; kingdom Viridiplantae; phylum Streptophyta; class Magnoliopsida; order Piperales; family Aristolochiaceae; genus Aristolochia; species Aristolochia californica. The sequence goes on from NW_027182257.1 coordinate 8,387,544, forward strand.
ATTGACTGATAAATCACTTTACAATCATCTATGATAGTTAGGTAAGCTTTTTTTTAAGTTGGAAAACTAATGGCTTATTTGACTCAGATAAATATCCCACCACACGTTTACTTGATAATTTAATAAGGTCTAGATCTCATAGGCTATTTTCATCGTTAACATGTTTGAAGCATGTATATCCATATTTAAAACATGAGTAGGATCAATTAGAAATTCTTGGAAGATAGGCTCAAGCCCAAACGACCAAGGAAGGCCCACATATGTAAGATTATCATCAGATGGGCCACATAACCAAGGAAGGCCCACAAGATTGGTGCAAACCCTTAAGAAGTAGGACCCACAATGATTACCATGAGCAGGCATTCTTATCACATCAGTTGGAAGATCAAGAAGGACTCACAAAAGTATATTTATCTTAGGGTCACGACCAAGAAGAGTTTTAGTTTGAGTTCTATTTGTGTTTGATCTATATTGAGTTATTTAATTATGTTAGGACTTACCTTAAGTGTTAGAGTTTGTGTGTAATTGGGACAAGGGTAGTTTTATTGTAATTGGACTCTACAACCTTTCTCAAAGAAGTATTTTCATTTACCATAAATTAAACATGGTATCAGAGCAAGTTCTGTGAGTTGACTTGATCAACTCACCGAGGTAATGTGATCTTTTTATCTAAAGCCTAAACCCTAGGTCTAGGTTCATAGTTATTTTTTTCAGTCCCTACAGCCATAGTTTTCTTTGGGTTTTTTCCTCTATATGTAGTTTTTCATATTTCAAATTATATATTGACGGAAAGATATTTGAGTCTACTTTCCAAAGTCGAATGATTTTTTTCCGATCGAAGTCATCTACTGAGAGATATCAATATTTGAAAGAGCAAAGGTCAGATTGCAAAAAGGTTCGAGCAGCAGCAGAAAGCTTCAGGTTCCGAGGTATTTAATGCTATCAAGAACTAGACTTTATATGAAGAAATATATGTCAAAAGAAATATCTTTAAGTCTATTCTTTTAAATTTTCAATCAATATTTTATCTGAGTTATCTACGAAGAAAAATCAATATTTGAAGCAACAAAGGTCAGATTGAAAAAGAGGTTCAAGTGGCCGCATAAAGGATCAACTTCCGAGGTATTTTATGCTATCAAGAAAGAGACTTTATATGTAAAATTATATATCAAAATAAATATGTATAAGTCTATTTTCTTACCTATTCAACCAATCTTCGGTATGAATTTTTTATAAGGAGATATTGATCTTTGAAGAGTCATTGGTTCTTCTGGAAAACAGGAGAAACAGTATTTTGTTCGGCCAGAAGACAGAGATCGAAATATATCAGATAGTTTGTCTTCTGAAAATTATATTTTATGAAGTGAAGTTATAATTAGATGAAAGGTATTTAAGTCTAGTTTCAGATAGACAAAATTTTACATCAAACTGATCTATATTGAAAGGCATTAGAATTGGAAGAATCAAAGGTCATGTTGGAATTTTGTTGTATTGAAAAATCCGAATTTATGCAAATTGTTTTGCTTCACTTTTTGAGTTGATATATCTGGAAAATATCTCACTTCTCCCTGGTTTGAGGGCTTATTTATACATCTTTGTTATTTGGGCCTATTGGTACATCTATGATATTTGGTTCAAGCTGGGATCACTGCCATTACATCCCAGCTTGAGGGGGAGAAGTAAAAGAAGTACAAGAAAGAGATATTTTATTCTTTATGTTGTGGATAAGTTTATGTGACCAAAGTATTCAAGAAAGGTGGAGTACAAAAGATGAAGCTTGTGCATCAATGAAGAAAATTTTATATTCGATTATTTCATTGGTTCTTTTACAAAGTTTATTATTGCTCGTGTTATATGTGTTGGAAGATGGTCGTGTTATATACAGTTGCTACTATTATGTCTCTTCGGGGTCATTATTATTTAAGAAGAGGTGGCCTCATGTCATCATTTATTTTACCCCGTAAAAAAGATGAAAATTATTTGTGGTTGGGAGTACAGGACGGAGGAACTTCATCCCCATAAAAAAGATGAAAATTATTTGCTGTTGGAAGTCCACAATGGAGGAACTTCATCCCCATAAAAAAGATGAAAATTATTTGTGGTTGGAAGTCCATGACGGAGGGAACTCCATCCCCATAAAAAATATGAAATTTATTTGTGGTTGGAAGTCCATGACGGAGGAACTTATGATTAAATCTATGTTATCCCCCCCTATAATGGCTTTTAAGTCTCCCACCACTTGAGAGTCGTTGTCCTCTGAAGGGACACAATGGTGGACACTTCAGAGCAATGCCGATAGACACACTACTGATAGCAGTGGAGTGTGCCCCACATCAAGCATTAAGACTACGGATTTGAGTCAACACACAGTTTAAAAATCCCCCCCCCCCCCCTCCCAACAATAACTAAACCTAATATATAAAAAAAAATTACAATTCCTAAATAATACAGACACTTTTAGGAATTATTTCCCTCTACATTTTTGCATTGTGCATTTCGATTTTAGATGTATACCTTTTTCATAAATCAAAACTTGATTTTCAACTTCCCCTTCATCTCGTAAACATGAAAAGAGATGAAAACGCAAATAAATCAAAACAAAATAAAATTTTTAGAGTTTATGTATGGAAAAAGTTTGAAACAATAATCAATATAAGTAAATAAAATTTATTCACACACCACAAATGAACACAAAAGTTTTGTTATCCAAGTTTGGGAAATTCCACTAGTTCGACCTGATTTGCGTGGAATTTTATAAGAAAGAGATTTCTACACATGTTTTAAAAATGGATATGGATGCTTGAAACATGTTCAAGATGCAAATGACCTATGGATCCATACCTTTTACAGAGAAGATCAAAGACTCATTAAATTCTCAAGTGAACGTCTAGTGGGATATTTACCCGAGTCAAAGAAACCATTATTTTGGCCACTTACAAAAAGCTGACCTAACAATAATAGATGATTGTAAAGCAATTTATCGTGCATATCGGGCTCTCTTTTTGTAAGAAAATACTTATGGAATTGGAGTCAACACTCGGTTTAAAAATCCCCCGCTAGCCCCTTTTCCCTATAATTGCAAAACCTAATATATAGAAACTAAAAAGAGTTTACAATTCCTAAAAATTATAGACACCTTTTGGATTTATCTCCTCTGCATTTGTGCATTGTGCATTTCACATTTCTATTTTAGATGTATACTTTTTTCTTAAATCAAAACTTGAGTTTCCGCTTCCTAGTCATCTCATAAACAAGAAAAGAGATGAAAATGCAAATAGATCACATAAAAATGAAAATTTTAGAGTTTATGTATGGAAAAAGTTTAAGACATTAATAAATATAAGTAAAGAAAATTTATTCACACATCAAAAATCAACACAAAATTTTTTTTATCCAAGTTTGGGAAATTCCACTAGTTCAACCCTAATAGCTTGGAATTTTGTTAGAAAGAGATTTCCATACATGTTTTAAAAATGGATAATCATGCTTGAAACATGTTAAAGTTGCAAATGACCTATGGATTCAAACCTTTTAAAAAGAATAGCAAATGCTCATTAAATTCTTAAGTGAAAGTGCGTTGGATATTTACCCTAATCAAACAAACCATTATTTTGCCCATTTACAAAAAGCTGACCAAACAATCATAGATTATTGTAAAGCGATTTATCATGCATAACAGGCTATATTTTTGTAAGAAATTACTTATGGATTGGGAGTCAACACTCAGTTTAAAACTCCCCCATTTCCTGACGATTGCAAAACCTAATATATAAAAAAAAAGTGTTTACAATCCCTAAAAATTATAGACACCTTTTGGGAGTTATCACCCTTTACATTTGGGCATTGTGTATTTCCATTTCAGATATAGATTTTTTTCTTAAATCAAAACTTGAGTTTCCACTTCCCCTGCATCTTGTAAAAGAGAAAGAGATGAAAACGCAAATAGATCACAACAAAATGAAAATTTTAGAGTTTTGTATCTAAAACTTTTAAAACAATAACAATTGTAATTCAAGAAAATTTATTCACACCCCACAAATTAAAACAAAAGTTTTGTTATCCAAGTTTGGGAAATTCCACTTGTTCAACCCAAATCGTTTAGAATTTTTTAGGAAAAATATTTATTTCTACACATGTTTTAAAAATGGATATGCATGCTTGAAACAAGTTAAAGATTCAAATGACCTAAGAATTAAAACCTTTTAAAGAGAATAACAAATGCTCATTAAATTCTCAAGTGAACGTGCGGTGGGATATTTACCCGAGTCAAACAAGTCATTATTTTCTCTACTTGTAAAAAGCTGACCTAACAATCATAGATTATTGTAAAGAGATTTATCATGCGTAACGGGCTATATTTTATTATGAGATGAGTTATGGATTGGGAGTCAACACTCAATTGAAAAATCCACCGCCTCCCCCTTTTCCCGACGATTGCAAAACCTAATATAAAAAAACTAAACAGAGTTTATAATCCCAAAAAAATACTGAAACTTTTTTGAATTATCATCCTCTAAATTTGTGCATTGTTCATTTCCATTTTAGATGTATACTTTTTTCTTCCTTCAAAACTTGAGTTTCCACTCCCCCTTCATCTCGTAAAAAAGAAAGAGATGAAAACACAAATAGATCACACCAATATGAAAATTTTAGAGTTTATGTATGGAAAAAGTTTAAAACAAAAAAAAATGTAAGTAAAGAATTTTTTTTCACATACCACAAATGAAAACATATGTGTTGTGATTCAAGTTTCGGAAATTCCAGTAGTTCAGCATTAATAGCTTGGAATTTTAGAGGAAAACGATTTCTACACATGTTTTAAAAATGGATATGCATGCTTGAAACATGTTAAAGATTCAAATGACCTAAGGATTAAAACCTTTTATAGAGAATAACAAACGCTCATTAAATTCTCAAGTGAATGTACGGTGGGATATTTACCTGAGTCAAACAAGCCATTATTTTCTCCACTTGCAAAAAGCAGACCTAACAATCATAGAGGATTGTAAAGTGATTTATCATGCGTAAAGAGCTATGTTTTTTGTAAGAAATGTCTTATGGATTGGGAGTCAACACTTAATTTAAAAATCCGTCGCCTCCCCTTTTCTCGACAATTGCAAAACCTAATATATAAAAACTAAAATGAATTTACTATCCCTAAAAATTACAGACAATTTTTGGAATTATCTACCTCTACATTTGTACATTGTGCATTTCCATTTTAGATGTATTCTTTTTTCTTAAATCAAAACTTGAGTTTCAATGCCCCCTTCATCTCGTACCAAGAAAAGAGATGAAAACACAAATAGATCACAACAAAATGAAAATTTTTGAGTATATGCATGGAAAAAATTTAAAACAATAACAAAAATTTAAGTAAAGAAAATTTATACACACACAAAAAATGAACACAAAAGTTTTGTTATCCAAGTTTGGGAAATTCCACTAGTTCAACCCTAATAGCTTGGAACTTTATAAGAAAGAGATTTCAGCACATGTTTTAAAAATGGATAAGCATGTTTGATACATGTAAAGTATGAAAATGACCTATGGATCCAAATATTTTAAAGAGAATAATAAAAGCTCATTAAATTCTCAAGTGAACGTGTGGTGGGATATTTACCTGAGTCAAACAAGCCATTATTTTGCCCAGTTACAAAACGCTGACCAAACAGTCATAGATGATTGTAAAGCGTTTATCATGCATTTGTAAGAAATGACTTATGGATTGGGAGTCAACACTCAGTTTAAAAATCCCCCATTTCTCGACGATTGCAAAACATAATATATAAAAATAAAAAAGAGATTACAATACCTAAAAATTACCGACACTTTTTGGAGTTATCACTTTGTACATTTGTGCATTGTGCATTTCCATTTTAGATGTACACTTTTTCTTTAAAAAAAACTTGAGTTTCCACTTCCTCTTCATCTCGTCAACAAGAAAAGAGATGAAAACGCGAATAGATCACAACAAAATGAAAATTTTAGAGTTTATGTATGAAAAAATTTAAAACAATAAAAATATTAAGTAAAAAAAATTTATTCACAGACCACGAATGAACACAAAAGTTTTGTTATCCAAGTTTTGGAAATTCCACTAGTTCAACCCAAATAACTTGGAATTTTATAAGAAAAAGATTACTACACGTGTTTTAAAAATGGATATGCTTGCCTGAAACATGTTAAAGAAGCAAATAATGAATGGATCCAAACCTTTTAAAGAGAATAACAAACGCTCAATAAATTCTCAAGTGAACGTGCTGTTAGATATTTACCTGAGTCAACGAATCCATTATTTTGCCCACCTAAAAAAAGCTGACCTAACGATCATTGAAATTTGTAAAGTGATTTATCATGTTTAATGGGCTATATTTTTGTAAGAAATGACTTATGGAATTGGAGTGAACACTCAATTTAAAAATTCCCCTTTCTCGACAATCGTAAAACCCAATATATAAAAACAAAAAAGAGTTTACAATCCCACAAATTACCAACACTTTTTGTAATTATCTCCCTCTACATTTGTGCATTGTGCATTTCCATTTTAGATGTATACTTTTTTCTTAAATCAAAACTTGAGTTTCGACTTCCGCTTCATCTCGTAAAAAAGAAAAGAGTTGAAAACGCAAATAGATCACTACAAAATGAAATTTTTAGAGTTTATGTATGGAAAAAGTTTAAAACAATAACAAATGTAAGTAAAGAAAATTTATTCACACACCACAAATGAACACAAAAGTTTTGTTATCCAAGTTTGGGAAATTCCACTTATTCAACCTATATAACTTGGAATTTTATAAGAAAGAGATTGCTACACGTGTTTTAAAAATGGATATGCAAACTTGAAACATGTTAAAGATGCAGATGACCTATGGATCTAAACCTTTTAAAGATAATAACAAACCCTCATTAAATTCTCATGTGAACGTGCGGTGGATATTTACCTGAGTCAGACAAGCTATTAATTTGCCCACTTACAAAAAGCTGACCTAAGAATCATAGATGATTGTAAAGCGATTTATCATGCATAATGGGCTATATTTTTGTAAGAAATGTCTTGTGGATGGATAGTCAACACTCAGTTTCAAGATCTCCCTTTTCCAAACGTTTGCAAAACCTAATATATAAAAAGTAAAATGAGTTTACAATCCCTAAAAATTATAGACACTTTTTGGAATCATCACCTCAACATTTGTGTATTGTGCATTTCCATTTTAGATGTATACTTTTTTCCTAAGTCAAAACTTGATTTTTCACTTCCCCTTCACCTCGTAAACAAGAAAAGAGATGAAAACGCAAATAGATCACAAAAAAATGAAAAATTTAGTGTTGATGTATGGAATAAGTTTAAAACAATAACAAACGTAAGTAATAAAAATTTATACACACACCACAAATGAACACAAAAGTTTTGTTATCCAAATTTGGGAAATTCCACTAGTTCCAACCCTAATAGCTTGGAATTCAATAAGAAAGAGATTTCTCCACATGTTTTAAAAATGGATATGCATGTTTGAAACATGTTAAAGATGCAAAAAATTACTGACACTTTTTCAGAATTATCCCCCTCTACATTTGAGCATTGTGCATTTCCATTTCAAATATAAACTTTTTTCTTAAATCAAAACTTGAGTTTCCACTTCCCCTTCATCACGTAAACAAGAAAAGAGATGAAAACACAAATAGGTCACAACAAAATGAAAATTTAAGAGTTTATGTATGGAAAATTTTTAAAACAATAAAAAATATAAGTAAATAAAATTTATTCACACACCACAAATTAACACAAATGTTTTGTTATCCAAGTTTGGCAAATTCCACTAGTTCAACCCTAATTGCTTGGAATTTTATAGGAAAAAGATTTATTTCTACGCATGTTTTAAAAATGGATATGCATGTTTGATACATTTTAAAGATGAAAATGACCTATGGCTCCAAACCATTTATAGAGAATAACAAACACTCATTGAATTCTCAAGTGAGTGTACAGTGGGATATTTACCCGAGTCAAACAAGCCATTATTTTGCCCACTTACAAAAAGCTGACGTAATAATCATAGATGATTGTAAAGCAATTTATCATGCGTAACGGGCTATAATTTTTTAAGAAATAACTTATGAATTGGGAATCAACACTCAGTTTAAAAATCCCCTGCCTCCCCCTTTTCCCGACGATTGCAAAACCTAATATTAAAAAGCTGAAAAGAGTTTACAATCCCTAAAAACTACTTACACTTTGTGGAATTATCTTCCTCTACATTTGTCCATTGTGAATTTCCATTTAAATGTATACTTTTTTCTTCAATCAAACCTTGAGTTTCCAATCCCACTTCATCTCGTAAACAAGAAAAGAAATGAAAACAGAAATAGATCACACCAAAATGAAAATTTTAGAGTTTATGTATGAAAAAATATTAAAAAAATAACAAATGTAAGTAAAGAAAATTTATTCATACACCAAAAATGAAAACAACAGTGTTGTGATCCAAGTTTGGAAAACTCCACTAGTTCAACCCAAATAGCTTGGAATTTTATAAGAAAACGATTTGTACACATGTTTTAAAAATGGATATGCATGCTTGAAACATGTTAAAGAAGCAAATGACACATGGATTAAAACCTTTTAAAGAGAATGACAAACGCTCATTACATTCTCAAGTAAACATGCGGTGGGGTATTTATCCGAGTCAAACAAGCCATTATTTTCTTCATTTGCAAAAAGCACGGGCTATATTTTTGTAAGAAATGACTTATGGATTGGGAGTCAACACTCAGTTTAAAAATCCGACGCCTCCCCTTTTCCCAACGATTGCAAAACCTAATATATAAAAAAAAAGAGTTTATAATCCCTAAAAATTACCAACACTTTTTGGAATTATCACTCTCTACATTTGTGCATTGTGCATTTCCATTTTAGATGTATACTTTTTTCTTAAATAAAAACATGAGTTTCCATTTCCCCTTCATCTCCTAAACAAGAAAAGAGATGAAAATGCTAATAGATCACAACAAAATGAAAGTTTTAGAGTTTATGTATGGAAAAAATTTAAAACAATAACAAATGTAAGAAAAGAAAAGTTATTCACACGCCACAAATGAACACAAAAGTTTTGTTATCAGAGTTTGGGAAATTCCACCTATTCAACCCCAATAACTTGGAATTTTATTAGAAAGAGATTTCTACGCATGCTTTAAAAATGGATATCCATGCCTGAAACATGTTAAAGATGCAAATGACCTATGGCTCCAAACCTTTAAAGAGAATAACAAACGCTCATTATATTCTCAAGTGAACGTGCGGTGGGAAATTTACCTGAGTCAAACAAGCCATTAATTTGCCCACTTACAAAAAGCTGACCTAAGAATTATAGATGATTTTAAAGAGATTTATCATGCGTAACGGGCTATATTTTTGTAAGAAATGACTTATGGATTGGGAGTCAACACTCAGCTTAAAAATTCCCCTTTTCCAGATGTTTGCAAAACCTAATATATAAAAAGTAAAATGAGTTTACAATCCCTAAAATTATAGACACTTTTTGGAATTATCTCCCTCAACATTTGTGCATTGTGCATTTCCATTTTAGGTGTATACTTTTTTCCTAAGTCAAAACTTGAGTTTGCACTTCCCCTTCACCTCGTAAACAAGAAAAGAGATGAAAACGTAAATGGATAAAAAAAATGAAAATTTTAGTGTTTATGTACGGAAAAAGTTTAAAACAATAACAAATGTAAGTAATGAAAATTTATACACACACCACAAATGAACACAAAATTTTTGTTATCCAAATTTGGGAAATTCCTCTAGTTCAACCCTAATAGCTTGGAATTCTATAAGAAAGATTTCTCCACATGTTTTAAAAATGGATAGGCATGTTTGAAACATGTTAAAGATGCAAATAACCTAAGGATCCAAACCTTGGAAAGAGAATAAAAAACGCTCATTAAATTCTCAAGTGAACGTACGGTGGATATTTACCCGAGTCAAACAAGCCATTATTTTTCCCACTTACAAAAAGCTGACCTAACTATCATAGATGATTGTAAAGCTCTTTATCATGCGTAACTGGCTATTTTTTTGTAAGAAATGACTTATGCATTGGGAGTCAACACTCAATTTAAAAATACCCCTTTTCCTCACGATTGCAAAACCTAAGATATAAAAACAAAAAAGAGTTTAAAATCTCTAAAAATTACCAACACTTTTTAGAATTATCTCCCTCTACATTTGTGCATTGTGCATTTACATTTTGGATGTATACTTTTTTTCTTAAATCAAAACTTGAGTTTCCACGTCCCCTTCATCTCGCTAATTAGAAAAGAGATGAAAACGCAAATAGATCACAATAAAATGAAAATTTTAGAGTTTATGTTCGGAAAAGTTTAAAACAATAACAAATGTAAGTAAATAAAATTTATTCACACACCACAAATGAACACAAAATTTTTTTTATCGAAGTTTTGGAAATTCCACTAGTTCAACCCAAATAACTAGGAATTTCATAAGAGAGTGATATCTACACGTGTTTTAAAAATGGGTATGCATGCTTGTAACATGTTAAAGATGCAAATGACCTATGGATCCAAACCTTTTAAAGAGAATAACAAAAACTATTTAAATTCTCAAGTGAACGTGCGGAGGGATATTTACCTGAGTCAAACAAGCCATTTTTTTGCCCACTCACAAAAAGCTGACTAAAGAATCATAGATGACTATAAAGTGATTTATCATGCGTAATGGGCTATATTTTAGTAAGAAATAACTTATGGATTTGGAGTCAACAGTCAGTTTAAAAATCCCCTATTTCTAGACATTTGAAAAACCAAATATATAAAAAGTAACAAAAGTTTACAATCCCTAAAAATTATAGATACTTTTTGGAATTATCTCCTCAACAAGAAAAGAGATGAAAACGCTAATAGATCACAAAAAATGAAAATTTAAGAGATTATGTATGGAACAAATTTAAAACAATAAAAAATGTAAGTAAATAAAATTTATTCACTCACCACAAATTAACACAAATGTTTTGTTATCCAAGTTGGGCAAATTCCACTAGTTCAACCCTAATTGGTTGGAATTTTATAGGAAAAATATTTATTTCTACACATGTTTTAAAAAGGGATATGCATGCTTGAAACATGTTAAAGATGCAAATGACCTATGGATCCAAACCATTTAAGGAGAATCACAAACACTCATTGAATTCTCAAGTGAGCGTGCAGTGAGATATTTGCTCGAGTCAAACAAGCCATTATTTTGCCCACTTCCATAAAGCTGACGTAACAATCATAGATGATTGTAAAGCAATTTATCTTGTGTAATGGGCCATATTTTTGTAAGAAATAACTTATGAATTGGGAGTCCACACACAATTTAAAAATCCCCTGCCTCCCCCATTTCCCGACGATTGCAAATCCTAATATTTAAAAACTGAAAAGACTTCACAATGCCTAAAAATTACTAACACTTTTTGGAATTATCTTCATCTAATTTGTGCATTGTGCATTTCCATTTAGATGTATAAATTTTTCTTAAATCAAAACTTGAGTTTTCACTGCCCCTTCAACTCGTAAACAAGAAAAGAGATAAAAACACAAATAGATCACACCAAAATGAAAATTTTAGAGTTAATGTATGGAAAAGGTTTAAAAGAATAACAAATGTAACTAAAGAAAATTTATTCACACACAGCAAATTAAAACAAAAGTGTTGTGATCCATGTTTTGGAAATTCCACTACTTCAACCCTAATAGCTTGGAATTTTATAAGAAAACGATTTCTACACATGTTTTAAAAATGGATATGCATGCTTGAAACATGTTAAAGATGCAAATGACCTATGGAACCAAACCTTTTAAAGATAATAACCAACGCTCATTAAATTCTCAAGTGAACGTGTGGTGGGATATTTACCTGTGTCAAATAAGCCATTATTTTTCCCACATACAAAAAGTTATCCTAACAATCATAGATGATTTTAAAGTGATTTATCATGCGTAACGGGTTTATTTTTTTTTAAGAATTGACTAATGGATTAGGATTCGACACTCAGTTTAAAAATCTGCCACCTCCTCCATTTCCCGACGATTGCAAAAACTAATATATAAAAACTAAAAAGAGTTTACTATCCCTAAAAATTACAGACACTTTTTTGGAATTATCTCCCTCTTTATTTGCCCATTGTGCTTTTCCATTTTAGCTGTATACTTTTTTCTTAAATCAAAACTTGATTTTCCTCTCCCCTTCATCTCGTAAACAAGAAAAGAGATGAAAACACAAATAGATCACAAAAAAATGAAAATTTTAGAGTTTATGTATGGAAAAAGTTTAAAAAAATAATAAAGGTAAGTAAAGAAACTTTATTCACACACCACAAATGAACACAAAAGTTTTGTTATCTAAGTTTGGGAAATTCGTCTGGTTCAACCCTAATAGCTTGGAATTTTATAAGAAAAAGATTTCTACATATGTTTTAAAAATGGATATGCATGCTTGAAACATGTTAAAGTTGTAAATGACCTAAGGGTCCAAACCTTTTACAGAGAATAACAAATGCTCATTAAATTATCATGTGAACGTGCGCTGGGATATTTACCGGAGTTAAACAAGCCATTACTTTTCCGACTTACAAAAAACTGACCTAACAATCATAGATGATTGAAAATCTATTTATATTTTTAAAGGACTATATATTTTAAAATGAGTTTACAATGATTGCAAAAACCTAATATAAAAAAACTGAAAAGAGTTTACAATCCCAAAAAATTATAGAGACTCTTTTGGAATTATCTCCTTCTACATTTGGGCATTATGCATTTCCATCTCAGATATACACTTTTTTCTTAAATCAAAACTTGAGTTTCCACTTCCCCTTCATCCTGTAAACAAAAAAAGAGATGAAAACGCAAATAGATTATAACAAAATGAAAACTTAAGAGTTTATGTATGGAAAAATTTTAAAACAATAACAAATGTAAGTAAAGAAAATTTATTCACACACCACAAATTGACACCAAAGTTTTGTTATCCAAGTTTGGGAAATTCCACTAGTTCAACCCTAATAGCTTGGAATTTTAAAGGAAAAATATTTATTTCTACACATGTTTTAAAAATGGATCTGCATTCTTGAAACATGTTAAAGATGCAAATGACCTATGGATCAAAAAAAATTATAGATAATAACAAACACTCATTAAATTCTAAAGTGAACGTGAGGTGGGATATTTGCTGGAGTCAAACAAGCCATTATTTTCTCCACTTGCAAAAAGCTGACCTAACAATCATAGATGATTGTAAATCGATTTATCATGCGTAAAGGGCTATATTTTTGTAAGAAATGACTTATGGATTGGGAGTAACGACTCAGTTTAAAAATCCGCCGCCTCCCCCTTTTCCCGACAATTGCAAAACCAAATATATGAAAACTAAAATGTGTTTACTATCCCTAAAAATTAAGGACACTTTTTGGAATTATCGCCCTCTACATTTGTGCATTGTGCATTTCCATTTTAGATGTATAGCTTTTTGTTCAATCACAACTAGAGTTTCAACTCCCCCTTCATATCGTAACAAGAAAAGAGATGAAAACACAAATATATCACAACAAAATGAAAATTTTATAGTCTATGTATGGAAAAAGTTTAAAACAATAACAAATTTAAGTAATGAAAATTTATTCACACATTACAAATGAACACAAAAGTTTTGTTATCCAAGTTTGGGAAATTCCACTAGTTCAACCCTTGTAGCTTGAAATTTTATACGAACAATATTTCTACACATGTTTTAAAAATCAAAATGCATGCTTGAAACATGTTAAAGATTCAAATGACCTATGGAACCAAACCTTTTAAAGATAATAACCAACGCTCATTAAATTCTCAAGTGAACGGGTGGTGGGATATTTACCTGTGTTAAACAAGCCATTATTTTTCGCACATACAAAAAGTTGTCCTAACAATGATAGATGATTGTAAAGTGATTTATCATGCGTAACGGGTTTTATTTTTTTCAAGAATTGACTAATGGATTGGGATTCGACACTAAGTTTAAAAATCTGCCACCTCCTCCATTTCCCGACGATTGCAAAACCTAATATATAAAAACTAAAAAGAGTTTACTATCCCTAAAAATTAAAGACACTTTTTTGGAATTATCTCCCTCTTTATTTGTCCATTGTGCTTTTCCATTTCAGCTGTATACTTTTTTCTTAAATCAAAACTTGAGTTTCCACTCCCCTTCATCTCGTAAACAAGAAAAGAGATGAAAACACAAATAGATCACAACAAAATGAAAATTTTTGAGTTTATGTATGGAAAAAGTTTAAAAAAATAACAAAGGTAAGTAAAGAAACTTTATTCACACACCACAAATGAACACAAAAGTTTTGTTATCTAAGTTTGGGAAATTCGTCTGGTTCAACCCTAATAGCTTGGAATTTTATAAGAAAAATATTTCTACATATGTTTTAAAAATGGATATGCATGCTTGAAACATGTTAAAGTTGTAAATGACCTAAGGGTCCAAACCTTTTACAGAGAATAACAAATGCACATTAAATTATCATGTGAACGTGCACTGGGATATTTACCAGAGTCAAACAAACCATTACTTTTCTGACTTACAAAAAACTGACCTAACAATCATAGATGATTGAAAATCGATTTATATTTGTAAAGGGCTATATATTTTAAAATGAGTTTACAATGATTGCAAAAACCTAATATAAAAAAACTGAAAAGAGTTTACAATCCCAAAAAATTATAGAGACTTTTTTGGAATTATCTCCTTCTACATTTGGGTATTATGCATTTCCATCTCAGATATACACTTTTTCTTAAATCAAAACTTGAGTTTCCACTTCCCCTTCATCCTGTAAACAAAAAAAGAGATGAAAACGCAAATAGATTATAACAAAATAAAAATTTAAGAGTTTATGTATGGAAAAATTTTAAAACAATAACAAATGTAAGTAAAGAAAATTTATTCACACACCACAAATTGACACCAAAGTTTTGTTATCCAAGTTTGGGAAATTCCACTAGTTCAACCCTAATAGCTTGGAATTTTAAAGGAAAAATATTTATTTATACACATGTTTTAAAAATGGATCTGCATTCTTGAAACATGTTAAAGATGCAAATGACCTATGGATCAAAAAAATTTATAGATAATAACAAACACTCATTAAATTCTAAAGTGAACGTGAGGTGGGATATTTGCTGGAGTCAAACAAGCCATTATTTTCTCCACTTGCAAAAAGCTGACCTAACAATCATAGATGATTGTAAATCGACTTATCATGCGTAAAGGGCTATATTTTTGTAAGAAATGACTTATGGATTGGGAGTAACGACTCAGTTTAAAAATCCGCCGCCTCTCCCTTTTCCCGACAATTGCAAAACCAAATATATGAAAACTAAAATGTGTTTACTATCCCTAAAAATTAAAGACACTTTTTGGAATTATCGCCCTCTACATTTGTGCATTGTGCATTTCCATTTTAGACGTATACTTTTTTGTGCAATCAAAACTAGAGTTTCAACTCCCCCTTCATCTCGTAACAAGAAAAGAGATGAAAACACAAATAGATCACAACAAAATAAAAATTTTATAGTCTATGTATGGAAAAAGTTTAAAACAATAAAAAATTTAAGTAATGAAAATTTATTCACCCATCACAAATGAACACAAAAGTTTTCTTATCCAAGTTTGGGAAATTCCACTAGTTCAACCCTTGTAGCTTGGAATTTTATACGAACAATATTTCTAGACATGTTTTAAAAATGGAAATGCATGCTTGAAACATGTTAAAGATTCAAATGACCTATGGAACCAAACTTTTTCAAGAGAATAACAAATGCTCATTAAATTCTCAAGTGAATGTGTGATGGGATATTTACTCGTGTCAAACAAGCCATTTTTTTTCCAACTTACGAAAAGCTGACCTAACAATCATAGATGATTGTAAAGCGATTTATCATGCGAAATGGGTTTTATTTTTTGTAACAAATGACATATGGATGGGGAGTCAACACTCAGTTTAAAAATCCACCACCTCCACCTTTTCCTGACGATTGCAAAACCTTATATAAAAAAACTAAAAAGATTTTAAAATCCCTAAACAATACAGACATTTTTTTGGAATTATCTCCCTCTACATTTGTGCATTGTGCATTTTTTTTAGATTTAAATTTTTTTCTTAAAACAAAACTTGAATTTCGAATTCCCCTTAATCTCATAAACAAGAAAATAGATGAAAAAGCAAATAGATCATAACAAAATGAAACATTTATAGTTTATGTATGGAAAAATTTTAAACAATAACAAATGTAGTAAAGAAAAATTTTACAGACACCACAAATGAACACAAAAATTTTGTTATCCAAGTTTGGGAAATTCCACTAGTTCAACCCTAATAGCTTGGAATTTTATTAGAAAGAGATTTCTACACATGTTTTAAAAATGGATATGCATGCTTGAAACATGTTATAGATTCAAATGAACTATGGAACCAAACCTTTTAAAGAGAATAACAAACGCTCATTAAATTCTCAAGTAAACGTGTGGTGGGATATTTACCAGAGTGAAACAAGCCATTATTTTTCAGACTTACAAAAATTGACCGAACAATCATTGATGATTGTAAAGGAATTTATCATGCGTCAAAAGTTTTATTTTTTTTAAGAAATGACTTCTGGATTGGGAGTCAACACTCAGTTTAAAAATTCCTTGCTTCCCCCTTTTCTTGACGATTGCAAAACCTAATATAAAAAAAATAAAAATATTTTACATTCCCTTAAAATTACAGACAATTTTTTTGAATTATCTCCCTCTACATTTGTAAGTGTGCATTTCCATTTTAGGTATACATTTTTTTCTTAAATCAAAACTTGAGATTCCACTTCCCCTTCATCTCGTAAACAAGAAAAAAGATGAAAATGCAAATAGATCACAACAAAATAAAAATATTAAAGTTTCTGTAGGGAGTAAGTTTAAAAAAATAATAAATATAAGTAAAGAAAATTTATTCACACAGCACAAATGAAAACAAAAGTTTTGTTATCCAAGTTTGCGAAATTCCACTAGTTCAACCCTAATAGCTTTGAATTTTATAAGAAAGTGATTTATACACATGTTTTAAAAGTGGATATGCATGCTTGAAACATGTTAAATATGAAAATGACCTAAGGATCCAAACCCTTTAAAGAGAAGAACAAACGCTCATTTAATTCTCAAGTGAACGTATGGTGGGATATTTACCCAAGTCAAACAAGTCATTATTCTGCCAAATTATAAAAAGCTGACCTAACAATCATAGATGATTGTAAAGTTATTTATCATGCGTAGCATGCAATATTTTTGTCAGAAACGCCTTATGGATTTGGAGTCAACACACAGTACAAACCACCCCCCCCCCCCTCCTCTCCCAACAATAGCAAAACCTAATATACATTGATGAAAATTAAAACAAAATGAAAATTTTAGAGCTTATGTATGGAAAAAGTTTTATACAATAACAAATGTAAGTAAAGAGCATTTTTACACACGCCACAAATAAACACAAAAGTTTTTTTATCCAAGTTTTTTTATCATATGTAACGGGCTATATTTTTGTAAGAAATGACTTATGGATTGGGAGTGAACACTCAGTCTGAAAATCCCTCGCCTCCCCCATTTGCCTACGATAGAAAAAACTAATATATAAAAACTAAAAATAATTTACAATCCCAAAAAATTACAGACACTTTTTAGAATTATCTCCCTCGACATTTGTGCATTGTGCATTTCCATTTTAGATGTATAATTTTTTCTTAAATAAAAAGATGAGTTTCCACTTCCTCTTAATCTCATAAACAAGAAAAGAGATGAAAACGCAAATAGATCACAACAAAATGAAAATTTTGGAGTTTATGTATGAAAAAGATTAAAACAATAACAAATTTAAGTAAAAAAAATTTATTCACACACCACAAATGAACACAAAAGTTTGGTTGTCCAAGTTTAAGAAACTCCACCAGTTCAACCCAAATAACTAAGAATTTTATAAGAAAGAGATTTCTAGACGTGTTTTAAACATTGATATGCATGGTAGAAACATGTTAAAGATGCAAATGACATATGGATCCAAACCTTTTAAACAGAATAACAAACACTCGTTAAGTTTTCAAGTGAACGTGCGGAGGGATATTTACCTAAGTCAAACAAGCCATTATTTTGCTCACTTACAAAAATCTGACCAAACAATCATAGATGATTGTAAAGCGATTTATCATGCGTAACGGGCTATATTTTAGTAAGAAATGACTTATGGATTTGGAGTCAACAGTTAGTTTAAAAATCCCCCATTTCCAGACATTTGAAAAATCTAATATATAAAAAGTAAAAAAAGTTTACAATCCCTAAAAATTATAGGTTATTTTTGGAATTATCTCCCTCTACATTTGTTCATTGTGCATTTCTATTTTAGAAGTATACTTTTCTCCTAATTTAAAACTTCAGATTGCACTTTCCATTCATCTCGTATACACGAAAAGATATGAAAACGCAAATAGATCACAACAAAATGAAAATTTTAGAGCTTATGTATGAAAAATTAAACAATAAGAAATGTAAGTAAAGAACATTTTTACACACGCCTAAAATGAACACAAAAGTTTTTTTATCCAAGTTTGGGAAATTCCACTAGTTCAACCATAATAGAAAGGAATTTTATAAGAAAGAGATTTCTACACATGTTTTAAAAACGGATATGCATGCTTCAAAAATGTTAAAGATGCGAATGACTTATGGATCCAAACCTTTTAAAGAGAATAACAAACGCTCTTTAAATTCTCAAATGAACGTGCGGTGGGATATTTTCCCGAGTCTAAAAAGCCATTATTTTGCCCTCTTACAAAAAGATGACCTAACAATGATAGATGATTTTAAAGTGATTGATCATGCGTAACGGGCTATATTTTTGTAAGAAATGACGTATGGATTGGGAGTCAACACTCAGTCTAAAAATCTCCCTTTTCGCGATGATTGAAAAAGAGTTTACAATCCTTAAAAATTAATGACGCTTTTTGGAATTATCTCCCTCTACTTTTTGCATTGTGCATTTCCATTTTAGATGTATACTTTTTTCTTAAATAAAAACTTGAGTTTCCACTTCCCCTTCATCTCATAAACAAAAAAAGAGATGAAAACACGAATTGATCACAACAAAATGAAAATTTTAGAGTTGATACATGATAAAAGTTTTAAAAAATTTAAGTAAAAAAAATTACTCACACACCACAAATGGATACAAAAGTTCAGTTATCCTAGTTTGGGAAATTTCAATAATTCAACCCTTATAGCTTGGAATTCTATTAAAAAGAGATTTCTACACATGTTTTAAAAATGGATATGCATGCTTGATACATGTTAAAGATGAAAATGACCTATGGATCTAAACCTTTAAAAGAAAATAACAAACGCACATTAAATTCGCAAGTGAATGTGCAGTGGGAAATTTACCCTAGTCGAACAAGACATTAGTTTGCCCACTTAAAAAAATCTGACCTAATAATCATAGATGATTGTAAAGCGATTTATCATGCATAACGGGCTATACTTTTTTAAGAAAAGACTGATGGATTGGAAGTGAAGACTCAGTTTTAAAATCCCTATCCTCCCCCTTTTCTCGACGATTGAAAAAACTAATATATAAAAACTAAAAAGATTTTAGAATCCATAAAAATTATAGACACTTTTTGGAATTATCTCCCTCTACATTTGAGCATTGTGCTTTTCCATTTTAAAAGTATACTTTTTTCATAAATAAAAACATGAGTTTCCACATCCCCTTCTTCTCGTGAACAAGACAAAAGATGAAAACGCAAATAGATCACAAAAAAATGAAAATTTTGGAGTTTATGTATGATAAACGTTTAAAACAATAACAAATGTAAGTAAAAAAAATTATTCACACATTACAAATGAACACAAAAGTGTTGTTATCGAAGTTTGGGAAATTCCATTAGTTCAACCCATATACCTAAGAATTTTATATGAAAGAGATTTATACACGTGTTTTAAAAAAGGAAATGACCTATGGATCCAAACCTTTTAAAGAGAATAACAAACACTCATTAAATTCTCAAGTGAACGTGTGATGGGATATTTACTTGTGTCAAACAAGCCATTATTTTACCCACTTGTAAAAAGCATACCTAACAATCATAGAAGATTGTAAAGTGATTTATCATGTGTAACGGACAATATTTTTGTAGGAAATGACTTATGGATTGGGAGTTAACACTCAGTTTAAAAATCCTCCTTTTCCAGACATTTGAAAAACCTAATATATAAAAAGTAAAATGCGTTTACAATCACTAAAAATTACAGACACTTTTTGGAATTATCTCCCACTACATTTGTGCTTTTTGCATTTCCATTTTAGATGAATACTTTTTTTCGAAATCAAAACTTGAGTTTGCACTTCCCCTTCATCTCGAAAACAAGAATAGTGATGAAAACGCAAATAGATCACAAAAAAATGAAAATTTTAGAGTTTATGTATGGAAAAAGTTTAAAACAATAATAAATGTAAGTAAAGAAAATTTTTACACATACCACAAATGAACTCAAACGTTTTGTTACCTAAGATTGGGAAATTCCACTAGTTCAACCCTAAGTGCTTGGAATTTTATAAGAAAGAGATTTATGCACTTGTTTTCAAAATGGAAATGCATGTTTGAAACATGTTAAAGATGCAAATGACCTATGGATCCAAACCTTTTAAAGAGAATACCAAACACTCAATAAATTCTCAAGTGAACGTGTGGTGAGATATTTACCTGAGTCAAACAAGCCATTATTTTTCCCTCTAACAAAAACCTAACTTAAGAATCATAGATTATTGTAATGTGATTTATCATGCGAAACGGGCTATATTTTGGTAAGAAAAGACTTATGGATTGGGAGTCAACACTCAGTTTAAAAATCCCCCTTTTCCAGACATTTGCAAAACCTAATACATAAAAAGAAAAGATAGTTTACAATCACTAAAAATTATAGACACTTTTTGGAATTATCTCCCTCTACATTTTTGCATTGTGCTTTTCCATTTTAAATGTATACATTTTTCCTAAATCAAAACTTGAGTTTGCACTTCCCCTTGATCTCGTAAACAAGAAAAGAGATGAAAACGTAAATAGATCACAACAAAATGAAAATTTAGAGTTTATGTTTGGAAAAGTTTAAAACAATAACAAATGTACGTAAAGAAAATTTATTCACACACCACAAATGAACACAAAAGTTTTGTTATTCATGTTTGGGAAATTCCAGTAGTTCAACCCTAATAGCTTGGAATTTTATAAGAAAATGATTTCTGACATGTTTTAAAAATTGATATGCATGTTTGAAACATGTTAAATATGCAAATGACCAATGGATCCCAACCTTTTAACGAGAATAGCAGACGCTCATTAAATTATCAAATGAACGTGCATTGGGATATTTACCCAGGTCAAACAAACCATTATTTTGCCCACTAACAAAAAGTTGACCTAACAATCATATATGATTGTAAAATGATTTATCACGCGTAAAAGGCTATATTTTTTGTAAGAAATGACTTATGGATTGGGAGTCAACACTCAGTTTAAAAATCCCCCTTCACTTGACGATTGCGAAACCTAATATATAAAAATTGAAAAGAGCTTACAATCACTAAAAATTACATACACTTTTTGGAATAATCTCCCTCTACATTTGTGCATTTTGCATTTCCATTTTAGATGTATACTTTTTTTCTCAAATCAAAACTTGAGTTTCCACTACCTCTTCATCTCGTAAAAGAGAAAAGAGATGAAAATGCAAATAGATCATAAAAAAATGAAAATTTTAGAGTTTATGTATGGAAAAATTTTAAAACAATATCAAATGTAAGTAAAGAAAATTTATGCACACCACAAATGAACGCAAAAGTTTTGTTATCCAAGTTTGGGAAATTCCACTAGTTCAACCCTATTTGCTTGGAATTTTATAAGAAAAAGATTTCTACACATGTTTTAAAAATGGATATGCATGCTTGAAACATGTTAAAGATGCAAATGACCTATGGATCCAAACCTTTTATAGAGAATAACAAACGCACATTAAATTCTCAAGTGAACAAGCCATTATTTTGCCCATTTACAAAAAGCATACCTAAAAGTCATAGATGATTGTAAAGCGATTTATCATGCGTAAAGGGCTATATTTTTGTAAGAAATGTTTTATGGATTTGGATTAAACACTCATTTAAAAAATCCACCTTTTCCTGACAATTGCAAAACCTAATATATAAAAAGTAAAAAGAGTTTACAATCCCTAAACATTGTAGACACTTTTTGAAATTATCTCCTTTTACATTTGTGCATTGTTTATTTCCATTTTAAATGTATACTTTTTTCCTAAATCAAAACTTGAGTTTCCACTTCCCCTTCATCTCATAAACAAGAAAAGAGATGAAAACGCAAATAGAACACAAAAAAATGGAAATTTTGGAGTTTATCTATGAAAAAGTTTAATACAATATCAAATGTAAGAAAAAAAATTATTCACACATCACAAATGAACACAAATGTTTTGTTTTCCAAGTTTGGGAAATTTCACTAGTTCAACCAAAATCACAAGGAATTTCATAAGAAAGAGATTTCTAGACATGTTTTAAAAATTTTTATAGATGCTTGAAACATGTTAAATATGCAAATTACCTATGGATCCAAACCTTTTAAAGAGAATAACAAACACTCATTAAATTCTCAAGTGAAAGTGTGGTGGGATATTTACCTGAGTCAAACAAGCCATTATTTTGCCCACTTGCAAAAACCAGACCTAAGAATCATAGATGGTTGTAAAGCGATTTATCATGCATAACCGGCTATATTTTAGTAAGAAATGACTTATGGATTGGGAGTCATCACTCAGTTTAAAGATCCCCCTTTTCGAGACGTTTGCAAAACCTAATATAGATCACAACAAAATAAAATTTTTAGAGTTTATATATGGAAAAAGTTTTAAACAATAAAGAATGTAAGTAAAGAAAATTTATTCACACACAACAAATTGGGAAATTCCACCAGTTCAACCCAAATACCTTGGAATTTTAAAGAAAGTTATTTCTACACATGTTTTAAAAATGGATATGCGTGCTTGAAACATGTTAAAGATGCAAATGATCTGTGGATCCTAACCTTTTAAAGAGAATAACAAACACTCTTTAAATTCTCAAGTGAATGTGTGGTGGGATATTTACCCGAGTCAAACAAACCATTATTTTGTCCACTTACAAAATATTGACCTAACAATCATAGATGATTGTAAAATGATTTATCATGTGTAACGGGCTATATTTATGGTAGAAATGACTTATGGAATTGGAGTCAACACTCAGTTTAAAAATCCCCTCCCTCCCCCTGTTACCAACGATTGCAAAACCTAATATATAAAAACTAAAGAGAATTTATAATCACTAAAAATTACTGACACCTTTTGGAATTATCTCCCTCTAATTTGTGCATTGTGCATTTCCAATTTTAGATGTATACTTTTTTCTTCAATCAAAACTTGAGTTTGCTCGTCCCTTTCATCTCATCAACAAGAAAAGAGATGAAAACGCAAATGGATCACAACAAAAAGAAAATTTTAGAGTTTATGTACGGAAAAAGTTTAAAACAATAACAAATGTAAGTAAAGAAAATTTATACACACACCACAAATGAACACAAAAGTTTTGTTACCCATGTTTGGGAAATTCCACTTGTTCAACCCTAATAGCTTGGAATTTTTTAAGAAAGTGATTTCTGCACATGTTTTAAAAATGGATATGCATACTTGAAACATGTTCAAGATGCAAATGACCTATGGATCCACACCTTTTAAAGAGAATAAAAAACACTGATTAAATTCTCAAGTGAATGCGCGGTGGGATATTTACCCGAGTCAAATAAGCCATTATTTTTCCCACTTACAAAAAGCTGAGCTAACAATCATAGATGATTGTAAAACAATTTATCATGCATAGCTGGCTATATTTTGTAAGAAATGACTTGTGGTTTGGGAATCAGCACTCAGTTTAAAAATCCCCCTTTTCCCGTCAATTGAAAAACCTAATATATAAAAAGTTAAATGAGTTAATAATCCCTAAAAATTACAGACACTTTTTGGAATTATATCCCTCCACATTTGTGCATTGTGCATTTCCATTTTAGATGTATATTTTTTTCTTAAATCAAAACTTGAGTTTCCACTTCCCGTACATCTCGTAAACAAGAAAAGAGATGAAAATGAAAATAGATTAGAACAAAATGAAAATTTTAGAATTTATGTATGGAAAAAGTTTAAAACAATAACAAATGTAAGTAAAAAAAATTTATACACAGTCCACAAATGAACACAAAAGTTTTGTTATCCAAGTTTGGGAAATTCCAATAGTTAAACCCTAATAGCTTGGAATTTTATAAGAAAAAGAGATTTATGCACATTTTTTTTCAAAATGGATAAGCATGCTTGACACATGTTAAAGATGCAAATGACCTATGGATCCAAACCTTTTAAAGGGAATAAAAAACGCTCATTAAACTCTCAAGTGAACGGGCGGTGGAATATTTACTCGAGATAAATAAGCCATTATTTTGCTCACTTACAAAAAGTTGTCCAAACAATCATAGATGATTATAAAGCGATTATGATGCGTAACGGGCTATATTTTTGTAAGAAATGACTTGTGGATTGGGAGTCAACATTTAGTTTAAAAATCCCTCTTTTCCCGACGATTGCAAAACCTAATATATGAAAAGTAAAAAGAGTTTACAATCCCTCAAAAGTTATAGACACTTTTTGGAATTATTTCAATCTACATTTGTGCATAGTGCATTTCCACTTTAGATGTATACTTTTTTATTAAATCAAAACTTGAGTTTCCACTTCCCCTTCATCTCGTAAACAAGAAAAGCAGTGAAAACGCAAATAGATCACAACAAAATGAAAATTTTAGAGATTACGTATAGAAAAAGTTTATAACAATAACAAATGTAAATAAAGGAAATTTATACACACACCACAAATCAACCGAAAAGTTTTTTTATTTGAGTTTGGAAAATTCCAATATTTCAACCCTTATAGCTTGGAACTTTATAAGAAAGAGATTTATGCACCTGTTTTAAAAATGGATATGCATTCTTGAAACATGTTAAAGATTCAAATGACATATGGATCCAAACCTTTTAAAGAGAATAACAAACGCTCTTTAAATTCTCAAGTGAACGTGCGGTGGGATATTTACCCGAGCCAACAACCCATTATCTTCCCCACTTACAAAAAGCTGACCTAACAATCATAGATGATTGTGAAACGATTTATCATGCATAACGGGCTATATTTTATAAATAAATAACTTGTAGATTGGTAGTCAACACTTTGTTTAAAAATCCCCTTTTTCCCGACGATTGCAAAATCCAATATATAAAAAGTAAATAGAGTTTACAGTTCCTAAAAATTACAGACACTATTTGGAATTATCTCCCACTACATTTGTGCATTGTACATTTCTATTTTAGATGTATATACCTTCTTTAATCAAAACTTGAGTTTCCACTTCCCCTTCATCTCGTAAACAAGAAAAGAGATAAAAACGCAAATACATCACAACTAAATGAAAATTTTAGAGTTTATGGAAAAAATTTAAAACTATAACAAATGAAAGTAAAGAAAATTTATTCACACACCACAAATGAACACAAAAGTTTTGTTATCCAAGTTTGGGAAATTCCACTAGTTCAACCAAAATAGCTATGAATTTTATCAGAAAGAGATTTTTACACGTGTTTTAAAAATGGATATGCATGCTTGAAACATGTTAAAGATGCAAATGACCTATGGATCCAAACATTTTAAAGAGAAAAACAAATGCTCATTAAATTCTCAAGTGAACGTGCGGTGGGATATTTACTTGAGTCAAACAAGCCATTATTCTGCCCACTTACAAAAAGCTAACCGTTCAATCATGGATGATTCTAAAGCGATTTATCTTGTGTAACGGCTATATTTTTGTAAGAAATGACTTATGGATTGGGAGTCAACACCTAGTTTAAAAATCCCCCTTTTCTCGACGATCGCAAAACCTAATATATAAAAATTAAAATGAGTTTACAATCCCTAAAAATTATAGAGACTTTTTGGAATTATCTCCATCTATATTTGTGCATTGTTCATTTTCATTTTAGATGTATATTTTTTTATTAAATCACAACTTGAGTTTGCACTTCCCCTTCATCTCATAAACAAGAAAAGATATGAAAACGCAAATAGATCTGAACAAAATGAAAATTTTAGAGCTTAGGTATGGAAAATTTTTAAAACATTAACAAATGTAAGTAAAGAAAATTTATACACACACCACAAACGAACACCCAAAGTTTTGCAATCCAAATTTTAGAAATTCCACTAGTTCAACCCTAATAGCTTGGAATTTTATAAGAAAGAGATTTCTGCACATGTTTTCAAAATAGATATGCATGCTTGAAACATGCTAAAGATGCAAATGACCTATGGATCGAAACCTTTTAAAGAGAACAACAAATGCTCATTAAATTCTCAAGTGAACGTGCGGTGGGATATTTAACCAAGTCAAACAAGCCATTAATTGTCAACTTACAAAAAGCTAGCCTAACAATCATAGGTGATTGTAAAGCGATTTATCATGCATAATAGGTTATATTTTTGTAAGAAATGACTCCTGGATTGGGAGTCATCACTCAATTTAAAAATCTCTTTTTTTCCCGACGATTGCAAAACCTAATATATAAAAAGTAAAAAGAGTTTACAATCCCTAAAAATCACAGACACTTTTTGGAATTATCTCCCTCTAAATATTTGCATTGTGCATTTCATTTTTAGATGAAAACTTTTTTCATAAATCAAAACTAGAGTTTCCACATCCCCTTCATCTCGTAAACATGAAAAGAGATGAAAATGCACATAGATCACAACAAAATGAAAATTTTAGAGTTTATGTATAGAAAGAGTTTAAAAAAATAACAAATGTAAGTAAAGAAAATTTATTCACACACCACAAATGAACACAAAAGTTTTGTTGTCCATGTGTGCGAAATTCCACTAGTTCAACCCTAATTGCTTATAATTTTATAAGAAAGAGATTACTACACGTGTTTTAAAAATGGATATGATGCTTGAAACATGTTAAAGATGCAAACGACCTATGGATCCAAACCTTTTTAAAGAGAATAACAAACGCTTCTTAAATTCTCAAGTGAACATGCGGTGGGATATTTACCCGAGTCAAACTAGCCTTTATTTTTCCCATTTACAAAAAGCTGACCTAACAATCTTAGAAGATTTTAAAGCGATTTACATGCGTAATGGGCTATATTTTTGTAAAAAATGACTTAGGGATTAGACTCAACACTCAGTTTTAAAATCCCACGGCTCCCGACGATTGCAAAACCTAATTTATAAAAATAAAAAAACGTTTACAATCCCTTAAAATTATAGACACTTTTTGGAACTATTTCCCTCTACATTTGTGCATTGTGTATTTCCATTTTAGAATGACACTTTTTTCTTAAATAGAAACTTCAGTTTCCACTTCTCCTTCATCTCATAAACAAGAAAAGGGATAAAAACGCAAATAGCTCACAACAAAATGAAAATTTTAGAGTTTATGTATGAAAAATGTTTAAAACATTAAAAAATGTAAGTAAATAAAATTTATTCACACACCACAAATGAACACAAATGTTTTGTTATCCAAGTTTTGGAAATTCCACTTGTTCAACCCTAATAGCTTGCAACGTTATACGAAACAGATTTCTACAAATGTTTTAAAAATTGGTATGCATGCTCTAAACATGATAAAGATGAAAATGACCTATGGATCCAAACCTTTTAATAAGAATAACAAACGCTCATTAAATTCTCAAGTGAACGTGCGGTGGGTTATTTATCCAAGTCAAACAAGCCATTATTTTGTCATAAAAAGTCGACCTAACAATCATCGATGATTGTAAAGCGATTTATCATGCGTAAAGGGTTATATTTTTGTAAGAAATGACTTATGGATTGGGAGTCAACACTTAGTTTAAAAATCTCCCTTTTCTCGATGATTGCAAAACCTAATATATAAAAACTAAAAAGAGTTTCCAATCCCGAAAAATTACAGACACTTTTTGGAATTATCTCCCTCTACATTTCTGCATTGTGTATTTCCTTTATAGATGTATACTTATTTCTTAAATTAAAACTTGAGTTCTAAATTCCCCTTCATCTCGTAAACAAGAAAAGAGATGAAAACACAAATAGATCCGAAAAAATTAAAATTTTAGAGTTTATGTATGAAAAAAGTTTAAAACAATAACAAATGTAAGTAAAGAAAATTTATTCACACACTACAAATGAACACAAAAGTTTTGTTATCCAAATTTTGGAAATTCCACTAGTTAAACCCTAATAGCTTGGAATTTTATAAGAAAGTGATTTCTACACATGTTTTAAAAATGGATATGCCTGCTTGAAACATGTTAAAGATGCAAATGACCTATGGATTTAAACCTTTTAAAGAGAATAACAAACGCTCATTAAATTCTAAAGTGAACATGCGGTGGGATATTTTCCCGAGTCAACGATGCCATTATTTTGCCCACTTACAAAAAGCAGACCTAACAATCATAGATACTTGTATATCGATTTATCATGTGTAACGGTCTATATTTTTGTAACAAATTACTTATGGATTGGAAGTCAACACTAAGTTTAAAAATCCCCCACCTCCCAACGATTGTAAAACCTAATATATAAAAATAAAAAAGAGTTTACAATCCCTAAAAATTATATACACTTCTTGCAATTATCTCCCTCTACATATGTGCATTGTGCATTTCATTTTAGATGGACACTTTTGTCTTAAATCTAAACTTGAGTTTCCACTTCCCCTTCATCTCGTAAACAAGAAAAGAGATGAAAATGTAAATAGATCACAACAAAATGAAAATTTTAGAGTTTATGTATAGAAAAAGTTTAAAACAATAACAAATGCAAGTAAAGAAAATCTATTCACACACCACAAATGAACACAAATGTTTTGTTATCCAAGTTTGGGAAATTCCACTAGTTCAACCCAAATAGCTAGGAATTTTATAAGAAAGAGATTTATACATATATTTGAAAAATAGATATGCATCCTTGAAACTTGTTAAAGTTGCAAATGGCCTATGGATCCAAACTTTTAAAGAGAGTAAGAAATGCTCATTAAATTATCAAGTGAGATATTTACTTGAGTCAAACAAGCCATTATTTTGCCCACTAACAAAAAGCTGACCTAACAATCATAGATGATTGTAAAGCGATTTATCATGCGTAACGAGCTATATTTTTGTAAGAAATGACTTATGGATTGGGAGTCAAGACTCAGTTTAAAAATCACCCTTTTCCCGATGATTACAAAACCTAATATATAAAAACTAAAAAGAGTTTACAATCCACTAAAAATTACAGACACTTTTTAGAATTATCACCCTCTACATTTGTGCATTGTGCATTTTCATTTTAGATGTTTGATTTTTTCTTAAATCAAAATTTGAGTTTCCACTTCCCCTTCTTCTCATAAACAAGAAAAGAGATGAAAACAGATAGAGATCAAAACAAAATAAAAATTTTAGAATTTATGTATGGAAAAATTTTAAAGCAATAACAAATGTAAGTAAAGAAAATTTATTCACCCACCACAAATGAACACCAAAGTTTTGTTATCCAAGTTGCGAAAAATCCACTAGTTCAACCCTAATAGCTTGGAACTTTATAAGAAAGAGATTTCTACACATGTTTTAATAATGGATATGCGTGCTTGAAACCTGTTTAAGATTCAAATGACCAATGGATCCAAACCTTTTAAAGAGAATAACAAACACTCACTAAATTCTCAAGTGAACATGTGGGGGATATTTACCCAAGTCAAACAAGCCATCATTTTGCCAACTTACAAAAAGATGACCTAACAATCAGAGATGATTGTAAAGTGATTTATCATGCGTAATGGGCTATATTTTTATATGAAATGACTTATGGATTGGGAATCAACACTCAGTTTAAAAATCCCCCTTTTCCCGACGATTGCAAGACCTAATAAATAAAAATAAAAAAAATTTATAATCCCTAAAAATTACAGACACTTTTTGGAATTATCTACCTCTACATATATACATTGTGTATTTTCATTTCAGATGTATACTTTTTTCTTTAATCAAAACTTGAGTTTCCACATCCCCATCATCTCGTAAACAAGAAAAGAGATGAAAAAGCAAAAAGATCACAAAAAAATGAAAATTTTAGAGTTTAGGTATGGAAAAACTTTAAAACAATAACAATTGTAAGTAAATAAAATTTATTCACACACCACAAATGAAAAAAAAATTTTTGTTATCCAAGTTTTGGAAATTCCACTAGTTCAACCCTAATAGCTTTGAATTTTATATGAAAGAGATTTCTACACATGTTTTAAAAATGGATATGCATGCTTGAAACCTGTTTAAGATTCAAATGACCAATGGATCCAAACCTTTTAAAGAGAATAACAAACACTCACTAAATTCTCAAGTGAACATGTGGGGGATATTTACCCAAGTCAAACAAGCCATCATTTTGCCAACTTACAAAAAGATGACCTAACAATCATAGATGTTTGTAAAGTGATTTATCATGCTTAACGGGCTATATTTTTGTAAAAAATGACTTATGGATTGGTTGTCAACTCTCAGTTTAAAAATCTCTCTTTTGCCGACGATTTCAAAACCTAATATATAAAAAGTAAAAGGAGCTTACCATCTCTAAAAATTAAAGACACTATTTGGATTTATCTCCCTCTACATTTGTGCATTGTGAATTTTCATTTTAGATGTATACATTTTTCTTAAATCAAAACATGAGTTTGCATTTTCCTTTCATCTCGTAAACAAGAAAAGTGATGTAAACGCAAAAAGAACACAACAAAATGAAAATTTTAGAGTTTATGTATGGAAAAAGTTTAAAACTGAAAGAAAATTTATACACACATCACAAATGAACACAAAAGTTTTGTTATCCCAGTGTGGGAAATTCCTCTTGTTCAACCGTAATCGCTTGGAATTTTATAAGAAAGAGATTTCTGCACATGTTTTAAAAATGGATATACATGCTTGAAACAAGTAAAATATTCAAATGACCTATGGATCCAAACCTTTTAAAGAGAATAACAAACAGTCATTAAATTCTCAAATGAACTTACGGTGGGATATTTACCCGAGTCAAACAAGCCATTATTTTGCCCACTTACAAAAAGTTGACCTAACAATCATAGATGATTGTAAAGCAAATTATCATGTGTAACGGGCTATATTTTTGTACGAAATGACTTATGGATTGGGAGTCAACACTCAGTTTAAAAATCTCCCTTTTCTCGACGGTTGCAAAACCTAATATATAAAAACAAAAAAGAGCTTACAATCCCTAAAAATTAGAGACACTTTTTGGAATTATCTCCCTCTACATTTGTGCAATGGGCATTTCCATTTTAGATGTACACCTTTTTCTTAAATCAAGATTTGAGTTTCCACTTACCCTGCATCTTGTAAACAAGAAAAGAGTTGAAAACTGAAATAGATCACAAAAATATGGAAATTTTAGAGTTTATGTACGGAAAAAGTTTAAAACAATAAAAAATGTAAGTAAATAAAATGTATTCACACACCACAAATGAACACAAAAGTTTTGTTAACCAAGTTTGGAAAATTCCACTAGTTCAACCCTAATAGCTTGGCATTTTATAAGAAAGAGATTTTTACACATGTTTTAAAAATAGATATGCATGCTTGAAACATGTTAAAGATGCAAATGACCTATGGATCCAAACCTTTTCAAGAGAATCACAAATGCTCATTAAATTCTCAAGTGAACGTGCAGTGGGATATTTACCTGAGTCAAACAAGCCATTATTTTTTTCACTTACAAAAAGCTGACCTATGATCAGAGATGATCGTAAAGCGATTTATCATGCGTAACTGACTATATTTTTCTAAGAAATGACTCCTGGATTGGGAGTTAACACTCAGTTTAAAAATCCCCCGATTGCAAGACCTAATATATAAAGACAAAAAAGAATTTAAAATACCTAAAAATTACTGACACTTTTTGGAATTTTCCCCCTCTACATTTGTGCATTGTGCATTTCCATTTTAGATATATACTTTTTTCTTTAATCAAAACTTGAGTTTCCACTTCCCCATCATCTCATAAACAAGAAAAGAGATGAAAAAGTAAATAGATCACAACAAAATGAAAATTTTAGAGTTTATGTATGAACAAAGTTTAAAACAATAACAAATGTAAGTAAAGAAAATTTATTCACACACTACAAATGAACACAAAATTTTTGTTATCCAAGTTTGGGAAATTCCATTGTTCAACCCTAATAGTTTTGAATTTTATATGAAAGTGATTTCTACACATGTTTTAAAAATGGATATGCATACTTGAAACCAGTTTAAGATGCAAATGACCTATGGATGCAAACCTTTTATAGAGAATAACAAACGCTCTTCTAACTTATTTGTTTGTTTGTTTCTATCATGATGCTTTCTTTGTTTTTCTTTTTTTATTTATTCATTTTTTATGTGCCTTTCTTTATTTGTTCTTTCATTTTTCTTTCTTTCTTTCTTGTTTCTTTCTTGCATTCTTTTTGTTTTCTCTTTCATGTTTATTTCTTCCTTTCTAATTTCATTCTTTATTCCTTATTCTTTCTATTTATCTTTCTTTTTGCTTCCTTTTTTCCTTCTTCTTTCTTTACATAATTTTGTCTTTCTTTCTTTCTGTCTTTTTCTTTCTTCATTTCATTTTTTTCTTTCTTCTTTCTTTCTTTCTTTATTTCTCATTCCTTTCTTTCTTTATTTCCCGTTTCTTTCTTTCTTAGAAAGAGTAAATAAATAAAGAAAGAAACAAGAGAGATAGAAACAAGAAGGAATAAATAAAGAAATAAGGCTCATTGAAAAAAATAAGTAAGAAGAAAAGATGAAGAAAGAAAGAAGACAAAAACAAACAAACAAACAAACAAACAAGCAAACAAAGAAGAAGAAATGAAGAAAGAAAGAAAAAAAATAAAGAAATTAGAAAGAATGAAAGACAATTGAAGAAATGAAGAAAGAAACAGGAAAAAGGAACAAAAGAAACATAAACAATGAAAGAAAGAAATAAAAAAGAATGAGAAATAAAGAAATAAGAAATAAAAATAAAGAAAGAGAAAAATAAAAAATAAAAAATACATAAATAAATAAGACACATTGAAAAAACAAGAAAGAAGAAAAGAAGAAGAAAAATTGAATCAAGATAGAAATAATGAAAAAAGAAAAAAATATAATGGAGAAACGGAAAGAAAGAAGAAACAAACAAACAAATAAATAAAAAATATAGATAGAAAGAAGAAAGAATGAAAGAAAGGAAAAATAAATGAACAAAGAAAGAAGACTGAAAGAAAGAAAAAAGAAAGAATGAAAAGAAAGGGAAAAGGAAATAAGAAGGAAATAAAAAGAATAAGAAAAATAGATAGAAAGAAGAAAGAGAAAGGAATGAAATTAGAAAGGAATAAAGAAACACAAACATAAAGAAAGAAACATGAAAGAAATAAATAGAAAGAACGAAAGAAAGAAACAAGAAGAAAGATTGAAAGAATAAAAAAAACAAGAAAGAACAAAAAAAAGGCACGTAGAAAGAAATAAGAAATAAGAAAAGAAGGAGAAATAAAGAATCATGATAGAAATAAAGAAACAAATAAGTCAAAATGAAAGTCTTTCTTGTTCCAATCTTTCTCTTTTCTTACTTTTTTATTTATCCTTCTTTCTTCTTTATTTCTTCTTTCCTTATTTCTATCATATTTCCTACTTCTTTCTTCCTTCTTTCTTTTTTCCTTTTTTTCTTCTTTGGTATTAGAGCCATGGAAGGCTAAACCATGAATATCCAGGTATGGAGGAAGCTATTATAATTTTTTTTATTTTAATCATCAGGGAACCTAACTTATTTCACAATGTTATAATGATTTTACTATTCATCGTCGTTCTTGTAAAGATATGGAACGTCACCCAAGTCGCGTTGAGTCAGGCCGTGTTGCCGAGATTGGCGTTGAAGGCCGCTAAACTCATAAATCGTTGACAGACGTGTATCTGAATAAGAAGATGCTGAACAGTAAATTAATTATGATATTATGAAAAAAGTTTACTTCATTCATGATTACCATATAATCAGTTTATAATATGTTTAATTCATACTAGGATACTCTTCTTTCTAGTTATCTATTACTACTCTTAGTTGTAGTGTAATTTTAGTTTACTTTCATTTTAGTTTAATTGTGTTTAAATTTTTTTAATTAGTTAAACAATTGCATCCAGTAGTAGGATTACTGGAGCTATGAAGAATGCTTCTCTGGTTGAATATAAAGTTCAATAGCAATTAAATGATTGGACAATTTCGTCCATAAAACCAATGTCAATATGCAAGAAAGGAATTTCCACCATTTCTAGTACCATGGGAATTAAAACCATGGAACAAACAATTAATCTTGAAAATAAAGATTCAACTCTTAAATTATTAGAGTTAACAGATCTCAAACAAACAAGCAAACAAAGAAGAAGAAATGAAGAAAGAAAGAAAAAAGAAATAAATTAGAAAGAATGAAAGACAATTGAAGAAATGAAGAAAGAAACAGGAAAAAGGAACAAAAGAAACATAAACAATGAAAGAAATAAATAAAAAATAATGAAAAATAAAGAAATAAGAAATAAAAAGAAAAAAAGAGAAAAATAAACAAGAAAAAATACATAAATAAATAAGACACATTGAAAAAAACAAGAAAGAAGAAAAGAAGAAGAAAAATTGAATCAAGATAGAAATAATGAAAAAATAAAAAATATAATGGAGAAACGGAATGAAAGAAGAAACAAACATACAAACAAAGAAGAAAGAATGAAAGAAATAAAAAATAAATGAAGAAAGAAAGAAGACAGAAAGAAAGAAAGCAAGGGAAAAGGAAATAAGAAGGAAATAAAAAGAATAAAAAAGATAGACGGAAAGAAGAAAGTGAAAGGAATGAAATTAGAAAGGAATAAAGAAAGACAAACATAAAGAAAGAAACATAAAAGAAAGAAACAGAAAGAACGATAGAAAGAAACAAGAAAGAAAGACTGAAAGAATGAAAAAAACAAGAAAGAACAAATAAAAAAAGGCACGTAGAAAGAAATAAGAAATAAGAAAAGAAGGATTAATAAAGAATCATGACAGAAATAAACAAACAAATAAGTCAGAAAGAAAGTCTTTCTTGTTCCAATCTTTCACTTTTCTTACTTTTTTATTTCTCCTTTTTCTCCTTATTTCATTCTTTC
The DNA here is from genome assembly GCF_029961685.1 of Aristolochia californica. NCBI lineage: Eukaryota > Viridiplantae > Streptophyta > Magnoliopsida > Piperales > Aristolochiaceae > Aristolochia > Aristolochia californica. The sequence goes on from NW_027182257.1 coordinate 8,422,980, forward strand.
TTTCTTATTTTTTCTTTCTTTCTTTTTTTCATTCTTCTTTTTACTTTATTTCTTTAATTCTTTCTTTATCCACTTCTTTCTTCTCTTCTCCTACTTTTTCCTTTCATATTTCTTTCTTCCTTTATTTTTTCCTTATTTATTCTTTCTTTATTTCTTCTTTCCCTATCCTCCTCGTGTTCTTGTAAGTTTTCCTCTTATGAAATAAGTTTTATTTTCCTATTTGCCTTATTCTATTTTATTTTTATTTTTCTGCATTATATGGTATCATCTTTATTTATTCTTTCTTTTATCTTTCTTTCTCGTTTTCTTTCTTTCTTTCTTTTCTTTCTTCTTTCTTTATTTTTGTCCATAAATATCCATATTACTAAAAGAACTTGAACACAGAATGGAATTTATTTTAAAAGACCTTCATAAAAAGGGAACTTAAAAGAGCACGAACAACCTTGAGGAGCTACCTTGGAGACCAACTACATGTTTTGGTACTCCTCTTTAGCTTCCTGTATTTTTATTAACATAAATAAGAAATAAATAAATAAAGAAGAAAGACAGGTGAAAGAAAGAAACAAACAAACAACAATGATAAGAAAGAATGAGGACGAAAAGAAAGAAAGAAGAAACACAGGTGAAATATATTTGTTGTTTCATTCTTTAGTTTTTCTTTTATTTATTCTCTTCTTTGTTTAATTATGAAAGAAAGAAAGAACAAGAAACAAAGAAAAATAAATAAACAAATAAAAAAGAAAAAACTGGACAAAAAGAAAGAAAAAATAAGAAACAAAGAAAAACAAATAAAAAAAGAAACAAGAAAGAAACAAGAAAGATAAGAAAGAAAGAAGAACGAAATAAGAAATAAAGAAAGAAACTAGAAAGAAAGAATAAAATAAATAAATAAAGAAAGAAGAAAGACAAAAGAAAAAAAGAAAGAAACATGAAAGCTACGAAAGAAAGAAGATGAAATATATTTTTTGTTTCATTCTTTATTTCTTTATTCTTTTTTCTATCTTGATTCTTTCTTTCTTCTTCTTTTCTTCTTTCTTATTTCTTTCAATGTGCCTTAAGATCAAATAAATAAAAGGCACATAAAAATAAATAAGAAATAAGTGAAGAAGAAGAAAGTATCACAATAGGAACAAATAAACAAACAAGTCAAAAAAAGAATAAGAAAGAAATAAGAAAAATTAATGAAAAAAATGAAATAGAAAGGAAGAAAGAAAGAAAGAAGACAAAAATAAATAAAGAAAAAAGAAAAAGTGAAAGAAGAAAAGAGAAAAATCAAGAAATAAAGAAGCAAGAAAGAAAGAAATAAACTAGAAAGAAAAAACAAAATTAAATATAGGAAAAAGAAAGAAAGAAAGAAAGACTCATAAACAAAAAAAAAGAAAAAAGAAAGAAAAAATAAAGAAACAAACAAGAAAGATAAGAAAGAAAGAAGACGAAAAGAAAGAAAGAATAAAGAAAGACGATGTTTCTTCTTTTTTCTTTTTTCTATCTTCTTGTTTATTTCTTTATTATTTCTTTCTTCTTCTTTTCTCCTTTCTTATTTTTTTCAATGTGCCTTATTTCTTAATTGATTCTTTCTTTCTTTATTTCTTTCTTTCTTTTTTTCTTCTTTCATTTTTTTATTTTTTTATTTCTTTCTTTCTTTTTGTCTTCTCTAGATCTTTCTTCCTTTCTTTTTTCTTTCTTTGTAACTTATTTGTTTGTTTGTTTCTATCGTGATTCTTTCTTTGTTTTTCTTTTCTTATTTATTCTTTCTTTTTATGTGCCTTTCTTTATTTGTTCTTTCATTTTTCTTTCTTGCATTTTTTTTATTCTCTTTCATGTTTCTTTCTTCCTTTCTAATTTCATTCTTTATTCCTTCTTATTTCTATCTATGTTTCTTTTTTATTCCTTTTTCCTTCTTCTTCCATTCCTTTTTCTTCTTTCTTTACATTATTTTGTCTTTCTGTCTTTCTGTCTTTTTCTTTCTTCTTCTTTCTTTCTTTCTTTCTTTATTTCTCATTCCTTTCTTTCTTCTTTCTTTCTTTCTTTATTTCTCAATCCTTTCTTTCGTCTTTCTTTTTTTCTTTATTTCTCGTCTTCCATGGCTCTGATACCAACTACAGCAGGAAGAGGAAGATTGACAGAAGGCAAGTAAATGACGAAACAGGCAGAGAATAACTTTAAATCACTACTAATTTATTCACAATATCACTTGAAATTACTTATAGAAAACTTCACTACTACAGGACACACGAGTAGGCAACCTTGATTACAAAGGGAAAGGTTTTTCAAGTGATATTGTGAATAAATTAGTAGTGAGTTAAAGTTATTCTCTGCCTATTTCGTCGTTTACTTGCCTTCTGTCAATCTTCCTCTTCCCGCTGTAGTTGGTATCAGAGCCATGGAAGGCTAAATCTTGAATATCCAGGTATGGAGTAAGCTATTATAAATTTTTTATATTTTAATCATCAGGGGAGTTAACTTATTTCGTAATGTTATAATGTTTTACTATTCATCTTCGTTCTTGATATGATATGGGACGTCACCCAAGTCGCGTTGAGGTATGCCCGTGTTGCCGTTGCCATGGATAGGCGTAGGCGTTGAAGGGCCGCTATACTCTTAAATCGTTGACAGACGTGTATCTGATCAAGAAGATGATGAACAGTAAATTAATTATGATATTAGGAATCAAAGTTTGCTTCATGAATGATTCTCATATAATAAGTTTATAATATGTTTACTTCATACTAGAATATTCCTCCTTTGGTTCTCTTTTATCACTCTTAGCTGTAGGTTAATTTAGTTTACTTTTAGTTTTATTTAATTGTGTTTTAAATTTGCTTTTAAATGGCATCCAGTAGTAGGAGTACTGGATCGATAAAGAATGCATCTTTAGTTGAATATAAAGTTCAACAACAATTGAATGATTAGACAATTCCGTTCATAAAACCTACATCAATCTACAAGAAAGGAACTTTCACCCTTTCTAGTACCATGGGAATTAAAACCATGGAACAAACAATTAATCTTGAAAATCAAGATTCAACTCTTAAATTGTTAGAGTTAACAGATCTCAATAAGTATCTTGCAGATACTGAGAAGAAATATATGCATATTGGATGCATCTAGATTGTGTTCAAACCCTTGATCTTATTAGGGATGAACACATGTCTGCAGGCCATACTCCGGGATGGTCGATGTTGGATTGGAAACCCTCATTAATGGGTATCGTTGAAACAAGTCTCAGTAGGGGACCTGTTTACTTTAATGTCCATCCAAACCTTACCCTATCATTAACAGATAGGAATTTGTTAGAATCTATCCAGTTGAGAATTCTAACACAGGGATACAATTTTATTCCTGGAACTGAAACCATTGCTGTCATAGAAAGGATTCATTTCAAAATTATGAATACCTTAGTTCCTAAGGTATTATACTTACTAGATCAGGGTAAGACTGTTTTGATCAAGACCGATCTTATGAGTTCAAATGTTGCCACTCCAAGGATGATCAATTGGGAGGAAATTCATTTCCCAACCAACTGGACTATTCCTCAGGCTGTTCCTCCACGCCTCCTGATTAATCAGGATATTGATCATGTCATCCAATCAACAGATGGCGATGTGGTAATCAATTTCAAGGACAAGACTCCTTATTGAGTCTCTTTACCACCCACGTCATCCCGATATTCGGATGTAGGCCCATCCTCTCGCCTATAGGAATTGGATGAAAAACAATCCATAAAGGATGATTCCTCATTGAAAGGAATCCACTTATCAGACACCCAGATACCTCATGGGGTCTACCGCGAAAGGGAGCAAGACCGGACTTCTCCCACTCCCAGTGAAATGACTGGTTTTACTCTGTGATTATGATTTTTACACCTCAATAGAGTACCTATGACCCACCACCTTTTGTGGTGGACAGAGCAGCAATCAAAGCTGAATTCTTTCACCCCAATAATCTAGGTTTCAAAATTTGGTTTTTTGACACCTATGGGGCCGCAGAACGTATGGAACTGTCAAATGACTTTTATCTTTATTTGGAAACAAATAAGGTTATCATGTCCTTTGTTGATTGGTTCATGCAAACCAAACTAAAGCAAGCGGAGAAACGACCCTTAGTTTCTTCCACTGCTCCCACTCTTTCAACCCTTACGAAAGAATGGCACCTTATGTCTGGCACCAATATCCGATCAGTTCATCCTCCTACTGATCCGATCTGACTTGAATTTCCAAGTCCCTCAGGGAAATCCCCTGAGTTTGTGGAAGCTATTGCTTTTGTTAATCCTGAAGTTAATCTGAATCCAATGGGTCAGATCAGGAGACAAAACAACTTTACCAATTTAAATCTTCAAACCATTGGACAACAACTTACTAGAATTGAAGATTTATTGGATAAAGATCCACCCGAGAAATATTGTCAAAATCCTTTTGACTTAACTTCTCAAAAATTACCATTGTTGATGAATGATAAACCACTCATCAAACCACCTGTTCCAATTAGGAACTTTAAATTAGATAATACTCCTGAAATAGTTGAGGAGTTGTTATCAAGATCAGGCAAATTAAACCTTACAGATGATCAAATCAAACATGCCCAACAGGCTCATGAAGCCCAAGATAATACGATTCGCAAAAGTCTCCATGTTTTGGAAGCTGACGAATCCAATGATGAAGATTCTCACGAAGAGTCTTTATCGTAAAATAATACTAAAGATTTAACTCCTTCAGCATACTCTGATTCTGATATAGGTCAAACTCCTAATCTTCATGATTTGGGTTTAACTAATATCTGACAGATTGAAGCAATTCTTCAGGAAATGATTCAAGACCAACCGAGTATTCAAAAATTAGATTTTACGTAGAAATCTACTCGGGATTGGGAATTAAAAAACAAACTTTATTACCATAGGCCTACACCTCATGACCTATTGTATGAAGAAAATGTTTATTTAGATAAAAAATCCTATGATGGGAGAACCATCTATGAATGGAGTATAGATGGCTTATCTGAATATCAGATAATGGAACATTGTCAATGGATGTTAATGTACGCTACCATCTGTCGACAGCATAAGAATTCCGATCAAGGAATAGCAGAAATGTTAACTGCTGGATTCTCTGGAATCCTCAAAGGTTGGTGGGATAATATCCTAACCCATGAACAACATCAGGAAATTTGGAGGCAAACTCAATGCTTCTATCAATGGGAACTATTTTTCCCTTGTGAATGTTGTGACCTAAGAATCTGAAACAATTTCATTTTCGGTGCTGATATCACCAACCCATGTTTTCGAATAACTGTTTTGAAAACATGTAAATGCTTAAAATGAGCATCAATAGATTCTGAATAAACAAGGATGTCATCAATATAAACAATGGTAAATTCAGAATAAGGAGCAAATATATCATTCATGATATTTTGAAATTCAGATGGAGCATTTTTCAAACCGAAAGGCATAACATTCCATTCAAAGTGACCAAAAGGGACAGTGAATGCAGTTTTATATTTACCTTTTCACTAATTTGAATTTGCCAATATCCAGATTTCAAATCAAATTTGGAAAAGATTTTAGCAGAAAACAATCTATCTAATAAATCTTTTTTATTTGGGATTGGATAACGAATCCATCTCAAACAGTCATTGAGTGGTTTATAATTAACCACTAATCTAGGGACACCTCGTTCCTTTTCTGCATTTTTATTGACATAAAAAGCAGTACAACTCCATGAGGAGTAAGATTTTCTAATCAATTTCTTATCCAATTTCTAATCAATGTTTTTATTGACATAAAAAGCAGTACAACTCCGTGGGGAGTAAGATTTTCTAATCAATTTCTTTCTTTCTTCATTCTTTCTTTTTGTCTTCTTTCCTTATTTTCTCTTTATTTCTTGATTCTTGCTTATTTCTTTCCTTATTTCTTTCTTTTATTCTTTCTTTCTAGTTTCTTTCTTTCTTTTTCTATGTTTCTTTGTTTTATCCTTTATCTTTCTTATTTTTGTCTTTCTTTCTTACTTTTTTTCTTTCTTCTATCCTTTTTCTTTCTTTCATCATTCTTCCTTTCTTGTTTCTTGCCTTATATCTTTCTTATTTTTCTTTCTTGTTTTTTCTTGCTTCTTTTGGTCTTGATTCTTTCTTTTTTCTTTTTTGCTTTCTTTATTTCATTCTTCCTTTCTATTTCATTTTTTCTTTCTTTATTTTTTCTTACTTTCTTATTCTTTCTTTCTGACTTGTTGTTTGTTTGTTTGTTTGTTTGTTTCTATCGTGATTCTTTCTTTCTTCTTCTTTCCATATTAATTATTTATTTCTATGTGCCTTCTTTATTTGTACTTTCTTGTTTTTTTCTTTCTTCATTCATTCTTTCTTATTTCCTATTTCTTTCAATGTGCCTTATTTCTTTATTTATTCTTTTCTCTTTATTTCTTCTCTCTCATTCTCTCATTTGTTCTTTTTTGCTTATTTCTTTCATTGTTTATGTTTCTTTCGTTCATTTTTCCATGTTTCTTTCTTCATTTCTTCAACTTTCTTTCAATCTTTCCAATTTCTTTCATTGTTCTTCTTCTCTTTTCTTCCTTTCTTCTTTCTTCTTTCTTCTTTCTTTCTTCCTCTCTTATTTTTTCTTTCTTTTTTATTTTCATCTTTCTTTCTATCTTGTTTCTTGCGCTTTTTGTTTCTTTTTTTCTTTCTTTCTTATTCTTTCTATCTACCAATCTTTCTTCTTTCCATCTTTCTTTGTTTCTATGATTTGTCTTTATTTTTTTGTTTACTTTATTTCTTATTTTTATTTTCCCTTTTATTTTTAATCATTATTTCTTTCTTTCTTTCTTTCTTTAGTATTTCTTATTTCTTTCCTTATTGATTCTTTCTTTTCTCTTCTTTCATTTTTTTATTTTGTCTTTCATTCTTTCATTCTTCTTTCTTTCTTTCTTTCTTTCTTCCTCACTTCTTGTGTCTTTCTTGTTTATTTTTATCTTTCTTTCAATCTTGTTTCTTGCTGATCTATAATGTAGAAAGAAAAAGAGAAATATAGAAGGAAAAAGTGAAATATAGAAAGAAAAGGTGAAATATAGAGAGAAAAGGTGAAATTTAAAAAGGAAAGGAAAAATATATAACGAAAGGCAAAATATAAAAAGAAAGACAAAATATAGAAAGTAAGAAGAAAAATAGAAATAAAAGGTGAAAATATAGAAAGAATAGGTCAAATACAGAAACAAAGATGAACAAATAGAAAGAAAGATAAAATATAGAATGAAAGGCGAAATAGATAAAGAAATACGAAATATAGAAAGAACGATGAAATAAATAAAGAAAGATAAAATATAGAAAAAAAGTAAAAATATAGAAAGGAAGGCAAAATATAGTAATAAAGGCAAAATATGAAAAGAAATACGAAATATAGAAAAAAGGCAAAATATAGAAAGAAAGATGAAATGTAGAATGAAAGATGAATTATGTGATCCCGTCCATCAAACCTACTTCAATTTAGAAGAAAGGAACCTTCACCCTTTCTAGTACCATAGGAATTAAAACCATGGAACAAACAATTAATTTTGAAAATCAAGATTCAACTCTAAAATTATTAGAGATAACATATTTAAATAAGTATATTTTAGATACTGAAAAGAAATATATGCATATAGGGTGCATTCAAATTGCATTCAAACCCCTAACATTATTAGGGATGAATACTTGTTTACAGGCCATCCTCTGTGATGGAAGATGTTTGGATTGGAAACCCTCTTTGATAGGTATTGTTGAAACTAGTCTGAGTAGGGGACCAGTTTATTTTAATGTCCATCCAAACCTTACCTTATCTTTAACAGATAGGAATCTGTTAGAAGCTCTCCAATTGAGGATTCTAACCCAAGGATACAATTTTATTCCTGGAACTGAAACCATATTAGTTATTGCTAGGATTCATTTCAAAATAATGAATACCTTAGTTCCTAAGGTACTCCACTTACCAGATCAAGTTAAGACCATATTGATCAAAACAAATCTCATGAGTGTTAATGTTGCCACTCCTCGAATGATTAATTGGGAGGAAATACAATTCCCAACCTACTGGACTATTCCACAGGCTGTTCCTTCAAGACTCCTATTAAATTAGGATATTGATCAAGCTATTTAATCCACAGATGGAGACGTGGTAATCAATTTTAAAACTAAGATTTCATATCGAGTCTTTTTACCATCATCATCCAGATACTCTGATGTAGGTCAGACCTCGCGCCTACAAGAGGTGGATGAAAAGATATCATGTAAGGATGATTCCTCATTAAAAGGAATCCACATATCAGACACCTAGATACCTCATGGGGTCTATACCGAAAGGGATCATGAGAGAACTTATCCCACTCCCAGTGAAATGACTGAATTCAATCTATAATTATGATGTTTACACCAACACAGATTCAGGCTCTACCTCCCTCTAAGGTGGATAGAGCAGCAATTAAATTTGAATATTTTCACCCCAATAATCTAGGTTTCAAACGATGGTTTTATCAAACCTATGGGAGCGCTCAGAGCATAGCATTCTTAAAAGAATTTTACCTTTATTTGGAAACAAATAAAGTTATTATGTCTTTTGTAGACTGGTTCATGCGATATAGATTGAAGCAGAAGCAACCCTTAGCTTTTACCCCAATTCCAGCTCTTTCAACCCTAAAGAAAGATTGGCAGCTTCAATCTAGAATTAAAATCAAATCAGTACATCCTCCTACTGATCCATTGAAGATTGAATTTCCATGCACTTCGGTAGATACACCAAAAGTGTCTATTGAAGATGTCGCCTTTGTAAATCCAGATACCAATATTCATCCAATGAATCTGATTAGGCGACAAAAAAATTATACCAATTTGAATCTTCAAACAATTAGTCAACAACTAAACCGTATTGAAGATTTGTTAGAGGTTATAACTCATAATCCTCCTTCTTATGAGTCATCCTCTAAAACATTACCTTTACTTCGGGATAATAAACCCCTCATCAAACCTCCAGCTCCTATTAGGAACTTTAAGGTGGATACTAATAGTGATTTTGTCACAGAATTATTATCCAGAATGAAAAATCTAAATTTAAGCGAATTAAATGTTATTAGAGAACAATCTTCGGATGAAGAAGAGATTGTGGATACATCTTCTTCCATCTCAGGAGAAATAGCTCCTTCAAATATGTCTGATGATGATTCCGATCCTGCATCACAATTAGGATTAACCAATGTCAGTCAAACTGAAGAAATTCTTTAGACAATGATTAAACAACTGAGTGTTCAAAAATTGGATTATAACAAGAGATCTACTTGGAAATGGGATATGACCCATAAATTTTATTACCATAGGCCTACACCGCAGGACCTAGTGTATGAAGAAAATAACTATATAGGTAAAAAATCTTATGATGGCTGATCTATATATGAATGGAATTTGGATGGCTCATCTAAATACCAAATCTTCAAATTATGTCGAAGAATGTTAATGTACTGTACCAATTGTCAGCAAGACAAAAATACAGATCAAGGAATTGCTGCAATGCTTACGGCAGGGTTCTTTGGAGCTCTGAAAAGTTGGTGGGATAATGTTCTTACCATCGAACAACAACTTATTATTTACAATTCAAAAAAGGTTATAAAAATTGAATCTGGTAAAACCTTCATTGGAGAGGAAGATGCAGTTTATACCTTGATTTTCTGTATCCTACATCATTTTTTCGAAAATCTGACTTCTCAGATTGATAAGGGAAGAGAAATTTTGCATAATCTCAGATGCAGAACACTTAGCCATTTTCGATGGTATAAAGATATTTTCCTTTCTAATGTTATAAAAAGACATGATGCCAATAATGAATATTGGACAACAAATTTTATTGATGGATTACCAACTCTTTTTGCTAGTAAGGTATGAAAGAGGATAGGTAATGAGGTAGGAATTATTAACTACCAGCAATATACAAATGGCCTTCTTATTAGTGCAGTCATCCAAGAAGGATTGGCCTTATGTAATGATTTAAAACTCTGAGCTCAGCTCAAGAAAAAAAATCTTACTGGTAAGAAAGAGCTCGGAGAGTTCTGTCAACAATTTTCCTATAACACAGAACAACCACTTTCCAATCAAAAGAAAGGAAAAGGTAAAGTCTCTCATTCTAGAAGACAGGATCCCTATTCTCACCAGAGTAGGAGATATCCCAAGAGAGAGTCTCATAAAAAGACTAGTCATGAATCTAGAAGACCTCCTCCTAGAAGGAATCTTCCAAACAAAAAGAAAAGTGTTTGTTATAAATGTGAAAATTAGGCCACTATTCAAATCGATACAAGACAAAGGAGAAAATTAACCAACTTGAAATAGATGAAGGATTAAGACTTCAGTTGGCTAAAATTCTCTTAAATTCTGATTCAGGGGATGACTATTCCTACCAATCCTCAATCAGAAGAAGACCATAGTTGTAGTTGTTCTCATCTCAAATTTGTGGCACAAATGCATCAGATTAATGTTCTTACTTCTGATCAACAGGTTTTACTTGAGAACATTGATCTAGAAGAAGATCCCTTGAGGAAAAGATATTTAATAAAAGAATATCTTGAAAAATCTTCAAAGAATAGCCAAGGGGTCAAACCCTATTCTTTGAAAGAAGTGGTAAGTCGTTATGAAGAATCTACTTCTTCAAAACAACCAGTCTCTCTAAATACATCACAAGGAGAAATTAAAGATATCAATCTTGAACTAAAAGAGTTAAAATTTTTGTATAAAAATCTTGAACAACAAATTGAAAAATAGGAGAAAACATCAAATGATAGTTTTCTGTATCAAATCACCAAAGTCACTCATCAAAAGTGGCGTACCAAAATAAATTTGGTTATCGATAAGAACTTTGTCATTCCCCATTTGACAACTCTGATCAATAGTGGAGCAGATTTAAGCTATATCCAAGAAGGGCTAATCCCAACCCAGTATTTTGAAAAAACAACCCAATCGTTGGCTAATGCAGATGGCAAGAAAATGAAAATGAAATATAAATTAAACAATGCCTCTATCTGCACTAATGATCAGTGCATAACTACATATTTTCTGTTAGTCAAAGATATGACTCAGCAAGTCATATTAGGCACTCCATTTTTGGAAAAAATTATGCCAATTAAAGGCATTGATAACCAAGGAGTCCTTGGAGAGGTTAATAAAAAATCAATATATTTCTCTTTCAAATCTCAACAAAAAGTAAGTTTTATAAAAGAGATTTCTGAATTGAGAAATATTAAAGTAAACCAAATTAGTTTCCTGCATAAAGAAATTCAATTTCTAAATCCCCAAAAGCAATTGGAAACTACAGACATTAAAGAGAAAATTAGTTCTCTTCATAAATTTTTTTCTATAGAAATTTCTAGCGATATTTCTACAACATTTTGGGATAGACATAATTATATTGTGTCTTTACCCTATATTGATGGGTTTAATGAAAGGACCATTCCCACCAAAGCTAGGCCTAGCGAAATGAAACATACTTTTCTAGACCTACGCAAGAAAGAAATCCAAAATCTTTTGGATAAAAATTAATTAGAAAATCCTACTCCCCATGGAGTTGTACTACTTTTTATGTCAATAAAAATGCAGAAAAGGAACGAGTTCCTCGATTAGTGGTTAATTATAAACCACTCAATGATTGTTTGAATGGATCAGATATCCAATTCCAAACAAAAAAGATTTATTAGACAAATTGTTTTATGCTAAAGTCTTTTCAAAATTTGATTTGAAATCTGGATATTGGCAAATTCAAATCAATGAAAAGGATAAATATAAAACTGCATTCACTGTCCCTTCTGGACATTTTGAATGGAATGTTATGCCTTTTGGTTTGAAGAATGCTCCATCTAAATTTCAGAATATCACGAATGATATTTTTGCCTCTTATTCTGAATTTACCATTGTTTATATTGATGACATATTAGTCTATTCAAAATCCATTGATGCTCATTTTAAGCATTTAAATGTTTTCAAAACAGTTATTAGAAAACATGGGTTGGTAATATCAGTTCCCAAAATGAAATTGTTTCAGACCTCTATTAGATTTTTAGGTCATAATATTCACAAGGGAAAAATAGTTCCCATTGATAGAAGCATTGAGTTTGCATCCAAACCCGATGAAATCTTGGAAAAAACTCAACTTCAGAGATTTCTAGGAAGTCTCAATTATATTGCTGACTACTATCCAAATCTTGCTCAAGATTCAGTAATATTACACAAACGACTCAGAAAGAATCCTGAGTCATGGACCCCTAAACATACTTAGGCAGTTCAAGTAATTAAAAGAAAGGTTATACAACTCCCTTGTCTTAACCTTACCAATCCTTCCTATCCGAAGGTTGTCGAGACAGATGCTTCCCATATTGGATCTGGTAGCATTTTGAAACAAGTTAATCTAGCTGGTAAAGAACAACTTGATAGATTTACATCTGGTAATTGGCATGATGCACATATTAATTATTCCACAATAAAACAAGAAATTCTTGCAATAATTAAGTGCATTTATAAATTTCAAGATGATTTATTAAATGAGAAATTTATTTTGAGAGCTGATTGTTCTGCTGCTAAATCAATTCTTAAAAAAGATGTGAAGAATCTTACTTCCAAACAAATCTTTGCCAGATGGCAGGTGGAATTGAGTGCCTTTGATTTTGATATTGAACATAGTAAAGGAGAATTGAACTCCCTACCGGATTTCCTAACCTGTGAATTTCTTCGGGATTCAAATCATGGTTAATCCCAACAAGGGTAACCCACTCCTAGTGAGAGGAAGAGGTTCCACATCAAGAGGACGAGGCCGAAAGAATCAAGGAAGAGGAAATTCCTCAAATAATAAGGGTAAAGCCCATGTGTCATATAAAGAGACACTCAAATTAGAACCAGGATACATTACTCTTCCTGATCAGGAAATAATTTTGATCTTCAATAAAGAGGAGTTAGATGGTACCCTGAGTTCTTGGGAGATGTTACAAAAAAGGCTTGGAGAAGCCTATCTTCCCATTAGAGCAGGAAAACAGTGGTATTCATTTGAATCCATTTTGGTTCATACCAATGCAATTGCATTGCATCATACACTATCCAATGTGGCTAAATGGGATAGCCAAAGAGCGTACAGTAAGTGTATGATTTAGAAATTTAAGCATCCTTCGGGATGGGGAAAATTTGAACTGGCTAAATCTATAGCCCTTCCTAATGATAAGGAATTCAATTATTGGGATTATATTGATGCCTGGTCTAATACTTTTTATTACCAGAATCCCTCACATCGACATTCCTAGTTCTTTCCATGGAGTAAGGATGTCTTCAAAAGGTTTTCAACTGGTGGATCAAATTTGGGTAGCCCATCACCATATTACCTGAGCCCATAAAGGTTCAATTTAATTTATGGACTAAATCCAGTCCTGAGCTAAAAGCTCTAGGTAAGATACCCAATGATGCAGACCTGTTTATCTTCTTCATGATATTTTTGATACCATGGATTTGGAGATGGGACTGTAGATCAGGCTTTAATGAAGAAGGCCTTCTAATTTTACTTCGGACTTTTCATGTTCGATGGTGAAAGAATTTTCTCAATATTGATAAAAAAAATTGCATAAATTAAGTCTGTTATTCTCACAAATAAGAACACACTTGGATTACATAAAGTGTCGGAGGTCCATTATAACCCCAAAATTTTTTTCAGCAATTTCAAGACTCAATTAAGAGCTAAATATCTGAATATCTTGGAAGCAGAGTTAATGAAGAAACTCTTAGAATCAATGAAGGGTTCTATTGTGTATTTGTGCAATGAGAGCACACCATCTTTCTCTCGGCCTGTAGAAGACAATATGTCAATATTAGAACCATTTGTTGCTGAATACAACATTGAAGAAGATAATGATGATGATCTTGCTGATTCATTACCAGAGAGTCAGCCGATTGATGATGAACCCAAGATGGTGGATTATATGGAGACAATGATTCATCTTCTGGAATCAAAGTCTAAAAAGAAATAACTTTATTCTTTGCAGAATGTCTAAAGATATGTTAGAATCATCACAACAAGATTCGTTGGCAAAATCCGTCCAAAATCAAGAGAGGAAATCTTATCCTCCGGCCCACAACTGGCCAATTTGTCACATCAATCCAAGCACCTATAGTGTATTTGGTCGGCCATTTTTCATCAAGTCACATAAGTGGATTGAAGAAAGTAGCCGCCTTGCTTGTGTAAGGATTAATGCATTGAAGAAAAGAAAGATTCTCCGGGCACAAGCACATCAAAGGTCTCTTTCCATTCTCAATAATGGAGAAAGCAATCCAGCTAACCTCAATAATGGAGGTGTCTTGTCTCAACCGCCTCAATCATAGAGGCTTATCTTGTGTTTATTGGTGGATTTCTAAGATAGAAAGATAGATAAAAATAAACAAGAAAGAAGGAAAAAGAGAGGAAGAAAGAAAGAATGAAGAAAGAAACAAGGAAAAAAGAATGAAAGAAACATAAACAATGAAATAAAGAAACAATAAATAAAGATAGAAAAAAGAATGGAAGAAAGAAAGAAACCAGAAAGAAAGAAAGAAAGAAAGAAAGAAGACTGAAAGAAACAAAGAAAGAAAGATATAAAGTCCAAAAACAGAAAGAAAGATAAAAAAAATGGAAGAAGAAAGAAATAAATAAAGCAAAAAAATGATAGATAGAAAGAAGAAATAAAAAGGAAAGAAAATAGAAAGGGAGAAATAATGACAAATATAAAAAAAGAAACATGAAAGAAAGAAACCAGAAAGAATAAAAGAAAGAACAAGAAATAAAGAAAGAATAAAAGAAGAAAGGAAAAACAAGAAAGAATGAAAGAAACAAGAAAGAACAAATAAAAAAGGCACATAGAAAGAAATTAGAAACGAGAAAAGGAGAACAAAGAAAGAATCACAATAGAAAGACACATACAAACAAGTCCGAAGATAGAGTAAGAAAGAAAGAAGAAATAAAGAAAGAAAAATGAAATAGAAAGGAAGGAAGAAAGAAAGAACACAAAAAGAAAAAAAATGAAAGAAAAAAGGAAAAATGAAAGGATCAAGAAAGACAAAAGCAGGAAAGAAACAAGAAAGGTTAAGAAAAGAAAAAGGATTAAAGAAAGAATAAAAAAAGAGAGATTCGTAGATAAATAGGTAGATAGAAAAAAATAATCAGGAAATAAAAAAAACAAAAAAGCAAGAAACAAGAATAAAAGAAAGTTAAAATTAAACAAGAAGACACAAGAAGTTAGGAAGAAGGAAAGAAGACAAAAATAAAGAAAGAAAACGAAAGAAAGAAAGAAGAAAGAAAGAAAGAAAGACAAAAGAAATAAATGAAAGAAGAGAAAATCAAGAATCAATAAGAAAAGAAACAAGAAAGATTAAAGAAAGAAACAAAAAATAAAGATAGAAAGATGAATGAAAGAAAGAAAGAAACAAGAAAGAAAGAAAGAAAGAAAGAAAGTAAGAAGACTGAAAGAAATAAAGAAAGATGTAAAGACCAAAAAAAAGAAAGAAAGATAAAAAAAATGGATGAAGAAAGAAATAAATAAAGAAAAAACTGATAGATAGAAAGAAGAAAGAAAACGGAAAGAAAATAGAAAGGGCGAAAGAACATTAATCTGATTCATTTGTGCCACAGATTGTAGATGAGAACAACTACAATCTTGGTCTTCTTCTGATTGGCTGGATGAAGCATAATCAATATCATCCCCAGAATCAGGATTTAAGAGAATTTTAGCCAACTGGATTCTCAAACCTTCATCAATCTGAAGTTGGTTAAGTTTTTCTTTGGTTTTGCATCTATTTGAATAGTGGCCTAATTTACCACATTTATAACAGCCAATTTTCTTTTTGTCTGGAGGATTGCGTCTAGGAGGTGGTCTCTGACGAGGAGGAGGTCTCCTAGGTTCATGACGAGTCTTTTGATGAGACTGTCATTTTGGATATCTCTTACTCTGGTGTGAGTAGGGTTCCTGTCACTTAGAATAAGAGACTTTACCTTTTCCCTTCCTTTGATTGGAAGGTTGTGGTCCTGTGTTACAAGCTTATTGTTCACAGAATTCACCAAGCTCACGCTTACCAACAAGATTTTGTTTTTTAAGCTGAGTTTGAAGCTTTAAATCATTACATAAGGTCAGTCCTTCTTGGATGATAGCACTGGTAAGGAGACCATATGTATATTGATGGTAGTTTATAATTCCTACCTCATTACCTAACCTTTTTCTTACCTTGCTGGCAAAAAGAGTAGGTAATCCATCAATAAATTTAGCTTTCCAATATTCATTATTGGCATCTGGTCTTTGCATAACCTTAGTGAGGAAAACATCCTTATACCATCTAAAATGGCTAAGTGTTCGACACCTAAGATTTTTCAAAACCTCTCTTCCCTTATCTGATTGGGAAGTAAAATTTCCAATGAAATGATGAAAATACAGGAAATTAGGGTTTAAACTGCATCGTCCTCACCTAGGTAGGCTTGGCCAGATTCAGTTTTGATAACCTTCTTTGAATTATAAATTTCCTGATGTTGTTCAAGGGTGAGGATATTATCCCACCAACCTTTGAGGGCTCCAGAAAACCTTGCAGTAAGCATTTATGCAATTCCTTGATCGGAATTCTTATGTTGCCGACAAATTGTACAATACATAAGCATTCGGCGACAATGTTCCAATATCTGATAGTCAGATAATCCATCTATATTCCATTCATAAATGGATTTGCCATCATAACCTTTTTTTTATCTAAATACACATTCTCATCATACAATAGGTCCTGTAGTGTAGGCCTATGGTAATAAAGTTTGTGATTTAGATCCCAACGCCGAGTAGATTTTTTATCATAATCTAATTTTTGGATACTCGGGTCTTGAATCATTTCTTGAAGAATTTCTTCTGTCTGTGTAACATTGGTTAGACCTAAATCTTTGAGATTCAAGTCTTGACCTACATCACAATCAGAGTATGCTGAAGGAGTTAAATCTTCAGTATTTTGAGATGAAGAAGAATCTTCATGAGATTCTAGCACTTGAATGCTTTTTAGAATCTTGACAGCTTTAGCTTCCTTGGCTTGTTTGAGTTGATCTTCAGAAAGATTCAACCGTCCAAGCCAAGATAATAATTCCTCAACAACTTCAGAATTATTATCCAATCTAAAGTTCCTAATGGGAACAGGTGGTTTGATGAGTTGTTTATTGTTCATCAATAAAGGTAATTTTCGAGAAGATAAGTCATAAGAATTTTGACAATATTTCTCTAGAGTACCTTTATCCAATCAATCTTCAATATGAATTAGTTGTTGGCCAATTTTTTTAAGATTTAAATTGGTAAAATTTTTTTGTCTCCTGATTTGACCCATAAGGTTAAGAGTGGATTCTAGATTGACAAATGCAACTGCCTCAACAGTATCAGGGAATTTTCCCGACGAGCTTGGAAATTCAAGCTTTATTGGATAAGTTGGAGGATGGAATAATCTGATGGATGTGCCAAATTGAAGCTGCCATTCTTTCGTTAGGGTTGAAGGATTGGAATTTGTGGACGAAACTAATGGTCATTTCTCTGCTTGCTTCAATCTAAAACGCATAAACCAATCAACAAAAGACATAATTACCTTATTTGTGTCTAAATAAAGATAAAAATCCTTTGAAAATTCCATGCGTTCTGTGTCCCCATAGGTGTCAAAAAACCATCTTTTGAAACCAAGATTATTGGGGTGAAATAATTCAGCTTTAGTTGTTGTTCTGTCCACCACAAAAGGGGGTGGATTTTGGTCAATCAGTTATGGTGTAAAAATCATAATCACAGATTGAAACCAGTCATTTCACTGGGAGTGGGAGAAGTTCGTTCATGCTCCCTTTCGGTATAGACACCACAAGGAATTTGGGTGTCTAATAAGTGGATTCCTTTTAATGAGGAATCATCCTTAACGAATGGTGTTGCATCCACCTCGTGTAGGCGTGAGGTCTAGCCTACGTCCGAGTATCTGGATGACAGTGGTAATGAGACTCGGTAGGGAGTCTTAGGTATAAAATTAATAACCACATCTCCATCTGTGGATTGAAGAACTTGATCAATATCCTGATTGATCAGGAGTCTTGGAGGAACAGCCTGGGGAATTGTCCAGTTGGCTGGGAAATGAATTTCCTCCCAATTGATCTTCCTTGGAGTGGCAACATTTGCCCTCATGAGATCTGTCTCGATCAAAACTGTCTTACCCGGATCTCCTTAGGGAGTAAGGTATTCATAATTTTGAAATGAATCCTTGCAATAACTGCAATGGTTTCAGTTCCAAGAATGATAAAAAAAGAAACATGAAAGAAAGAATCCAGAAAGAATAAGAGAAAGAACGAAGAAATAAAGAAAGAATAAAAGAAGAAAGGAAAAACAAGAAAGAATGAAAGAAACAAGAAAGAACAAATAAAAAAGGCACATAGAAAGAAATTAGAAATAAGAAAAGAAGAAAAAAGAAAGAATCACGATAGAAACAAACAAACAAACAAGTCCGAAGATAGAGTAAGAAAGAAAGAAGAAATAAAGAAAGAAAAATGAAATAGAAAGGAAGGAAGAAAGAAAGAAAACAAAAAAAAAAAAAAAAAAAAAAGAAAGGATCAAGAAAGACAAAAGAAAGAAAGAAACAAGAAAGGTTAAGAAAGAAAAAAATAAATAAGGATTAAAGAAAGAAGAAAAAAAGAGAGATCCGTAGAAAAATAGGTAGATAGATAAAAATAATCAGGAAATAAAAAAACAAAAAAGCAAGAAACAAGAATGAAAGAAAGATAAAATTAAACAAGAAAGACACAAGAAGTGAAGAAGAAAGAAAGAAAGAAAGAAGACGAAAAGAAAGAAAGAAGAATGAAAGAAAGAAAGACAAAAGAAAAAAATGAAAGAAGAGAAAAGAAAGAATCAATAAGGAAAGAAACAAGAAAGATTAAAGAAAGAAAGAAAGAAAGAAAGAATGAATGATTAAAAAGAAAAGGAAAAATAAAAAATAAGAAATAAAGAAAACAAAAAAATAAAGACAAATCATTGAAACAAAGAAAGATGGAAAGAAGAAAGATTGATAGATAGAAAGAATAAGAAAGAAAGACAAAAAGAAACAAAAACGCAAGAAACAAGATAGAAATAAAGATTAAAATAAAAAAGAAAGACAGAAGAAGTGAGGAAGAAAGAAATAAAGAAAGAACAAAGAAAGAAATTGGAAAGATTGAAAGAAAGCTGAAGAAATTAAGAAAGAAATCGGGAAAAATGAACGAAAGAAACATAAACAATGAAAGAAATAAACAAAAAAGAACAAATGAGAGAATGAAGAAATAAAGAGAAAAAGAAATAAGGCACATTGAATGAAATAAGAAAGAAGAAAAGAAGAAGAAAGAAATAATCAAAATAGAAATAAACAAACAAGAAATAAAGAAGAAAACATCAGAATGAAAGAAGAAACAAACAAACAAACAAACAAAAAACAAAGAAGGAAAGAAGAAATAAGAAACAGGGAAGAAGGAAGTACGAAATAAGAGAGAAAAAAGGAAATAAGACATAAAAATTGAAAGAAACAAGAAATAAAGATAGAAAGAAGAAAGAAAGAAAGAAAGAAAGAAAGAAAAACAAAATAAAGAAAGAAAGTAGACAGAAAGAAAGAATGAAAGAAGAAATTAGAAAGGAAAAAAGAAAGACAATGATAATGAAAGAAATTTGAAGGAAAGAAATAGAAAGAATGAAATAAAGAAACAAGAAAGACAGAAAGAATGAATGAAGAAAGGAAAAAACAAGAAAGTATAAATAAAAAAGGCACATAGAAATAAATAATTAATATGGAAAGAAGAAGAAAGAAAGAATCACAATAGAAACAAACAAACAAACAAACAACAAGTCAGAAAGAAAGAAAAAAATAGAAAAAATAAAGAAGAAAAAAGAAAGAATCAAGAAAAAAAAGAAGCAAGAAAAAAAAAAGAAACAATGAAACAAATATAAAGAAAGAAAGAAAAATAAGAAAGATATAAGGCAAGAAACAAGAAAGGAAGAATGATGAAAGAAAGAAAAAGGATAGAAGAAAGAAAAAAGTAATAAAGAAAGACAGAAATAAGAAAGATAGAGGATAAAACAAAGAAACATAGAAAGAAGAAAGAAAGAAACTAGAAAGAAAGAATAAAAGAAAGAATAAAGGAAAGAAATAAGAAAGAAATAAGCTAGAATCAAGAAATAAAGAGAAAATAAAGGAAGAAGACAAAAAGAAAGAATGAAGAAGGAAAGAAAGAAAGAAAGAATGAAAAAAATGAAAGAATCAAGAAAGAAAGAAGCAAGAAATAAAGAAGCAGGAAAGAAATATGCAAGAAAGAAACATGGAAGAAAGAAATAAATATGAAAAAAATAAAAAAATAAGAAAAATATAAAGCAAGAAACAAGAGAGAAAGAATTAGGATAGAAACAAACAAACAAGTTAGAAAGAAAGAGTAAGAAAGAAAGAAGGAAAAAAAGAAATAAAGAAAGAAAATTGAAAAAAGAAGAAGAAAGAAAGAAGACGAAAATAAAGAAACAAGATGAAAAGAAAGAAGACGAAATAGAGAAAGAAAAAAAAAGATAGGAAGAAGAAACAAAAAATAAAGAATAAGAAAACATAAATAAATAATCAAATAAAAAAGAGAGAAACAAGAAAGATAAGAAAGAAAAAGGAAAGAAAGAAACCAGAAAGAAGGAATAAAAGAAACAAATAAAGAATTGAGAAAGAAATAAAGAAAGAATAAAATAAATAAATAAAGAAAGAAGAAAGACAAGTGAAAGAAAGAAAGAAACAACAATGATAAGAAAGAAAGTGGACGAAAAGAAAGAAGTCCAAAATAAAGAAAGAAGAAAGAAAAAAGATGAAATATATTTGATGTTTTATTCTTTATTTTTTTCTTTTATTTATTCTCGTCTTTGTTTAATTATGAAAGACAGAAAGAAAGTCGGAAAAAAGAAAGAACAAGAAACAAAGAAAAATAAATAAAAAAATAAAAAATAAAAAAACTAGCCAGAAAGAAAGAAAAAATAAGAAACAACGAAAAATAAATAAACAAAGAAAGAATAAAGAAACAAGATAGATAAGAAAGAAAGAAGAACGAAATAAAAAATAAAGAAAGAAACTAAAAAGAAAGAAAGAAAGAAAGAAAGGAATAAAAGAAATAAAGAAAGAAAGAAGAAAGGAAAAAGAAAAAAAAGAAACAAGAAAGATAAGAAAGAAAGAAGACGAGAAATAAAGAAAGAAAGAAAGAAGAAAGAAAGGAATGAGAAATAAAGAAAGAAAGAAAAAAGAAAGAAAGGAATGAGAAATAAAGAAAGAAAGAAAGAAAGAAAGAAGAAAGAAACAGACAGAAAGGAAGAAAGACAAAATAATGTAAAGAAAGAAGAAAAAGGAATAAAAAAGAAACATAGATAGAAATAAGAAGGAATAAAGAATGAAATTAGAAAGGAAGAAAGAAACATGAAAGAGAACAAAAAAAATGCAAGAAAAAAAATAAAAGAACAAATAAAGAAAGGCACATAAAAAGAAAGAATAAATAAGAAAAGAAAAAAGAAAGAAAGAATCACGATAGAAACAAAAAAACAAATAAGTTAGAAAGAAAGAAAAAAGAAAGAAAGAAATAAAAAAATAAAAAAATGAAAGAAGAAAAAAAGAAATAAAGAAAGAAAGAAAGAAAGAATCAATTTACAAATAAGGCACATTGAAAAAAATAAGAAAGGAGGAAAGAAGAAGAAAGAAATAATAAAGATATAAACAAGAAGACAGAAAAAAGAAAAAAGAAGAAACATCGTCTTTCTTTATTCTTTCTTTCTTTTCGTCTTCTTTATTTCTTATCTTTCTTGTTTGTTTCTTTATTTTTTCTTTCTTTTTTCTTTGTTTTTTTGTTTATGAGTCTTTCTTTCTTTCTTTCTTGTTCCTATATTTAATTTTTTTTTTCTTTCTAGTTTATTTCTTTCTTTCTTGCTTCTTTCTTTCTTATTTTTTCTTTTTTCTTCTTTCACTTTTTCTTTTTTCTTTATTTATTTTTGTCTTCTTTCTTTCTTTCTTCCTTTCTGTTTCATTTTTTTCATTAATGTTTCTTATTTCTTTCTTATTCTTTTTTTGACTTGTTTGTTTATTTGTTTCTATTGTGATAGTTTCTTCTTCTTCACTTATTTCTTATTTATTTTTATGTGCCTTTTATTTATTTGATCTTAAGGCACATTGAAAGAAATAAGAAAGAAGAAAAGAATAAGAAAGAAAGAATCAAGATAGAAAAAAGAATAAAGAAATAAAGAATGAAACAAAAAATATATTTCATCTTCTTTCATTCGTATCTTTCATGTTTCTTTCTTTTTTTGTTTTGTCTTTCTTCTTTCTTTATTTATTTATTTTATTCTTTCTTTCTAGTTTCTTTCTTTATTTCTTATTTCGTTCTTCTTTCTTTCTTATCTTTCTTGTTTCTTTCTTGTTTCTTTGTTTATTTGTTTTTCTTTGTTTCTTATTTTTTCTTTTTTTCTGTCTAGTTTTTTCTTTTTTATTTGTTTATTTATTCGGAATACCAAAACATGTAGTTGGTCTCCAAGGTAGCTCCTCAAGGTTGTTCGTGCTCTTTTAAGTTCCCTTTTTATGAAGGTCTTTTAAAATAAATTTCATTCAGTGTTCAAATTCTTTTAGTAATATGGATATTTATGGACAAAAATAAAGAAAGAAGAAAGAAATGAAAGAAAGAAAGAAAAGGAGAAAGAAAGATAAAAGAAGGAATAAATAAAGATGTTACCATATAATGAAGAAAAATAAAAATAAAATAGAATAAGGCAAATAGGAAAATAAAACTTATTTCATAAGAGGAAAACTTACAAGAACATGAGGAGGATAGGGAAAGAAGAAAGAAAGAAAGAATAAATAAGGAAAAAATAAAGGAAGAAAGAATTATGAAAGGAAAAAGTAGGAGAAGAGAAGAAAGAAGTGGATAAAGAAAGAATTAAAAAAATAAAGTAAAAAGAAGAATGAAAAAAAGAAAGAAAGAAAAAATAAGAAAGAAAGAATGAAATAAGGAGAAAAAGGAGAAATAAAAAAGTAAGAAAAGTGAAAGATTGGAACAAGAAAGACTTTCTTTCTGACTTATTTGTTTGTTTATTTCTATCATGATTCTTTATTAATCCTTCTTTTCTTATTTCTTATTTCTTTCTACGTGCCTTTTTTTATTTGTTCTTTCTTGTTTTTTTCATTCTTTCAGTCTTTCTTTCTATCGTTCTTTCTGTTTCTTTCTTTCATGTTTCTTTCTTTATGTTTGTCTTTCTTTATTCCTTTCTAATTTCATTCCTTTCACTTTCTTCTTTCCATCTATCTTTCTTATTCTTTTTATTTCCTTCTTATTTCCTTTTCCCATGCTTTCTTTCTTTCTGTCTTCTTTCTTTCTTCATTTATTTTTTTATTTCTTTCATTCTTTCTTCTTTCTATCTATATTTCTTCTTTTTTTGTATGTTTGTTTCTTCTTTCATTCCATTTCTCCATTATATTTTATATTTTTTCATTATTTCTATCTTGATTCAATTTTTCTTCTTCTTTTCTTCTTTCTTGTTTTTTTCAATGTGTCTTATTTATTTATGTATTTTTTCTTGTTTATTTTTCTCTTTCTTTCTTCTTATTTCTTATTTCTTTATTTTTCATTATTTTTTATTTATTTCTTTCATTGTTTATGTTTCTTTTGTTCCTTTTTCCTGTTTCTTTCTTCATTTCTTCAATTGTCTTTCATTCTTTCTAATTTATTTCTTTTTTCTTTCTTTCTAAATTTCTTCTTCTTTGTTTGCTTGTTTGTTTGAGATTTGTTAACTGTAATAATTTAAGAGTTGAATCTTTATTTTCAAGATTAATTTTTTTTTCCATGGTTTTAATTCCCATGGTACTAGAAAGGGTGAAAATTCCTTTCTTGCATATTGACATTGGTTTTATGGACGAAATTGTCCAATCATTTAATTGTTATTGAACTTTATATTCAACCAGAGAAGCATTCTTTATAGCTCCAGTAATCCTACTACTGGATGCAATTTTTTAACTAATTAAAAAAATTTAAACACAATTAAAATAAAATGAAAGTAAACTAAAATTACACTACAACTAAGAGTAGTAATAGATAACTAGAAAGAAGAATATCCTAGTATGAAGTAAACATATTATAAACTGATTATATGGTAATCATGAAAGAAGTAAACTTTTTTCATAATATCATAATGAATTTTCTGTTTAGCATCTTCTTATTCAGATACACGTCTGTCAACGATTTATGAGTTTAGCGGCCTTCAACGCCAATCTCGGCAACACGGCCTGACTCAACGCAACTTGGGTGACGTTCCATATCTTTACAAGAACGACGATGAATAGTAAAATCATTATAACATTGTGAAATAAGTTAGGTTCCCTGATGATTAAAATAAAAAAAAATTATAATAGCTTCCTCCATACCTAGATATTCACAGTTTAGCCTTCCATGGCTCTGATACCAAAAAATAAAAAAAGCAAAAAAGAAAGAAGGAAGAAAGAAGTAGGAAATATGAAAGAAAGAAGGAAAGAAGAAATAAAGAAGAAAGAAGGATAAATAAAAAAGTAAGAAAAGAGAAAGATTGGAACAAGAAAGACTTTCTTTTTGACATATTTGTTTCTTTATTTCTATCATGATTCTTTATTTCTCCTTCTTTTCTTATTTCTTATTTCTTTCTACGTGCCTTTTTTTATTTGTTCTTTCTTGTTTTTTTTATTCTTTCAGTCTTTCTTCTTGTTTCTTTCTTTCGTTCTTTCTATTTATTTCTTTCATGTTTCTTTCTTTATGTTTGTCTTTCTTTATTCCTTTCTAATTTCATTCATTTCTCTTTCTTCTTTCCATCTATTTTCTTATTCTTTTTATTTCCTTCTTATTTCCTTTTGCCTTTCTTTTCATTCTTTCTTTTTTCTTTCTTTCAGTCTTCTTTCTTCGTTCATTTATTTTTCCTTTCTTTCATTCTTTCTTCTTTCTATCTATATTTTTTCTTTATTTGTTTGTTTGTTTCTTCTTTCTTTCCGTTTCTCCATTATATTTTTATCTTTTTTCATTATTTCTATCTTGATTCAATTTTTCTTCTTCTTTTCTTCTTTCTTGTTTTTTCAATGTGTCTTATTTATTTATGTATTTTTTCTTGTTTATTTTTCTCTTTCTTTATTTTTATTTCTTATTTCTTTATTTCTCATTCTTTTTTATTTATTTCTTTCATTTTTTATGTTTCTTTTGTTCCTTTTTCCAGTTTCTGTCTTCATTTCTTCAATTGTCTTTCATTCTTTCTAATTTTTTTATTTTTTTATTTTTTCTTTCTTTCCTTATTTCTTCTTTGTTTGCTTGTTTGTTTGCTTGTTTGTTTGTTTGTTTGTTTGTTTGTTT
Organism: Aristolochia californica; assembly: GCF_029961685.1. Lineage (NCBI taxonomy): Eukaryota > Viridiplantae > Streptophyta > Magnoliopsida > Piperales > Aristolochiaceae > Aristolochia > Aristolochia californica. The sequence continues at coordinate 8,448,349 of NW_027182257.1, forward strand.
GTTTTTGTCTTCCTTCTTTCTTCATCTTTTCTTCTTACTTATTTCTTTCAATGAGCCTTATTTCTTTATTTATTCCTTCTTGTTTCTATCTCTCTTGTTTCTTTCTTTCTTTCTTTCTTTCTTTATTTATTTACTCTTTCTAAGAAAGAAAGAAACGGGAAATAAAGAAAGAAAGGAATGAGAAATAAAGAAAGAAAGAAAGAAGAAAGAAAGAAGAAAGAAAGAAAAAAATGAAATAAAGAAAGAAAAAGACAGAAAGAAAGAAAGAAAAGATAATGTAAAGAAAGAAGAACGAAAAAAGGAAGCAAAAAGAAAGATAAATAGAAAGAATAAGGAATAAAGAATGAAATTAGAAAGGAAGAAAGAAACATGAAAGAGAAAACAAAAAGAATGCAAGAAAGAAACAAGAAAGAAAGAAAGAAAAATGAAAGAACAAATAAAGAAAGGCACATAAAAAGAATGAATAAATAAAAAAATAAAAACAAAGAAAGAATCATGATAGAAACAAACAAACAAATAAGTTAGAAGAAAGAAGAAAGAAAGAAAGAAGGAAAGGAATAAAGATCTAAAGAAGACAAAAATAAAGAAAGAAATAAAAAAATGAAAGAAGAAAAAAAGAAGAAAGAAAGAAACAAGAAGGATTGTAAACTCTTTTTAGGGATTGTAAACTCTTTTTTTTATATATATTAGGTTTTTCTATCGTCGGGAAAAGGGGGATTTTTAAACTGAGTGTTGACTCCCAATCCATAAGTCATTTCTTACAAAAATATAGCCCGTTACGCATGATAAATCTCTTTACAATCATTTATGATTGTTAGGTCAACTATTTGTTAGTGGGCAAAATAATGGTTTGTTTGACTCGGGTAAATATCCCACTCGACGTTCACTTGAGAATTTAATGAGCGTTTGTGATTCTTTTGAAAAGGTTTGGATCCATGGGTCATTTGCATCTTTAACATGTTTCAAGCATGTATATCCATTTTTAAAACCTGTGCATAAATCTCTTTCTTATAAAATTCCAAGCTATTACGGTTGTAATAGAGGAATTTCCCATACTTGGATAACAAAACTTTTGTGTTCATTTGTGATGTGTGTATAAATTTTCTTTACTTACATTTGTTATTTTTTAAAACTTTTTCCATAAATAAACTCTAAAATTTTCATTTCGTTGTGATCTATTCGTGTTTTCATCTCTTTTCTTGTTTACGAGATGAAGGAAAAGTGCAAACTCAAGTTTTGATTTTAGAAAAAAGTGTACATCTAAAATGGAAATACACGATGCAAAAATGTAGAGGGAGATAATTCCAAATAGTGTTTGTAATTTTTAGGGATAGTAAACTCCTTTTACTTTTTATATATTAGGTTTTGAAATCGTCGGGAAAAGGAGGATTTTTAAACTGAGTGTTGACAACCAATCCATAAGTCATTTCTTAAAAAAATATAGCCCATTCCGCATGATAAATCGCTTTACAATCATCTATGATTGTTAGGTCATCTTTTTTTAAGTGAGCAAAATGATGGCTTGTTTGACTCGGCTAAATATCCCACCGCACGTTCACATGAAAATTTAGTGAGCGTTTGTTATTCTCTTTAAAAGGTTTGGATCCATAGGTCATTTGCATCTTAAACTGGTTTCAAGTATGCATATCCATTTTTAAAACATGTGTAGAAATCACTTTCATATAAAATTCAAAGCTATTAGGGTTGAACAATGGAATTTCCCAAACTTGGATAACAAAAGTTTTGTGTTCATTTGTGGTGTGTGAATAAATTTTCTTTACTTACATTTGTTATTGTTTTAAACTTTGTCCATACATAAACTCTAAAATTTTCATTTTGTTGTGATCAGTTTACTTTTTCATCTCTGTTCTTGTTTATGAGATGATGGGGAAGTGGAAACTCAAGTTTTGATTAAAGAAAAAGTATACATCTAAAATAGAAATGCACAATGCACAAATGTAGCAGGGGAAAATTCCAAAAAGAGTGTAATTTTTAGGGATCTTTTTTAGGATTGTAATCTTTTTTTACTTTTTATATATTAGGTTTTGCAAACGTCTCGAAAAGGGAGATTTTTAAACTGAGTGATGACTCCCAATCCATAAGTTATTTCTTACTAAAATATAGCCAGTTACGCATGATAAATCGCTTTACAACCATCTATGATTCTTAGGTCAGGTTTTTGCAAGTGTGCAAAATAATGGCTTGTTTGACTTAGGTAAATATCCCACCGCACGTTCACTTGAGAATTTAATGAGTGATTGTAATTCTCTTTAAAAGGTTTGGATCCGTAGCTAATTTGTATATTTAGCGTGTTTCAAGCATGCATAACCATTTTTAAAACATGTGTAGAAATCTCTTTCTTATGAAATTCCTTGTGATTTGGGTTGAACTAGTGGAATTTCCCAAACTTGGATAACAAAACTTTTGTGTTCAATTGTGGTGTATGAATAAAATTTTTTTCTTACATTTCATATTGTTTTAAACTTTTTTCATACATAAACTCCAAAATTTTCATTTTGTTTTGATCAATTTGCGTTTTCATCTCTTTTCTTGTTTACTAATGAAGGGGAAGTGGAAACTCAAGTTTTCATTTAGGAAAAAAGTATACATCTAAAATGGAAATAAACAATGCACAAATGTAGAGGGAGTTAATTCCAAAAAGTTTCTGTAATGTTTAAGGATTGTAAATTCTATTTAATTTTTATATATTAGGTTTTGCAATCGTTTGGAAAAGGGGTATTTTTAAACTAAGTGTTTAATCCTAATCCATAAAACATTTCTTACAAAAATATAGCTCGTTACGCATGATAAATTGCTTTACATTCATCTATGATTGTTATGTCACCTTTTAGTAAGTGGGAAAAATAATGGCTTGTTTGACTCAATATATATCCCACCACACGTTCACTTGAGAATTTAATGAACGTTTGTTATTCTCTTTAAAAGATTTTGATCCATAGGTCATTTGCATCTTTAACATGTTTCAAGCATGCATATCCATTTTTAAGATATGTGTAGAAATCTCTTTCTTATAAAATTCCAACCAATTAGGGTTGGACTAGTGGAATTTCCCAAACTTGGATAACAAAACTTTTGTGTTCATTTGTGGTGTGTGTATAAATTTTCTTTACTTACATTTGATATTGTTTTAAAATTTTTCCGTACATAAACTCTAAAATTTTCATTTTTTTGTGATTTGTTTGCGTTTTCATCCCTCTTCTCTCTTACGAGATGAAGTGAAAGTGGAAACTCAAGTTTTGATTTGAGAAAAAAGTATAGACCTAAAATGGAAGTACACAATGCAAAAATGTAGAGGGAGATTATTCCAAAAAGTGTCTGCAATTTTTAGGGATTGCAAGATCTTTTCAGTTTTTATATCCTACGTTTTGCAATCGTCAGGAAAAGGGGGATTTTTAAACTGAGTGTTTACTCCCCAACCATAAGTCATTTCTTACAAAAAATATAGCGTTTTACACTTGTTAAATCGTTTTACAATCATCTATGATTGTTAGGTCAGCTTTTTGTTAGTGGGCAAAATAAAGGCTTGTTTGACCTGGGTAAATATCCCAATGCATGTTCATTTGAGAATTTAATGAGCTTTTGTTATTCTCTTTAAAAGGTTTGGATCCACTGGTCATTTCCATATTTAACATGTTTCAAACATACATTTCCATTTTTAAAACATGTGCAGAAATCATTTTCTTATAAAATTCCAAGCTATTAGGGTTGAACTAGTGAAATTTCCCAAATATGAATAACAAAACTTTTGTGTTCATTTGTGGTGTGTGAATAAATTTTCTTTACGTACATTTGTTATAGTTTCGAACTTTTTCCATACATAAACTCTAAATTTTCATTTTGTTGTGATCTGTTTGCGTTTTCATCTCTTTACTTATTTACGAGATCAAGGGGAAGTGAAAACACAACTTTTGATTTTGTAAAAATGTATACATCTAAAATGGAAATGCACAATCCACAAATGTAGAGGGAGATAATTTCAAAAAGTGTCTGTACTTTTTAGGGATTGTCAACTATGTTTACTCTTTATATATTAGGTTTTGCAAATGTCAGGAAAAGGGGGATTTTTAAACTGAGTGTTGACTCCCAATCCATAAGTCATTTCTTACCAAAAAATAGCCCGTTTCGCATGATAAATCGCTTTACAATAATCTATGAGTCTTAGGTTAGGTTTTTGTAAGTGGGCAAAATAATGGCTTGTTTAACTCGGGTAAATATCTCACCACACGTTCACTTGAAAATTTATTAAGTGTTTGTTATTCTCTTTAAAAGGTTTAGATCCGTAGGTCATTTGCATCTTTAACATGTTTCAAAAAAGCACGTCCATTTTGAAAATAGGTGCATAAATCTCTTTCTTATAAAATTCCAAGCTATTAGGGTTGAACTAGTGGAATTTCCAAATCTTAGGTAACAAAACGTTTGAGTTCTTTTGAGGTGTGTGTATAAATTTTTTTTACTTACATTTGTTATTGTTTGAAACTTTTTCCATACATCAATTTAAATTTTTCATTTTTTTGTGATCTATTTGTGTTGTCATCTATTTTCTTATTTACGAGATGAAGGGAAAGTGCAAACTCAAGTTTTGATTTAGAAAAAAAGTATACATCTAAAATCTAAATGCACAAAGCACAAATGTAGTGGGAGATAATTCCAAAATGAGTCTGTAAGTTTTAGGGATTGTAAACACTTTTAACTTGTTATATATAAGGTTTTTCAAACGTCTGGAAAAGGTGGACTTTTAAACTGAGTGTTGACTCCCAATCCATAAGTCATTTCTTACAAAAATATAGCCAGTTACTCATGATAAATCGCTTTACAATCTTCCATGATTGTTAGGTATGCTTTTTGTATGTGGGTAAAATAATGGCTTGTTTGACTCAAGTAAATATCCCACCGCACGTTCACTTGAGAATTTAGTGATTTTTTGTTATTCTCTTTAAAAGGTTTGGATCCATAGGTCATTTGCGTCTTTAACATGTTTCAAGCATGCATATCCTTTTTTAAAACACGTGTAGAAAACTCTTTCTTTTAAAATTCCTAGGTATATGGGTTGAACTAGTGCAATTTCCAAAACTTGGATAACAAAACTTTTGTGTTCATTTGTGGTGTGCGAAGAATTTTTTTTTACTTACATTTGTTATTTTTTTAAACGTTTTCATACATAAACACCAAAATTTTCTTTTTGTTGTGATCTATTTGCGTTTTCATCTCTTTTCTTGTTTACGAGAGGAAGGGGAAGTGGAAACTCACGATTTTATTAATGAAAAAAGTATACTTTTAAAATGGAAATGCACAATTCTCAAAGGTAGATGGAGATAGTTCCAAAAATTATCTGTATTTTTTATGGATTCTAAACTCTCTTTAGTTTTTATATATTAGTTTTTTCAATCGTCGGGAAAAGGTGGAGGTGAGGGATTTTCAAACTGAGTCTTCACTCCCAAGCCAAAAGACTTTTCTTACAAAAATAAAGCCCGTTACAGATGATAAATCGCTTTACAATCATCTATGATATTTATGTCAGCTTTTTGTAAATGGGAAAAATAATGGCTTGTTTGACTCGGGTAAATTTCCCACCGTACATTCACTTGAGAATTTAATGAGAGTTTGTTATCCTCTTTTAAAGGTTTGGATGCTTAGGTCATTTGCGTCTTTAACATGTTTCAAACATGCATATCCATTTTTAAAACATGTGTAGAAATCGCTTTCTTATAAAATTCCAAGCTATTAGGGTTGAACTATTGGAATTTCCAGAATTTGGATAACAAAACTTTTGTGTCCATTTTTGGTGTGTGAATAATTTTTTTTAACTTAATATTTTTGTTTTAAAACTTTTTTGATACTTAAACTCTAAAATTTTCATTTTATTGTGATCTATTCGTGTTTTCATGTCTTTCCATGTTTATGAGATGAAGGGGAAGTGGAAACTCAAGTTTTTATTTAAGAAAAAGTATACATCTAAAATGGAAATGTACAATGCAAAATGAAGAGGGAGATAATTCCGAAAAGTGTCTATAATTTTTAGGGATTGTAAACTCTTTTTAGTTTTTATATATTAGGTTTTTCAATCGTTGGGAAAAGGTGGATTTTTAAACTTAGTGTTACTCCCAAACCATTAGTCGTTTCTTATAAAAATATAGCCCGTTACGCATTATAAATCGCTTTACAATCATCTATGATTGTTATGTCGGTTTTTTATAAGAGGGCACAATAATGGTTTGTTTGACTCGGGGAAATATCCCACCGCACATTCACTTGAGAATTTAATGAGCGTTTATTATTCTATTTAAAAGGTTTGGATCCATAGGTCATTTGCATCTTTAACATGTTTCAAGCATGCATATCCATTTTTAATACATGTGTAAAAATCTATCTTATAAAATTCCAAGCTATAAGGGTTGAACGAGTGGAATATCCCAAAATAGGATAACAAAACTTTTATGATCATTTGGGTTGTGTAAATAAATTTTCTTTACTTAAATTTGTAATTGTTTTAAACTTTTTCCATACATAAACTCTAAAATTTTCATTTTATTGTGATCTATTTGCGTTTCCAAATCTTTTCTTGTTTACTAGATGAAGGGGAAGTGGAAACTCAAGTTTTGATTTGAGAAAAAAGTATACATCTAAAATGGAAATGCACAATGCACAAATGTAGAGGGTGATAATTCAAAAAAGTTTTTGTAATTTTTAGGGATGGTAAACTCTTTTTACTTTTTATACATTAGGTTTTGCAATCGTCGGGAAAAGGGGGATTTTTAAGCTGAGTGTTGACTCCCAATCCATAAGTTATTTTTTAAAAAATTATTGCCCATTACATTTGATAAATTACTTTACAACCATCTATGATTGTTAGGTCAGCTTTTTCTATTTGGGCAAAATAATGGCTTGTTTGACTCGTGTAAATATCCCACCGCACGTTCACTTGGGAATATGATGAGCGTTTGTTATTCTCTTTAAAAGGTTTGGGTCCATAGGTCGTTTGCATCTTGTTTACGAGATGAAGGCGAAGTGGAAACTCATGTTTTTATTTAAGAAAAAAGTATACTTTTAAAATGGAAATGCACAATGCCCAAATGAAGAGGGAGACAATTCCAAAAAGATTCTGTATTTTTTATGGATTCAAAACACTTTTTAGTTTTTACAAATTAGTTTTTTCAATCGACGGGAAAAGGGGGATGCAAGGGATTTTTAAACTAAGTCTTCACTCCCAATCCATAAGTCTTTTCTTACAAAAATATAAGATGTTACACATGATAAATCACTTTACAATCATCTATGATTGTTAGGTTAGCTTTTTGTAAGTGGGCAAAATAATTGCATGTTTGACTCGGGTAAATTTCCCACCTCACATTCACCTTAGAATTTAATGATCGTTTTTTATTCTCTTTTAAAGGTTTATATCCATAGGTCATTTTCATCTTTAACATGTTTTAAGCATGCATATTCATTTTTAAAAGATGTGTAGAAATTTCTTTCTAATAAAATTCCAACCTATAAGGGTTCAACGAGTGGAATTTCCCAAACTAGGATAACAAAACTTTTGTGATCATTTGGGTTGTGTGAATAAATTTTCTTTACTTATATTTGTTATTTTTTTAAACTTGTTCCATACGTAAACTCTAAAATTTTCATTTTATTGTGATGTATTCGTGTTTTCATCTCTTTTTTGTCTACAAGATCAAAGGGAAGTGGAAACTCAAGTTTTTATTTAAGAAAAAAGTATACATCTAAAATAGAAATGCACAATGCACAAATGTAGAGGGAGATAATTTCGAAAAGTGTCTGTAATTTTTAGGGATTGTAAACTCTTTTTATTTTTTATATATTAGGTTTTTCAATTGTCGGGAAATATGGGATTTTTAAACTTAGTGTTGACTCCCAATCCATAAGTTGTTTCTTTCAAAAATATAGCCCGTTACACATTATAAATCGTTTTACAATCATCTATGATTGTTAGGTGAGCTTTTTGTAAGAGGGCAAAATAATGGCTTGTTTGACTCGGGAAAATATCCCACCGCACCTTCACTTGAGAATTTAATGAGCGTCTGTTATTCTCTTTAAAAGGTTTGGAGCCATAGGTCATTTGCATCTTTAACATGTTTCGAGCATGCGTATCCATTTTTAAAACATGTGTAGAAATCTCTTTCGTATAAAATTCGAAGCTGTAAGGGTTGAATGAGTGGAATTTCCCAAACTTTGATAACAAAACTTTTGTGTCCATTAGAGGTGTGTGAATAATTTTTATTTAATTAATTTTTTTTAAAAACTTTTATCGTTGATAAACTCTAAAATTTTCATTTTGTTGTGATCTATTCGCGTTTTCATCTCTTTTCTTGTTTACGAGATGAAGGGGAAGTGGAAACTCAAGTTTTTATTTAAGAAAAAAGTACTCATCTAAAATGGAAATGCACAATGCTCAAATGTAGGGATTGTAAACTCTTTTTAGTTTTTATGTATTAGGTTTTTCAATCGTCGGGAAAAGGGAGATTTTTAAACTTAGTGTTGACTCCCAATCCATAAGGCATTTCTTACAAAAATATAGCCGGTTACGAATGATAAATCGCTTTACAATCATCTATGATTGTTAGGTCAGCTTTTTATAAGAGGGCAAAATAATGGCTTGTTTGACTCAGGAAAATATCCCACCACATGTTCACTTGAGAATTTAACGAGATTTTCTTATTCTCTTTTAAAAGGTTTTGATCCATAGGTCATTTGCATCTTTAACATGTTTCGAGCATGCGTATCCAATTTTAAAACATATGTAGAAATCTCTTTCTTATAAAATTCCAAGCTATAAGGGTTGAACGAGTGGAATTTCCCAAACAAGGATAAAAAAACTTTTGTGATCATTTTTCTTGTGTGAATAAATTTTCTTTACTTACATTTGTTATTGTTTTAAACTTTTTCCATGCATAAACTCTAAAATCTTCATTTTTTTAATCTATTTACGTATTCATGTCTTTTCTTGTTTATGAGATGAAGGGGAAGTTAAAACTCAATGCACAAATGTAGAGGGAGATAATTCCAAAAAGTGTCTGTAATTTTTAGGGATAGTAAACTCTTTTTACTTTTTATATGTTAGGTTTTACAATCGTTGGGAAAAGGGGGATTTTTAAGCTGAGTGTTGACTCCCAATCCATAAGTCATTTCCTAAAAAAATATAGCCCATTATGTATGATAAATTGCTTTACAATCATCTATGATTTTTAGGTCAGTTTTTTGTATGTGGGCAAAATAATGGCTTGTTTGACTCAGGTAAATATCCCACCGCACGTTCACTTGAGAATTTAATGAGCGTTTGTTATGCTCTTTAAAAGGTTTGGATCCATAGGTGGTTTGCATCTTTAAGCATGCATATCCTTTTTTAAAACATGTGTAGAAATATCTTTCTTATAAAATTCGTAGTTATTTGGGTTGAACTAGTGGAATTTCCCAAACTTGGATGAGAAATTTTTGTGTTGTTTTTTGGTGCATGAATAATTTCTTTTTTACTTAAATTTTTTATTGTTTTAATCTTTTTTCATACATAAACTCCAAAATTTTCATTTTGTTGTGATCTATTTGCGTTTTCATCTCTTTTCTTGTTTACGAGTTGAAGGAGAAGTGGAAACTCAGGTTTTTATTTTAGAAGAAAGTATACTTTTAAAATTCAAATGCACAATACACAAATGTAGTGGGAGATAATGCCAAAAAAGTGTATATAATTTAATGGATTCTAAACTCTTTTTAGTTTTTATATATTAATTTTTTCAATCGTCGGGAAAAGGGAGAGGTGCAGGATTTTTTAACTGAATCTTCACTCCCAGTCCATTAGTGTTTTCTTACAAAAATATAGCCCGTTACGCATGATAAATCTTTTTAAAATCATTTATGATTGTTAGGTCAGCATTTTGTAAGTAGGCTAAATAATGGCTTGTTTGACTTCGGTAAATTTCCCACCGAACATTCACTTGAGAATTTAATGAGTGATTGTTATTCTCTTTTAAAGGTTCAGATCTGTAGGTCATTTCCATCTTTAACATGTTTCAAGCATACATATCCATTTTTAAAACATGTGTAGAAATCTCTTTCTTATAAAATTCCAAGCTATTAGGGTTGAACCATTGGAATTTCCAAAACTTGTATAACAAAATTTTTGTGTCCATTTGTGGTGTGTGAATATTTTTTTTAACTTAATTTTGTTATTTTTAAAACTTTTTCATACATAAACTCAAAAATTTTCATTTTTCGTGATCTATTTGCGTTTTCATCTCTTTTCTAGTTTACAAGATGAAGGGGAAGTGGAAACTCAAGTTTTTATTTTAGAAAAAAGTATACATCAAAAATGGAAATGCACAATGCACAAATGTAGAGAGAGATATTTACAAAAGATTTCTATAATTTTTAGGGATTGTAAACTCTTTTTAGTTTTTATATATTAGGTTTTTCAATCGTGTGGAAAAGGGGGATTTTTAAACTTAGTGTTGACTCCTAATCCATAAGTCATTTCTTACAAAAATATAACCCATTGCGCATTATAAATCTCTTCGCAATCATCTATGATTGTTAGGTCAACTTTTTGTTAGAGGGCAAAATAATGGCTTGTTTGACTTGGGAAAATATCCCACCGCACGTTCACTTGAGAATTTAATGAGCGTTTGTTATTTTCTTTAAAAGGTTTGGATCCATAGGTCATTTGCATCTTTAATATGTTTCAAGCATGCATATCCATTTTTAAAACATGTGTAGAAATATCTTACTTTTAAAATTCCAAGCTATAAGGGTTGAACGAATGGAATATCCCAAACTAGGTTCCAAAACTTTTGTGATCATTTGTGGTGTGTAAATAAATTTTCTTTACTTACATTTGTTATTGTTTTAATCTTTTTCCTTGCATAAACTCTAAAATTCTCATTTTGTTTTAATATATTTGCATTTTCATATCTTTTCTAGTTTACGAGATGAAGGGGAAGGGGAAACTCAAGTTTTGATTTGAGAAAAAAGTATATATCTAAAATGGAAATGCACAATGCACAAATGTAGAGGGAGATAATTCCAAAAAGTGTCTGTAATTTTTAGGGATTGTAAACTCTTTTTACTTTTTTTATATTAGGTTTTGCAATTGTTAGGAAAAGGGGGATTTTTTTAGCTAAGTGTTGACTCCCAATCCATAAGTCATTTCTTAAAAAAATATAGCCCATTACGTATGATAAATCATTTTACAATCATCTATGATTGTTAGGTCAGGTTTTTGTAAGTGGGCAAAATAACGGCTTGTTTGACTCGGGTAAATATCCCACCGCACGTTCACTTGAGAATTTAATGAGCCTTTGTTATTCTCTTTAAAAGGTTTAGATCCATAGGTCGTTTGCATCTTTAACATGTTTCAAACAAGCATTTCCATTTTTAAAACCTATCCAGAAATCTTTCTTATAAAATTCCAAGCTATTATGGTTGAACTAGTGGAATTTCCCAATCATGGGTAACAAAAGTTGTGTTCATTTGTGGTGTGCGTATAAATTTTTCTTTACTTACATTTGTTATTGTTTTAAATTTTTTCCTTACTTAAAATCTAAAATTTTTATTTTGTTGTGATCTATTTGTGTTTTCATCTCTTTTCTTCTTTACGAGATTAAGGGGAAGTGCAAACTCAAGTTTTGATTTAGGAAGAAAGTATACATCTAAAATGGAAAAAAATATTGCACAAATGTATAGGGAGATAATTCCAAAAAGTCTCTATAATTTTTAGGGATTGTAAACTCTTTTTACTTTTTATATATTAGGTTTTGCATACGTCTGGAAAAGGGGGATTTTTAAACTGAGTGTTGACTCCCAATCCATAAAACATTTCTTACAAAAATATAGCCCGTTTCACATGATAAATCGCTTTACAATAATCTATGATTCTTAGGTCTGGTTTTTGTAAGTGGGCAAAATAATGGTTTGTTTGAATCCGGTAAATATCCCACCGCATGTTCACTTGAGATTTTAATGAGCGTTTGGTATTCTTTTTAGAAGGTTTGGATCCATAGGTCATTTGCATCTTTAACATGTTTCAAGCATGCATATCCATTTTTAATACATGTGTAGAAATCTCTTTCTTATAAAATTCCAAGCTATTAGGGTTGAACTTGTGGAATTTCACAAACTTGGATAACAAAACTTTTGTGTTCATTTGTGGTGAGTGAATAAAATTTCTTTACCTAAATTTTTTATTGTTTTAAACTTTCTCCATACATAAACTCTAAAATTTTCATTTTGTTGTAATCTATTTGTGTTTTCATCTCTTTTCTTGTAAACGAGATGAAGGGAAGTGGAAACTCAAGTTTTAATTTAAGAAAATATTATACATCTAAAATGGAAATACACAATGCACAAATGTAGAGGGAGATAATTCCAAAAATTGTTGGTAATTTTTAGGGATTGTAAACTCATTTTTTTTATATATTAGGTTTTACAATATTAGGGAAATGGGGGATTTTTAAACTGAGTGTTGACTCCCAATCCATAAGTCATTTCATACAAAAATATAGCCTGTTATGCATGATAAATTGCTTTACAATCATTAATGATTGTTACGTCAACTTTTTGGAAGTGGCAAAATAATGGCTTGTTTGACTCGGGTAGATATCCCACCGTAGGTTCACTTGTGAATTTAATGAGCGTTTGTTATTCTCTTTAAAATTTTTGGATCCAGAGGTCATTTGCATCTTTAACATGTTTCAACCATGCTTATCCATTTTTAAAAAAATGTGTAGAAATTTGTTTCTTATAAAATTCCAAGTAATTTGGGTTGAACTAGTGGAATTTCCCAAACTTCGATTACAAAAATTTTGTGTTCATTTGTGGTGTGTGAATAAATTTTCTTTACTTACATTTTTTATTTTTTAAAACTTTATCCACATATAAACTCTTAAATTTTCATTTTGTTGTGATCTATTTACGATTTCATCTCTTTTCTTGTTTACGAGATGAAGGGGAAGTGGAAACTCAAGTTTTGATTTAAGAAAAAGTATACATCTAAAATGTAAATGCACAATGCACAAATGTAGAGGGAAATAATTTCAAAAAGTGTCGGTAATTTTTATGGATTGTAAACTCTTTTTTGTTTTGATATATTAGGTTTTGTAATCGTCGAGAGAAGGGGGATTTTTAAACTGAGTGCTGACGCCCAACCCATAAGTCATTTCTTAAAAAATGTAGCCCATTACGCATGATAAATTGGTTTACAATCATCTATGATTGTTAGGTCAGCTTTTTGGAGGTGGGCAAAATAATGGCTTGTTTGACTCGGGTAAATATCCCACCACAAGTTCACTTGAGAATTTAATGTCCGTTTGTTATTCTCTTTAAAAGGTTTGGATCCAAAGATCGTTTGCATCTTTAATATGTTTCAAGCATCATTTCCATTTTTAAAACACGTGTAGAAATATCTTTCTTATAAAATTCCAACCTATTAGGGTTCAACTAGTGCAATTTCCCAAACTTGGATGACAAAATTTTTGTCTTCAATTGGGGTGTGTGAATATTTTTTCTTTACCTACATTTTTTATTGTTTTAAAATTTTTCGATACATAAACTCTAAAATTTTTATTTTTTTGTGATCTTTTTACGTTTTCATCTCTTTCCTTGTTTACGAGATGAAGGGGAAGAGGAAACTCAAATTTTGATTTAAGAAAAAAGTATAAATCTAAAATAGAAATGCACAATGCACAAATGTGGATGTACATAATTCTAGATAGTGTCTATTATATTTAAGGATTGTAAACGCTTTTTGCTTTTTATATAATAGGCTTTGCGATCGTCAAGAAAAGGGGGATTTTTGAACTGAGTGTTGACTCCCAATCCATAAGTCATTTCTTACAAAAATATCGCTTGTTACACATGATAAATTGCTTAACAATCACCAATGATTGTTTTGTCTGCTTTTTGTAAGTGGGCAAAATAATTGCTTGTTTGACTCGGGTAAATATCCCTTCGCACGTTCACTTGAGAATGTAATGAGCTTTTATTATTCTCTTTAAAAGGTTTGGATCCATAAGTCATTTGTACCTTTAACATGTTTGAAGCATGCATATCCCTTTTTAAAACATGTGTAGTTATAAAATTGCTTTCTATTATGGTTGAACTAGTGGAATTTCCCAAACTTGGATAAAAAAACTTTTGTGTTCATTTGTGGCGTGTGTAAAAATGTTCTTTACTTACATTTCTTATTGTTTAACACTTTTTTGATACATAAGCTCTAAAATTTTCATTTTGTTGTGATCTATTTGTGTTTTCATCTCTTTTCGTGTATACGAGATGAATGGAATGTGCAATCTGAAGTTTTAAATTAGGAGAAAAGTATACTTCTAAAATAGAAATGCACAATGAACAAATGTAGAGGGAGATAATTCCAAAAATAACCTGTAATTTTTAGGGATTGTAAACTTTTTTTACTTTTTATATATTAGGTTTTTCAAATGTCTGGAAATGGGGGATTTTTAAACTGATTGTTGACTCCAAATCCATAAGTCATTTCTTACTAAAATATAGCCCGTTACGCATGATAAATCGCTTTACAATCATCTATGATTGTTTGGTCAGCTTTTTGTAAGTGAACAAAATAATGGCTTGTTTGACTTAGGTAAATATTCCTCCGCACGTTCACTTGAAAACTTAACGAGTGTTTGTTATTCTGTTTAAAAGGTTTGGATCCATATGTCATTTGCATCTTTAACATGTTTCTACCATGCATATCAATGTTTAAAACACGTGTAGAAATCTCTTTCTTATAAAATTCTTAGTTATTTGGGTTAAACTGGTAGAATTTCCTAAACTTGGATAACCAAACTTTTGTGTTCATTTGTGGTGTGTGAATAAAATTTTTTTACTTAAATTTGTTATTGTTTTAATCTTTTTCATACATAAACTCCAAAATTTTTATTTTGTTGTGATCTATTTGCGTTTTCATCTCTTTTCTTGTTTACGAGATGAAGTGGAAGTGGAAACTCATCTTTTCATTTAAGAAAAAATTATACATCTAAAATGGAAATACACAATGCACAAATGTCGAGGGAGATAATTCCAAAAAGTGTATGTAATTTTTAGGGATTGTAAATTCTTTTTAGTTTTTATATATTAGTTTTTTCTATCGTAGGCAAATGGGGGAGGCGAGGGATTTTCAGACTGAGTGTTCACTCCCAATCCATAAGTCATTTCTTACAAAAATATAGCCCGTTACATATGATAAATCACATTACAATCATTTATGATTGTTAGGTCAACTTTTTTTAAGTAGGCAAAATAATGGTTTGTTTGACTCAAGTAAATTTCCCACCACACGACTTGAGAATTTAATGAGCGTTTGTTATTCTCTTTAAAACGTTTGGATCCATAGGTCATTTACATCTTTAACATGTTTCAAGCATGCATATCCATTTTTAAAACATGTGTAGAAAATCTCTTTCTTATAAAATTCCAAGCTATTAGGGTTGAACTAGTGGAATTTATCAAACTTGGATAACAAAAATTTTGTGTTCATTAGTGGTGTGTGAATAAAATTTCTTTTACCTAATTTTTTTTATTTTAAACTATTTTCATACATAAACTCTAAAATTTTCATTTTGTTGTGATCTATTCGTATCTCTTTTCTTGTTTACGAGACGAAGTGGAAGAGGAAATTCAAGTTTTTATTTAAGAAAAAATTATACATCTAAAATGGAAATGCACAATGCACAAATGTAGAGGGAGATAATTCCAAACAGTGTCTGTAATTTTTAGGTATTGTAAACTCCTTTTAGTTGTTATATATTAGGTTTTTCAATCATGGGGAAAAGGGCGATTTTTAAACTTAGTGTTGACTCCCAGTCCAAAAGTCGTTTCTTACAAAAATATAGCCCATGACGCATGATAAATCGCTTTACAATCAACTATGATTGTTAGGGCAGCTTTTTGTAAGTAGGCAAAATAATGGCTTGTTTTACTTGGGCGAATATCCCACCGCATGTTCACTTGATAATTAAAAGAGCATTAGTTATTCTCTTTAAAAGGTTTGGATCCATAGGTCATTTGCATCTTTATCATGTTTCACGCATGCCTATCCATTTTTAAAACATGTGTAAAAATCTTTTTCTTATAAAATTCCAAGCTATATGGGTTGAACAAGAGGAATTTCCCAAACTTGGATAACAAAAATTTTGTGTTCATTTGTTGTGTGCGAATAAATTTTCTTTACTTACATTTTTTATTGTTTTTAACATTTTCCATACATAAACTCTAAAATTTTCATTTTGTTGTGATCTATTTGTGTATTAATCTCTTTTCTTGTTTACGTGATGAAGGTAAGTGGAAACTCAAGTTTTGATTTAAGAAAAAAGTATACATCTAAAATGGAAAAGCACAATACACAAATTTCGAGGGAGATAATTCCAAAAAATATCTGTAAGTTTTTGGAAATGTAAAATCTTTTTAGTTTTCATATATTAGGTTATGTAATCATCGGGTGGTGGAGGAGGCGAGGGATTTTTAAACTGAGTGTTGACTCCCAATCCAAAAGTCATTACTTACAAATATATAGAGCTTTACAATCATCTATGATTGTTAGGTCAGCTTTTTGTAAGTTGGCAAAATAATGTCTTGTTTGACTCGGGTAAATATCCCACCGCATGTTCACTTGAGAATTTAATGAGTTTTTTTTATTCTCTTTAAATGGTTTGTATCCTTAGGTCATTTGCATCTTTAACATGTTTCAAGCATGCATATCCATTTTTAAAACATTTTCAAAAATCTCTTTCTTATAAAATTCAAAAATATTAGGGTTGAACTAGTGGAATTTCCCAATCTTAGAAAAAAAAACTTTTTTGTTCTTCTGTGGTGTGTGTATAAATTTTCTTTACTTACATTTGTTAGTATATTATACTTTTTCGATAGATAAACTCTAAAATTTTCATGTTTTTTGTGATCTATTTTCGTTTTCATCTCTTTTCTTTTTTACGAGATGAAGAGCATATGGAAAATCACGTTTTGATTTAAGAAAAAAGTATACATCTAAAATGGAAATGCACAATGCACAAATGTAGAGAGAGATAATTCCAAAAGGTTTCTGTAATTTTTAGGGATTGTAAACTCTTTTTACTTTTGATATATTAGGTTTTGCAATCGATGGGAGAAGGGGAGGCGGAGGATTTTTTACCTAAGTGTTGATTCCATTTCCCTAAGTCATTTCTTACATAAATATAGCCCGTTACGCATGACAAATCATTTTTCAATCATATATGATTGTAAAGTCAGCTTTTTGTATGTTGGCAAAATAATGGCTTGTTTGACACGGGTAAATATCCCACTGCACGTTCACTTGAGAATTTAATGAGCGTTTGGTATTCTTTCTAAAAGGTTTGGATACATAGGTCGTTTGCATCTTTAACATGTTTCAAACATGCATATCCATTTTTAAAACATGTGTAGAAATCTCTTTCTTATAAAATTCCAAGCTATTAGGGTTGAACTTGTGGAATTTCCCAAACTTGGATAACAAAACTTTTGTGTTCATTTGTGGTGTATGAATAAAATTTCTTTACTTACATTTGTTATTGTTTTAAACTTTCTACATACATAAACTCTAAAATTTTCATTTTGTTGTGATCTATTTGTGTTTTCATCTCTTTTCTTGTTAACGGGATGAAGGGAAGTGGAAACTCAAGTTTTGATTTAAGAAAAAATTATACATCTAAAATGGAAATGCACAATGCACAAATGTAGAGGCAGATAATTCCAACAATTGTCGGTAATTTTTAGGGATTGTAAACTCATTTTTTTTTTTACATATTAGGTTTTGCGATCATCGGGAAAAGGGGGATTTTTGAACTAAGTGTTGACTCCCAATCCATAAGTCATTTTTTACAAAAATATAGCCCGTTACACATGATAAATTGCTTTTACAGTCATCTATGATTGTTAGGTCAGCTTTTTGGAGGTGGCAAAATAATGGCTTGTTTGACTCGTGTAAATATCCCACCGTAGGTTCACTTGTGAATTTAATGAGCGTTTGTTATTCTCTTTAAAAGGTTTGGATCCAGAGGTCATTTGCATCTTTAACATGTTTGAACCATGCATATCCATTTTTAAAAAATGTGTAGAAATCTGTTTCTAATAAAATTCCAAGTAATTTGGGTTGAACTAGTGGAATTTCTCATACTTGGATAACAAAACTTTTGTGTTCGTTTTTGGTGTGTGAATAAGTTTTCTTTACTTAAATTTTTTATTATTTTAAACTTTTTCCATACATAAACTCTAAAATTTTCATTTTGTTTTGATCTATTTGCGTTTTCATATCTTTTCTTGTTTACGAGATGAAGGGAAGTGGAAACTCATGTTTAGATTTAAGAAAAAAGTATACATCTAAATTGTAAATGCAGAATGCACAAATGTAGAGGGAGATAATTCCAAAAAGTGTCGGTAATTTTTATGGATTGTAAACTCGTTTTGTTTTGATATATTAGGTTTTGCAATCGTCGGGAAAATGGGGATTTTTAAATTGAGTGCTAACGCCCAACCCATAAGTCATTTCTTAAAAAAATGTAGCCCATTACGCATGATAAATTGGTTTACAATCATCTATAATTGTTAGGTCACCTTTTTGGAGGTGGGCAAAATAATGGCTTGTTTGACTCAGGTAAATATCCCACCACAAGTTCACTTGAAAATTTAATGTGCGTTTGTTATTTTCTTTAAAAGGTTTGGATCCAAAGATCATTTGCATCTTTAACATGTTTCAAGCATCATTTCCATTTTTAAAACACGAGTAGAAATATCTTTCTTATAAAATTCCAACCTATTAGGGTTGAACTAGTGCAATTTCCAAAACTTGGATGACAAAACTTTTATCTTCAGTTGTGGTGTGTGAATAATTTTGCTTTACTTAGATTTTTTATATTTTTAAAATTTCTCGATACATAAACTCTAAAATTTTCATTTTGTTGTGATCTATCTGTGTTTTCATCTCTTTTCTTGTTTACGAGATGAAGGGGAAGTGGAAACTCAAGTTTTGATTTAAGAAAAAAGTATAAATCTAAAGTTGAAATGCACAATGCACAAATGTGGAGGTACATAATTCTAGATAGTGTCTGTTATATTTAGGGATTGTGAAAGCGTTTTAGTTTTTATATAATTGGTTTTGCGATCGTCGGGAAAAGGGGGATTTTTGAACTGAGTGTTGACTCCCAATCCATAAGTCATTTCTTACCAAAATATCGCTTGTTACACATGATAAATCGCTTTACAATCATCAATTATTGTTATGTTAGCTTTTTGTAAGTGGGTAAAATAATTGCTTGTTTGACTCGGGTAAATATCCCACGGCACGTTCAGTTGAGAATGTAATGTGCTTTTGTTATTCTCTTTAAAAGGTTTTGATCCATAGGTCATTTGTATCTTTAACATGTTTGAAGCATGCATATCCTTTTTTAAAACATGTGTAGAAATCTCTTTCTTATAAAATTCCTTTCTATTATGGTTGAACTAGTGAAATTTTCCAAACTTGGATAAAAAACCTTTTGTGTTCCTTTGTGGCGTGTGTAAAAATGTTCTTTACTTACATTTGTTATTGTAGAAAACTTTTTCCTTACATAAGCTCTAAAATTTTCATTTTGTTTTAATTTTCATCAATGTATATTAGGTTTTGCTATTGTTGGGGGAGGGGGGGGGTGGTTTGTTTTGTGTGTTGACTCCAAATCCATAAGGCGTTTCTGACAAAAATATTGTATGCTATGCATGATAAATCACTTTACAATCATCTATGATTGTTAGGTCAGCTTTTTATAATTTGGCAAAATAATGGCTTGCATGACTTGGGTAAATATCCCACCGTACGTTTACTTGAGAATAAAATGAGCGTTTGTTCTTCTCTTTAAAGGGTTTGGATCCTTAGGTCATTTGCATCTTTAACATGTTTCAAGCATGCATATCCACTTTTAAAACATGTGTAGAAATCACTTTCTTACAAAATTCAAAGCTATTAGAGTCGAACTAGTGGAATTTCCCAAACTTGGATAACAAAACTTTTGTTTTCATTTGTGGTGTGTGAATAAATTTTCTTTACTTATATTTATTATTTTTTAAACTTACTCCATACAGAAACTCTAATGTTTTTATTTTGTTGTGATCTATTTGCATTTTCATCTTTTTTCTTGTTTATGAGATGAAGGGGAAGTGGAATCTCAAGTTTTGATTTAAGAAAAAATTGTATACCTTAAATGGAAATGCTCACTTACAAATGTAGAGGGAGATAATTCAAAAAAATTGTTTGTAATTTTAAGGGAATGTAAAATGTTTTTATTTTTTTATATTAGGTTTTGCAATCGTCGGGAAAAGGGGGAAGCATGGGATTTTTAAACCAAGTGTTGACTCCCAATCCATAAGTCATTTCTTACAAAAAATAAAACTCTTGACGCATGATAAATTCCTTTACAATCATCTATGATTGTTCGGTCAGCTTTTGTAAGTCTGAAAAATAATGGCTTGTTTCACTTTGGTAAATATCCCACCACACGTTTACTTGAGAATTTAATGACCGTTTGTTATTCTTTTTAAAAGGTTTGGTTCCATAGTTCATTTGCATCTATAACATGTTTCAAGCATGCATATCCATTTTTAAAACATGTGTAGAAATCTCTTTCTAATAAAATTCCAAGCTATTAGGGTTGAACTAGTGGAATTTCCCAAACTTGGATAACAAAATTTTTGTGTTCATTTGTGGTGTCTGTAAAATTGTTCTTTACTTACATTTTTTATTGTTTAAAATTTTTCCATACATAAACTCTAAATGTTTCATTTTTTATGATCTATTTTCTTTTTCATCTCTTTTCTTGTTTATGAGATTAAGGGGAATTCGAAATTCAAGTTTTGTTTTAAAAAAAAAGTTTAAATCTAAAAAACAATGTACAATGCACAAATGTAGAGGGAGATAATTCCAAAAAAAATGTCTGTATTTTTTAGGGATTGTAAAATCTTTTTAGTTTTTTTATATAAGGTTTTGCAATCGTCAGGAAAAGGTGGAGGCGGTGGATTTTTAAACTGAGTGTTGACTCCCCATCCATATGTCATTTCTTACAAAAAATAAAACCCATTTCTCATGATAAATCGCTTTACAATCATCTATGATTGTTAGGTCGCTTTTTGTAAGTTGGAAAAAAAATGGCTTGTTTGACACGAGTAAATATCCCAGCGTACATTCACTTGAGAATTTAATGAGCATTTGTTATTCTCTTGAAAAGGTTCGGTTCCATAGGTCATTTGAATTTTTAACATGTTTCAAGCATGCATTTCCATTTTTAAAACATGTGTGGAAATATTGTTCGTATAAAATTCCAAGCTACAAGGGTTGAACTAGTGGAATTTCCCAAACTTGGATAACAAAACTTTGGTGTCAATTTGTGGTGTGTGAATAAATTTTCTTTACTTACATTTGTTATTGTTTAAAATTTTTTCCATACATAAACTCTTAAATTTTCATTTTGTTATAATCTATTTGCGTTTTCATCTCTTTTTTTGTTTACAGGATGAAGGGGAAGTAGAAACTCAAGTTTTGATTTAAGAAAAAAGTGTATATCTGAGATAGAAATGCACAATGCCCAAATGTAGAAGGAGATAATTCCAAAAAAGTCTCTGTAATTTTTTGGAATTGTAAACTCTTTCAGTTTTTTTATATTAGGTTTTTGAAATCATTGTAAACTCATTTTAAAATATATAGCCTTTTACAAATATAAATCGATTTTCAACCATCTATGATTGTTAGGTCAGTTTTTTGTAAGTCGGAAAAGTAATGGCTTGTTTGACTTCGGTAAATATCCCAGCGCACGTTCACTTGATAATTTAATGAGCATTTGTTATTCTCTGTAAAAGGTTTGGACCAATAAGTCATTTACAACTTTAACATGTTTCAAGCATGCATATCCATTTTTAAAACATATGTAGAAATATTTTTCTTATAAAATTCCAAGCTATTAGGGTTGAACCAGACGAATTTCCCAAACTTAGATAACAAAACTTTTGTGTTCATTTGTGGCGTGTGAATAAAGTTTCTTTACTTACCTTTGTTATTGTTTTAAACTTTTTCCATACATAAACTCTAAAATTTTCATTTTGTTGTGATCTATTTGTGTTTTCATCGCTTTTCTTGTTTACGAGATGAAGGGAAGTGGAAACTCAAGTTTTGATTTAAGAAAAAAGTATACAGCTAAAATGGAAAAGCACAATGGACAAATAAAGAGGGAGATAACTCCAAAAAAGTGTCTGTAATTTTTAGGGATAGTAAACTCTTTTAAGTTTTTATATATTAGGTTTTGCAATCGTCGGGAATGGAGGAAGTGTCGAATCCCAATCCATTAGTCAATTCTTACCAAAAATAAAACCCGTTAGGCATGATAAATCACTTTACAATCATCTATGATTGTTAGGACAACTTTTGTAGGTGGGAAAAATAATGGCTTGTTTGACACAGGTAAATATCCCACCACATGTTCACTTGAGAATTTAATGAGCGTTGGTTGTTATCTTTAAAATGTTTGGTTCCATAGGTCATTTGCATCTTTAACATGTTTCAAGCATGCATATCCATTTTTAAAACATGTGTAGAAATCATTTTCTTATAAAATTTCAAGCTATTAGGGTTGAAGTAGTGGAATTTCCAAAACATGGATCACAACACTTTTTTTTTAATTTGCTATGTGTGAATAAATTTTTTTTACTTACATTTGTTATTGTTTTAAACCTTTTCCATACATAAACTCTAAAATTTTCATTTTGGAGTGATCTATTTGTGTTTTTATCTCTTTTCTTGTTTACGAGTTGAAGAGGCAGTGGAAACTCAAGTTTTGATTTAAGAAAAAAGTGTACATCTAAATGGAAATGCACAATGCACAAATTAGATGAAGATAATTCCAAAAAGTGTCAGTAATTTTTAGGGATTGTAAACTCTTTTCAGTTTTTAAATATTAGGTTTTGCAATCGTCAGGAAATGGGGGAGGCAGGGGATTTTTAAATTGTGTGTGGACTCCCAATTCTTAAGTTATTTCTTACAAAAATATAGCTCATTACACAAGATAAATCGCTTTACAATCATCTATGATTGTTACATCAGCTTTATGTAAGTGGGCAAAATAATGGCTTGTTTGACTCGAGCAAATATTCCACCGCACGCTCACTTGAGAATTCAATGAGTGTTTGTGATTCCCCCATACTCAAGTTTGGATCCTTAGGTCATTTGCATCTTTAACATGTTTCAAGCATGCATATCCATTTTTAAAACATGTGTAGAAATAAATATTTTTCCTATGAAATTCGAACCAATTAGGGTTGAACTAGTGGAATTTGCCCAACTTGGATAACAAAACATTTGTGTTAATTTGTGGTGAGTGAATAAATTTTATTTACTTACATTTTTTATTGTTTAAAATTTTTTCCATACATAAACTCTTAAATTTTCATTTTTTTGTGATCTATTAGCATTTTCATCTCTTTTCTTGTTGAGGAGATAATTCCAAAAAGTATTTGTAATTTTTAGGGATTGTAAACTTTTGTTACTTTTAATATATTAGGTTTTTCAAATGTCTGGAAATAGGGGATTTTTAAACTGACTGTTGACTACAAATCCATAAGTCATTTCTTACTAAAATATAGCCCGTTACGCATGATAAATCACTTTATAGTCATCTATGATTCTTTGGTCAACTTTTTGTAAGTGGGCAAAATAATGGCTTGTTTGACTCAGGTAAATATCCCTCCGCACGTTCACTTGAGAATTTAATTAGTGTTTGTTATTCTCTTTAAAAGGTGTGGATCCATAGGTCATTTGCATCTTTAACAAGTTACAAGCATGCATACCCATTTTTAAAACACGTGTAGATATTACTTTCTTATGAAATTCCTAGTTATTTGGGTTGAACTAGTGGAATTTTCAAAACTTCAATAACAAAAATTTTGTGTTCATTTGTGGTATGTGAATAAATTTTATTTACTTACATTTGTTATTGTTTTAAACTTTTTCTGAACATAAACTCTAAAATTTTCATTTTATTGTGATCTATTTGCATTTTCATCTCTTTTCTAATTTACGAGATGAAGGAGACGTGGAAACTCAAGTTTTGATTTAAGAAAAAAGTATACATCTAAAATGTAAATGCACAATGCACAAATGTAGAGGGAGATAATTCCAAAAAGTGTCGATAATTTTTAGAGATTTTAAACTCTTTTTTGTTTTTATATCTTAGGTTTTGCAATCGTGAGGAAAAGGGGTATTTTTAAATTGAGTGTTGATTCCCAATCCATAAGTCATTTCTTAAAAAAAAAATAGCCAGTTACGCATGATAAAATGCTTTACAATCATCCATGATAGTTAGGTCAGCTTTTTGTAAGTGGGAAAAATAATGGCTTGTTTGACTCGGGTAAATATCCACCGCACGTTCACTTGAGAATTTAATAAGCGTTTTTTATTCTCTTTCAAAGGTTTGGATCCTTAGATTATTTGCATCTTTAACATGTTTCAAACATGCCTATCCATTTTTAAAACATGTGGAGAAATAGGTCATTTGTATCTTTAACATGAGCGTTTGTTATTCTCTTTAAAACCTTTGGATGCATAGGTCATTTGTATCTTTAACATGTTTCAAGCACGCATATCCCTTTTTAAAACATCTGTAGCAATCTCTTTATTATAAAATTCCAACCTATTAGGGTTGAACTAGTGGAATTTCCCAAACTTGGATAACAAAAATTTTGTGTTCATTTGTGGTGTGTGTAAAAATGTTCTTTACTTACATTTGCTATTGTTTAAAACTTTTTCCATACAAAAACTCTAAAATATTCATTTTATTGTGATCTATTTGCGTTTTTATCTCTTTTTGTGTTTATGAGACGAAGGCAAAGTGCAAACTGAAGTATTGAATTAGGAAAAAAGTATACTTCTAAAATGGAAATGCACAATGAACAAATGTAGAGGGAGATAATTCCAAAAAGAATCTATAATTTTTAGGGATCGTGAACTCTTTTTACTTTCTATATATTAGGTTTTTCAAATGTCTGGAAAAGGGGGATTTTTAAACCAAGTTTTGACTCCCAATCCATAAGTCATTTCTTACAAAAATATTGCCCGTTACGCATGATAAATCGGTTTAGAATCATCTACGATTGTTAGGTCAGCTTTTTGTAAGTGGGAAAAATAATAGCTTGTTTGACTCGGGTAAATATCCCACCGCACGTTCAATTGAGAATTTAATGAGCGTTTGTTATTCTCTTTAAAAGGTTCGGATCCATAGGTCATTTGCATCTTAAACAACTTTCAAGCATGCATATCCATTTTTAAAACATGTGGAGAAATCTCTTTCTTATAGAATTCCCAGCTATTAGGGTTGAACTAGTGGCATTTCCCGAACTTGGATAACAAAACTTTTGTGTTCATTTGTGGTGTGTGAATAAATTTTATTTACTTATATTTATTATTTTTTAAAACTTTTTCCATACATAAACTCTAAAATTTTCATTTTTTGTGATCTATTTGCGTTTTCTTCACTTTTCTTGTTTACGAGATGAAGGGGGAGTGGAAACTCATGTTTTGATATAAGAACAAAGTATACAACTAAAATGGAAATGCATAATGCACAAATGTAGAGGGAGAAAATTCCAAAAAGTGTCGGCAATTTTTAGAGATTGTAAACTGTTTTTTGTTTTTATATCTT
The DNA here is from genome assembly GCF_029961685.1 of Aristolochia californica. Classification (NCBI taxonomy): domain Eukaryota; kingdom Viridiplantae; phylum Streptophyta; class Magnoliopsida; order Piperales; family Aristolochiaceae; genus Aristolochia; species Aristolochia californica. The sequence continues at coordinate 8,474,058 of NW_027182257.1, forward strand.
AGGTTTTGCAATAGGCAGGAAAATGCGGATTTTTAAACTGAGAGTTGACTACCAATCCATAAGTCATTTCTTACAAAAAAGAAGCCAATTACGTATGATAAATCGTTTTAAAATCATCTAAGTTTCTATAATTTCAAGGATTGTAAACTCTTTTTAGTTTTTAAATATTAGTTTTTTCAATCGTCCAAAAAAGGTGAGGCGAGGGATTTTTAAACTGAGTGTTCACTACCAATCCATAAGTCATTTCTTGCAAAATATAGCCCGTTACGTATGATAAATCGCTTTACAATCATCTATGATTGTTAGGTCAGCTTTTTGTAATTGGGCAAAATAATGGCTTGATTGACTCGGGTAAATATCCCACCGCACATTCAATTGAGAATTTAACGAGCGTTTGTTATTCTCTTTAAAAGGTTTGGTTCCATAAGTCATTTTCATCTTTAACATGTTTCAAGCATGCATATCCATTTTTAAAATATGTGTAGAAATCTATTTCTTATAAAATTCCAAGGCATTAGGGTTGAACTAGTGAAATTTCCCAAACTCGGATAACAAAACTTTTGTGTTCATTTGTGGTGTGTGAATAATATTTTTTTACTTTATTTTTTTTTGTTTTAAACTTTTTTCATTCATAAACTCTCAAATTTTCATTTTGTTATTCTCTATTCACGTTTTCATCTCTTTCCTTGGTTACGAAATGAAGGGGAAGTGGAACTCAAGTTTTTAGTTAAGGAAAGAGTATACATTTAAAATGGAAATGCACAATTCACAAATGTAGAGGGAGATAATTCCAAAAAGTGTTTGTAATTTTTAGGGATTGTAAAATATTTTTTGTTTTTATATATTAGGTTTTTCAATTGTCGTGAAAAGGGTATTTTTAAACTGAGAGTTGACTCCCAATCCATATGTCGTTTCTTACATAAATATAGCCCGTTATGCATGAAAAATCGCTTTACAGGCATCTATGATTGTTAGGTCAACTTTTTGTAAGTGGGAAAAATAATGGCTTGTTTGACTCGGGTAAATATCCACCGCATGTTCGCTTGAGAATTTAATCAGCATTTGTTATTCTTTTTAAAAGGTTTGGATTTATAGGTCATTTGCATCTTTAACATGTTTCAAACATGCATATCCATTTTTAAAACATGTGGAGAAATCTCTTTCTTATTGAATTCCAAGCTATTAGGGTTGAACTAGTGGAATTTCCCAAATTTGGATAACAAAACTTTTGTGTTCATTTGATGTGTGTGTACAAATTTTTATTACCTACATTTGTTATTGTTTTAAACTTATTCCATACATAAACACTAAAATTTTCATTTTTTTGTGATCTATTTGCGTTTTCATCTCTTTTCTTGTTTACGAGGTGAAGGGGAAGTGAAAGCTCAAGTTTTGACTTAGGAAAAAAGTATAAATCTAAAATGGAAATGCACAATGCACAAATGTTGAGGGAGATAATTCCAAAAAGTGTCTATAATTTTTAGGCATTGTAAACTCATTTTACTTTTTATATATTAGGTTTTGCAAACGTTTGGAAAAGGGGGATTTTGAAACTGAGTGTTGACTCCCCATCCACAAGACATTTCTTACAAAAATATAGCCCATTATCTATGATAAATCGCTTTACAATCATCTATGATTCTTAGGGCAGCTTTTTTTAAGTGGGCAAATTAATGGCTTGTTTGACTCAGGCAAATATCCACCGCGCTTTCACATGAGAATTTAATGAGCGTTTGTTATTATCTTTAAAAGGTTTGGATCCATAGGTCATCTGCATCTTTAACATGTTTCAAGCATGCATATCCATTTTTAAAACACGTGTAGCAATCTCTTTCTTATAAAATTCCAAGTTATATAGGTTGAACAAGTGGAATTTCCCAAACTTGGATAACAAAACTTTTGTGTTCATTTGTGGTGTGTGAATAAATTTTCTTTACTTACATTTGTTATTGTTTTAAACTTTTTCCATACATAAACTCTAAAAATTTCATTTTGTAGTGATCTATTTGCATTTTCAACTCTTTTCTTTTATACGAGATGAAGCGGAAGTCGAAACTCAAGTTTTGATTTAAGAAAAAATTATACATCTAAAATGGAAATGAACAATGCACAAATGTTGAGGGAGATAATTCCAAAAAGTGTCTATAATTTTTAGGGATTGTAAACTCATTTTACTTTTTATATATTAAGTTTTGCAAACATTTGGAAAAGGGGGATTTTGAAACTGAGTGTTGACTCCCCATCCACAAGACATTTCTTACAAAAATATAGCCCATTAAACATGATAAATCGCTTTACAAATTTCAATGATCGTTAGGTTAGCTTTTTTGAGGTGGGCAAAATATTGGATTCGTTGACTCAGGTAAATATCTAACAGCACGTTCACTTGAGAATTTATTGAGCGTTTGTTATTCTCTTGAAAAGGTTTGGATCCATACGTTATTTGCTTCTTTAACATGTTTCAGGCAACCATATCCATTTTTAAAACACGTGTAGTAATCTTTTTCTTATAAAATTCCAAGTTATTTGGGTTGAACTAGTGGAATTTCCCAAACTTGGATAACAAAACTTTTGTGTTCATTCGTGGTTTGTGAATAAAATTTTTTTACTTAATATTTTTATTGTTTTAAAATTTTTTCATACATAAACTCTAAAATTTTCATTTTGTTGTGACCTATTCGCGTTTTCATCTCTTTTCTTGTTGACGAGATGAAGGGGAAGTGGAAACTCAAGTTTTTTTTAAAGAAAAAGTATACATCTAAAATGGAAATGCACAATGCACAAATGTACAGAGTGATAATTGCAAAAAGTGTTGGTAATTTTTAGGTATTGTAAACTCTTTTTTATTTTTATATATTATGTTTTGCAATCGTCGGGAAATGGGGAATTTTTAAACTGAGTGTTGACTCCCAATCCATAAGTCGTTTCTTACAAATGCATGATAAACGCTTTACAATAATCTATGACTGTTTGGTCAGCTTTTTGTAAGTGGGCAAAATAATGGCTTTTTTGACTCGGGTAAATATCCCACCGCACGTTCACTTGAGAATTTAATGAGCATTTGTTATTCTCTTTAAAATATTTGGATCCATAGGTCATTTTCATATTTTACATGTATCAAACATGCTTATCCATTTTTAAAACATGTGCTGAAATCTCTTTCTTATAAAGTTCCAAGCTATTAGGGTTGAACTAGTGGAATTTCCCAAACTTGGATAACAAAACTTTTGGGTTCATTTTTTGTGTGTGTATAAATTTTCTTTACTTAAATTTTTGTTATTTTTTAAAATTTTTTCTATGCATATACTCAAAAATTTTCATTTTGTTGTGATCTATTTGTGTTTTCATCTCTTTTCTTGGTACGAGATGAAGGGGGCGTTGAAACTCAAGTTTTGATTTAAGAAAAAAGAATACATCTAAAATGGAAATGCACAATGTACAAATGTAGAGGTAGATAATTTCAAAAAGTGTCTGTAATTTTTAGGGATAGTAAATTCATTTTAGTTTTTATATATTAGGTTTTGCAATCGTCGGGAAAAGGGGAGGCAGCGGATTTTTAAACTGAGTGTTGACTCCCAATCCATAAGACATTTCTTACAAAAAACATAGCTCTTTACGCATGATAAATCGCTTTACAATCATCTATGATTGTTAGGTTTTCTTTTTGCAAGTGGAGAAAATAATGGCTTGTTTGACTCAGGTAAATATCCCACTGTACATTCACGTGAGAATTTAATGAGCGTTTGTTATTCTCTATAAAATGTTTTAATCCCTAGGTCATTTTAATCCTTAACATGTTTCAAGCAGGCATATCCATTTTTAAAACATGTGTAGAAATCGTTTTCCTATAAAATTCCAAGCTATTAATGCTGAACTACTGGAATTTCCCAAACTTGAATCACAACACATATGTTTTCATTTGTGGTGTGTGAAAAAAATTTCTTTACTTACATTTGTTTTTTTTTAAACTTTTTCCATACATAAACTCTAAAATTTTCATTTTGGTGTGATCTATTTGTGTTTTCATCTCTTTTCTTGTTTACGAGATGAAGGGGGAGTGGAAACTCAAGTTTTGAAGGAAGAAAAAAGTATACATCTAAAATGGAAATGAACAATGCACAAATTTAGAGGAAGATAATTCAAAAAAGTTTCAGTATTTTTTTGGGATTATAAAATCTTTTTAGTTTTTTTATATTGGGTTTTGCAATCGTCGGGAAAAGGGGGAGGCGGCGGATTTTTCAACTGAGTGTTGACTCCCAATCCATAACTCATCTTATAATAAAATATAGCCCGTTACGCATGATGAATCTCTTTACAATCATCTATGATTGTTAGGTCAGCTTTTTACAAGTAGAGAAAATAATGACTTGTTTGACTCGGGTAAATATCCCACCGCACGTTCACTTGAGAATTTAATGAGCATTTGTTATTCTCTTTAAAAGGTTTTAATTCTTAGGTCATTTTAATCTTTAACATGTTTCAAGCATGCATATCCATTTTTAAAACATGTGTAGAAATAAATATTTTTCCTAAAAAATTCCAAACGATTTGGGTTGAACAAGTGGAATTTCCGAAACTTGGATAACAAAACTTTTGTGTTATTTTGTGGGGTGTGAATAAATTTTCTTGACTTACATTTGTTATTGCTTTAAAAATTTTAGATACAAAACTCTAAAATTTTCTTTTTTTTGTGATCTATTTGCATTTTCATCTCTTTTCTATTTTACAAGATGCAAGGGAAGTGGAAACTCAAGTTTTGATTTAAGAAAAAAATGCATATCTGAAATGGAAATACACAATGCCCAAATGTAAAGGGTGATAATTCCCAAAAAGTGTCTATAATTTTTAGGGATTGTAAACTCTTTTTTATATATATTACGTTTTGCAATCGTCGAGAAATGGAGGAGTTTTAAACTGTGTTGACTCCCAATCCATAAGTCATTTCTTACAAAAATATAGCCTGTTATGCATGATAAATCGCTTTACAATCATCTATGATTGTTTGGCCAGCTTTTTGTAAATGGGCAAAATAATGGCTTGTTAGATTAGGGTAAACACCGCACTTTCACTTAAGAATTTAATGAGCATTTGTTATTCTTTTTAAAAGGTTTGAATCCATAGGTCATTTGCAACTTTAACATGTTTCAAACATGATTATCCATTTTTAAAACACGTATAGAAATCTCTTTCGAACAAAATTCCAAGCTATTAGGGTTGAACTAGTGGAATTTCCCAAACTTGGATAACAAAACTTTTGTGTTGATTTGTGATGTGTGAATAAATTTTCTTTACTTATATTTGTTAATGTCTTAAACTTTTTCCATACATAAACTCTAAAATTTTCATTTTTATGTGATCTATTTGCGTTTTCATCTCTTTTCTTGTTTACGAGATGACTGGGAAGCGGAAACTCAAGTTTTGATTTAAGAAAAAAGTATACATCTAAAATAGAAATGTGAAATGCACAATGCACAAATGTAGAGGAGATAAATCCAAAAGGTGTCTATAATTTTTAGGGATTGTAAACTCTATTTAGTTTCTATATATTAGGTTTTGCAATTGTAGGGAAAAGGGGCAAGCGGGGAATTTTTAAACCGAGTGTTGACTCCAATTCCATAAGTCTTTTCTTACAAAAAGATAGCCCGATATGTACGATAAATTGCTTTACAATCATCTATTATTGTTAGGTCAGCTTTTTGTAAGTGGCCAAAATAATGGCTTCTTTGACTCGGGTAAATATCCCACTAGACGTTCACTTGAGAATTTAATGAGTCTTTGTTCTTCTCTTTACAAGGTATGGATCCATAGGTCATTTGCATCTTGAACATGTTTCAAGCATGCATATCCATTTTTAAAGCATGTGTAGAAATCTCTTTCCTATAAAATTTCACACAATTCAGGTCGAACTAGTGGAATTTCCGAAACTTGGATAACAAAAATTTTGTGTTCATTTGTGGTGTGTGAATAAATTTTATTTACTTATATTTATTATTGTTTCAAAATTTTTCCATACATAAACTCTAAAATTTTTATTTTGTTTTGATTTATTTGCGTTTTCATCTCTTTTCATGTTTACGAGATGAAGGGGAAGTGGAAACTCAAGTTTTGATTTATGAAAAAGGTATACATCTAAAATCGAAATGCACAATGCAAAAATGTAGAGGGAGATAATTCCTAAAAGTGTCTGTATTATTTGGGAATTGTAAAATCTTTTTTTTTATATATATATTAGGTTTTGTTATTGTTGGGAAGGGGGGGGGGGGGATTTTTAAACTGTGTGTTGACTCCAAATTCGTAGTCTTAATGCTTGATGTAGGGCACACTCCACTGCTATCAGTAGTGTGTCTATCGGCATTGCTCTAAAGTGTCCCCCACTGTGTCCCTCCACAGGACAATGACTCTCAAGTGGTGGGAGACTTAAAAGCCATTATAGGGGGGGGGGGGATAACATAGATTTAATCATAAGTTCCTCCGTCATGGACTTCCAACCACAAATAAATTTCATCTTTTTTATGGGGATGGAGTTCCCTCCGTCATGGACTTCCAACCACAAATAATTTTCATCTTTTTGATGGGGATGAAGTTCCTCCATTGTGGACTTCCAATCGCAAATAATTTTCATCTTTTTTATGGGGATGAAGTTCCTCCGTCCTAGACTCCCAACCACAAATAATTTTCATCTTTTTGACGGGGTAAAATAAATGATGACATGAGGCCACCTCTTCTTAAATAATAATGTCCCCGAAGAGACATAATAGCAGCAACTGTATATAACATGACCATCTTTCAACACATATAACATGAGCAATAATAAACTTTGTAAAAGAACCCATGAAATAATCGAATATAAAATTTTCTTCATTGATGCACAAGCCTCATCTTTTGTACTCCACCTTTCTTGAATACTTTGGTCACATAAACTTATCCACAACATAAAGAATAAAATATCTCTTTCTTGTACTTCTTCTACTTCTCTCCCTCAAGCTGGGATGTAATGGCAGTGATCCCAGCTTGACCAAATATCATAGATGTACCAATAGGCCCAAATAACAAAGATGTATAAATAAGCCCTCAAACCAGGGAGAAGTGAGATATTTTCCAGATATATCAACTCAAAAAGTGAAGCAAAACAATTTGCATAAATTCGGATTTTTCCATACAACAAAATTCCAACATGACCTTTGATTCTTCCAATTCTAATGTCTTTCAATATAGATCAGTTTGACATGAAATTTTGTCTATCTGAAACTAGACTTAAATACCTTTCATCTAATTATAACTTCACTTCATAAAATAAAATTTTCAGAAGACAAACGATCTGATATATTTCGATCTCTGTCTTCTGGCCGAACAAAATACTGTTTCTCCTATTTTTCCAGAAGAACCAATGACTCTTCAAAGATCAATATCTCCTTATAAAAAAATCATACCGAAGATTGGTTAAATAGGTAATAAAATAGACTTATACATATTTATTTTGATATATAATTTTCCATATAAAGTCTCTTTCTTGATAGCATAAAATACCTCGGAAGTTGATGCTTTATGTGGCCACTTGAACCTCTTTTTCAATCTAACCTTTGTTGCTTCAAATATCGATTTTTCTTCGTAGATAACTCAGATAAAATATTGATTGAACAGGTAAAAGAATAGACTTAAAGATATTTTTTTTTGATATAATATTCTTCATATAAAGTCTAGTTCTTGATAGCATAAAATACCTCGGAACCTGGAGCTTTCTGCTGCTGCTCGAACCTTTTTGCAATCTGATCTTCGCTCTTTCAAATATTGATATCTCTCACTAGATAACTCCGATCGGAAAAAAATCATTCTACTTTGGAAAGTAGACTCAAATATCTTTCCGTCAATATATAATTTGAAATATGAAAAACTACGTATAGAGGAAAAAACCCAAAGAAAACTATGGCTGTAGGGACTGAAAAAAATAACTACGAACCTTGACCTAGGGTTTAGGCTTTAGAGAAAAATATCACATTAACTCCGTGAGTTGACCAAGTCAACTCACAGAACTTGCTTTGATACCTTGTTTAATTTATGGAAAATGAAAATACTTCTTTGACATCAATAACTTGTTGTAATCAGAGTACATGAACCTCTATTTATAATAGAGAAAGGTTGTAGAGTCCAATTACAATAAAACTACCCTTGTCCCAATTACACACAAACTCTAACACTTAAGGTAAGTCCTAACATAATTAAATAACTCAATATAGATCAAAGACAAATAGAACTCAAACTAAAACTCTTCTTGGTCGTGACCCTAAGATAAATATACTTTTGTGAGTCCTTCTTGATCTTCCAACTGATGTGATAAGAATGCCTGCTCATGGTAATCATTGTGGGTCCTACTTCTTAAGGGTTTGGACCAATCTTGTGGGCTTTCCTTGGTTATGTGGCCCATCTGATGATAATCTTACATATGTGGGCCTTACTTGGTCGTTTGGGCTTGAGCCTATCTTCCAAGAATTTTTAATTGATCCTACTCATGTTTTAAATATGGATATGCATGCTTCAAACATGTTAACGATGAAAATGGCCTATGAGATCTAGACCTTATTAAATTCTCAAGTGAATGTGTGGTGGGATATTTATCCAAGTCAAATAAGCCATTATTTTTCCAACTTAAAAAAAAGCTTACTTAACTATTATAGATGATTGTAAAGTGATTTATCAGTCAATCCTGCGTAAGGGGCTATATTTTTGTAAAAAATGACATATGGATTGGGCATCAACACTTAGTTAAAAAATCCCTGCTTCACCTTTTTCCTGGAAATTGTGAAACCTAATATATAAAAACTAGAAAGAGTTTGCAATCCCTTAAAATTAAAGACACTTTTTGGAATTATCTCTCTGTACATTTGTGCATTTCCATTTAGATGTATACTTTTTTCTTAAATCAAAACTAGAGTTTTCACTTTTCCCTCTATCCCTTAAACAAAGAGATAAAAAGGCAAATAAATCACTAAAAAATCAAAAGTTTAGAGTTTATGTATGCAAAAAATTTAAAACAAAAAAAAAATGTAAGTAAAGAAAATTTATTCACACACCACAAATCAACGCAAAAGTTTTGATATCCAAGTTTGGGAAATTCCACTAGTTCAACCCTAATAGCTTGGAATTTTATAAGAAAGAGATTTCTAATTGATCGTACACATGTTTTAAATATGGATATGCATGCTTGAAACATGTTAAAGATGCAAATGACCTATGGGATCCAAACCTCATTAAATTCTCAAATGAACGTACGGTGGGATATTTACTTGAGTCAAACATGCCATTATTTTGCCCATTAACAAAAATGCTGACCTAACAATCATAGATAATTTTAAAGTGATTTATCGGTCAATCATGCATAATGGGCTATATTTTTGTAAGAAATGACTTATGGATTGGGAGTCAACCCACAGTTAAAAATCCTTCGCCTCCCCATTTTCCAGACGATTGCGAAGACTAATATATTAAAATTAGAAAGAGTTTGAAATCCCTAAAAATTATAGACATTTTTTGGAATTATCTCTTTCTACAATTTGTGCATTTCAAATTTAGATGTATTCCTTTTTCATAAATCTAAACCTGAGTTTTTACTTTTCACTTTATCTCGTAAACAAAGAGATAACAACATAATGAAAATTTTAGAGTTTATGTACGCAAAAAATTTAAAACAACAACAAATGTAAGCAAAAAACTTTTGACATCCAAGTTTGGGAACTTCCACTAGTTCAACCCTAGTAGCTTGGAATTTTACAATATGGATCCTACGCATGTTTTAAATATGGATACGCATGCTTGAAATATGTTAATGATGCAAAAGACTTATAAGATCCAAACCTCATTGAATTCTCAAATGAACGATGTGATATTTACCCGAATCAAACAATTCATTATTTTTCCCATTTATAGAAAAGCTGACCAAACAATCATATATGATTGTAAAGTGTTTTATTAGCCAATCATGCATAACGGGCTATCTTTTTATAAAAAATGTGTTATGGATATGGAGTCAACACTCAATTAAAAATCCCCCGCTTCCCTCTTTTCCCGACAATTGCGAAACATAATATATAAAAACAAGAAAGAGTTTGCAATCCCTAAAAATTACAGGTACTTTTGGGAATTATCTCTCTCTACATTTCTGCATTTCCATTTTAGATGTATACTTTTTTATTAAATCAAAATTTGAGTTTTCACTTTTCCCTTTATCTCGTATACAGAGGTAAAAAGACAAATAGATCACAACAAAATGAAAATTTTAGAGTTTATGTATGCAAAAAAATTAAAACAACAACAAATGTAAGTAAGTTCAACCCTAATAGCTTGGAATTTTATAAGAAAGAGATTTCTCATTGACCCTACACATGTTTTAAATATGGATATGCATGGTTGGAACATGTTAAAGATGCAAATGACCCTGGGATCCAGAGCGCATGAAATTCTCATGTGAACATGCGGTAGGTTATTTACCCGAGTCAAATAAGAGATTTTTATGCCCATTTACAAAAAAAGCTGACCTAAAAATCATAGATGTTTGCATTCTGATTTATCGGTCAATCATGCGTAATGGTCTATATTTTTGTAAGAAATGACTTTTCGATTAGGAGTCAACACTCAGTTAGAAATCCTCCGCCACCCCCTTTTCTCGACGATTGCGAAACCTAATATATAAAAATTAGAAAGAGTTTGCGTTCCCCAAAAATTACGGACACTTTTTTTGAATTATCTCTCTCAACATTTGTACATTTCCAATTTTGATGTATACATTTTTCTTAAATCAAAACCTGAGTTTTCACTTTTCCCTTTATCTCGAAACAAAGAGATAAAAAGGCAAATAGATAACAACAAAATAAAAATTTTAGAGTTTGTATATGCAAAAAATTTGAAAAAAAAACTAATGTAAGTAAATAAAATTTATTAACACACCATAAATGAACACAAAAGTTTTGATATTCAAGTTTCGGAAATTCCACTAGTTCAACCCTAATAGTTTGGAATTTTAGAAGAAAGAGATTTTTAATTGATCCTACACATATTTTAAATATGGATATACATGCTTGAAACATGTTAAAGATGCAAATGACCTATGGGATCCAAACCTCATTAAATTCTCAAGTGAACGTGCGGTGGGATATTTATCCGAGTCCACAAGTCATTATTTTGCCCATTTAAATAAAAGGTAACGTAGCAATCATAGATAATTGTAATGTGATTTATCGGTCAATCATGTGTAACGGGCTATATTTTTGTAAGAAATGACTTATGAATTGGGAGTCAACACTCAGTTAAAAATTACCTGCCTCCCCCTTTTCCCGACAATTACGAAACCGAATACATAAAAACAAGAAAGTGTTAGCAATCCCTAAAATTTTTGGGCAGTTTTTGGAATTATCTCTCTGTAAGTTTGTGCATTTCCATTTTAGATGTAAACTTTTTTCTTAAATCAAAACTTGAGTTTTCACTTCTCCCTCTATCTCTTAAACAAAGAGATAAAAACGCAAATAGATAACTACAAATCAAAATTTTAGAGTTTATGTATGCAAAATTTAAAAAAAAACAAATATAAGCAAAGAAAATTTATTCGCGCACCACAAATTAACGCAAAAGTTTTGATATCCAAATTTAGGAAATTCCACTAGTTCAGCCCTAACAGCTTGGAATTTTATAAGAAAAAGATTTCTAATTGATCCTACACATGTTTTAAATATGGATATGCATGCTTGAAACATTTTAAAGATGCAAATAACTATGGGATCCAAACCTCAGTAAATTCTCAAGTGAACGTGCAGTGGGATATTTACTCGAGTCCAACATGCAATTATTTTACCTATTTACAGAAAAGCTGACCAAACAATCATAAATGATTGAATAGTGTTTTATCGGTCAATCATGCGTAATGGGCTATCTTTTGATAAAAAATGAGTTATGGATATGGAGTCAACACTCAGTTAAAAATCTCTCGCTTCCCCTTTTTACCGACAATTGTGAAACCTAATATATAAAAACAAGAAAGAGTTAGACATCCTTAAAAATTTTGGCCACTTTTTGGAATTATCACTCTCTACATTTCTGTATTTCCCTTTTAGAAGTATACTTTTTTGTTAAATCAAAAATTGAGTTTTTACTTTTCCCTTTATTTCGTAAACAAAGAGATAAAAAGGCAAAGAGATCACAACACAATCAAAATTTTATAGTTTATGTATGCAAAAAATTTAAAACAAAAACAAATGTAAGTAAAGAAAATTTATTCTCACACCACAAATGAAAACAAAATTTTTGATATCCAAGTTTGGGAAATTCCACTAGTTCAACCCTAATAGCTTGTAATTTTAGAAGAAAGTGATTTCTAATTGATCCTACACATGTTTGAAATTTGGATATGCATGCTTGAAAAATGTTAAATATGCAAATGACCTATGGGATCCAAAGCTCACTAAATTCTCAAGTGAACGTGCGGTGGGATAGTTACCTGAGTCAAACAAGCAATTATATTGCCCATTTTAAAAAAAAATCTGACCTAAGAATCATTGATGATTTTAAAGTGATTCATTGGTCAATCATGCATAAGGGGCTATATTTTTTTAAGAAATGACTTATGGATTGGGATTCAACATTTAGTTAAAAATTGACCACGTCCCCCTTTCCCTGACGATTACGAAACCTAATACATAAAAACAAGAAAGAGTTTGCAATCCTGAAAAATTACAAGCACCTTTTGGAATTATTTCTCTCTAAAATTGTGCATTTCTATTTAAGATGTATACTTTTTTCTTAAAACAAAACTTGAGTTTTCACTTTTCCCTTTATCTCGTAAACAAAGAGATAAAAAGGCAAATAGATCACAAAAAAATGAAAATTTTAGAGTATATGTATGTTAAAAATTTTAAACAACAACAAATGTAAGTAAATAAAATTTATTCACAAACCACAAATGAACACAAAATTTTTTATATCCAAGTTTGGGAAATTCCACTAGTTCAACCCTAATAGCTTGAAATTTTATCAGAATGAGATTTCTAATTGTTCCTACACATGTTTTAAATATGGATAAGCATTCTTAAAATATGCTAAAGATGCAAATGACTTATGGGATCCAAACTTCAATAAATACTCAAGTGAACATGAGGCAGTATATTTACCCTAGTCAAACAAGCCATTATTTTGCCTATTTCAAAAAAAAGCTAACAAAACAATCATCGATGATTGTGAAGTGATTTGTGGGCCAATCATGCGTAAAGGAATATAGTTTTGTTAGAAATGCCTTCTGGATTGGGAGTCAACACTCAGTTAAAAATCCCATGCCTCCCCCTTTTTTCGACGATTGTGAAACCTAATATATATAAACTAGAAAGAGTTAGCAAACCCTAAAACGTACGGAAGCTTCTTGAGATTATCTCTCTACATTTGTGCATTTCCATTTTAGAAGTATACTTTTTTCATAAATCAAAACATGAGTTTTCACTTTTCCCTTTATCTTGTAAATAGAGATAAAAAGGTAAAAAGATCACAACAAAATGAAAATTTTAGAGTTTATGTATGCAAAAATATTAAAACAACAACAAATGTAAGTAAAGAAAGTTCAACCCTAATAGCTAGGAATTGTATAAGAAAGAGATTTCTGATTTATTCTACACATATTTTAAATATGGATCTGCATGCTTGAAACATGCTAAAGATGCAAATGACCTATGGGATCCAGACCTCATGAAATTCTCAAGTGAATGTGTGGTGGGTTATTTAGCCGAGTCAAATAAGAGATTTTTATGCCCATTTACAAAAAACGCTGACCTAAAAATCATAGATGATTATCATGTGATTTATCGATCAATCATGCGTAATGGTCTATATTTTTGTAAGAAATGACTTATCGATTAGGAGTCAACACTTAGCTAGAAATCCTCTGCCACCCCCTTTTCCCGACGATTGCGAAACCTAATATATAAAAATTAGAAAGGGTTTACAATCCCAAAAAATTACAGACACTTTTTTGAATTATCTCCCTCAACATTTGTGTATTTCCAATTTATATGTATACTTTTTTCTTAAATCAAAACCTAAGTTTCACTTTTCCCTTTGTTTGGAAACAAAGAGATAAAAAGGCAAATAGATCACAACAAAATAAAATTTTTAGATTTTGTGTATGCAAAAATTTGAAACAACAACAAATGTAAGTAAATTAAATTTATTCACACCCCACAAATGAACACAAAAGTTTTGATATCCAAGTTTGGGGAATTCCACTAGTTCAACCCTAATAGTTTGGAATTTTAGAAGAAAGAGATTTCTAATTGATCCTACAAATATTTTAAATATGGATATATATGCTTTAAACATATTAAAGATGCAAATGACCTATGGGATCCAAACCTCATTAAATTCTCAACAGAACGTGTGGTGGGATATTTACCCAAGTCAAACAAGTCATTATTTTGTCCATTTAAATAAAAGGTAACCAAGCAATCATAAATGATTGTAATGTGATTTATTGGTCAATCATGCGTAATAGGCTATATTTTTGTAAGAAATGACTTATGGATTGGGAGTCAACACTCAGTTAAAAATTCCCCACCTCCCCTTTTTCCCGACAATTATGAAACCTAATACATAAAAACAAGAAAGAGTTTCCACTCCCTAAAATTTTCTGGCACTTTTTGGAATTATCTCTCTCTACAATTTTGCATTTCCTTTTTAGATGCATACTTTTTTATTAAATCAAAACTTGAGTTTTCACTTTTCCCTTTATCTCGTAAACTAAAAAATAAAAAGGCAAATAGATCACAGAAAAATGAAAAATGAAAACAACAACAAATGTTAGTAAAGAAAATTTATTCACACACCACAAATGAACACAAAAGTTTTGATATCCAAGTTTGGGAAATTCCACTAGTTCAACACTAATAGCTGAAATTTTTTAAGAAAGAAATTTCTAATTGTTCTTACACATGTTTTAAATATGGATATGCATGCTTGAAACATGTTAAAGATGCAAATGACTTGTGGGATCCAAACCACATTAAATTCTCAAGTGAACGTGCGGTGGGATATTTACCTAAGTCAAACAAGCCATTATTTTGCCCATTTACAAAAAAATGCTGACCTAACAATCATAGATGATTGTAAAGTGATTTATCGGTCAATCATGCGTAACAGGTTATATTTTTTTGAGAAATGCCTTATGGATTGGGAGTCAACACTCAGTTAAAAATCCCATGCCTCACCTTTTCCCGATGATTACAAAACCTAATATACAAAAACTAGAAAGAGTTTGTAATCCCTAACTTTTCTTGACATTTGTGAAACTGAATACATAAAAACAAAAAAGAGTTTGCAATCCATAAAAATTTTGGGCACTTTTTAGAATTATTTCTCTCTACAGTTGTGCATTTCCATTTTAGATGTATACTTTTTTTTTTAAATCAAAACTAGAGTTTCACTTTTCCCTTGATGTCATAAATGAAAAAAGATAAAGGCATATATATATCACAGCAAAATGAAAATTTTAGAGTTTATGTATGCAAAAAATTTAAAACAACAACAAATGTAAGTAAAGAAAATTTATTCACACACCAAAAATGAAGACAAATGTTTTGATATCCAAGTTTGGGATCCAAACCTCATGAAATTCTCAAGTGAACATGCGGTGGTATATTTACCCTTGTCAAACAAGCCATTATTTTGCCCATTTACGAAAAAGCTAACCTAACAATCATAAATGATTGTAAAGTGATTTAACAGGTAATCATGCGTAACGGGATATATTTTTGTTAGAAATGACTTGTGGATTGGGAGTCAACACTCAGTTAAAAACACTC
Source organism: Aristolochia californica (assembly GCF_029961685.1). Taxonomy (NCBI): domain Eukaryota; kingdom Viridiplantae; phylum Streptophyta; class Magnoliopsida; order Piperales; family Aristolochiaceae; genus Aristolochia; species Aristolochia californica. Next base: position 8,489,882 of record NW_027182257.1, read on the forward strand.
CACCTCCGCCTTTTCCCGATGATTGTGAAACCTAATATATAAAAACTAGAAAGAGTAAGCAATCCCTAAAAATTAAGGAAACTTTTTGGAATTATCTCTATCTTCATTTGTGCATTTCCATTTTAGATGTATACTTTTTTCATAAATCAAAACGTGAGTTTTCATTTTTCCCTTTATCTCGTAAATAGAGATAGAAAGGCAAATAGATCACAACAAAATAAAAATTTTAGAGTTTAAGTATGCAAAAAAACTAAAACAACAGCAAATGTAAGTAAAGAAAGTTCAACCCTTATCGCTAGAAATTTTATAAGAAAGAGATTTCTAATTAACCCTTCACATAGTTTAAATTGAGATATACATGCTTGAAACAAGTTAAAGATGCAAATGAGTTATAGGATCCAAACCTCATTAAATTCTCAAGTGAACGTGCGATGGTATATTTAGCCTAGTCAAACAAGCCATTATTTTGCCCATTTATAGAAAAGCTAACTCGGACCGGCCAACTCGACAAAAAAAAAGAACTCCAGTTTTGGACGTCTGGAAGGTGGACATAGGTATCGCAGATGCTACTTGGGCATAGTTGAAGAAGTCGGCCTACATACCCTACTTTCGAGCATGAGGACAAGCTCATTCTTCCATGGGGTGTAATGTTATGAACACAATAATATTATTATTTTAATTGTTTTTTTAATTTATTTTATTTTATTTCAGTTTTGGGCCACATGGGTATTTTTAAAATATTTTATTTAGAGGGGTATTTTTGTAATATTTTATTTAGAGGGGTATTATTGTAATAATTGATCTTAAACCCTAACCAGGTGAATCCTATTTAAGGAGTAAGAGAAATGAGAAGTACAAGCATTGATTTTATATCAATTTTAGGTTAAGCAGGCTGAGAGTTCTCCTCAATGAGCTCTAGGGTTTTCAAGCTTCCCTTTGGCTTGATCTTCGTTCTCTATGTCTCCCTACGAATCCACCATGTTATTCAACAATTCCCCCAGGCCGAACCGGAACGTCAAAAATGAATCCATGTGTCAGATCTAGGATCGTAACATAACCTAACAATCAGAGATGATTGTAAAGTGATTTATCGGGCAATCATGCGAAACGGGATATATTTTTGTTAGAAATGAATTGTTGATTGGGAGTCAACACTCAGTTACCCTAATTGATTAAAATTTTATGATAAAGAGATTTCTAATTGACCCTACACATGTTTTAAATATGGATACGCATGCTTGAAACATGTTAAAGATAGAAATGACCTATGGGATCTAGACCTCATGAAATTCTCAATTGAACGTGTGGTGGGATATTCACCCGAGTTAAACAAGCCATTATTTTCACCATTTACAAAAAAGCTGACTTATCAATCATAGATGATTGTCATGTGATTTATCGGTCAATCATGTGTAACAAACTATATTTTTGTGAAAAATTCCTAATGGATTGGGAGTCAGCACAGTTAAAAATCCCCCGCCTCCCCTTTTACTAACGATTGCGAAACCTAATATATAAAAACTAAAAAGAGTTTGCAATCCCTAAAAATTACAGACACTTTTTGGAATTATCTCTCTCACTATTTTTGCATATCCATTTTAGATGTAAACTTTTTTCTTCAATCAAAACTTGAGTTTTCACTTTTCCCTATATCTCGTAAATAAAGAGATAAAAAGGCAAATAGATCACAACAAAATGAAAATTTTAGAGTTTATGTAAGCAAAAAATTAAAAACAACAACAAATGTTAGTAAAGAAAAATTATTCACACACGACAAATGAACAGAAAAAATTTGATATCCAAGTTTGGGAAATTTCACTAGTTCAAACCTAATAACTTGAAATTTTATAAGAAAGAGATTTATAATTGTTCCTACACTTGTTTTAAATATGGATATGCATGCTTGAAACATGTTAAAGATGCAAATGACTTATGGGATCCAAACCTCATTAAATTCTCAAGTGAACATGTGGTGGTATATTTACCCTAGTCAAGCAAGCTATTATTTTGCCCATTTAAAAAAATGCTAACCTAACAATCATAGATGATTGTAAAGTGATTTATCGGTCAATCATGCGTCACAGGATATATTTTGATAGGAATGACTTGTGGATTGGGAGTCAACACTCAGTTAAAAATCCCATGCCTTCCCCTTTTCCCAATGATTGCGAAACCTAATATACAAAAACAAGAAAGAGTTAACAATCCCTAAAAATTACGGAAACTTTTTGAAATTATCTCTCGCTACATTTGTGCATTTCCATTTTACATGTACACATTTTTCATAAATCAAGATGTGAATTTTCACTTTTCCCTTTATGTTGTAAACAGAGATAAAAAGGCAAATAGATCACAACAAAATGAAAATTTTAGAGTTTATGTATGCAAAAAAATTAAAAAAACAACAAATGTAAATAAAGAAAGTTCAACCCTAAAAGCTTGGAATTTTATAAGAAAGAGATTTCTAATTGACCCTACACATGTTTTAAATATGGATATGCATGTTTGAAACATGTTAAAGATGCAAATGACCTATGGGCTCCAGATCTCATGAAATTCTCAAGTGAACATGCGGTGGGATATTTACCAGAGTCAAACAAACCATTTTGATGCCCATTTAAAAATAAGCTGACATAACAATCATAGATGATTATCTTGTTATTTATCGGTCAATCATGCATACTGGTCTATATTTTTGTATGAAATAGCATATCGATTAGGAGTCAACACCCAGTTACAAATCCTCCGCCACCCCCTTTTTCTCGACAATTGCAAAACCTAATATATAAAAATTAAAAAGAGTTTGCCATCCCTAAAAATTACGGACACTTTTTTGAATTATCTCTCTCAACATTTGTGCATTTCCAATTTAGATGTATACTTTTTTCGTAAATCAAAACCTGAGTTTTCACTTTTCCCTTCATCCCAAAACAAAGAGTAAAAAAGGAAAATAGATCACAATAAAATGAAAAATTTAGACTATATATATGAAAAAAATTTAAAACAAAAACAAATGTAAGTAAAGAAAATTTATTCACACACCACAAATGAACACAAAAGTTTTGATATCCAAGTTTGTGAAATTCCACTTGTTGAACCCTAATAGTTTGAAATTTTAGAAGAAAGAGATTTCTAAATGATCCTACACATATTTTAAATATGGATATACATGCTTGAAATATGTTAAAGATTCAAATTACCTATGGGATCGAAACCTCATTAAATTCACAAGTGAACGTGCGGTGGGATATTTACCCGAGTCAAACAAGTCATTATTTTGCCCATTTATTTAAAGCTAACCTAGCAATCATTGATGATTGTAATGTGATTTATCGGTCAATCATGAGTAACGGGCTATATTTTTGTAAGAAATGACTTATGGATTGGGAGTCAATACTCAATTAAATATTACCTGCCTCCGCCTGTTCCTAATGATTGCTAAACCGAATACATAAAAACAAGAAAGTGTTTGCAATCCCTAAAAAATTCGGGCACTTTTTGGAATTATCTCTCTCTACAATTGTGCATTTCAATTTTAGATGTATACTTTTTTCTTGAATCTAAAATTGAGTTTTCACTTTAAACTTTTCCCTTTATCTCATAAACTAAAGAATAAAAAGGCAAATAGATCACAGCATAATGAAAATTTTAGAGTTTATGTCGGCAAAAAAATTAAAACAACAACAAATGTAAGTAAATAAAATTTATTCTCACACCACAAATGAACACAAAATGTTTTATATCCAAGTTTGGGTAATTCCACTAGTTCAACCCTAATTGCCTAGAATTTTATAAGAAAGAGATTTCCAATTGATCCTTCACATATTTTAAATATGGAAATACATGCTTGAAACATGTTAAAGATGCAAATGACCTATGGGATCCAAAACTCATTAAATTCCCAAGTGAACGTGCGATGGGATATTTACCCGAGTCAAACAAGTCATTATTTTACCCATTTAAATAAAAGCAGACCTAACAATCATAAATGATTGTAATGTGATATATCTGTCAATCATGCGTAATGGGCTATATTTTTGTAAGGAATAAATTAAGGGTTGGGAGTCAACACCCAGTTAAAAATCACATGCCTCCCACTTTTCCCGACGATTGCAAAACTTAATACATAAAAACAAGAAAGAGTTCGCAATCCCTAAAAATTTTGAGCACTTTTTAGAATTATATCTCTCTACAATTGTGCATTTCCTTTTTAGATGTATTTTTTGTCTGAAATAAAAATTAGAGTCTTCACTTTTCCCTTTATCTTGTAAACAAAAAAATAAACAGGCAAATAGATCACAGCAAAATAAAAATTTTAGAGTTTATGTATGCAAAAAATTTAAAAAACAACAAATGTAAGTAAAGAAAATTTTTTCACAGACCACAAATGAACACAAAAGTTTTGATATCCAAGTTAGGGAAATTCCACTAGATTGAATTTTTTTAAGAAAGAGATTTCTATTTTTTCCTACACCTATTTTAAATATGGATATGAATGCTTGAAACATGTGAAATATGCAAATGACTTATGGGATCCAAACCTCACTAAATTGTCAAGTGAACGTGCGGTGGTATATTTACCCTAGTCAAACAAGACATTATTTTGCTCATTTACAAAAATGCTAACCTAACAATCATAGATGATTGTAAAGTGATTGATCGGTCAATCATGCATAACGGGATATATTTTTGTTAGAAATGACTTACGGATTGGGAGTCAACACTTAGTTAAAAATCCCTTGCCTCCCCCCTTTTCCTGACGATTGTGAAACCTAAAATATAAAAACTAGAAATAGGTAGCAATCCCTAAAAAAGTATGGAAGTTTTTTGGAATTATCTCTCTACATTTGTGCATTTCGTGTTTAGATGTATACTTTTTTCATAAATCAAAACGTGAGTTTTCATATTTTCCTTCATCTCGTAAACAGAGATAGAAAGGCAAATAGATCACAACAAAATGAAAATTTTAGAGTTTATGTATGCAATAAATTTTAAAAACAACAAATGTAAGTAAAGAAAGTTGAACCCTAATAACTAGGAATTTTATAAGAAAGAGATTTGTAATTGACCCTACACATGTTTTAAATATGGATATGCATGCTTGAAACAGGTTAAAGAAACAAATGACGTATGGGATCTAGACCTCATGAAATTCTGAAGTGAACGTGTGGTGGGATATTTACCCGAGTCAAACAAGCCATTATTATGCCCATTTACACAAACGCAGATCCTACAATCATAGATGATTGTCATGTGATTTATCGGTCAATCTTGAGTACTGGGCTGTATTTTTGTTAGAAATGACTTATGGACTGGGAGTTAACACTCAATTAGAAATCCTGTACCTCCCCCATTTCCTGACGATTGTGAAACCTAATATATAAAAATTAGAAAGTGTTTGCAAACCTTAAAAGTTACGGACACTTTTTTGAATTATCTCTCTGTACATTTGTGCAATTCCAATTTAGATGTATACATTTTTCTTAAATCAAAACCTGACTTTTCACTTTTCCCTTTACGTCAAAACAAATAGATAAAAAGGCTAATAGATCGCAATAAAATGAAAATTTTAGAGTTTATGTATGTAAAAACTTTAAAAAACCAACAAATGTAAGTAAATAAAATTTATTCACACACCACAAATGAAGACAAAAGTTTTGATATCCAAGTTTGGGAAATTCGACTAGTTCAACCGTAATAGCTTGGAATATTTTAAGAAAGAGATTTCTAGTTGATCCTACACATGTTTTAAATATGGATATGCATGCTTGAATCATGTTAAAGATACAAATGACCTATGGGATCCAAACTTCATTAAATTCTCTAGTGAACGTGTGGTAGTATATTTACCCTAGTCAAACAAGCCATAATTTTGCCCATTTAAAAAAAAGCTAACCTTACAATCATAGACGATTGTAAATTGATTTATTGGTCAATCATGCGTAACGGAATATATTTTTGTTAGAAATGACTGTGGATTGGGAGTCAACACTTAGTTAAAAATCCCCCGCCTCCCCCTTTTCTTGACGATTGTGAAACCTAATATATAAAAACTAGAAAGAGTTAGCCATCCCTACAAATTACAGAAATTTTTTGGAATTATGTCTCTCTACATTTGTGTATTTCCATTTTTCATGTATACTTTTTTCATAAATCAAAATGTGAGTTTTCACTTTTCCCTTTATCTTGTAAACATAGATAAAAGGCAAATAGATCACAACAAAATGAAAATTTTAGAGTTTATGAATGCAAAAAAATTAAAACAACAACAAATGTATGTAAAGAAAGTTCAACCCTAATAGCTTGGAATTTATTAGAAAGAGATATCTAATTGACCCTACACATGTTTTAAATATGGATATGCATGTTTGAAACATGTTAAAGATGCAAATGACGTATGGGATCCTGAGCTCATGCAATTCTAAAGTGAACATGCGGTGGGATATTTATCCGAGTCAAACAAGGCATAATTATGCCAATTAAAAAAAAGATGAACTAACAATCATAGATGATTGTCATGTAATTTATCAGTCAATCATGTGTAATGGTCTATATTTTTGTTAGAAATAACTTATCAATTAGAAGTCAACACTCACTTAGAAATACTCCGCCTCCCCCACTTCCCGATTATTGCAAAACCTAATATATAAAAATTAGAAAGAGTTTGAAATCCCTAAAAATTACTGAAAATTTTTGGAATTATCTCTCTCTACATTTGTGTATTTCAAATTTATATGTATAATTTTTTCTTAAATCAAAACATGAGTTTTCACTTTTCCCTTTATCTCAAAACAAAGAGATTAAAAGGCAAATAGATTACAACAAAATGAAAATTTTAGAGTTTATATATGCAAAAATTTTAAAACAACAACAAATGTAAGTAAAGAAAATTTATTCACACACCACAAATGAACACAAAAGTTTTGATATCCAAGTTTGGGAAATTCCACTTCTTCAACCCTAATAGCTTGTAATTTTAGAAGAAAGTGATTTCTAATTGATCCTTCACATATTTTAAATATGGATATACATGCTTGAAACATGTTAAAGATGGAAATGACCTATGGGATCCAAACCTCATTAAATTCTCAAGTGAACATCGGTAGGATATTTATCTGAGTCAAACAAGTCATTATTTTGCCCATTTAAATAAAAGCTGACCAAACAATTGACCGATAAATCACATTACAATCATAGATGATTGTAATGTGATTTATCGGTCAATCCTTCGTAATGGGCTATATTTTTATAATAAATGACTTATGGATTGGGAGTTAACACTCAGTTAAAAATCCCTTGCCTCCCCCTTTTCCAGACGATTACGAAACCAAATACATAAAACCAAGAAAGAGTTTGCAATCCCTAGAAATTTCCAACTCTTTTTGGAATTATTTCTCTCTACAATTGTGAATTTCAATTTTAGATGTATTCTTTTTTGTTAAATCAAAACTAGAGTTTGCACTTTTCCCTTTATCTCGTAAACAAAAAAGTAAAAAGTCAAATAGATCACAGCAAAATAAAAAATTTAGAGCTTATGTATGCAAAAAATTTAAAACAACAACAAATGTAAGTAAATAAAATTTATTCACACACCACAAATGAACACAAAAGTTTTGATATCCAAGTTTTGGAAATTCCACTAGTTCAACCCTAATTGCTTGAAATGTTTTATGAAAAAAATTTCTAGTTGTTCCTCCACATGTTTTAAATATGGATATACATACTTGAAACATGTTAAATATGAAAATGACTTATGGGATCCAAACCACATTAAATTCTCAAGTGAACGTGCGGTGGTAAATGTACCCTAGTGAAACAAGCCATTATTTTGCCCATTTAAAAAAATGCTAACGTAACAATCATAGATGATTGTAAAGTGATTTCTCGGTCAATCATGCGTAATGGGAAATATATTTGTTTGAAATGATTTATGGATTGGGAGTGAACAGTCAGTTAAAAATCCCTTGCCTCCCCCTTTTCCCGACGATTCTGAAACCTAATATATAAAAACTAGGGAGAGTTAGCAATCCCTAAAAATTATGCAAACTTTTTGGAATTATCTCTCTCTACATTTGTGCATTTCCATTTTAGATGTATACTTTTTTCATAAATCAAAACATGAGTTTTCAAATTTTCCTTTATCTCGTCAATAGAGATAGAAAGGCAAATAGGTCACACCAAAATGAAAATTTTAGAGTTTATGTATGCAAAAAAATTAAAACAACAACAAATGTAAGTAAAGAAAGTTCAACCCTAATTGCTTGGAATTTGATAAGAAAGAGATTTCTAATTGGCCCTACACATATTTTAAATATGGATATGCATGCTTAACACATGTTAAAGATACAAATGACCTATGGGATCCAGACCTCATGAAATTCTCAAGTGAACGTTCAGTGGGATATTTACTTGAGTCAAACAAGCCATTATTTTCACCATTTACAAAAAAGCTGACCTAACAATAATAGATGATTGTAAAGTGATTTACCGGTCAATCATGTGTAACGAGCTATATTTTTGTAAGAAATGACTTATGGAATTGGAGTCAACACTCAGTTAAAAATCCCCCGCCTCCCCCTTTTCCCGACAATTGTGGAACCTAATATATAAATAGTTGAAATATTTTGATATCCATAAAAATTACAAAAATGTTTTGGAATTATCTCTCTTTAAATTTGTGTTTTTCCAATTTAGATGTATTATTTTTTCTGAAATCAAAACTTGAGTTTTCACTTTTGCCTTTATCTCGTAAACAAAGAGATAAAAAGGCCATTAGATCACAACAAAATTAAAATTTTAGAGTTTATGTATGCAAAAAATTTCAAACAACAACAAATGTAGATAAAGAAAATTTACTCACACACCACAAATGAACACAAAAGTTTTGATATACAAGTTTTGGAAATTCCACTCGTTCAACTCTAATAGCTTGGAATTTTATAAGAATGGTATTTCTAATTGATCCTACACTTGTTTTAAATATGGATATGTATGCTAGAAACATATTAAAGATTCAAATGACTTGTTGGATCCATACCTCATTAAATTCTCAAGTGAACGTGCGGTGGTATATTAACCTAGCCAAACAAGCCATTATTTTTTCCATTTACAAGAAAGCCTACCTAACCATCATATATGACTGTATAGTGATTTATCAGTCAATCATACGTAACGGGATATATTTTTGTAAGAAATTACTTCTGGATTGGGAGTCAACACTTAGTTAAAAAATCCCATGCCGCCCCTTTTCCCGACGATTACGAAACCTAATATATAAAAACTAGAAAGAGTTTGCAATTCCTGAAAATTATAGAAACTTTTTGGAATTATCTCTCTCTACATTTGTGCATTTCCATTTTAGAAGTATACTTTTTTCATAAATCAAAACATGAGTTTTCAGAAATCTACACATGTTTTAAATATGGATATGCATGCTTGAAACTGGTTATAGAAACAAATGACCTATGGGATCCAGACCTCATGAAATTCTGAAGTGAACGTCTGGTGGGATATTTACCCGAGTCAAACAAGCCATTATTATGCCCATTTACACAAATGCCGACCTAACAATCATAGATGATTGTCATGTGATTTATCGGTCAATCTCTAGTAATGGGCTATATTTTTGTAAGAAATAACTTATGGACTGGGAGTCAACACTCAGTTAGAAATCCTGCACGTCCCCCATTTCCTGACGATTGCGAAACCTAATATAAAAATTTTTGAAAGAATTTGCAATCCCTAAAAGTATCGGACACTTTTTTGAATTATCTCTCGCTACATTTGTGCAATTCCAATTTAGATGTATATATTTTTCTTAAATCAAAACCTGATTTTTCACTTTTCCCTTTATCTTGAAACAAATAGATAAAAAGGCAAATCAATCACAATAAAATGAAAATTTTAGAGTTTATGTATGCAAAAATTTTAAAACAACAACAAATGTAAGTAAAGAAAATTTATTCACACACCACAAATGAAGACAAAAGTTTTGATATCCAAGTTTGGGAAATTCGACTTGTTCAACCCTAATAGCTTGGAGTTTTTTAAGAAAGTGATTTCTAATTGATCCTACACATGTTTTAAAATTGATATGCATGCTTGAATCATGTTAAAGATGCAAATGACCTATGGGATCCAAACCTCATTAAATTCTCAAGTGAATGTGCGGTGGTATATTTACCCTAGTATAACAAGCCATTATTTTGCCCATTTAAAAAAAGCCAACCTAACAATCATAGATCATTTTAAAGTGATTGATCGATCAATCATGCGTAACGGGATATATTTTTGTTAGAAATGACTTGGGGATTGGGAGTCAACACTCAGTTAAAAATCCCCCGCCTCCCCCTTTTCTCGACAATTGTGAAACCTAGTATATAAAACCTAGAAAGAGTTAGCAATCCCTAAAAATTACAGAAAATTTTCTGAATTATATATATCTACATTTGTGTATTTCCATTTTTGATTTATACTTTTTTCATAAATCAATATGTGAGTTTTCATTTTTCCCTTTATCTCGTAAATAGAGATAAAAACGCAAATAGATCACAACAAAATGAAAAGTTTAGAGTTTATGAATGCAAAAAAAAAAAAAAAAAACAACAACAAATGTATGTAGAGAAAGATCAACCCTAATAACTTGGAATTTATAAGAAAGTGATTTCTAATTGACCCTACACATGTTTTAAATATGGATATGCATGCTTGAAACATGTTAAAGATGCAAATGACCTATGCGATCCAGATCTCATGAGATTCTAAAGTGAACGTGCGGTGGGATATTTACCCGTCAAACAAGCCTTAATTATCCCGATTTTAAAAAAAAGAAGATCTAACAATCATAGATGATTGTCATGGAATTTATCGGTCAATCATGCGTAATGGTCTATATTTTTGTTAGAATAACTTATAAATTAGAAGTCAACACACAGTTAGAAATTCTCCCCCTCCCCCTTTTCCCGACGATTGCAAAACCTAATATATAAAAATAACAAAGAGTTTGAAATCCCTAAAATTTAATGACACTTTTTGGAATTATCTCTCTCAACATTTGTGCATTTCCAATTTATATGTATACTTTTTTCTTAAATCAAAACGTTAGTTTTCACTTTTCCCTTTATCTAAAAAAAAAGAGATTAAAAGGCAAATAGATTACAACAAAATGAAAATTTTAGAGTTTATATTTGCTAAAATTTTAAAACAACAACAAATGTAAGTAAAAAAAATTTATTCACACACCACAAATGAACACAAAAGTTTTGATATCCTAGTTTGGGAAATTCCACTTGTTCAACCCTTATAGCTTGCAATTTTAGAAGAAAGAGATTTCTAATTGAACCTTCACATATTTTAAATATAGATATACATGCTTGAAACATGTTAAAGATGGAAATGACCTATGGGATCCAAACCTCATTAAATTCTCAAGTGAACGTGCGGTGGGATATTTACCTGAGTCAAACAAGTCATTATTTTTCCCATTTAAATAAAAGCTTACCAAACAATCATAGATGATTTTAATATGATTTATCGGTCAATCATGCGTAACGGGCTATATTTTTATAAGAAATGACTTATGGATTGGGATTCAACACTCAGTTAAAAATCCCTCGCCTCCCCCTTTTCCCAACGATTGCGAAACCGAATACGTAAAAACAAGAAAGAGTTTGCAATCCCTAAAAATTTTGGGAACTTTTGGAATTATCTCTCTCTACAATTGTGCATTTCCATTTTAGATGTATACTTTTTTCTTAAATCAAAACTAGAGTTTTCACTTTTCCCTTTATCTTTAAAAAAAAAAGTCAAATAGATCACTACAAAATGAAAATTTTAGAGTTTATGTATGCAAAAAATTTAAAACAACAACAAATTTAAGTAAAAAAAAAAATTATTCACACACCTCAAATGAACACAAAATTTTTTTATTTAAGTTTTTGAAATTCCACTAGTTTAACCCTAATTGCTTGAATTTTTTTTAGAAAGAGATTTCTATTTGTTCCTACACATGTTTCAAATATGAATATGCATGCTTGAAACATGTTAAAGATGAAATTGACTTATGGGATCTAAACCTCATTAAATTCTCGAGTGAACGTGCGGTAATATATTTACCCTAGTCAAACAAACCAATATTTTGCCCATTTACAAAAATGCTAACCTAACAATCATAGATGATTCTAAAGTGATTTCTCGGTCAATCATGCATAACGGGATATATTTTTGTTTGAAAAGACTTGTGAATTGGGAGTCAACACTCAGTTAAAAGTCCCATGCCTCCCCCTTTTCCCGACGATTGCGAAACCTAATATATAAAAACTAGGGAGAGTTAGCAATCCCTAAAAATTACAGAAACTTTTTGGAATTATCTCTCTGTACTTTTGTGCATTTCCATTTTAGATGTATACTTTTTTCATAAATAAAAATGTGAGTTTTCACTTTTCCCTTTATCTCGTAAATAGAGATAAAAAGGTCAAATAGATCACAACAAAATGAAATTTTTAGGAAAGTTCAACTCTATTAGCTTGGACTTTTATAAGAAAGAGATTTCAAATTGACCCTACACATGTTTTAAATATGGATATGCATGCTTGAAACATGTTTAATATACAAATGACCTATAGGATCCAGACGTCACGAAATTCTCAAGTGAATGTGCGGTGGGATATTTACCCGAGTCAAACAAGTCATTATTTTCACCATTTACCAAAAAGCTGACCTAACAATCATAGATGATTGTCATGTGATTTATCGGTCAATCATGCATAACGGGCTATATTTTTGTGAGAAATGACTTATGGTTTGGGAGTTAACACTCAGTTAAAAATCCATTGCCTCCCCCTTTTCTCGACGATTGCGAAACCGAATACATAAAAACAAGAAAGAGTTTGCAATCCCTAAATATTTCAGGCACTTTTTGGAATTATCTCTCTCTACAATTGTGCATTTCCATTTTAGATGTATACTTTTTTCTTAAATCAATACTTTAGTCTTCACTTTTCCCTTTATCTCGTAAATTAAAAAATAAAAAGGCAAATAGATGACAACAAAATGAAAATTTTCGAGTTTATGTATGCGAGAAATTTAAAACAACTACAAATGTAAGTAAAGAAAATTTATTCACACACCACAAATGAACACAAAAGTTTTGATATCATAAGTTTTGGAAATTCAACTAGTTCAACCCTAATATGTTGAAAGTTTTTAAGAAAGAGATTTCTATTCGTTCCTACACATGTTTTAAATATGGATATGCATGCTTGAAACGTGTTAAAGATGCAAATGACTTATGGGGTCCAAACCACATTAAATTCTCAAGTGAATGTGTAGTGGGATATTTACCAGTGTTAGATAAGCCATTATTTTTCCCATTTACAAAAAAGTTGACCTAACAATCACTGATGATTTTAAAGTGATTTATCGGTCAATCATGCCTAACAGGCTATATTTTTGTGAGAAATGCCTTATGGATTGGGAGTCAACACTCTGTTAAAAATCTCCTAGCTCCCCTTTTCCCAACGATTGCAAATATTAATATAAAAAAAACTAGAAAAAGTTTGTAATCCCTAAAAATTATTGACACTTTTTTGGAATTATCTTTCTCCAAATTTGTGTTTTTCCATTTTAGTTATATACATTTTCCTAAATCAAAACCTGAGTTTTCACTTTTCCTTTTATCTAGTAAACAAAGACATAAAAAGGTAAATAGATCACAACAAAATAAAAATTTTAGAGTTTATATATGCAAAATATTTAAAACAACCAGAAATGTAAGTAAAGAAAATTTATTCACACAATACAAATGAAGACAAAAGTTTTGATATCCAATTTTGGGAAATTCCACTTGTTCAACCCTAATAGCTTGGAATTTTATAAGAAAGAGATTTCTAATTGACCCTACACATGTTTTAAATATGGATATTCATGCTTGAAACATGTTAAAGATGCAAGTCACCTATTGGATCCAAACCTCATTAAATTCTCAAGTGAACGTGTGTTGGGATATTTACCCGAGTCAAACAACCCACTATTTTGCCCATTTAAAAAAAAGCTGACCTAACAATCATAAATGATTGTAAAGTGATTTATCTGTCAATCATGTTTAACCGTCTATATTTTTGTAACAAATGACTTATGGATTGGGAGTCAACACTCAGATAAAAATTCCCCACCTCCCCGTTTTCCCAACGATTGCGAAACCTTGTAGATAAAAACAAGAAAGAGTTTGCAATCCCTAAAAATTACGAACACTTTTTCAAATAATAAAATTTGTGCATTTCCATTTTAGATGTGTACTTTTTTCTTATATCAAAACTTGAGTTTTCACTTTTCCCTTTTTCCCGTAAACAAAGAGATAAAAAGGCAAATAAACCACAACCAAATGAAAATTCTAGAGTTTAGGTTTGCAAAAAATTTAAAACAACAAAAAATGTAAGTAAAGAACATTTATTCACACACCACAATTGAACACAAAAGTTTTCATATGCAAGTTTGGCAAATTCCACTAGTTCAGCCGTAATAGCTTGGAATTATATAAGAAAGAGATTTCTAATTGATCATACACATATTTGACATTTGGATATGCATGCTAGAAACATGTTAAAGTTGAAAATGACCATTGGGATCCAAACATCATTAAATTCTCAAGTGAACGTGCGTTGGGATATTTACCCGGGTCAAACAAGCGACTATTTTGCCGATTTACAAAAACGTTGACCAAACGATCATTGATGATTGTAAGGTGATTTATCGGTTAATCAAGTGTAAAGGGCTATATTTTTGTAAGAAATGACTTATGGATTGGGAGTCAACACTCAGTTAAAATCCCCCGCCTCCCCCTTTTTTCGACAATTGAGAAACCTAATATATAAACACTAGAAAGAGTTTGCAATCCCTAAAAATTACAGGCACTTTTTGGAATTATCTCTCTCTACATTTTTTGAATTTCCATTTTAGATGTATACTTTTTTCTTGAATCAAAACTTGAGTTTTCACTTTTCCCTTTATCTCATAAACAAAGCGATAAAAAGGTAAATAGATAAAAAAAATGAAAATTTAGAGTTGATGTATGCAAAATATTTAAAACAACAACAAATATAAGTAAATAAAATTTACTCACACACCACAAATGAATACAAAAGTTTTGATATCCAATTTTGAGAAATTCCACTAGTTCAACCCTAATTGCTTGGAATTTTATCAGAAAGAGATTTCTAATAGATCCTACTCATGGTTATAATATTGATATGCATGCTTGAAAGATGTTAAGTGAACGTGCGTTGGGATATTTACTCGAGTCTAACAAGCCACTATTTTGCCCATTTACAAAAAAAACTAACCTAACAATCATAGATGATTGTAAAGTGATTTATCAGTCAATCATGCATAATGGACTATAGTTTTTTAAGAAATGACTTATGGATTGGGACTCAGCTTTCAGTTAAAAATCCCTCGACTCCCCCTTTTCCCGATGATTGGGAAACCTAATATATAAAAACTAGAAAGTGTTTGCAATCCCTAAAAATTACAGATACTTTTTGTAAATCACATTCTCTCTATATTTGTGTATTTCCATTTTAGATGTATACTAATTTTTTAAATAAAAAATTGAGTTTTTACTTTTCCCTTTATCTTGTAAAAAAAGAGATAAAAAGGCAAATAGATCACAACAAAAATAAAATTTTAGAGTTTATTTATGCAAAAAAAATTAAAACAACATCAAATGTAAGTAACAAAAAAATTATTTACACACCAGAAATGAACACAAAAGTTTTGATATCCTAGTTTTGGAAATTCCACTAGTTCAAACCTAATAGCTTGAAATTTTATATGAAAGAAATTTCTAATTGATCCTACACATGTTTTAAATATGGATATGCATGCTTGAAACATGTTAAAGATGCAAATGACCTATGGGATCCAAACCTCATTAAATTCTCAAGTGAACGTGCCTTGGGATATTTACCTGAGTCAAACATGCTAGTATTTTGTCCATTTACAAAAATGCTGACCATACAATCTGTTATGGTCTTGGGGTTAAGTACATATGCCTTCCGCTCCTAAAAAGCCGGTCTTTTGGGTAGCATTGGCTAGGTTCTATACACCTTGGTATTAGAGCAGGTCAATATGGGAGAATTATCCACCAACACCGAGTTTCTTGCTAGCTTCAGAGAAGTGATGCACGCTGAGAGAGAACAGAGCTGCGCCAGAGCAACAACAACTAGAGAGAGAAATCCAAAGAGTGTTTGGTTACATTGCTGGATAGTAGAGTCGCCAAACAGGTACAATTACAATTCAAAAATTTGTCTCATAGATTATATGATATAGTTGGGGGAAGAAGCCCCAACCCACGAGATGGGTAAAGGGGCCCTACGCCCAGTCATGGGCACCAGTATGTTGGGCGCACAGAGCCTCCAGCGATAGGGGGAATTTTAGTCAGGAAGAAGGGACAATCCCGAGGTAAACTAAATTTGAATTTCCAATTTTTAAGGGATCAGAGGACCCACTGATATGGCTCTACAGATGTGAGAAATGTTTTCTCATCAACGAACTGTAGACAGTGACAAAGTGGGACTGGCCACCTTCCACATGCTCGATGAAGTGCAGCTATAGGGCCATCAGATAGAATTGGAGTATCCCGATTTGAATTGGAAGGAATTCAAGGATTTTTGCTCCATCCAATTTGGGCATCCTGCTCAAAAAAATCCCCTAAGGGACTTGGTGTTGCTACGTGGAACGGGCACGGTTGAACAGTACCAAAAGGCCTTCCAAGAAAAATTGGCCAGGGCCAGTAAGGTAGTAAGAGTGGACTAGCAAGTCAGCTTGTTCACAACGGGCTTGACAGAGGCCCTCTGAAGTGGAGCTCCTTGCTCCGACCAATCTGGATAGAGCAATGAATTTGGCCAGAGCACTTGAAGCCAAGAAAAAATTTCATGCACGCAAACCTCCCTGGCAGGAAGGAAGACAGCCTGCAGGCACTCCACACACAACACCACCATGGCGCAATTCAGACACTTCAAGTTCTCCTCAAGCTCCCAAGACAAGTCCATCTCAACCGACATTCATCAGGAAATTGAACAGGGCAGAGATGGAAGACAGAAGGTCCCGAGGCTTATGCTATAACTGTGATGAAAAATATTTCTTTGGACATCAATGCCAGAAACTGTTTTGGTTAGAAGTGGATAATGATGAGGAGGAAGCACCTGAAAGCCAAGAGCCAGTGGAAGAAGAAAAAGAAGCTGAAATTTCTCTCCACGCCATTACAGGTCTATAATCCACCAAGACTATGCAACGGTGTGCCCACGTCAATGATCAACCACACCTCATCTTCAAATGTAAAGTGATTTATCGGTCAATCATGCGTAATGAGCTATATTTTTGTAAGAAATAACTTATGCATTGGGAGTCCACACTCAGTTAAAAATCCCTCGCCTCCCCCTTTTCTCGACGATTGTGAAACCTCATATATAAAAACTAGAAAGAGTTTGCAATCCATAAAACTTATGGACACTTTTTGGAATTATCAATATCTACATTTATGCATTTTATTTTTTATGTATACTTTTTTCTTAAATATAAACATGAGTTTTCACTTTTCCTTTTATCTCGTAAACAAAGAGATAAAAAGACAAATAGATTAGAAAAAAAAATTTAGAGTTTATGTATGCAAAAAATTTAAAACAACAACAAAAGTAAGTAAATAAAATTTATTCACACACCACAAATGAACACAAAAGTTTTCATATCCAAGTTTTGGAAATTCCACTAGTTCAACCCTAATAGCTTGTAATTTTATAAGAAATAGATTTCAAATTGATCCTACACATGTTTTAATTAAGGTTGTCCATGCTTGAAACATGTTAAAGATGCAAATGACCTATAGGATCCAAACCTCCTTAAATTCTCAAGTGAACGTGCATTAGGATATTTACCCGAGTCTAACAAGTCATTATTTTTCCCATTTACAAAAAAGTTGACCTAACAATCATAGATTATGGTAAAGTGATTTATTAGTAAATCATGCGTAATGGGCAATATTTTTGTAAGAAATGACTTAAGGATTGGGAGTCAACACTCAGTTAAAAATCCCCCACCTCCCCCTTTTTCCAACGCTTGTGATACCTAATATATAAAAACCAAAAAAAATTAGCAATCCCTAAAAATTATGAAAACTTTTGGGAATTATCTCTCTCTATATTTGTGCATTTCCATTTTAGATGTATACTTTTTTCTTAAATCAAAACATGAGTTTTCAATTTTCCCTTTATCTCGTAAACAAAGATATAAAAAGGCCAATCGATCTCAACAAAATGAAAATTTTAGAGTTTATGTATGCAAAAAATTTAAAACAACAACAAATGTAAGTAAAGAAAATTTATTCATACACCACAAATGAACACAAAAGTTTTGATATCCAAGTTTAGGAAATTCCAATAGTTCGACCCAAATAGCTCGGAATTTGATTGGAAAGAGATTTCTAATTGATCCTACACATGTTTTAAATATATATATATATATATATATATATATATATATATATATATATATATACATGCTTGAAACATGTTAATGATGCAAATGACCTACGGGATCCGAACTTTAATAAATTCTGAAGTGAACGTGTGTTGGGATATTTACCTGAGTCAAACAAGCCACTATTTTGTCCATTTACAAAAAAGCTTACCTAACAATCATAGATGATTGTAAAGTGATTTATCGGTCAATCATGCATAACGGGGTAAATTTTTGTAAGAAATGACTTATGGATTGGGAGTCAACACTTAGTTAAAAATCCCCCGCCACCCCCCTTTCCCAACGATTGTGAAACCTGATATATAAAAAACTAGAAATTGTTTGCAATCCCTAAAAATTATGGACACTTTTAGAAATTATCTGTCTCTACATTTGTGCATTTCCATTTTAGATGTATACTTTTTTCTTCAAAGAAAACTTGAGTTTTCACTTTTCCCTTTATCTTGTAAACAAAGAGATAAAAAGGCAAAAAGATCACAACATAATGAAAATTTTAGAGTTTATGTATGCAAAAATTTTAAACAACAACAAATGTAAGTAAAGAAATTTTATTCACACAATAGAAATGAACGCAAAAGTTTTTATATCCAAGTTTAGGAAATTCCACTAGTTCAACCCTAATAGCTTGGAATTTTATAAGAAAGAAATTTCTAATTGATCTTACACTTGCTTTAAATAGGTATATGCATGCTTGAAACATATTAAAGATTCAAAGGACTTATCCGATCCAAACCTCATTAAATTCTCAAGTGAACGTGCGGTGGGATATGTACCCGAGTCAAACAAGCCATTATTTTGCCCATTTAAAAAAAAAGCTGACCTAACAATCACAGATGACTATGAAGTGATTTATCGGTCAATCATGCGTAACGGGCTATATTTTGTAAGAAATGACTTATGCTCCCCCTTTTTCCTGACGATTGCGAAACCAAATATATAAAAACTAGAAAGAGTTTGCAATCACTAAAAATTTCTGGCACTTTTTGGAATTATCACTCTCTACATTTGTGCATTTCTATTTTAGTTGTATAATTTTTTCTTAAATCAAAACCTGGGATTTCAGTTTTCCTTTTATCTCGTAAACAAAGACATAAAAAGGTAAATAGATCACAACAAAATGAAAATTTTAGAGTTTATATATGCAAAATATTTAAAACAACCAGAAATGTAAGTAATGAAAATTTATTCACACAATACAAATGAAGACAAAAGTTTTGATATGCATGTTTGGGAAATTCCACTAGTTCAACCCTAATAGCTTAAAATTTTATAAGAAAGATATTTCTAATTGATCTAACACATGTTTTAAATATGGATATGTATGCTTGAAGCATGTTAAAGACGCAAATGACCTATGGGATCCAAACCTAATTAAATTCTCTAGTGAACATGCGGTGGGATATTTACCTGAGTCAAACAAGCCACTATTTTGTCCATTTGAAAATAAAAGCTGCCCAAAAAATCATAGATGATTTTAAAGTGATTTATCGGTCAATCATGCGTAACGGGCAATATTTTTGTCAGAAATGACTTATGGAATGGGAATCAACACTCAGTTAAAAATCCCCCACCTCCTCTTTTTCCCATCGTTTGCGAAACACAATATATAAAAACATGAAAGAGTTTGCAATCCATAAAAATTACTGGCACTTTTTCAAATTATCTCTCTCTACAATTGTGCATTTCCATTTTAATTGTATAATTTTTTCATAAAACAAAACCGGAGTTTTCAATTTTCCCTTTATCTCGTAAACAAAGAAATTAAAAGGGAACTAGATCACAACAAAATTAAAATTTTAGAGTTTATGTATGCAAAAAATTTTAAACAACAACAAATGTAAGTAAAGAAAATTTATTCACACACCTCAAATGAACTCAAAAGTTTTGATATCCTAGATTGGGAAATTCCACGAGTTCAACCCTAATAGAATGGTATTTTAAAAGAAAGAGATTTCTAATTGGTCCTACACATGTTTTAAATATGAATATGCATGCTTGAAATATGTTAAAGATGCAGATGACCTATGGGATCGAAACTTCATTAAATTCTCAATTGAACGTGCAGTGGAATATTTGTCCGAGTAACACAGGCCATTATTTTGCACATTTACAAGAAAGCAAACCTTACCATCATAGATATTTTTCAAGTGATTTATCGGTCAATCATGCATAACGGGCTATATTTTTGTAGAAAATATCTTATTGATTAGGAATGAACACTGAGTCAAAAATCCCCCACCTCCCCTTTTTCCCAATGATTGCGAAACCTAATATATAGAAACAAGAAAGAGTTTGCAATCCCTAAAAATCATGTGCACTTTTTCGAATTATCTCTCTCTACATTTTTGCATTTCCATTTTAGATGTATTATTTTTTCATAAATCGAAACCTGAGTTTTAACTTTTCTGTTTATCTCGTAAACAAAAAGATAAATTGGCAAATAGATCACAACAAAATGAAAATTTTAGAGCTTATGTAAACAAAATAATTAAAACAACAACAAATGTAAGAAAAGAAAATTTATTCACACACTACAAATGAACACAAAAGTTTTGATATCCGAGTTTGGGAAATTCCACTAGTTCAACCCTAGTAGCATGGAATTTTAAAAGAAAGATATTTCTAATTGATCCTACACATGTTTTAAATATGGATATGCATGGTTGAAACAAGTTAAATATGCAAATGACCTATGGGATCCAAAACTCATTAAATTCGCAAGTGAACTTGCGGTGGGATATTTACCCGAGTCAAACAAACCATTATTTTGCCCAATTACAAGAAAGCTGACCTAACAATAATAGATAATTGTAAAGTGATCTATCGGTCAATCATGCGTAAGGGGATATATTTTGTAAGAAATGACTTATGGATTGGTAGTCAACACTGAAATAAAAATCCTCCGCATCCCCCTTTTTTCGAGGATTGCGAAACCTAATATATAAAAACTACAAAGAATATCCAATCTCTTAAAATTACAGACACTTTTTGGAATTATCTCTATCTACTTTTGAGCATTTCCATTTTATATGTCTAGTTTTTTCTTAAATAAAACTTGAGTTTTCACTTTTCCTTTATCTTGTAAATAAAGAGATAAAAAAGCAAGTAGATCACAACAAAATGAAAATTTTAGAGTTTATGTATGAATTTTTTTAAAAAACAACAACAAATGTAAATAAAGAAAATTTATTCACACATTACAAATGAATGCAAGAGTTTTTGTATCCAAGTTTGGGAAATTCCACTAGTTCAACCCTAATAGCTTGGAATTTTACAAGAAAGAAATTTCTAATTGATCTTACACTTGGTTTAAATATGGATATGCATGCTTGAAACATATTAAAGATGCAAATGGCCTATGGGATCCAAACCTCATTAAATTCTGAAGTGAACGTGCGGTGGGATAAGTACCCGAGTCAAACAAGCCATTATTTTGCCCATTTAAAAAATAGCTGACCTAACAATCACATATGACTGTGAAGTGATTTATCAGTCAATCATGCGTAACGGGCTATATTTTTGTAAGAAATGACTTATGCTCCCCCTTTTTCCTGACAATTACGAAAACTAATATATAAAAACTAGAAAGAGTTTGCAATCACTAAAAATTTCTGGCACTTTTTGGAATTATCACTCTCTACATTTGTGCATTTCCATTTTAGTCGTATAATGTTTTCTTAAATCAAAACCTGGGATTTCACTTTTGCTTTTATCTAATAAACAATTACATAAAAAGGTAAATTGATTATAACAAAATGAAAATTTTAGTGTTCATATGTGCAAAATATTTAAAACAACCAGAAATGTAAGTAAAGAAAATTTATTCACACAATACAAATGAAGACAAAAGTTTTGAAATGCAAGTTTGGGAAATTCCACTAGTTCAACCCTAATAGCATGGAATTTTATTAGAAAGTGATATCTAATTGATCCAACACATGTTTTAAATATGGATATGTATGCTTGAAGCATGTTAAAGATGAAAATGACCTATGGGAACCAAACCTCATTAAATTCTCAAGTGAACGTGTGGTGGGATATTTACCCGAGTCAAACAAGCCAATATTTTGCCCATTTAAAAAAAAAGCTGACCAAATAGTCATTAATGATTTTAAAGTGATTTATCGGTCAATCATGCGTAACGGGCAATATTTTTGTCAGAAATCACTTATGGATTGGGAGTCAAGACTTAGTTAAAAAGCCCCCACCTCCCCCTTTTCCTGACTATTGCGAAGCCTAATATATGAAAAACTAGAAAGAGTTTGCAATCCCTAGAAATTACGGGAACTTTTTGGAATTTTCTCTCTCTACTTTTGTGCATTTCCATTTTAGATGAATATTTTTTTCTTAAATTAAAACCTGAGTTTTCACTTTTCCTTTTATCTCGTAAACAAAGACATAAAAAGGAAAATAGATCATAAAAAAATAAAAATTTTAGAGTTTATCTATATAAAATATTTAAAACAACCAGAAATGTAAGTAAAGAAAATTTATTCACACAATACAAATGAAGACAGAAGTTTTGATATGCAAATTTGGGAAATTCCACTTGTTCAACCCGAAAAGATAGGAATTTTACAAGAAAGCAAATTCAAATTGATCCTAC
Source organism: Aristolochia californica (assembly GCF_029961685.1). Taxonomy (NCBI): domain Eukaryota; kingdom Viridiplantae; phylum Streptophyta; class Magnoliopsida; order Piperales; family Aristolochiaceae; genus Aristolochia; species Aristolochia californica. The sequence continues at coordinate 8,513,019 of NW_027182257.1, forward strand.
ACATGTTTTAAAGAAGCATATGCATGCTTGAAACATGTTAAAGATGCAAATGACCGATGGGATCCAAACCTCATTAAATTCTCAAGTGAACGTGCGATGGAATATTCACCTGAGTCAAACAAGCCATTATTTTGCCCAATTAAAAAAAAGCTGACCAAACAATCATAGATGAATTTAAAGTGATTTATCGGTCAATCATGCGTAACGGGCAATATTTTTGTGAGAAATGACTTATGGATTGGGTGTCAACACTCAGTTAAATATTCCCTGCCACCTCCTTTTCCCGACGATTGTGAAACCTAATATATAAAAACAAGAATGAGATTGCAATCCCTAAAAATTACGGACACTTTTTGGAATTATATATCTCTACATTTTTAAATTTCTATTTTAGATGTATACTTCTTTGATAAATCAAAACTTGAGTTTTCACTTTTCCCTTTATCTTGTAAACAAAGATATAAATAGGCGAATAGATCACAACAAAATGAAAATTTTACAGTTTATGTAAGCAAAAAAATTTAAAACCACAACAAAGGTAAGTAAAGAAAATTTATTCACACACAAAAAATGAACATAAAAGATTTCATATCCAAGTTTTGGAAATTGCACTAGTTCAACCCTAATAAATTGGAATTTTATAATAAAGAGATTTCTAATTGATCTAACACATGTTTTTAATAGGGATATGGATATTTGAAACATGTTAAAGCTGCAAATGACCTATAGGATCCAAACCTCATTAAATTCTCAAGTGAAAGTGCGGTTTGATATCTACCTAAGTCAAACAGGCTATTATTTTGCCCATTTACAAAAAATCTGACCTAACAATCATAGATGATTGTATAGTAATTTATCGGTGAATCATGCGTAATGGGCTATATTTTTGTTAGAAATGTCTTATGGATTTGGTGTCAACACTCAGTTAAAAATCTCTCGCCTCCCCCTTTTCCTCACAATTGCGAAACCTAATAATATATAAAAATTATAGAGAGTTTGCAATCGCTAAAAATTATGGACCCTTTATGGAATTATCTCTCTCTACCTTTGTGCATACCAATTTTAGATGTATACCTTTTTCTTAAATATAAAATTGAGTTTTCTCTTTACCCTTTATCTCGTAAACAAAGTTATAAAAAGGATAATAGATCACAACAAAAAGAAAATTTTAGAGTTTATGTATGCAAAAAAATATAAAACAACTACAAATGTAAGTAAAGAAAAAATATTCACACTCCAAAAATGAACATAAAAGTTTTGATATCCAAGTTAGGGAAATTCCACTAGTTCAACCCTAATAGCTTGGAATTTTATAAGAAAGAGAATTCTAATTGAACCTACACATGTTTTAAATATGGATATGTATGCTTGAAACATATTAAAGATGGAAATGAACTATGGGATCCAAACCTCATTAAATTTTCAATGTGAATGTGCGATGATATATTTACATAAGTCAAACAAGCCATTATTTTGCCCATTTTCAAAATAGCTTACCTAACAATCATAAATGATTGTAAAGTGATTTATTTGTCAATCATGCGTAATGGGCTATATTTTGGTAAGAAATGACTTATGGATTGGGAGTCGACACTCACTTAAAATCCACTGCCTCCCCCTTTTCCCGAAGATTGTGAAACCTAGTATATAAAAAATAGAAAGAGTTTGAAATTTCTAAAAATTACGGCAACTATTTGGAATTATCTCTCTCTACATTTGTGAATTTCCATTTTAGATGCATATGTTTTCTCACACAACAAATGAACACAAAATTTTTGATACACAAGTTTTGGAAATTCCACTAGTTCAACCCTTATAGCTTGGAATTTTATAAGAAAGAGATTTCTAATTGATCCTACACATCTTTTAAATATGGATATGCATGCTTGAAACATGTTAATGATGATAATGACCTATGGGATCCAAACCCCATTAAATTCTCAAGTGAACGTGCGGAGGGATTTTTACACGAGTCAAACAACCCATTATTTTGGCCTTTTACAAAAAAAAAAACATACCTAACAATCATTGATGATTGTAAAGTGATTTAACGGTCAATCATACGTAATGGGCTATATTTTTGTAAGAAAATGTATTCACAAACCAAAAATGAACTCAAAAGTTTTGATATCCAAGTTTGGGAAATTCTACTAGTTCTACCCTAATAGCTTGGAATTTCTTATAAGAAATACATTTCTAATTGATCCTACACATGTTTTAAATGTAAATATGCATGCTTGAAACATGTTAAATACGAAAATGACGAATGGGCACCAAACCTCATTATATTCTCAAGTGAACGTGCCATGAGATATTTAATTGAGTCATACAAGCTATTATTTTGTCCATTTACAAAAAAAACTGACCTAACAACCATAGATGATTGAAAATTGATTTATCGGTCAATAATGATAACGGGCTATATTTTTGTAAGAAATGACTAATGGAATTAGAGTCAACACACAGTTAAAATTCCCCCGCCTCCCCCTTTTCCCAACGATTACGAAAAATAAGATATAAAAACAAGAAAGCGTTTGCAATCCGTAAAAATTATGGTCACTTTTTGGAATTATCTCTCGCTACATTTGTGTATTTCCATTTTTTATGCATACTTTTTTCTTAAATCAAAACTTGAGTTTTCAGTGTTCCCTTTATCTCATAAAAAAAAAGATAAAAAGGCAAATTGATCACAACGAAAAGAAATTTTTAGAGTTTATGTATGCAAAAAAATTTAAAACAACAACAAATGTAAGTATAGAAAATTTATTCACACACCAAAAATGAACACAAATGTTTTGATATACAAGTTTTGAAAATTCCACTAGTTCAACCCTAATAACTTCGAATTTTAAAAGAAAGAGATTTCTTATTGATCCTGCACATGTTTTAAATATGGATATGCATGCTTGAAACATGTTAAAGATTCGAATGACCTATGGGATCCAAACCTCAAAAAATTATCAAGTGAACATACGGTGGGATATTTACATGAGTCAAACAACCCATTATTTTGCCCATTTACAAAAAAATTTACCTGACAAACATAGATGATTGTAAAGTGATTTATCGGTCAATTATACGTAACGGGCTATATTTTTGTAAGAAATGAGTTTGAATTGGGAGTCAACACTCAGTTAAAAATCCCCCACATCCCCCTTTTCCCTGACGATTGTGAAACCTAATATATAAAAACTAGAAAGAGTTTGTAATCCCTAAAAATTACAAACTTTTATGGAATTATCTCTCTCTAAATTTGTGCATTTTGATTTTAGATGCCTACTTTTTTCTTAAATCAAAACTTGAGTTTCCAATTTTCCCTTTATCTCATAAACAAATTGATAAAAAGGCAAATAGATCACAACAAAATAAAAATTTTAGAGTTTAAGTATGTAAAAAATTTAAAACAACAACAAATGTAAGTAAAGAAAATTTATTCACACCACAAATGAACACAAAATATTTGATATACAAGTTTGGGAAATTCCACTAGTTCAACCCTAATAGCTTCGAATTTTATAAGAAAGAGATTTCTAATTGATCCTACACATGTTTTAAATATGGATATGCATGGTTAAAACATTTTAAAGATGCAAATGACCTATGGGATCCAAACCTCATAAAATTCTCAAGTGAACGTACGGTGGGATATTTACCCGAGTCAAACAACCCATTATTTTGCCCATTTACAAAAAAAGCTTACCTAACAATCATAGATGAATGTAAAGTGATTTATCGGTCAATCTTACGTATTGGGCTATATTTTTGTAAGAAATGACTTTGAATTGGGAGTCAACACTCAGTTAAAATCCCCAGCCTCTCCCTTTTCCCGACGATTGTGAAACCTAATATATAAAAACTAGAAAGACTTTGTTTTCCCTAAAAATTACGAACATTTTTTAGAATTATCGCTCTACAATTGTGCCTACCCAAATTAGATGTATATGCTTTTCTTAAATCAAAACTTGACTTTTCACTTTTATCTTTATCTCGTAAACAAAGTTATAAAATAGATCAACAAAATGAAAATTCTAGAGTTTACGTATGCAAAAAAATTTTAAACAACAACCAATGTAAGTAAAGAAAATTTATTCACAAACCAAAAAAATTATTCTACCCTAATAGCTTGGAATTTTATAAGAAAGAGATTTCTATTGATCCTACACATGCTTTAAATATGGATATGCATGCTTGAAACATGTTAAAGATGCAAATGGCCTGTGGTATCCAAACCTCATTAAACTCTAGAGTGAACGTGGGGTGGGATATTTACCTGAGTCAAACATGCCATTATTTTCCCCATCTACAAAAAAAATTTAACCTAACAATCATAGATGATTTTAAAGTGATTTATCGGTCAATCATGCGTAATGGGCTATAGTTTTGGGAGAAATTACTTATGGATTTTGAGTAAAACCTCAGTTAAAAATCCTCTACCTCCCCCTTTTTGCGACGATTGTGAAACCTAATATATAAAAACTAGAAAAAGTTTACAATTCGTAACAGTTTCGAACCCTTTTTGGAATTTTCTCTCTCTACATTTCTTTATTTCTATTTTTGATATATACTTTTTTCCTAAATCAAAACTTGAGTTTTCACTTTTCCCTTTATCTTGTCATCAAAGAGACAAAAAGGCAAGTAGATCAGAACCAAATAAAAATTTTAGATCTTTTGTATGCAAAAAATTAAACACAACAACAAATGTAAGTAAGGAAAATTTATTCACATACCCCAAATGAACACAAAATTTTTGATATACAAGTTTGGGAATTCCACTTGTTCAACCCTAATCGCTTGGAATTTTATAGGAAAGAGATTTCTAATTGATCCTACACATGTTTTAAATATGGATATGAAAGCTTGAAACACGTTAAAGATGCAAATGACCAGTGGGATCCAAACCTCATTAAATTCTCAAGTGAACGTGCGGTTTGATAATTACCCGAGTCAAACAAGACACTATTTTGCCCATTCACAAAAAAGCTTTCCTAAAATTCATAGATGATTGTAATGTGATTTATCGGTCAATCATGTGTCATGGCCTATAGTTTTGGAAAAATTTTCTATTGGATTTTGAGTGAAAACTCAGTTAAAAATCCCCTGCCTCCCACTTTTTCTGACAATTGTGAAACCTAATATATAAAAACTAGAAAGAGTTTGCTATCTCTAAAAATTACAAACACTTTTATGAATTATCTCTCTCTACATTTGTGCATTTTCATTTTAGATGTGTACTTTTTTCTTAAATCAAAACTTAATTTTTCACTTTTCCCTTTATCTCGTAAACAAAGAGATAAAAAGGCAAATAGATCACAACAAAATAATTTTTTTTAATTTATGAATGCAAAAAATTTTAAACAACAACAAATGTAAGAAAAGAAAATTGATTCTCACACCACAAATGAACACAAAAGTTTTGATATCCAAGTTTGGGAAATTCCACTAGTACAACCCTAATAGCTTGGAATTTTGTAAAAAACAGATTTCTAATTGATCTTACATATGTTTTAATTATAGAAATGGATGTTTGAAACATGTTAAAGATGTAAAATGACCTATGGGACCCAAACCACAATAAATTCTCAAGTGAATGTGCGGCAGGAGATTTACCCGAGTCAAACAAGCCATTATTTTGCCCATTTACAAAGAAGTTGACCTAACAATCATATATGATTGTAATGTAATTTATCGGTCAACCATGCGTAATAACCCCCCCCCCCCCCCCCCCCCCCCCCCCCCCCCCCTTCTCCCCTTTCTAGATGATTGTGAAACCTAATATATAAAAACTAGAAAGAGTTTGCAATCCCTAAAAATTACAGACATTTTTTGGAATTATCTCTCTCTACATATGTGCATTTCCATTTGAGATGTATACTTTTTTCTTAAATCAAAACTAGAGTTTTCACTTTTCCCTTTATCTTGTAAAAATAAAAATAAAAATGCAAATCAATCATAACAAAATGAAAATTTTACAGTTTATGTATGAAAAAAAATTTAAAATAACAACAAATGTAAGTAAAGAAAATTTATTCACACACCACAATTGAACACAAAAGTTTGGATATCCAAGTTTGGTAAATTCCACTAGTTCAAACCTAATAGCTTGGAATTTTATAAGAAAGATATTTCTAATTGATCCTACACACGTTTTAAATATGGATATGCATCGTTGAAATATGTTAAAGATACAAAAGACCAATGGGATCCAAACCGCATTAAATTCTCAAGTGACCGTGCGGTGGGATATTTACCCGAGTCAAACAAGCCATTATTTTGCCAATTTACAAAAAAACTTACCTAATAATCATAGATGATTGTAAAGTGATTTATCAATCAATCATGCGTATTGTTTTCTAAGAAATGACTTATGGATTGGGAATCAACACTCACTTAAAAATGCCGGCGTCCCCCTTTTCCCGACGATTGCAAAGCCTAATATATAAAAACTAGAAAGAGATTGCAATCGCTAAAAATTATGGATACTTTTTGGAATTATATCTCTCTAAATTTGTGCATTTCCATTTTAGATGTGTACTTTTTTCTTAAACCAAAACTTGAGTTTTCACTTTTCCCTTTATCTCATTAATAACGAGATAAAAACTCAAATAGATCACAACAAAAGGAAAATTGTAGAGGTTATGTATGCAAAAAAATTAAAACAACAACAAAATTACGTAAATAAAATTTATTCATTCAGCACAAATGAACGCAAAAGTTTTGATATCCAAGTTTGGGAAATTCCACTAGTTCAATCCTAATAGCTTGGAATTTTATAAGAAAGAGATTTCTAATTGATCCTACCCATGTTTAGAATATGGATATGGATGCTTGAAACATGTTTAAGATGCAAATGACCTATGGGATCCAAACCACATTAAATTCTCAAGTGAACGTGCGGTGGGATATTTACCCAGGCCAAACAAGAAGTTATTTTTCCTATTTAAAAAAATGTTGATTATAAAATGATTTATTGGTCAATCATGTGTAAAGTGTTATATTCTGGTATGAAATGACTTATGGAGTGAGACACAACCCTCAGTAAAAATTCCCTTGCCTCCCCCTTTTCCCGATGATTGCAAAACCTAATATTTAAAAACAAGAAAAAGTTTGCAATCCCTAAAAATTATGGACACTTTTTGGAATTATCTCTCACTACATTTGTGCAGTTCCATTTATTCACACACCAAAATTGAACACAAAAGTTTTGATAAACAAGATTGGGAAATTCGACTAGTTCAACCCTAATAGCTTAGATTTTATAAGAAAGAGATTTCTAATAGATCCTACACATGTTTTAAATATGGATATGTGTGCTTGAAACATTTTAAAGATGCAAACGACCTATGGGATCGAAACCTCATTAAATTCTCAAGTGAACCTGGGGTAGGATATTTACCCGAGTCATACAAGCCATTATTTTACCCATTTACAAAAAAACTGACCTAACAATCATATATGATTGTAAAGGGATTTATTGGTCAAGCCTACGTAATTGGATATATTTTTGTAAGAAGTGACTTACGGATTGGGAGTCAATGCTCAGTTAAAAACCCCCCCACCTCCCCCTTTTCCCGATGATTGTGTAACCTATTATATAAAAACTAGAAAGAGTTTGGAATCCCCAAAAATTTTGAACACTTTTTGGAATTATCTTTCTCTACATTTGTGCAGTTCCATTTAAGATGTATACATTTTTCTTAAATCAAAACTAGAGTTTTCACTTTGACCTTTTCTCGTAAACAAAAGAAAAAAAAGGCAAATAGATCACAAAAAAATGAAAAAAATTCAGTTATGTATGCAAAAAAATTTAAAACAACAAAAAATGTAAGTAAAGAAAATTTATTCACTCTCCACAATTGAACACAAAAGTTTGGATATCCATGTTTTGGAAATTCCACTGGTTCAACCCTAATAACTTGGAATTTTATAAGAAAGAGATTTCAAATTGATCTTACACATGTTTTAAATAAGGATATGCATGCTTGAAACATGTTAAAGATACAAATGACCTATGTGATCCAAACCCCATTAAATTCTCAAGTGAATGTGTGGGGGCCTATTTACCCGTATCAAACAAGCCATTATTTTTCCCATTTACAAAAAGGCTTACGTGACAATCATAGTTGTATGTAAAGAGATTTATCGGTCAATCATGCATAATGGGCTATATTTTTTGTAAAAAATGATTTATGGATTGGGAATCAAAGCTCAGTTAAAAATCCCCCACCTCGCCCTTTTCTTGATGATTGTGAAACCTAATTTATAAAAACTAGAAAGAGTTTACAATCCCTAAAAGTTACAGACACTTTTTGGATTTATCTCTCTCTACATTTGTTCATTTCCCGTTTAGATGTATACTTTGTTCTTAATCAAAACTTGTATTTTCACTTTTCCCTTTATCACATAAACAACGAGATAAAAAGGCAAATAGATCACAATAATATGAAAATTTTAGAGTTTATGTATTTACAAAATTTAAAACAACAAGAAAAGTATGTAAAGAAAATTTATTCACACACCACAAATGAAAACAAAAGTTTTGATATCCAAGTTTGAGATATTCCACTAGTTCAATCCTATTAGCATGGAATTTTTTAAGAAAGAGATTTCTAATTGATTCTACACATGTTTTAAATTTGGATATGCATGTTTGAAACATATTAAAGATGAAAATAACCTATGGGATCCAAACCTCATTAAATTCTAGAGTGAACGTCGGGTGGGACATTTACCCGAGTCTAACCAGTTATTATTTTAGCCATTTAATAAAAAACTTACCTAAAAGTCACATATGATTGTAAAGTGATTTATCGATCAATCATGCATAACAGGATATATTTTTGTAAGAAATGACTTAAGGATTGGGAGTCAACACTCAGTTAAAAATCCCCTGCCAACCCCTTTTTCCGACGATTATGAAAACTAATATGTCAAATCTAGAAAGATTTTTCAATCCCTAAAAATTACGGACACATTTTGGAATTATCTTTCTCTACATATATGAATTTCTATTTTAGATGTATACTTTTTCTTTAAATCAAAACTTGAGTTTTCACTTTTCCCTTTATCTCGTAAACAAAGAGATAATAAGGCAAATATATCACAATAAAATAAAAAAATTTGAATTTGTGAATGCAAAAAATTTAAAAAAAAATAAATGTAAGTAATTAAAAATTATTCACACACCACAAATGAACACAAAAGTTTTGATATCCACGTTTGAGATATTCCACTAGTTCAACCCTAAAAGCCTGGAATTTTATAAGAAAGTGATTTCTAATTGATCCTACCGATTCTTTAAATATGGATATGCATGCTTGAAACATGTTAAAGATGCAAATGACCTATGGGATGCAAACCTCATTAAATTCTAGAGTGAACGTGCGGTGGGATATTTACCCGAGTCAAACAAGCCATTATTTTGCCCATTTACAAAAAATCTTACCTAACAATCATATATGATTGTAAAGTGATTTATCGGTCAATCATTCGTAATGGGATAATATATTTTTGTAAGAAACTACTTATGGATTGGGAGTCAACAGTCAGTGAAAAAGCCCTTGCCTCCCCTTTTCCCAACGATTGCAAAACCTAATATATGAAAACTAGAAAGATTTTGCAATCCCTAAAAATTATGAAAATTTTTTGGAATTATCTCTCTCTACATTTGTGCATTTCCATTTGAGATGTATACTTTTTCTTAAATCAAAACATGAGTTTTCAGTTTTCCCT